>NC_136058.1:345897617-346497617 GCF_964261635.1 Lissotriton helveticus | reverse complement strand
AGCGCTGCTCAAGATGGTGGCGCTTCCCCGACTCCTTTATTATTTCAGGACGATACCGATATGGATTCCACCGGCTGAATTCAGGAACTTAAAATCACTCATAGTTGCATTCCTCTGGGGATCGGGCCGCCGCAGGGTGGTGCTTCAGACCCTCATGAGACCAAAAGCGGAGGGGGGGTTGGCAGTCCCAGACTTTGAGACGTACTATCTAGCTGCCCAACTACAGACTTACACTCAGGAGGTGGTGCGAGAATTCCGAGGACCGGAGGAGGAGAGGGGCCTGGGTATTCCCTGGCACGTTCTCTCTTACATCGCGTTGCGGCAGAAGATAGCAGTGAGGGACCTTACACAGGAGGAACGCACTATTAGATTGTGCTGGAATCGTGCTCAGCGCAAGCTGGGAATAGGCCACCCATACGCCCCCGAGATCCCACTGGGAATGCTTACTGCGCTTCCCCACGGCGGCGATTGGTCCCAATTACATACCTGGGAGGAAGCGGGTATTTAGGTTATGGGAGACCTGTATGAAGATGGAGTACTCTTACCTTTCCAGACACTATTGGACCGCTTCGACATCTCCCGAGGCGACTTCCTACTGCACGCGGCGGTCACGAGAGCGCTGCAGACGCATTGGCGGACCGGCCTTGAGGAACCGCCGTTGTCCTTGACATGCCAATATGTGATGATGGCAGCAGGAACGGTCAAGGCCGTAACGTGCCTATACAATAGGATGACCCAGGAGCAGATGACTCCACAGAAGACACTTAAGGTCAAATGGGAGACGGACATAGGGAGACACATTCCGGAGACCACATGGGTTCAGCTGATGCGCCGGGCCTGGAAGAGCACGCGCAATCCTAGGTTCCAATTGGTCCACTTTTACATTCTGCACCGTGCATATCTCACCCCGGAGAAGATAAGGAAGTACTTTGCCTCTGACACTGCGGCTTGCCCGAGATGCCGGACAATCGGAGCGGACCTGGCTCACATGCTATGGTCTTGCTCTGCCTTGTACTCTTATTGGAAGATGGTAGGGGACACCCTTAAAGTGGTAACGGGGCGAACCCTTCAGTTTGACATCGCAGTGGCGCTTCTGCACTGGTTCCCGCATACCCCCAAGACACGGGTGACTAGCAAGTATATCGACATGGGACTAATCTTGGCAAAACGGGAAATAACGCGGCGCTGGAAGGCACAAGTTGGTCCGACGGGCACTAAATGGCGCACTGAATTACTGAAATGGGCGGAGGGGGAGAGCACCCTGCGCTACCAATTAGCGAGGCGGCAGCAAAATGAAAAAGCACTGGACTGTGCACAGGCATGGGAATCATTAGTACAAGCCCTGCGCGATCACAATTCCCCTAGCGACACGGACACTGACGCTGCTGAACTACCTGCGTCCCAATAATGCGATAGGTTTCTTACATACTCCTACACACTGTGGATGGTGCCCTCCTACACGCTCACAGATGAACTGCTACTGCACTGATGGCGGGGGGAGGAGGGGTTGGAGGGCGGACAACATATACAGACTGCCCCACGAACATTTGATCCTATGCCTATGCTGTCTTGCCTTCAAATTGTTGGGTGGGCTTTGCTGCATTAGGGGAGGGGGAGGAGGGGGGCTGTTTTTCTTGGGTTGTTCCTTTATCAGGTTTTCTTTATTTACAACAAAAGTAAAAGCAGGACTGAGCCGCAGCGTGAAGACTGTCTCTCATATTTTCAAAACTCTGCATCGGGCTTCTTGCTAGGCCAGTGTATTTAAGTTGTTTACAATTTGCCGCCCGACCTCCGGGTTGTGGGCTGAATGGCCGTGTATCTGTTCTGCAATAAAAATACATTTTAAAAAAAAAATTAATCTTAATGATAACCATTTTGTATTGAAGTACCTGATCCGCGGTATTGTGTTAAAACCAGGTGCATTTTAAACGGGATTGTAATGATTCTTCTTAAGTAAGTTTTCATCTACTCCAGGGGGGTATTGTAATGATTTTAATTAATCAGACAATAAAAAAGAATTTGATTTGATTTTGAACCCCTGCTCACCCCCTTGGTAGCTTGGCATGAGTATTCAGGCTTATCTTGGAGGCAGTGTGTAAAGCAATTGCACATAACCAACAGTAATATAGTGTAAGCACTACAAAAGGACACCACGCCAGTTTAGAAAAATATCCAATATTTGTATATACTCAAGACAAGACCAAAAATGATATAAATCCACAATACATTACTTGGAAATCTTCAGGTATCAAAATAAACTTAAAAACAGTTCCTTGAAGTTGATAGCTCTGTCTGGGGCTATCACGGCATAGTGAACGACTTAATGCAAACAGTTCTGGGTGACAGCGGCATCGCGGGCCAGCTACAGTGTTGGGAAGACCCGCATAACAGTACCTTTTGAAATGCAGGGCGTCGGCGACCTCTCCTTGATCTCCGAAAGCATGGTGTCTGCAGACGTTGGTTCTGGAAGTCGGTGCAGGAGTCGTTTGGCCCTTGAAGTCAAACATGTTACAGAGAGAACTCGTTGCGGTTGGAGTCAAAAGCGCCGGCAGGCATCAGGGTTGTGGTGCGATGTGCAGAAGTGTGACGTGCGGTGCCCTCAGGTCACGGTGCAGGCAGCAGCTTGGTGACGGTCGTCCAGCTGCGTTGATGAGACCAGGGATGCAGTGCAAAGTGATGCGATGCTCGTCGTTGTGTTGGCAGGTCACGGTGCAAGCAGAGACGTTGTTGTTGCTGGAGCACTGTTGTGGGCTTATGAACTGGAGTCGATGGCTCTGGCATCCATAGGCCAATGCTGCGGTGCAGGATGAGGGTCGTGCATCATGTAACTTACGAGCTGTGCCCTCGAACCATGGTGCAAGCAGTGGCATCAATGTCGCCGTGAAGTGGCGTCATCGGGGATACCAGGCCGATGATGTGAAGCGAGGCGGTCCGTAGTGAGGTGCCCACAGGTCACGTTGCAAGCAACAGCTCGGTGGCGGCATCAGCAGGTATCGTCAGTGAAACCGGGGTTGCAGTGTAGCATTGCGACTGTGCCCTCTGCGGTGCCTTCAGGACACGGAGTCGGCAGCAGCATCAGATTGCTTTTTCCTCTGTTGCAGCACAAAACACACAGTTCCCAGTGCTGAGGGCAGAAGAACTTGAAGTCTTTGCTGTTCCTGAGACCTCTTCAACAGGGAGTGAGCTCTAACTCAAGCCCTTGGAGAAACTCACAAAAACAGATTGCAGAAAATCCAAGTCCGGTCCTTTCACTGCCTAAGACAGAAGCAGCCACTGCAGGCCAACACAGCCAACACAGCAAAGTGGTAGTTCCTCCTCACAGCTTCCTCAGCTCTTCTTCTTGGCAGTCTTCTTGGTCCAAAAGAGTTCTAAAGTTCTGGGGTCTGGGCCACAATATTTATACACCAAGATCTTTTGTTCTCTGAAGACAGAGAGTGTCTGTACCCAGCCGAAACCAGTTCTGGTACAGCTTCCTGGCAGGGGGTGGACATGGAATTGTGCATGGCAGACGCTCCTTCAGGTGCAAGGAAATCTACTTGCACTACTCTAAATGCAGCCCAGGTCCATTGAGCCCAGCTCTGACTGATGATGCTGTCTGGAGCCACTGCTCCTCCCCATCCCCTGTCACTCCACAGCCAGACAGTCAATCCACAACCCCAGCAGAGGCACAAAGGATGGCTAAGTAAGAACATACTTACTTTCTAAAAGTGGTATTTTGAAACACAGAATGTTAAAATCATCTTCACTAAAAGATGCATTTTAACATTCTGAGTCCAGACATATTAGACGTAACTGTCCTAACTTCCCAGGGGTAGTTAGACTTATAAGATGTTATAAGCAAGCTCCCCATTCTGTCGTATGGGAACTGATCCTCGCAATGATGACAAACAAAATACACTGTAATTCCCCACTAGGACATGTCACACACATAAGTACATGCCCTACCTTTATCATACACAGCACCCTGCCCACGGGGTACCTTGGGCCTAACTTAGGGGTGCCTGACATATAGAAAAAGGGAAGGTTTGTTCCTGCAAGTGGGTGCACTTGCCAGGTCGACATGACAGTTATAAACAGCACACTGACTCTGCGGTGGCAGGTCTAAGTTACTTTTTCAGGGCTACTTCTGTGGGTGGCACAACCAGTGCTTCAAGCATTTGATTTACCAGCCCTGGCACTCTCAGTGCACTTCACTAGGGACTACTCCATTAAATCAAACATGCCAATCATTTAAACACCAATCCATAGCATAATTTACAACATGAGCACTTGCACTTTAACACTGGACATCAGTGAGAAAGTGTGCAGAGACACTAAGCAAGCAAAAACAGAGTGAAAACTGGGAGGTCTGAAAGCAAAAAGACAGGGGAAACACACCAAAAGATGCCAAGTCTAACAATATGCTCTAAAATCAAAAGATACTGCCTCAAAGCTTTGAAGTTTCTTTCAGTGCCTGCTCATGTGTGGTGAACAGCAGAAACACTTAGTGCAAGCTTTTTGGTAAGAGAAGAAGGACTCTTTTTTTGCCTTTTTCTTGGCCCTATTTTTGTTAGACTAAAACCTCTGTGCATTCTTACCCCTGCTAAACAGAAAGAAAGTTTGTCTGAACCCTGATTGGTACACTTAACTTTAATGTAAAACTATGGCATATGGTTCACAAACACATCCATGGCCTGGAAAGTTCAGCAGCCAGAGTTTCATTTGTAAAAGAAAGAGTTCTGCAGCCAGTGCAATTAAATGCTGACATGTTGACTACCAAGGCTGGAAGATGTAAATTCACCTAAATCACTCAAAATTAGGAGGACAGGGAAGATTTATAGATCTGCAGGTGTTGACTCTCAGTTTAATCTATACTACTCTCAAATCAAATACTTGGGTTTTTAAACAAGGAGAGAAATAGGACAAGGAAAGAAACAGGGGCACACAACCTAGCTGAAAGGGAATATTCCTTGAACTTGGCGGTGGATGAACAACACCACGGGCCTCCCGATAGGAAAGAGTGTACCCTCAGCCCAACATCAGAGGCACTGCATCCGATGACTGCAGGTTGACTGATAGTGGATCTGTTCTGGATTTTATGGAGAACCACTGTTTGGTTTTATATTTCTTGGCATGAGTACATTTATTTTAAGCAGTAATACTTCTCTTCATAGATCCTGAAGAATGCCAATACACCTCTGTTGAGAGTAAAATAGTCAAACATCTTCACCTCCTGTTGTTACACATTGAAGCAGGACTAATTATCTTCTGCCATGTCCATTTGTTTTAACCTTGACCCAGGTGTGCACTAATAAGGTTTTTTGCGCACCTTGGAGTCAGCTTTAACCACTGTCACCTGCATGCTCTACATACCTGACCAACTTTTAGCTCACCACAGGGACCTACCATCTCTCTATAGAACATCCACAGAGCTCCTGCTTCACAGTGATGGAGTCAAGGCCAGCATAATGATGATGGTGGGTGAGGGAAATCGTCCTTAAATAGTGGAGATGTAAATCCACCCCGTGACTCTTTAATCCAATACCAGACACTCCCTACTACTTACTACAACTCTTACACACACATTCCTGCTTTCTATCTTTATGGTATTATGCCATCTTTCTCTTCCTCCACTCTTCCCATCTGTGTGTATTCCCTCTATTGCACTTGGTAAATATTTAATGTGGAAAGATAAGTGCTGGTCCCCCAAAATACATGGCTGGTGGCCCCCACGTGCAACCTCGGCTCGAATTAAGCACTGAATGCAACACCTATTGTGCCATCTACTAGAGTGTCAGTAAAAACATGGATTCAAGTCTAAGCTTTGTAGCCTGACAGCAGCAACACAAACCCTGATGCAAAAATCTATCAAAATCACCATTTTGGAGGAGCTACGCTAGGAACCAAGATGGCCTCGTAAGCTCCCGGCTCCGCTGACCTCTGCCAGTTGCCTATAAATCCTGATATCTATCCTGAATTCGCACCGGACTCCCGTGTGGCTGAAGTGTCGCTGAGCCTAAAGCTGCAACCCCGAGCCTTTTATCTTCTCCAATAGTGAAGCTACGCCGTGTTTTCATTCTCGGCATAACCCAGCGTAGAAGCCGGGGCCCTGATTTCTGACCCATCCGGGTTGGAGTTGAACAACATCGGCCGCGGGACCCGGGCGGTGTCCGGTCTCCCGAAGTGGAGAATATCCTGACCGGTTTGGATGGTGGTACTGTGGTCAGGTTGATACCAAGGGTACGGCGGCAGGAAGCACCGGTAGCTGTGGACGGGGTCTGTTGCCCGTAGACCCTGCTGATCCCCCGGGGTCGGCGGACTTGGATCCTCGCTGGCGGCGATGGTGTTTAGACTACGAATTTAACGGGTGCACACCGTTACCGTCTACCCCAGCTGTGTCTGTCACCCCGGAGTAGTCGACCTCCGGGGTTGAAGATCTGATTTGCCGCTTTGCGGGAGGAGATGGAGCGGGCAGAATGTACGCCGTCGCTGCAGACCGTAATGGCCGCCATTGGGGCGCTGCACTCGCAAGCTACCACCATCATCCATAAAATGGTCGTAACAGCAGAAAATATGTGCTTGAGACCGGACTACGACCCTTTGCCAGATTTGAAACACGCTGTGTTATCCGCGAATCAGATCTCGCCTGCGACGGCAGGCCCCGTACGGCAACCAGATCTGGTGTTTTTTGTCAGCTCCCGAACAACAACATACGAACTTGGAACTACCAAAACCTCATCATTCTCAATGGTGATGCCGCCCGAGATGGACATAATCGAACTTATTCTCCTGGATAACGTCCTCAGTGCTTACCTGACTGATTTATTATTCTTCCCCTCCCAGTTGGTTCCGCTACGTTCTCGTGACTTACTGTTGGTGGTCGGATATCTTCGTTTGGGTTGGGGACTTCGAGTACTACAACTGTTGTGTCGATCCTACTGTATTGGTTTTGACTTTCTTGAACGGTTTGATTCTCCTGTCAAGATGGCGGTTCGAGCGGAGAGAGCTCGCACGAACTATTGCAAGGGCCAGGGATGAGTGTTCTTATCTGGGTTTAATATAAAGACTTCATTTGAAACGGGACTTGCAGCTTATACTGATGCGGGAGTCGGGCGGTGATTGTAAACTTCCCCGGTTTGTTCGGATCGTAATCGCTGCTTCTACAATGTTTTGACTATATTTAGGGGTGGTTTGCTTCTGGCGGGGAATACGGGAGACCGGGAGCCTGTATTACATCTCCTCCTCCACTCTTTCCTTTTTTTTTTAGGTCTTAGTTTTTGGGCGACAGGCACGCTGCTAGTGGGGTCAGGCCATAGCCATTGCAGGGGTGCAGGGTGGGGGGAATGGGGAGGGGTTTTTTGTTTTGTCTTTGTTTAGTTCTATGGCCTTTTTCTTTTCTTTCCCCTTCATACGAGAGGTGTTTGCCTATCCTGATTCGATCCTTTTCACATCTCTGGGTGTCTACTCTAGTCTTAATTATCCTGAGTCGTGGGTGGACGGGCCTTGAAGGTGTCAGCTTAACGGGGTTGTTGATCGTACTGTTTTTCTTCTTTTACATACCTATTAATGTTGACATTTCATACCCCGTGCTTGATTATCATGTTGGTTTTTTCGCCTGCTCACCATTGTGAAGTACCCTATTGTATGATGCCCGATGTGTGTACTATTTCCTCTTGTTTTTCTTCTATTAATAAAAAGAAATATAAAAAAAAAAATCACCATTTTGACTGGTAGGAAAACCTGGTTTTAAATATTAAATACAAGTCACCCTTAATTACACTTTCCAGGCCACAAGATAGTGTGCATAATATCTCGAATTAAAAATGGCGTGTTCCTCCAGTGACTAAGCCCAAAATATCATTGTCACTGGTCAGGCTGTAACTAGCACATAGGAAAAGTCAAACTATAAATTAAACACTTTAATCTGTAGCTTTTGGTCTGTACCAGCTACAGATGCCATTCTAGGACTTATTTTATGTTTTATAAAACTCCAATCTAACTGCAAAGGCAATTTTATTATTAAATATATTGGAAACCTAACATATAGGAAGTTACCCATTACCGGTCTGAGCTTTCAGATTGTAATTGGCATTAGCCTTTGCAAACTCCTAACCTGCACTGGGCCTGAATATTGTATGAACGAGGTGTGAAATTACGCCCAGAAGCTATACATTAAGGGCCAGATGTAGGTGGCCAATTACCGGTCGGTAACGGCCGAATTCGGCCGTTACCGACCGGTAATTGGATTTTGAGATGTAGGGCATGCATTTACAGAATCGGTATTTTACCGATTCTGTATTTACCGATTCGGTAAAATTACCGAATCGGTAAATACAGACTCGGTAAAATACCGATTCTGTAAATGCAGATGTAGCTGGCACATGTCAGAGTGCCACAGGGCTTTAAGAATCGGTATTTTACCACCCAATCCAATTGGGTGGTAAAATACCGAATCCAGGTGTGCATGCACATGTGTGCATGCACACCTGTGCCATGTAACACACAGACATGCCCTTAGGGCATGTCTGTGTGCCACATGGCGGACATGCCTATTTTTGGGGTGCCAGAGGGTGTCAAAGTGACACCCCCTGCACCCTTGCTAAAATCGGTATTTACCGATTCTGTAATTACAGAATCGGTATTGCCTATTGATTCCTATGGGCTGCAAGGCCCATAGGAATCAATGGGCAATACCGAATCGGTATTTACAGAATCGGTAAATACCGAATCTTTGTGATTCGGTATTTACCGAATCTGAAATACCTACATCTCCCCCTCTCTAATTTACCACTTCTTAAATACCGAATCGGTATGATTCGGTATTTAAGAAGTGGTAAAATAAAATTACCTACATCTGGCCCTAAGTCATCTTGGTTGACCAGAATGGGCAGGATTTACTCCTCTTAGCATAGGAGATTATTTTGAATGGGGACTATGGCCATCCTTTTGGCACAACAGTGTCAAATCCTACCTGACGGGTCGGTTTGAAAGACATATAAAACATTGGTGTACTTGAAAGTGAGCAAGGAGTATGCCAGGCCTCTTCTTGTGTAGCTCCTCTCTGGGTAGTCCAGGACACAGATTGTGTCCTATCACACTTCTGTTTCCTGGTTTGTTGTAGGTACAAGGCCTGATTCAAACTGTGAGATGTGGGAGGACAGTAGTGATTTCCCTGTGATTGAGCCAAGATCAGACTGAGCTGAGCTAAGATCCCACCTCACAGGCACAAGATGCATCAATGGTCCACTATCAGTCAGAGCTGGTCCGAATCACAAAAATTCGGCAAGATCAGATAAGGATGGCTTAATAACATACACGTCCACTCATTACTAGCCTACAACAACACAGCATGGGTCAGTATCACTCAGTGCTGAACCAATTGTACACGCTGTTGGGCCAAAATCATCTAGTTGCTTGCAAACAATCATATTATTAAGGTTCAACAGAGTTCACATACTGGTGGGAAAAATCATAGTCATGATCCTGCTGACCGTTATGCACCTTTCTCAACCTCATAAATGTTGAGCCCCCCAGCGGATACCCCTCCCACTCCCCCACACCACCACCTGACAGAAAGTTCTGGAATCTGGTACACGACATAATCGACCGCCATTCGCATATTCCAGGCCATATCTGGCAAATAATATTAAACACAATAAGAGTGTTTAGTAAACGGAAGGTTTGTGAGTTGGTGTCGTTAAATGACAGAGGCTTATTACATAGTTCAAACCAAAATTTTCCAAGATAAAATGTGCACAAATTGTTTTTACTAGGGCTTTACTTATGCAGTTGAGTCATAATGGGACATTTATCTGGAGCAGTCCTAAGTAATTAGCCTCAAGTCAGGCAAATACTTACCAACCCATTCATAAACATTTTGAATGGAAGTGAGCAACTCAGTCCCAGACTACTTGTTGCACCTTCTCAAATTGTTGAGTGTTACCAATGCAATTGAAGTATTTGTCTTGATAAAACGTGGGTAACTAACAAAGGAGGTGGCCATAGCAAGCAAGGAAGGAAAGACCAGAAAATTTATTTTAAAAAGAAGGATCTCACAGGTTGGTGACATCCCTTCCTGTGATGTCATGTGACACCAATGCACATTGCTTATGCTAATTAGTCCCCCCACTTGTTTTTTAGGTCGAGCATTCGAGACCTCTTGTGTACACTTTAGTATATACTTCTTATATACTTTAGTATACTGGGCTTACAGCCCACCCTAGGCTTTCCATTTGCTGGCTCTAATGTCACCCTCATATGCTTTCTACCCATTTGTCCATGGTATGCATTTGTCATGCCTCTTCCTGAGATTAGCTGCCCCCCCCAGAGCAGGGACTGAGTACAATATAAATACTCTGGTTACCATTTTAACATCTGTTCAGGGACTACTTTCTTCTTTCCTGAAAAGCAATTCACAGGATTGGTGCTGTTTTCACCCAGTCTCGTTTTTGTAAACAGGCCTGTGAATCTTGTTGTCTAGTCACATTTGCTGTGCATTCAAAGGCTGAGGTCACATTGCCGATGCTGTTTTCGAGCTCATGTTTATTTTCTACTCTGATTTCAAAGAGAGTATTTCTCTGTTTTGCTTGCGTACCCTCAAACTCCCTCCCCTACACTGATTGAACTGTGCCAGTATTGCTTGTTTGTTTGTCCTTTCTCTCTATCTGTTTAGTCACATCCCAGAACAGCTCCTCTCTCTCGCTGCTCTCTCCTTTGACCTAGAGCATCTACAGCCTTCGAGGTTTCACTTCCTGGAAAAAGCATGTGTCAGTCACTCTTTGCCCCCATTAAGCCAGCCACATGTTCTCATTTTTGGCCTTGTGTCCTTAGCTTTGAGACTGCGGTTCTCTCTTCTCAGGCTTTCCTTTCACTGTAAATGTACATGAACAGGACACTAAGCTGTGCGGGGCGGGGGCATGAGGCCATGCTCTTCATGTTTCAGTACGGCGCATGCTTTAAGTTCATTTTTTTGGTTGTATCCTTTTGTCATTATTGTGATATGGGCTCTGCTTGCTTCACCGTTCTTTCACAGGCATTGTCCTCCTTTAGTCAACTTGTAAAGGGATGCTGGGCTTATTTTAGAATTCAGCCGGTCAACGTGAGAATAGAATTTTAACCTTCACTCCACGCCGGAGTATTATGTTTTTGTAAAACATCGTCTATCAGTAGCCTTTCACACTAGAGCCTAAAATACCTGGTCTAACAGTCTCTTTTGCCTGTAGAGCGTGAACAATCCCTTTGCCCAGTTATAGTCTGGTTATAAAAATCGGTGCTTGGAGACATAAAGAAGAAGATATTTTGTTTCGTGTATGAACTGTAATTCTTCTCTGTCATAGTATAATGCATTTCTTCTCTGCTTGGTAGGAAATTTTAAAACAAGCCAATGAAAAACGTCCTTGTGTGGACTGCTGCATTGTGATGGCCATGAATGCCCTGAAATATATAGCGATGGCGCAGTGGTACGAAACGTGTGAGTGGAATAAACACTTCAGCTACACTTGTTAACGCAACAAGAATGCAACATAATATTAGCACTCGACTGCCTAGAATAAAGCTGTGCATACGTCATTGGAGTAGCTGTGCTCTCTCTTTTAAGTAGCTGCACAGCGCAAGATAAGTTACAGAATGCACAAAGAGGAAAGGGGGGCCGCATCGGCCCCCCGCTTGTATGGCAGGGTGCCGTGTGGTACTGAAATTCTGCACCTGTGTCATAAAAATCGTCGTATCATGACGATTTTGGTAACATCAGACCGAAAATGACAAGTGTAAGGTGTGCGAGTATTTTCGTCATGTTCGAGTGACGAGATCACCATTAAATCAGGGATTCCGTTTCGAACCCTCGGGTTCCATTTTGTGTACGGCAGCCATTTTGTGGTTGCCCTCACATAGACCGATGACTAAGGCCGAACGAGTTTTTGGGACACGTACACCTTTAGCTGACTTCTGTGTGACCTGGGCAAGCTGACTCCGTTGCCCGAGGCCAAACTTGTTGAGCCAGTTCCTTTCCCAGTGGCCGATCGAGATTAGGGATCAAGGCACAGCCTACCATAAACCCTTCATTGCACACAACTATGTCTAAATCTTACACACACCTGTCTCTGTTCTTTCTTTATGGCCTACTTTACGATGAGGAGGTGCCCGGTTTTATTAGGGGTCCGTCCGATATCTGATGAAAAGTGTTGGGCCTTGCCGGGTAATTGATTGTGGGCTGGACAAACTGAAAATGGGCTTGTCATCATGAATATGCTTTTCTTTGTCGTAGAAATATGTGAATGGTCAACTGTAAAATAAGGAATGTTTGCCTGAAGTATAATATTTTGTATAAAAAGGGTTGACTGGCTTTGTAAGATTGAGCAGTCTCCTGAGAACATACACCGTGTTGTACTTCTAGGATATCTGTTACTGGTTGCAGCCAATAAATCTGATCTTTGACGTCACCAAGAAGTCTCTGCGTTTCTGTAGTCTGAGACAGGAGAACTCGAAGTCTTTGGGTGCGTTCCCTGGCACCGCTGGGTTCTAAATAACCCGGTACTTCAGTTGGCGCCCAACGTGGGGCGATTTCAGCGGTACCGGTCCAAGCCAAAGGTTCGTGAGGAGCTTCGTGTGAAAATTCTGGAGGAAGGCCAACCACTTCATCGACCCCTGTATGTCATCGTGGTCCGAAAGTCTTTGCTGCGAGGTTCCCCGCTTTGCAACGGCTACGAAGGACTGCTGCCCTGACTATCGCCCTGTCTTGGACCCTTTGATGATTTGTAGAGCGAGACGATAGACGAGTCTTCTGGTGACGCCATCGATACCTCAGTTAAGTATGAGTGGAGCGTCTCCCATCCCTTAGTCTTGGTTTTTAGTTTTGGCTATCCCCTTGGGATTTTTGATTTGGAACTTGCAAGTACCAAAGCCGAGGGATTCGTGTATTCACGAGACTATCGTATTCGATAATCCTTTGAAGTTTGAAGTTAGACTAGTGAGCGAAGATGCCTGGTTTTAGCAGACTTGGAAATTTGTTTTGTTGTGGTCGAAATAGGGATTCCCGATTGGAGGACTCGTGTCCGGTTCCTCCGATTGGGACTCCAACCTATGAACTGTACGTGAAGCACGACGTGGGCCCTATCGCGTATAATGAAGTATGGATTAGGTACACAAGGAAGGACGGTGTCCTCAAATGGCCCCAATATGGTAGTTTTGATACGGAAGTTCTAGATAATCTAGAGGTTAGACTTTTTAAGAAGAAAGACCGACCGGTGATGTTTGACTCTTTCCGCCTATGGCGAAAGGAAGCCAAACAGAAAGAAATTAAATTATCAAAAAGAAATAAAAGAGAGAAAGGTATTTCGATAATGCAAGCTGCTATACAGTTTAAGGATAACGAAGAAGAACAGGCAAGTGAACAGTTGCACAGACAACGTAAAATGGCGATCGATAAATGCTATCCAGTTTTGCCACCTCTTCAACAAGATACAGCAAAAGAACTTGAGAAAGATCCTTTAATGTCTCATTTATTGAGTTCGCCACCCCCCTATGCGCAGAGTGCTACAGCACCTCCACAACCTCCGGTTGTGTTGCCTCAGGTTCTTCCACAACCGCCAACACCTCTTCAGTTGGCTCCTACTGCTATGGCGCAGCCTCCTCAAGGGCCGCCGACTTTGCTACCTACTCCGCTAATACTTCCTACAACTTTGCCTACTGTATCAACTACTTCTTCTGATATTCCCCCTGATACTGCCTTTACGTCTGCCTTGTCTCATCCTGTTTTTCCCCCTGTTCTTTTGTCGACTTCTCCTTCTGTTCGACAGAGAATGACGGATACTGTTACTAGTCTTTTGTCTCCTTTCTTTGGGTCAATAACTACGACCCCTGATTCAGAGCATAAACAGTTACGTAGCCAACTGCCCGATTCTATAGAAAAGGAAGTGTTGGATCAGTTAGCGCATAAATAGGTTACTGATCCTACAAGATATGAGTTAGAGTCTGTTATGGATGTCTTTCGCCAATGGGAAGCACCGAAGCAGAGATATGTTTTTGATAAAATGTGTGTTTTTCTTTGTGAAGAATTGGAGGATAATGATTTGGAATCCAATCCGCCTGAGTTGTGCCGTGTACGGTTCGAGTTTGCGAAGGGCACGATTGTGGGTTCCGATGTTGAGAGAGCAGTTGCAACATTGTTGTTATTTAGGAGTGAGGCTATCTCTCGGTTGTTGTTTGAACCTGATCCCTCTGCTAGGAGAAAAGCGCGACAATATCCAATGAGAGAGGCTCCTCCGGTATGGAAGGAATAAATACCTGCTGGTGCAAACAATAACCCCCCAGCTGTGCCAGCACATTTTCAGCGTGTTTGGGTACATGTTCCATGGAAGCGGGCTGAAGTTTTGGCTCTTAAGCAGACCTTACCTGACCCCCGTAAAAATCCTGCAGGGTATTATAAGGAATTATCACAGACCGCAGACTCATGTGTTATGAATCTAGCTGATATAGACATGTTGTTTGGAAATGTGGTTCCACAGCCTTAATGGGGCTTGATTCGTCATACGGATCATGCGCAAGAGTTAGGTGATTCATGGGTCAATATTGCTGCTGCAGATGGCAGACAAGTTGGTGGCGCTAAACCTGAGCCTTTAGTTGCAGAACTCCCTGGTAAGATCGTTACTTACATGAAGACTTTAATGCCGGCGATGCGTGTGAATTGGGATAAACTGTCTGCGTGTAAACAGAAGAAAGATGAAACGGTGTCCGATTTCGTCACTCGGTTTGAAGAGACGTTTATCGACCATAGTGGTCAAGATATGAGTACGGAAGGTGGTCAACGGTTGTTTGTTGACAAATTTGTGCACAATTTACTTCCCGAGTTGTGTAAGAAATTGAAGGATTCAGAAAGTTCTTGGGCCGTTTCCTCTTCAGCACAGATATTGGCCACTGCGCAGTACTACGAAAATAGGGATAAGGATGAGAAAGATAGGGCAGACAAGAAAACTAAAGAACTGAAGACGAAAGGGCTTTTATCAGCAACCTCAGCAGTTTCAGAGAAATTCGCAAAGGTTCGAGTTTTCTCAACCACGTTTTCCTGTAGGCCCTAATCAATGTGCATATTGCAAAGAAGAGGGACATTTTAAAAGTAGCTGCCCTGTTTTGTTGCAGCGTATGAATGGTGTTTCTAGCGCAAGTGGTCGAGGTGTTCCACAAGCACCTAGAGGTAGGGGACGTGGAGGGTTCCCCCAGAACGCACGTTCCTTTCCTCCACAAATTTCAATGAATAGTTTTGATCAGCAGAATAACGCGTCTAGTAGGACGACTCAGTACTGTGCTGATGACTACTATGCAGAAGTTGAGAATATGGAAGGTGATGATTGCTAGGACAGCCATAGACAAAGAGGGGGAGTTGTTTCAGTTCCAGTAGATCAGAGTGGACCTTATGTTGAAGTGATTACATCAGGTGTGTCAGAACCTTTTCTGTTGGATACTGGTGCTACGAAGAGTTCTATTATGCACTCTAAACTCCCTGGCGCACCTTTGTCTGGCGAGACGAATGTTTCAGTAGGTTTTTCTGGCGCCCCGGTTAGGAACCCGATTTCTAGTCCTATGTCTCTTTCTGTTGGACCTTGTGAATTCGAAGCACCCCTTATTCTGACAACAGGTTGCGGTGAGAACCTGTTGGGATTGGATCTGTTGCAAAGTTTGTATGCGACATTGTATTGTTCTCCCTCTGGAGTACAACTTACATTGGGTAAGAAAGTGGTATCCTCAATGTACTTGTCGAAGGATACACTTCCGACAGAATTGTCTTCCCTTCCTGATATTCTTTGGGCTACTGGTCCTAATGATGTGGGTCTTTTGGAAATACCACCATATGTTGTGACGTTGAAAGCGAATGTTAAAATGCCACGCATTCCCCAATACAAGATCTCTAATGAAGGTGAAAAAGCGTTACTAGCGATCATTTATGATCTGATTGAAAAAGATGTAATTGAAGAAACAAGAGGTAACGTTTGCAATAGTCCTGTTTTGCCTGTCTTAAAACGAACTGACCCTTCTCAGCCACCTGTTTACAGGTTTGTGATTGATCTTAGAGAGGTAAATAAAATTGTAGTGCCACAGTTTCCAGTTGTTCCTGATATCACTGCCCTACTGACCATGATTCCAGCTTCAGCCACTTGGTTCTCGGTGATTGACTTGAAGAATGCTTTCTTCAGCATCCCGATTGCGAAGGAGAGCAGGGACATTTTTGGATTCTGTTTAGGAGGACGAAGCTTCCGTTTCAAACGCGCTCCCCAAGGCTATTGTGAGAGTCCATCAATATATAGTCAGGCTTTGAAAACACAGCTTGATACGATTGTTTTACCTGATGGTGCTACTCTTCTTCAGTACGTTGACGATTTGTTAGTGGCCGCCGATACAGAGGAAATTTGTAAGAAAGCTACCTTATCATTGTTGCGTCATTTGTCTGATTTTCATCACAAGGTGTCTCATTCGAAGTTACAGTATTGTCGACAACAAGTGACCTACTTAGGTCATCTCTTATCGAAGGAGGGAAGAAGATTGACCCCAGAACGAATTCAAGTGATTGCAAAACTGAGTGTGCCAGTTACACAGAGAGAAGTGCGTGCTTTCTTGGGTACTACATCATATTGCAGACAATGGATACCGAATTTTTCCTTGCTGGCCAAACCATTGGTGGCATTAACTTGTAAAGATACACCGAATCCCCTCCCATGGTCCAATGAGTGTCAGAAAAGTTTTTCTGAATTGCGTGATGCATTGTGTTCAGCTCCTGTGTTGGGTACCCCTGACTACAGTAAGCCCTTTACGTTGTATGTCCACGAGAAAGAAGGATGTGCGTTGTCAGTGCTGACACAGTCTTTTGGGGACAAGCAGCGTCCATGCGCGTATTTTTCGTCAACTTTGGATCCGGTGGCTAGAGTGTTGCCGAGTTGCTTGAGAGCGACGGCGGCAGCAGCTATTTCTATTCGGCAGTCTGCTGGTTTAGTGATGAATAATACATTGATTGTAATGGTTCCACATGCAGTGGATACCTTGTTAAACAGGACCAAGACGCAGCACTTAACTAGTGCTCGATTGTCAGGTTGTGAGTTGACACTGTTAGCGAGTCATGTGCACATAAAGAGATGCAACACGTTGAATCCAGCTACGTTGTTGCCGGTTGTAGCAGAGACAGATGTTTCTGAACAGCATGATTGTTTTCTTAGGACAGAAGAAGAAACGAAAGGGAGAGTAGATCTAAAGGACACTCCTCTTGTGAAGTGTGATGGTACCTTATGGGTGGATGGTTCATGCTTCAAGCTTCCGAATGGTGATACGACTGCAGCATATGCTGTTACGACTTTGCATACAATTGTTGAAGCCGCACGTATTCCACATAATTCAGCTCAAGCAGCAGAGTTGATTGCACTTACAAGAGCATGTGTGTTGTCGAAAGGAATGAAAGTGACCATATACACTGACAGCCAGTATGCGTTTGGTGTGGCTCATAGTTTTGGACGTTTGTGGAAGGAACGTGGTTTCCTTACGTCTCATGGAGCGAAGATACAGCATGGTCAATTGGTAAATGAGCTTCTGGAGTCACTTACTTTCTCATTGCAAATCGCGATTGTAAAATGCAGTGCACATAAGAAGGTTACTGACGACGTTGGTCGCGGTAATGCGTTTGCTGATGAAGTGGCGAAAGAAACAGCAAGAGATGTGATGAGTCGAATGTATGTGGCGGGTCCTGCAAGATGGATTGGTGACGTCGGAATGTGTGAAGATACGATAGAGAGTGTGAAGTCTATTCAAGCTGAAGCTACAGAGAAAGAACTGGGTGTGTGGAGAGAGAGCACGGGTAAATTAGATGCAAATGGTTGTTGGGTTGAATTGTCAGAACATCAGCGATGGTTGTTACCCGATGCGTACGTGCTTGCAGTGGTTACAGGGGCGCATGGAATGGCTCATATCAGTGTGAAAGGGATCTGTAAGTTGCTGGCTCCAGTATGGCAAAATGCTGGAATTCCTAAGTGGTACAAAAGGGGGTGGTGATGGACGGAGCATCTGTACCAATCAAACACTCACACCCAGTCAAAAGATCTGGGTTTAATCAATCACCGTTCTTTAGCCCACTCTGCCACCCCAGTTCAGACATGGCTATATGCAAATCAGTCTGACCCTGTGCCTCATGGGAACAGTCCAGCCCGAACTGCCAAGCCATGCCTTCCCTGGACCGAAAACAAGCTTCTGAGGACCGGTTTCTGGCATTACAGCCGTCTTCAGCCCGGCTTGCTTGAATCCAGTGGCAAAGTGAGCAAGGGACTCACGTCTGAGAATACCCTGCCACACTTATGGTGGCCAAAAGCGGTACAAAAGGGGGTGGTGATGGACGGAGCATCTGAACCAATCAAACACTCACACCCAGTCAAAAGATCTGGGTTTAATCAATCACCGTTCTTTAGCCCACTCTGCCACCCCAGTTCAGACATGGCTATATGCAAATCAGTCTGACCCTGTGCCTCATGGGAACAGTCCAGCCCGAACTGCCAAGCCATGCCTTCCCTGGACCGGAAACAAGCTTCCGAGGACCGGTTTCTGGCATTACAGCCGTCTTCAGCCCGGCTTGCTTGAATCCAGAGGCAAAGTGAGCAAGGGACTCACGTCTGAGCATACCCTGCCACACTTATGGTGGCCAAAAGCGGTACAAAAGGGGGTGGTGATGGACGGAGCATCTGAACCAATCAAACACTCACACCCAGTCAAAAGATCTGGGTTTAATCCATCACCGTTCTTTAGCCCACTCTGCCACCCCAGTTCAGACATGGCTCTATGCAAATCAGTCTGACCCTGTGCCTCATGGGAACAGTCCAGCCCGAACTGCCAAGCCATGCCTTCCCTGGACCGGAAACAAGCTTCCGAGGACCGGTTTCTGGCAATACAGCCGTCTTCAGCCCGGCTTGCTTGAATCCAGTGGCAAAGTGAGCAAGGGACTCACGTCTGAGCATACCCTGCCACACTTATGGTGGCCAAAAGCGGTACAAAAGGGGGTGGTGATGGACAGAGCATCTGAACCAATCAAACACTCACAACCAGTCAAAAGATCTGGGTTTGATCCATCACCGTTCTTTAGCCCACTCTGCCACCCCAGTTCAGACATGGCTATATGCAAATCAGTCTGACCCTGTGCCTCATGGGAACAGTCCAGCCCGAACTGCCAAGCCATGCCTTCCCTGGACCGGGAACAAGCTTCCGAGGACCGGTTTCTGGCATTACAGCCGTCTTCAGGCCGGCTTGCTTGAATCCAGTGGCAAAGTGAACAAGGGACTCATGTCTGAGCATACCCTGCCACACTTATGGTGGCCAAAGGCGGTACAAAAGGGGGTGGTGATGGACGGAGCATCTGAACCAATCAAACACTCACACCCAGTCAAAAGATCTGGGTTTAATCCATCACCGTTCTTTAGCCCACTCTGCCATGCCAGTTCAGACATGGCTATATGCAAATCAGTCTGACCCTGTGCCTCATGGGAACAGTCCAGCCTGAACTGCCAAGCCATGCCTTCCCTGGACCGGAAACAAGCTTCCGAGGACCGGTTTCTGGCATTACAGCCGTCTTCAGCCCGGCTTGCTTGAATCCAGTGGCAAAGTGAGCAAGGGACTCACGTCTGAGCATACCCTGCCACACTTAAGGTGGCCAAAAGCGGTACAAAAGTGGGTGGTGATGGACGGAGCATCTGAACCAATCAAACACTCACACCCAGTCAAAAGATCTGGGTTTCGTCCCCTTTTGTATCGCTTTGTTCGCCCTAAGTGTGGCAGGGTATGCTCAGACGTGAGTCCCTTGCTCACTTGGCCACTGGATTCAAGATAGCCTGGCTGATGAGGATTATGAATCCGAAACTGGTCCCAGGATGCTTGTTTCCGGTCCATAGAAGACATGGCTTTGCAGTTCGGGCTGGACTGTTCCCATGAGGCACAGGGTCAGACTGATTTGCATATAGCCATGTCTGAAATGGGGTGGCTGAGTGGGCTAAAGAATGGTGATGGATTAAACCCAGATCAGTTGACTGGGGGTGAGTGTTCGATTTGCTCAAACGCTCCGTCCATCATCCCCTTTTGTATCGCTTTGTTCGCCCTAAGTGTGGCAGGGTATGCTCAGACGTGAGTCCCTTGCTCACTTGGCCACTGGATTCAAGATAGCCTGGCTGATGAGGATTATGAATCCGAAACCGGTCCCAGGATGCTTGTTTCCGGTCCATGGAAGACATGGCTTGGCAGTTCGGGCTGGACTGTTCCCATGAGGCACAGAGTCAGACTGATTTGCATATAGCCATGTCTGAAATGGGGTGGCTGAGTGGGCTAAAGAATGGTGATGGATTAAACCCAGATCAGTTGACTGGGGGTGAGTGTTCGATTTGCTCAAACGCTCCGTCCATCATCCCCTTTTGTATCGCTTTGTTCGCCCTAAGTGTGGCAGGGTATGCTCAGACGTGAGTCCCTTGCTCACTTGGCCACTGGATTCAAGATAGCCTGGCTGATGAGGATTATGAATCCGAAACCGGTCCCAGGATGCTTGTTTCCGGTCCATGGAAGACATGGCTTGGCAGTTTGGGCTGGACTGTTCCCATGAGGCACAGTGAGGTGTCGGGTTCTGTCAGGCCTACATACACTGCAAAAACACTCTAACGCCATACACAGAAGTTGGCACGGAAACTGGAAATGCAAAGAGACAAGTTTATTAGGACCCCATGGGGTGGTGGTACAATTCCTACAACACCCTTCGGCAATGCAAGAAGTATCACACGAACATCGGTGCGCGACCTCTTTTATACAGTTTAAAGGTAATAAAAAGGTGGGCGGTATACATTAGAACAGTTTTAGGTACATATAAGGGCATTTTTGGAACACAGCCAGTATGTGGGAGGGGCTTAATACCACTGGTCAGTTGGGGGAACATTCCTAAGGAGTGACCACTCACTAGTCCAGAGATCGTGTGTGCGCATGCGTGAAAACTGACCATCGCTAAAAATAGCCTGTTGCTGGGCAAGGTAAAGGTTCATTGGCATGAAGGAAGGACGAAAGGGCACGCTGACCACGAGGCCGCATGTTCATACAAAATGGAAGCCACCGAATACAAAATGGCCCCCGTACACTTAAGTCAAGTTAACACGAAAGGTCGTGTAGCTGAGCTAAACGCTAACTCAGGTGCTGCCAATTACGACAGACGGCCCTTTTAGCGTTTAGCTGAAGCTACCTCATAATGGAAATAATCCGAATGTTCATCTTCGATATTGATCATCATGATTTGCTTCACTTCGACATTACTCATCTGCACATTTTTAGCAATAACTCGTTTGGATGGAATACAGGCTGTAATACATACAATACATAAAGTAGGACCACATTGAATACATAGGCAACAAAAGAAGAATATCCCAATAATTACACAGAGAACCGTTAACAGTTTCCAACCCCAGGTACTAAGTATAGTCCAAAACCAACCCGAAAAAGTCCAAGTACCATTGTCAGTGTGAATTTCAGAGGCGGTTTTGTGCAATTTGGAAATGGCATCATACACAGAAGGCGAATTATCAGGGACATAGACGCAACAACTACTTCCGATAATACGACATGCACCCCCACGATCAGCTAACACTACATCCAGAACCATTCGGTTCTGAAGCGTAACAATTCTAGTAATCTGGAGCTCTTCAGTTATATTCCCTAAAGCAGCAACAGTTTCATTAGCAACTGCCTCCACAACACGTGTTAGCCGTCTAATTTTCCTGCTGTTTAGAGCAGCGCCCACAAAGGAAAATAACCCTAAATTAAAATCCACATATTGTTGTAGGGAGGTGTCAGTTTGATCAACACCATCAAAGTCCAATGTCCTCTTAACTCTATTCAAAATAAAATCATGATATAATACAAAATCATTATGGTACATAGTAGGAGCAATAAACACAGGGGGTAATACAAAGGATATGTAACATGTGCCTAACCATCCAAGAGGAAGACGATGATAACCATTATTACCACAGATAAAATAAGTGTTTCGTGAGGCCATAAATGAAATACCATTGGGAGTATCAAAAGCAAGAGTAATATTGCATTCACTTCTCCCCCCCTGAATTGGTCCCTTATTCCTAATACAGAGATCTGCTTTCGTATCAATGACAGTAATTACGTGTAAACTGGACATATTTGTAAGTCTCTGATTAGTGAAGATACGAGGTGCAGATACATTGTCCGGTCGATATTCTTCCCACTCGAACTTAGTTCCTTCTGCTTGTGGATAGCCATCTCGATCATTATAGCAGACTTTGTTCAGTCGAAAAAGTAGTCCACCTTTTGTTGGCCATCTCAAAGTAAAGAGAAGAGTGTACCAAGCATTGCATGACCCATTATGAGAAAAAGGAAGGGGAATAAGTGGGTTCCTCCCTTCTTCTGATGCCCAGGTAACATCCCACATACCCAACAGTTGGACGTGTTGGTCATATTATGCGTGTGATGTAATATCTGAATGAAACTATTATTCAAATAAGTCTGTCTATGTCTTTCTTCGTGATAGGGCAAAGTAAAATGAAAATGTTCAGATGGAATTGGAGTGGTAGGCAGTAAATAGTCCCGTGCAGGAAATAGTCTTTCTACAGTCCAAGCTATTACTGCTATTACCACTATTGTCGCAACAAAAAGACCCGCACCCAGAATTCTTCTGTTTCTCAATGTCATAGGTGCCATGGTACAATGAACAAAAGTCTCAAGAAACAAACTAAAAAATAAAAATATGGTGCTGAGAACCGAGGCTGCCGTTGAGTTTTTCTCCGAGATTCAAGACGGGTGTCGCTACACTGGACAGAACTGATCCCCCCCCTTGATATTCCCGGCTTCCGTTTCACAAACCTCGGAACGGTTACCAACCAGTCACGAAAAATACAAAAAGAAATAATTTCCTCGGCCGTAGATTGTACTTCACTCCACCAGAAACAGTGTGGTCCGGGAAGGCTCCCTCCGACTCGTGAGGCGTAACAGCTGGGCTCTTCTCCGCGTCCAAGATGTCTCTGTAGTCGGACAGCACAGTAGGGTTCACCAGATCTGGAGAGACACGTCGGCAGTGCGTCGAATGTATCCACCGTTTCTTATTCGTAACACGCACAGCCGTCCGCGTTGCCAGCAGCACTTGCTCAGGACCATGCCACCTCGGCTCCAAGCTGCTGGATCTCTCAAACACCTGGATCATCACGAAGTCGCCAGGATGAAGATTGTGAGCCTCTCCAATGGAATTGTCGGGGAGCGCTTCTCGAACCTGTTAATGAATAGAAAGTAAATCATTTGTTAATCGTGCCAAATAATCGTTCATCATTATACAAGGCACATCATGTATCAAACGAGGCTTTGGAACTCCCCAGATATTCATGGGCCTTCCAAACACCACTTCATAGGGTGTGAGGCCAGTTCGGGAGTGTGGCACTGATCTAATGGACAATAATGCCAATGGCAAAGCGTCTGGCCATTTCAAAGACGTGGATGCCACGATCTTCGCTAGCTTCAGCTTCAGAGTCGCATTATACCTTTCTACTAGACCTTCTGACTGCGGGTGGAATACAGCGTGGAACTTTTGTCTTATTCCCAATCCTTTCAGGACATGCTCCACTATTTTCCCAACGAAATGAGGACCATTATCATTCCACAAAAATGTACAGACACCATAACGTGGGAAGTACTCTTTCAGTAACACCTTAGCTGTTGTTAATGCTGTATTATCCTTCGTGGGGTAGGCTTCAACCCATTTACTGAAAGCACACACCACCACCAGGACATACTTGAGGTTATTACAGCGCTCCAGCTGGATGTAATCCATTTGCAGTACTTCGAATGGTGCAGTAGGTAGAACGAACCCCCCTTTAGGAGTAGAGGTCCCTTTAGCAGGATTGTACTGTAGGCATATCAGTCAGGTCTGCACTACTCTCCTAGCCATGCTGGCAATCTCAGGATGCTCCCAAACTCATGTAAGCAATTTCGTAATTGCAAGAGCTCCAACATGTGCCAGCCCATGCGTCATTTGAACCATTGCCTGCAAGTAAGCAGTAGGTAATTTCCATCTCTCCATGTCTTTGCTTCTCCAACAACCCTCATCATCCAATACTCCCTCTCTTGCCCATGTTGCAAGTTCTGCTTCAGATGCTGACTTCTGTATATCTAAGACTTCTTCTCTAGCATCATGCCATCGCGCTGCTTGTGATCTCACCACATACATGGGGGAATCATTTTGCAACATAGCAGTCTCTCTCGCTATGCGGTCTGCAAAGGCATTTCCTTGCCCTATTTTGTCTGTCACTTTCTTATGTGCACTACATTTTATTATCGCCACCTTCTTTGGACATAATAGTGCATTCAGGAGGTCGCATACCAACTCTCCGTACATGATATGTGTTCCGTGTGAGGTCATAAACCCTCGTTCCCTCCAGAGTAGGCCAAAATCGTGCGCTACTCCAAAAGCGTAACGACTGTCAGTATAGATATTCACACATAGACCAGCACTTAACTCACATGCTTTCGTTAAGGCTATCAATTCAGCCGCTTGAGCAGATTTTTGCGGTATTCGTGCTGTTTCTACCACTGTCTTAAGTGTCGTGATCGCATAAGCTGCGGAAGTTGTACCATCTGACAATCTCACACACGATCCATCAACCCACAGTTCCCCATCTACATCAGGAAGTGGCGTGTCCTGTAAATCGACACGACCCTTTGTTTGTTCGTCAGTCAGAAAAACACAATCATGTTGTTCTTCTTCCTGGGTCTCAGTAACAGGATATGGCAATAAAGTAGCGGGGTTCAAAGTGGCGCACCTCTTCACTGTAATGTGTGGCGCCAACAGTGTTAGCTCATATCCTGTTAAACGGGCACTGGTTAGATGCTGCGTTTTCGTTTGGTTTAATAGAGCATCTACTGCATGGGGGACTAACACCAGCAATTTGTGTGACAAAACTATTCCCTCACTCTGCCGTATAGCTACTGCTGTTGCTGCAACTGCTCAAAAGCATCCAGGCAGTCCTCGAGCCACAGGATCAAGTACTGCTGAAAAGTATGCACAAGGCCTCTGTTTGTCTCCGTGTAACTGCACTAAGACTGACAATGCGCACCCATCCTTCTCATGTACATACAATGTAAAAAGCTTTGTATAATCTGGTGTACCTAACACTGGTGCAGAACAAAGAGCTTGTCTCAATTGTTCAAAAGCATTTTGACATTCATCCGTCCATTCGAGGGGGGTTAGTGCAGTTTTGGACAGCAATGCTAACAAAGGTTTTACAATGTACGAAAATCCTAGTATCCATTGCCTACAGAAGGACGTCAAACCTATGAAAGCACGAACATCCTTCTGCGTGCAAGGGACTGGTGTATCTAAAATTGCTTGAATTTGATCTGATGTTAATGCACGTCCCTCCTTAGACAAAAGATGACCAATGTATGTCACCTTTGGTCTACAATATTGTAACTTCTTTCGCGAAACCTTGTGATTGTGTTCAGCAAGGAAAGAAAGCAAGGAGAGTGTACTCTCCTCGCATTGCTCTTGTGTGTCTGCCGCAAGCAAAATGTCATCGACATATTGGATAAGTGTCACCCCAGACTGCAAATCAAATGAATCAAGCTGTCTTTTCAAAGCCTGGCTGTAAATGCTAGGACTTTCTGTATAACTTTGAGGAACGCGACAAAATCTATAAGATTTATTATTTAATGTAAAGCCGAACAAATATCAGCTATCAGGATGAATGGGGATTGAAAAGAAAGCGTTTTTCAAATCGATCACTGTAAATGTAGTAGCCGTGGGTGGGACCAAAGTAAGTAAGGTGGTAATGTCAGATACTACTGGATACTGTGGTACAACTATCTTATTAACTTCCCTCAAATCAATAATAAAACAATAGATCTTAGTATCTGTATCTTTCTTTAGGATCGGAAGAATTGGACTGTTGCAAACATTATAGGGAACTTCCTCCACCACCCCTGCTGCTATCAAGTCAGTCACTATGTGTATCAAAGCTATTTCGCCTTCTCTAGAGATCTTGTACTGAGGAACACGAGGTAAAACCTGTCCCTCCTTCACAGTAATGCACCCAGGAGGAATAATCATTTGACCCACATCAGTATCGGAAGTAGCCCATAACGTACTTGGAAGGGAAGCTAATGCGTCGGCCTCTTGCAAGAGGCACGATCTCTCAATTTCTGGATAGTTTTCGTTCAAAATGACCCGCACCCCTTCAGGGGCACAGCGAATTGTTGCACGAAAATGCTTTAACATATCAAGTCCCATAATATTATCTGGCGTATTTGGAGATAGCAGGAACGGACATGGGGCAACAAATTTATCAACATGAAATGTAAGGGGTTGAGACAATGGGCTTAGAGAAGGTGTTCCATCGAACCCTATTGCTGTAATCGTTTCTCCAGACAGGGGAGCCCTTGGAACCAAGTGTTTGGACAAAGCGCTACGAGTAGCTCCTGTGTCGACCAGAAACTGATCAGTAGAACCCAAAACATGTGCTGATATATATGGACCCCTCTGATCGACTGGTACTTCAACCTATTCCACACCCCATCCTACGCAATCCTATGCATATTGATTATCCTGAGACTCAGTATTTTCTCCTTCAGCTATCTGATATTGATTTCGCCGATCAAAAGTATTATGTTCAACCTGACCCCGACCCCTTTCTTCAAACCTACCACGGTCATTCGCTCCACCTCTCGGTCCTGAATGACTATTCCGTGACCTTCCACTTCCTCGACCCCTCTGACTACGCTGTTCACGAAGTACCGGACAATCTGCAAGCCAATGCCCAAACTGCTTACAGTATGCACACTGATCCTCAGAAATGTCGGAACAAGGGGGAGACGTAACGTACGATCCTCGTCTACCCCTTTCGTTCCCTCTCGATTGCGTAGCACGAACCTGTGCCAACATCACTTTCGTCTTTAAGTCCTTCACTTTCTTATCACAACTTTCTTTAGCCTCTAATTCCTGTCGTTCATAGTACTGAGCCATAGTTAACAAAGAAGCAGGCGTTGCAGTGGTCCATGAACTTTCGCTAGCCTTTAATCGTTTTGCAATCTCCGGTAGGAGATTAGCCACATACTTGTCTACGAACAAGAGCCTGCCCGTGTCCTCTGTTAATGATTGACCACTGTAATCATGGAATTCTTCCTCAAAACGTGAAAAGAAATCAGAAACCGATTCATCTAACTTTTGCTTACAAGATGCCAATACTGTCCAATCTATTTTCTTAGGGGGGACAAGCGTTTTTAATTTATTCAAGATAGCCATTGGTAAATCTAAAATCAACTGACACGGCTTACATGCAGGTTCCCTATCTAAATCAGCTCTCACTATGTCCTTCCAATCCGCACCTAATATCGTTCGATCGTCAAACTTACGAATCGTCCTTCACATATCAGGAGGCAATATCAATCCAAAGAAAAGATCAATATCAACTAACGTCATAATACACGAAGAAATAGCGCCCTCCACACCTTCATAGAAAGCTGCTGGATTTTTACGGGGGTCAGGCAAAGCATTCTTAAGTGCCATAACATCTGCTCTATTCCATGGTGTATAAACCCAGTTATATATGAAGTAACCCTTCGCATCTACAGACGTCTTATCGTCGTCCGTGCCTGCCCCTTTAGGAGGGACATACAAAGGCGCAGCTTCCCGCATAGGCATAACATTAATCGCAACACTCTTATCTGATCCATAGATACGGCACACTCGGGAATTTTCCGTCGATCCAGACGCTGATTGCTCCGATGCCTTTTTCGCCGCTCGCAATCGTGTCGCCTCATCTTGTAACTGAATCAACCACCAGAAGAATTCGTCCACATCTGAAAGAGCAAAAATACCTTTACGAAAATTCTCATGACCAACTGATATATCTTTAGGTTCCAACTCAGGAGAGTGTTTTCTAAACCGCTCAACAACTTCATCTGCAAAATGATTTAAAAAATACAACCGTTCCTTGTCAGACCACTGACTCATAAGATCATTAACCTCTGAAACAGTTATAGTATTTATATTAAGTTTATGAGCAATCGAACGCAATTCCGTCATACGCTCGGTATGTAACCTGGTACGCTGTTTATCCTGATTAACCTCGTCCGATTCCACATCCGGAGCCGTAGGCTGAACATACGGAGGCGGCAACGATCTAACAAGGAAAAATCATCTAATTCATTAGTAAGGACAGGATAGAGAGAACGTCTAATAGGAAACTGACCATTAACTTGTAAATTACGTTCTCGACTCTCTTTCTCTTTCTGTTCCTGCAATTACTTTTCCTGTAGCTGTAAAGCTTTATCCCGAGCACCCTTGCGCTGCTCTTTGTCCGCCAAGGCTTCTTCACGCTTCATTCGTTCACGCACCGCTTTCTCCCACATACGCACACAATCAAACATGTCCTGTCTAGACCTTCGTTGAAACAAACACTGTTCTACATACTGGACTTTTCGCAAGTCGAATGACCCATGTAGTGGCCATTGCAATTCACGATCAAATTTTGTATATTTATGCCATAACGTGCTATACATTATGGGAGGAAGGCCAAATTTAATGTACATTTCACGGTTAGGAGTCCCCTCTGGGGCAGCCGGCTGAGATTCATTTAATCGATAACTGGTACCGTTTCCAAAACAGCACATTCCTCGGAGTGTGCTGAGAACAGGCATGTTCAAAATATCACAGAAACGTGATATTACAACAAATGGCACTTAAGGTACTTACGCACGATGTGCCGTTCAAACAAATTCAGAATCAGAGAAATATCCCTACATGCCTGCCTATGTGAGGTGCACTCCACATATAATTCAAATCATAGATCCAAACGTTAGCTAACTCATACAAATTCAAATTCAAATTCAAATTCAAAAAGCCACAGTAAGTGTCAGTAGACTACCTTACCAAACATAAGCTTACCAAGTATCTTCAAAAGTGTCCAGATTCGAACTGCCAAGTTCCGTAGCCGAATCAGCCAAAACGGGCACTACACGACGAGCCAAACGATCAAGATCTCAGTCGACCTGGAAGGTCAGATCAGAAGGAAAGGAAAAAACAGCGTGGGTGCCAAGACTCGGGTCACTCAGTGGCAGCGTACGCGTCCATAGCGAGTTTCCAATCCTTCGTCGTGACCTCTCCTTCGGGCATCCGAGTCGCCGATGAGTCCCTTCGTGGTCGCCAATTGAGGTGTCGGGTTCTGTCAGGCCTACATACACTGCAAAAACACTCTAACGCCATACACAGAAGTTGGCACGGGAACTGAAAATGCAAAGAGACAAGTTTATTAGGACCCCATGGGGTGGTGGTACAATTCCTACAACACCCTTCGGCAATGCAAGAAGTATCACACCGAACATCGGTGCGCGACCTCTTTTATACAGTTTAAAGGTAATAAAAAGGTGGGGGGTATACATTAGAACAGTTTTAGGTACATATAAGGGCATTTTTGGAACACAGTCAGTATGTGGGAGGAGCTTAATACCA
Source organism: Lissotriton helveticus (assembly GCF_964261635.1). Lineage (NCBI taxonomy): Eukaryota > Metazoa > Chordata > Amphibia > Caudata > Salamandridae > Lissotriton > Lissotriton helveticus. The sequence goes on along the minus strand of NC_136058.1, from coordinate 346,468,132 downwards.
CTGGTCAGTTGGGGGAACATTCCTAAGGAGTGACCACTCACTAGTCCAGAGATCATGTGTGCGCATGCGTGAAAACTGACCATCGCTAAAAATAGCCTGTTGCTGGGCAAGGTAAAGGTTCATTGGCATGAAGGAAGGACGAAAGGGCACGCTGACCACGAGGCCGCATGTTCATACAAAATGGAAGCCACCGAATACAAAATGGCCCCGTACACTTAAGTCAAGTTAACACGAAAGGTCGTGTAGCTGAGCTAAACGCTAACTCAGGTGCTGCCAATTACGACAACAGGGTCAGACTGATTTGCATATAGCCATGTCTGAAATGGGGTGGCTGAGTGGGCTAAAGAATGGTGATGGATTAAACCCAGATCAGTTGACTGGGGGTGAGTGTTCGATTTGCTCAAACGCTCCGTCCATCATCCCCTTTTGTATCGCTTTGTTCGCCCTAAGTGTGGCAGGGTATTCTCAGACGTGAGTCCCTTGCTCACTTGGCCACTGGATTCAAGATAGCCTGGCTGATGAGGATTATGAATCCGAAACCGGTCCCAGGATGCTTGTTTCCGGTCCATGGAAGACATGGCTTGGCAGTTCGGGCTGGACTGTTCCCATGAGGCACAGGGTCAGACTGATTTGCATATAGCCATGTCTGAAATGGGGTGGCTGAGTGGGCTAAAGAATGGTGATGGATTAAACCCAGATCAGTTGACTGGGGGTGAGTGTTCGATTTGCTCAAACGCTCCATCCATCATCCCCTTTTGTACCGCTTTGTTCGCCCTAAGTGTGGCAGGGTATGCTCAGACGTGAGTCCCTTGCTCACTTGGCCACTGGATTCAAGATAGCCTGGCTGATGAGGATTATGAATCCGAAATCGGTCCCAGGATGCTTGTTTCCGGTCCATGGAAGACATGGCTTGGCAGTTCGGGCTGGACTGTTCCCATGAGGCACAGGGTCAGACTGATTTGCATATAGCCATGTCTGAAATGGGGTGGCTGAGTGGGCTAAAGAATGGTGATGGATTAAACCCAGATCAGTTGACTGGGGGTGAGTGTTCGATTTGCTCAAACGCTCCGTCCATCATCCCCTTTTGTATCGCTTTGCTCGCCCTAAGTGTGGCAGGGTATGCTCAGATTTGAGTCCCTTGCTCACTTGGCCACTGGATTCAAGATAGCCTGGCTGATGAGGATTATGAATCCGAAACCGGTCCCAGGATGCTTGTTTCCGGTCCATGGAAGACATGGCTTGGCAGTTCGGGCTGGACTGTTCCCATGAGGCACAGGGTCAGACTGATTTGCATATAGCCATGTCTGAAATGGGGTGGCTGAGTGGGCTAAAGAATGGTGATGGATTAAACCTAGATCAGTTGACTGGGGGTGAGTGTTCGATTTGCTCAAACGCTCCGTCCATCATCCCCTTTTGTATCGCTTTGTTCACCCTAAGTGTGGAAGGGTATGCTCAGACGTGAGTCCCTTGCTCACTTGGCCACTGGATTCAAGATAGCCTGGCTGATGAGGATTATGAATCCGAAACCGGTCCCAGGATGCTTGTTTCCGGTCCGTGGAAGACATGTCTTGGCAGTTCAGGCTGGATTGTTCCCATGAGGCACAGGGTCAGACTGATTTGCATATAGCCATGTCTGAAATGGGGTGGCTGAGTGGGCTAAAGAATGGTGATGGATTTAACCCAGATCAGTTGACTGGGGGTGAGTGTTCGATTTGCTCAAACGCTCCGTCCATCATCCCCTTTTGTATCGCTTTGTTCGCCCTAAGTGTGGCAGGGTATGCTCAGACGTGAGTCCCTTGCTCACTTGGCCACTGGATTCAAGATAGCCTGGCTGATGAGGAATATGAATCCGAAACCGGTCCCAGGATGCTTGTTTCCGGTCCATGAAAGACATGGCTTGGCAGTTCGGGCTGGACTGTTCCCATGAGGCACAGGGTCAGACTGATTTGCATATAGCCATGTCTGAAATGGGGTGGCTGAGTGGGCTAAAGAATGGTGATGGATTAAACCCAGATCAGTTGACTGGGGGTGAGTGTTCAATCTGCTCAAACGCTCCGTCCATCATCCCCTTTTGTATCGCTTTGTTCGCCCTAAGTGTGGCAGGGTATGCTCAGACGTGAGTCCCTTGCTCCCTTGGCCACTGGATTCAAGATAGCCTGGCTGATGAGGATTATGAATCGGAAACCGGTCCCAGGATGCTTGTTTCCGGTCCATGAAAGACATGGCTTGGCAGTTCGGGCTGGACTGTTCCCATGAGGCACAGGGTCAGACTGATTTGCATATAGCCATGTCTGAAATGGGGTGGCTGAGTGGGCTAAAGAATGGTGATGGATTAAACCCAGATCAGTTGACTGGGGGTGAGTGTTCGATTTGCTCAAACGCTCCGTCCATCATCCCCTTTTGTATCGCTTTGTTCACCCTAAGTGTGGAAGGGTATGCTCAGACGTGAGTCCCTTGCTCACTTGGCCACTGGATTCAAGATAGCCTGGCTGATGAGGATTATGAATCCGAAACCGGTCCCAGGATGCTTGTTTCCGGTCCATGGAAGACATGTCTTGGCAGTTCAGGCTGGATTGTTCCCATGAGGCACAGGGTCAGACTGATTTGCATATAGCCATGTCTGAAATGGGGTGGCTGAGTGGGCTAAAGAATGGTGATGGATTAAACCCAGATCAGTTGACTGGGGGTGAGTGTTCGATTTGCTCAACCGCTCCGTCCATCATCCCCTTTTGTAATGCTTTGTTCACCCTAAGTGTGGCAGGGTATGCTCAGACGTGAGTCCCTTGCTCACTTGGCCACTGGATTCAAGATAGCCTGGCTGATGAGGATTATGAATCCGAAACCGGTCCCAGGATGCTTGTTTCCGGTCCATGGAAGACATGGCTTGGCAGTTCGGGCTGGACTGTTCCCATGAGGCACAGGGTCAGACTGATTTGCATATAGCCATGTCTGAAATGGGGTGGCTGAGTGGGCTAAAGAATGGTGATGGATTAAACCCAGATCAGTTGACTGGGGGTGAGTGTTCGATTTGCTCAAACGCTCCGTCCATCATCCCCTTTTGTATCGCTTTGTTCGCCCTAAGTGTGGCAGGGTATGCTCAGACGTGAGTCCCTTGCTCACTTGGCCACTGGATTCAAGATAGCCTGGCTGATGAGGAATATGAATCCGAAACCGGTCCCAGGATGCTTGTTTCCGGTCCATGAAAGACATGGCTTGGCAGTTCGGGCTGGACTGTTCCCATGAGGCACAGGGTCAGACTGATTTGCATATAGCCATGTCTGAAATGGGGTGGCTGAGTGGGCTAAAGAATGGTGATGGATTAAACCCAGATCAGTTGACTGGGGGTGAGTGTTCAATCTGCTCAAACGCTCCGTCCATCATCCCCTTTTGTATCGCTTTGTTCGCCCTAAGTGTGGCAGGGTATGCTCAGACGTGAGTCCCTTGCTCCCTTGGCCACTGGATTCAAGATAGCCTGGCTGATGAGGATTATGAATCGGAAACCGGTCCCAGGATGCTTGTTTCCGGTCCATGAAAGACATGGCTTGGCAGTTCGGGCTGGACTGTTCCCATGAGGCACAGGGTCAGACTGATTTGCATATAGCCATGTCTGAAATGGGGTGGCTGAGTGGGCTAAAGAATGGTGATGGATTAAACCCAGATCAGTTGACTGGGGGTGAGTGTTCGATTTGCTCAAACGCTCCATCCATCATCCCCTTTTGTATCGCTCGGAATTCCTAAGTGTGCAGAGAATGTGGTCAAGAATTGTATGATTTGTCTGAAATACAACCCTGGTAGGGGAACTCCAACTCCAGCTGGTCATTTTGCACCTCCGACCTATCCGTTCGAGGTTTTGCAGCTAGATTTAATCCACATGGAGAGGTGCAACAACTTGAAATACGTACTCGTTGTTGTTTGTGCCTTTTCGAGATGGGTAGAAGCATATCCCCTGAAAGACAATACTGCCTTATCCACAGCTAAAGCCCTTGTCAAAGAATTTTTCCCGAGGTTTGGTTTGCCGAGAATGGTCTGGAGTGATAATGGGAGTGAATTTGTAGGTCGAGTGATGAAGAGAGTATGTGAAGGGCTAGGAATCCGGCAAAAATTTCACGCTGCAAATCACCCCCAATCAGCTGGACTAGTAGAATGCTACAATGGCACCCTAAAACTTAAACTGGCCAAGATACAAGCGAGCTCTGGTCTTAAATGGCCTGATGCTTTGCCCCTAGCACTTCTATCGACAAGAATGACTGTGCATTCACGAGTGGGACTTAGTCCGTATGAAATAGTGTTCGGCCGCCCGGCCAACATATGGGGAGTGCCAAGGCCGACAAAATTCAGTGAGATTGAACACCCTGTACTGCTTGATTACTTGTATGATTTGACGGCTAAATTGCGTGTCTTACACCAACAGGTTCACGATACTTTGCCTCAGGTTTCTGAAGATCCAGGGCACATCATCGATCCTGGATCGTGGGTCCTAGTTAAGAACTTCCAGCGGACAAAGAATGATCAGCCCCGTTGGACCGGCCCCTACCTAGTCCTTTTGTCAACAAGATCCGCAGTGCGAGTGGAAGGAAAGAAGAACTGGATCCACGGCGTACATTGCAAGAAGGTCCCTTTGCCTCTGCCGTACAACCAGTGGGTCCAGGAGGGTTTTGCAGACTCTGAGACTGGGACTGTGCCTCGTTTTCTGCCTTTCAGCGATGCACGTGTAAAAGGGACAAATTCTGAGCGTGAAAGCGACGATTTTCTGCAAGGAGCCGTGCCACCGTCAGTTCGACTGAACACTACTGAACCTGACCTATTGTTTCGTGATCAGACATTACCAGGGAAAAGCTGTTATAATCTAAGGCCGAGAACTATGGACAAATAAATTCTTTTCTTTGCTATTTTTGAAAGTGCAGCTCTCTCATCTGAGAAACTTTTTTATTTTTGTTTTTCGAACCACCATCTGGGTTCAGCTGTAGGGTCGCGGGCGACAAGTCTTTGTAGTGCAAGCCGAAGACACAAGGTCGACGGTTCTGGTTGGTTCTTGGCCGTTTCCCTTGGACCAACAGGTGCATTCCTTAGCACGGAACACCCTACCTCCGCGAGCAGCAAGGTTAGAGGATGGAGTTTTTCGAGATGGAGAGACCAGCCAAAGAGATGAACTTTAAAGCCAAAATATGTATAATAATGACCAAGAAACGTTTTCTGATATTTTGCATTTTCATGTTGCTTAGTGTAATGATGTTTTTAATAGGATATGTTTTATTTTATTTTCGAGTGACATTTGCACCCACTGTACAGCCCATACCTCCTTCTACTGTTTCCTCGCATTCTTTTCACCCTCTACCTGAACATGAGTCCGTTAGAAGATTAGAAGATTAGAGTTTGTCAATAACTCCTTTGTTCAGCTTTTGCACCAACACCAATTAGTATTGAACACGACTAACTGTTGGGTGTGTGGCCTATGCCTCATACTACTGATAAAGGTATCCCTTATCTGGTCCTGCCATTCAGCTACAATGGTTCTGTATGGGCATACAGAACGATGTTCATCTATGTTCGTGAAGTCCATCCCCTACGTTCTGTAAAAGATTATCCAAATACTAATGCTCTAGTTAAGGGTATAGTAGATGTGATTAGAGGAACTACTTCCTATGAGACTATCCCGAGTTATGAGACACTAGCATATATTGGATGGAATGTAACCGGATATGGAGTCAGTCTGAGTGAGAACCAGCAGCGAGCGAAAAGATCCTCCCCGATTTGGGTTGTACCCCATCAGGGTCACTACTGTCTGCAGGGTAATGGCAAGAATCCGAGAGCTCAGCTAGGGAAGAGTATCTGCAATGAGACATATGTCTTTGCGTCCAAGACTTCCCCTTCATTTTTAGCAGCTAAGGGTACCTATTTCATCTGCTACAATAAAGCATACACGTGGTTGCCCCCTGATTACTCGGGCACATGTTTTGTTTCGTTCCTGTTGCCTCCCACCTACACCGCTGCGGCAGATTACCACAAGACAAGGATAGTTAGAGGTGTCTTCAGTAAGGAAGACACTGCAGGACAAGAATTGGGAGACTTCTTGAAAGGTTTTCTGCCGTTTTGGGGACCTATGGTTAACAGTAGGAACATACGGCAATTGACGAGGGTGGTCGAGTCCACCGTAGTTGAAACTGCCGGTGCCCTTAGTAATTTGACTGCTGAGCTCCAGTCGGATCGTCTTATGACTCTTCAGAACAGGGTTGCGTTAGACGTCATACTTGCAGATCGAGGTGGGGTATGTAGAGTGATCCAATCAAGTTGCTGTGTTTTCATTCCAGACAATGCTCCGACAGTGTACCAGGCCATCTCCAAACTACATAAAATCTCCGAATCTATACATGTGGATAAAGGAGATTGGTCGTTGATGGGATGGTTCTGGGAACTGATATCCGCCTGGGGATGGAAGATTCTAATTGTCATTGGGATGATCTTAGCCATTCTTTTCCTGTTCTGTCTTTGTGTACAGTGTACTCCTACTATATGTGGCCTCTTTGCTACGTCGTGTGTAAGGAAACCTGTATCGAGAGACACGCTAAGTAATAGGATGATGCTACAGCAACATCTTAATGATTTTACGAATATAGACTTGGATTAGCGTGAGTGTAGGTTATTGCCTATGCAAGGGCAAAAGGAGGGACTGTGGTACTGAAATTCTGCACCTGTGTCATAAAAATCGTCGTATCATGACGATTTTGGTAACATCAGACCGAAAATGACAAGTGTAAGGTGTGCGAGTATTTTCGTCATGTTCGAGTGACGAGATCACCATTAAATCAGGGATTCCGTTTCGAACCCTCGGGTTCCATTTTGTGTACGGCAGCCATTTTGTGGTTGCCCTCACATAGACCGATGACTAAGGCCGAACGAGTTTTTGGGACACGTACACCTTTAGCTGACTTCTGTGTGACCTGGGCAAGCTGACTCCGTTGCCCGAGGCCAAACTTGTTGAGCCAGTTCCTTTCCCAGTGGCCGATCGAGATTAGGGATCAAGGCACAGCCTACCATAAACCCTTCATTGCACACAACTATGTCTAAATCTTACACACACCTGTCTCTGTTCTTTCTTTATGGCCTACTTTACGATGAGGAGGTGCCCGGTTTTATTAGGGGTCCGTCCGATATCTGATGAAAAGTGTTGGGCCTTGCTGGGTAATTGATTGTGGGCTGGATAAACTGAAAATGGGCTTGTCATCATGAATCTGCTTTTCTTTGTCGCAGAAATATGTGAATGGTCAACTGTAAAATAAGGAATGTTTGCCTGAAGCATAATATTTTGTATAAAAAGGGTTGACTGGCTTTGTAAGATTGAGCAGTCTCCTGAGAACATACACCGTGTTGTACTTCTAGGATATCTGTTACTGGTTGCAGCCAACAAATCTGATCTTTGACGTCACCAAGAAGTCTCTGCGTTTCTGTAGTCTGAGACAGGAGAACTCGAAGTCTTTGGGTGCCTTCCCTGGCACCGCTGGGTTCTAAATAACCCGGTACTTCAGCCGGCCCCTTCCCCTTGACCTCAATCATGGTGGGGCGTGCCTCCACCGCGTCATAATGACGCGGCGAGCGCGCCCCGCAACTGATTGGTCCTGATTCCCCAGTTGACCTGGAAAACATTGAATTGCTTCCTGGTCAAAGAGGGGGAGCCAAGGGGCGGACCAGTTGCGACTGGTCTTGTGCGAAGGGGTTAAAAGGCCGGGGGAGCGAGGGAGGCGTCCTCTTGATCCTACGCTCCCCAAGCCTGCCCTTTGCCCCCCAGACTCTCGAGGATGCCAACATGTTTCTTCTTTTTCTTTCAGCACGCGGAGCTTGTGTTCTTTTTCTCCTTTTTTGCAGGCTCGTCGCAAGTGGACACCAACAGGCGGAGAGCCAGAGGAGCGGGCAGGAGCATGCCGGTATATGCTCGGATAACATCGGAGTGTGGCGGAGAGTGGAACCGAATGGACAGCTACGCGTCACATCGCAGCCCAAGTCCCCAGCTCGTTATTGGTTATGTTGGCTCTGCCGAGACCGGAACGAAGTAAATGCTCAGCAAACGCGGTAAGGCGGGGGGGAGGGGGTGAAACGCACAGGGCCCGAGCCGAGCGGGGCACTCAGGGGCAATTCTCCATAGAAATTTATAGAGAGCTGCCGGCTGCATTTAACGCACGATTGGAAAAGCAAAGGAGGGTCGGGCCTGGTTAGTACTTGGATGGGAGACCGCAGCGAAATCCCAGGTGACGAATACATTTTAAAAATTGCACGGCACTCACGCAAAGAATACGCCTCGTCAGAGGGGCATGATGGGGCTAGTCAGGCTCAGCGAGGCTGAATTTGAAAGAAAAAACGATTTCTCCCCAGGGGACAGAGGATCCTTTTGCGGAGGCGCATATTGATGGTGGCAAGGATCATGACTGCCCCAGGTAGCGGTGGGGGCCAAATATGCCTATTCCTCCACAAACAGCGTGTCCAGGCAGCAACTCTGGAAAAGACAAGATGGTAGAACCAACGCTTGCCGGGGAAAGTGGTAAGGAGGTACGAGTGCTGGACGAGGGTACAATACCCTCCAGGAGGGAACATTTGGCTCAACATATGACACAAGAAGTGAAGGATTTAATTCAGGCGGGCAAATATGTCAATATGTTTTCTTTGCTTGTGGATAACAGGGAAATGGAGTATGCTAGGAAGCAGAAGGATTGGATGTTTCCTAGCGAATGGTGGGTAGAAATGGCAAGATTCAGGGTGGAGGAGACATTGAACAACTGGATTAGAGCCTTTTCTGTGTTTATGGCAATTACAGCCGAGCGTTCCCCTAACTTGCAGGCAGAGATGGCGTGTTACCAGAGAAGGATCACGACTTCCATGATAAATATGGTGGGGGAGGATGGAAGGACTATGACATGAGTTTTTGGAAAGCTAAAGAGTTTAACTCCTGACTTTCCTGGGATCAGGTTGATTCCATTTCATGGTATGGCCAGTTTGCAGCAGGGCAACTTGGTAGTGCGGGCCGAGTTGGAACAGAAGCTACGCTCCCAAATCCCAACAGCCCTCTCGGCCAGCACAGGGCGATGGCACAGCCCCTAAGGCAGGGAGCAGTGGGGGGTTAAAAGGGGTATGCTGAGATTTTAACAAGCGATCTTGCACCAGGGCACAAGGCACTTGCAAGTTCAGACATGCATGTTCCATTTGTAACCAACCTTCCCACCCAGAAACAACATGCCGCAATAAGGGTAACGCCTCTGGAAACAGGGGAAGAAAGAAACAGAACTAGGGAGAGAGTATGGCTGGTGTCGCATTCACCCATTGACGTTCTGGCTATGACTCCTTGTCATTGGCTAAACAGGTACCCAGACCATGCCTCTGAGAAGATGTTACAAGAAGGTTTTGTGAAGGGCTTTAAGATCCCAGCTGTGGGATACACTGGAACGGCAGAGTGTAGGAACCAACTATCTGTTAGGAACAACCCAGATGTGGCAGCAACATAAATTGCAATGGAGCTGCGCCTAGGCAGGATAGCGGGTCCTTTTGATCACATCCCTGTGCATAATTTTGTTTGCTTACCTCTCGGAGTGGTGCCAAAGAAGGAGGAGGGTAAGTTCAGGCTGATCCATAATCTGTCAGCACCTAGGGGACCATCACTAAATTACACCATCAATGAAGACATTTGTAGCTTTAAGTATGCGTCCTTTGACCATGCGGTGGATATGTTGAGGACTTTGGGACTTGGAGCCTTGTTGGCGAAGTCAGATATTGAGTCTGCTTTCCGGCTACTACCGGTTCATCCCCTGGATCAGCATCCCCTGGATCAGCATCTGCTAGGTTTCTTATTTCAAGGCAAATTCTATATGGATAAGGGTATGCCCATGGGTTGTTCCGTTTCCTGCGCCTACTTTGAGAAATTCAGTTCTTTTTTGGAATGGGTTTTTAGGCAAACGACTGGACACCACCACGTCGTGCATTACCTGGATGACTTTCTCTTTCTCAGGTCGGCGGGCTCGCAGGAGTGTGCGTGGGAATTGCAGGAAATTTTGCGTGCTCATGCAGGCTTTTGGGGTCCCGCTGGCTCCGGGAAAGACGGTGGGTTCAGCAACCACATTGTAATTCTTAGGCATTGAATTGGACTCAGTGGAGGGTTGTTTTAAGTTACCTAAAGACAAAATCATGAAATTTAGAGCAGCTCTCCAGCAATGTTTGGCCAAAGACAAAGTGACACTACACCAGCTACAGCAGAATGTGGGCCAGTTGAACTTTGCACTCAGAGTGATACCCATTTCACGCCCATTCTCCTGCTCAATTTCGCAGACAATGACGGGTCTGCGGGAGAAGCACCATCGCACGAGACAGCCGTCTGAGGTCCGTCTGGACATGCGGATTTGGATCGCATTTCTGGAAGGCTTCATTGGCTGGGTGGTGTGGTCCGGTCCCCCCACTACGTCTGCAGAGTTAGGTTTATGGACTGACTCTGCGGGCAGTGTGGGATTTGGCGCCATACTTGGAAACAAGTGGGTGGCACAACAGTGGCCGGTTTGGTGGGATGAGAGTGGCATGACAACTAATATAGGTTTCCTGGAACTATTTCCAATCTGGGTTGCATTGACAGTTTGGCCTAATCAGTTGTGTAATAAATCTGTAATTTTCTGGTCTGATAACATGACGGTAGTTGAATGTATCAACCAGTAGGCGACAAGGTGTAAAATGATACTTCGCCTACTGAAGGAAATAGTGCTGGTGTGCATGAAACTCAACATACAGTTTAGGGCCAAACATGTTCCAGGGGCGTTAAATAATGCAGCTGATGCACTCTCTCACTTTAAGATGAAGGTATTCAGGGAACATCTACCATCCGCAGAGGGGACGCCTACATACTTCCCAGCAACACTCTGGCAGATTGGTGCCCCCAGCCACAGAACCTCGTGGCAGCTAGCCTAGCGCCCAGGTCCAGAACCGCTTATGAAGGGGTGTCTTACTGCACCTTTTTGGAACACGGTTGGGTGGAGAGATGGGATCAGGCAAGGAATTTCACTCAGTACCTAGATGCATTACACAAGGAAGGGCGCTCCGTGGCGACAGCTAGCCAGCACGTGGCAGCTGTTTCTTTCTTTGCACAGATTAGGGGTACCAAGGATCCCACGAATAGTTTCCTCATGAGGAAGGCGCTATAGGGGTGGATGCGCCTCCAAGCAACCGCCACGGACACGAGACAACCAATAGGTTTAGAACGGCTGGCATCATTATTAAATGCCTTGTGTGGCATCTGCAGTTCACCGGGAGAGGTACTACTGTTCAGAGCCGCCTTTACACTAGCCTTTTATGGGGCATTCCGGGTAGGGGAACTAGTGGCTAGCAATAAGCAGGACCTGCTAGGTGGACTCCAGCTTGAACACACAAGGATATCAGGTGATACACTGTTAATTACCATCAGCAAATCAAAAACTTATCAGGAAGCCTGTGGTGAGGGGCTGGTACGTCATCGGGCGCGGACTAATCCATGCTGCCCAGTGATGCACGTGGAGGCCTTCCTCAACCAGAGAGTAGGCGCAGTAGGGGGGACATTATTAATGCATGCAGATGGTACCCCACTTACCAGGTTTCAATTCCAAAGGGTGTTGGCTATGACAATTGACAAGGCTGGTTTAAAACCGAAAGATATTGGGACACATTCGTTCCGAATAGGGGCTGCCACTGAAGCAACTGCTAGAGGTTTACACAATAGCAGTGTGAAACGAATAGGGAGATGGTCTTCCAACTGTTACAAGTGTTATGTGCGGCTGCACATGTTGTGAGGGTGGCAGAATAATTACGCTGATGCCTGTCTTGTTTGTTTGCTTGTATTTCAGTTTCTCGAACCTGTCACGCAGGGCGGAAACTGCCATCGGCACATCACCAGCAAGTATCTTCATCACGGCGGACTCTGTTTTTCTTACGAATATTTACAGACAGAGGGCGGAACAGGGAGGTTTCAGGGGCTCCTTTCATGGTAGGGGGGTCTCTGTCTCAGTCAGTTTAGGGGGTTCGTTAGGGAGTTGCTTGACAGACACACCCCGCCGCCCACAGTTGTTATCTTACATTTGGGTGGAAACAACCTGGTAAATTTGGGGAGGAGGGTCCTGATGGAAGAGATAATCTTGGAAGTATGCTGGTTAGCTAAAACATGACAGGGCTGCACCATAGTTTGGTCCCAGATGATTCCTAGACTCAGATGGAGGGGGGGTTCTGTCAAAGCGTTGAATCACTCGGTAAAGAGGGTCAACAACAAGATAGAGAAATTGTTTTCGTCACCTCAATTGCAGAACATACCACATGGGTGTGTCAGGGGGGAACAGTACTTCTTGCAAGATGGGTTTCACCTGACTAGGGCGGGCAACTAACTATTTTTGGAGAACATCTTGGCATGGCTAGGGGGTTTTAGGGCTAGGCATGACCTTGCAGAGTAGGAGGATAAGGGGCCAGATAGCTGGGCATCTATGCTGGCCTGAGGCGGTAAGGTCATGATCGGTGAGTAGTCAATTTAAGGTCCTTAGGGGGTTGCGCCATTCGTGAATGGAGTCACCCGGGGGGAGGGACAAGTGGTCTCTCCTAGAACTCCAGGGGCGGTACATCCGCATAGCTGGATTTATTAATATTCCTTGGTCAGGCCGTAAGGTCATAATCGGTGAGCAGTCATTAAACGGCGCAGAGTGCAAGGGCCCCCCTTTGGTTAATGGAGTTCATGGGGCGTACGGGGTAACCGGGAAGGGAGGAAGTACCCTCTCAGTAAATGGACCCTTTGCGCATGCGCACTCATACGTGAGGGCGTGGCTGGATGATAAGGATGTGACACCGGTTAGCAACCTTGCCGTAGGCCCAAAAAAAGGATAAGCAGAACATTTTTTAATGTGTGATTATGATCCAAAATATTAGATTTGGTTAGGAAATATTCTGTATTAGAAATGTGTTAAGATTAGCCCTTGGATACCGGTCTACATGGATTGTAATCTAATGTCAATAGCTTTTTCTGCATAAGTGATTGTGTAAATATTGTTTATATCAAATGTTTAATTTGTTTTTATATTTTAATAAATACGGCTGGGGGTCGTGAGATCCCCCGCCTTCCAAAGAAACTCCTCTCATGTCCAATTTCTAATAATTGTGGGGGTGCACAAGACAGGGGAGGGGGATGGTTGGTAGTCCCTGACCATAAGGAAAGGGGGGGCTGCATGGGCCCCCCCACAAGTATGGCTGGGTGCCACCCCCCCTTCCCCTTGACCTCAATCATGGTGGGACGTGCCACCGCCGTATCATAATGACGCGGCGGGCATGCCCTACCACTGATTGGTGCCAGCTCCCCAGTTGACCCGGAAACAATAGAATTGCTTCTAGGTCAAAGGGGGGGGCCAAGGGGCAGACCAGTTGCGACTGGTCTGCCGTGAAGGGGTTAAAAGGCAGGGGGAGCGCGGGAGGCGTCCTCTTGTTCCCACGCTCCCCAAGCCTGCCCTTTGCCCCCCAGCCTCTTGAGGCTGCCAACATTTTCCCCCACCCACCATCCCTTAAAGCAGATTCTGATGCGAGTATGATAATGTTGTTGGATCGTTTATGCTCTTTTTTCACAGTAACTGTGTTCTGGCGTGAATTTCTTTTCCTTAGGCCTTTTTCCCGTTTACAGGTTAACAATTGTCATATTTATTGATATTCCTTGGTCAGGCGTTACCACATGGGTGTGTCAGGGGGGAACAGTACTTCTTGCAAGATGGGGTTCACCTGACTAGGGCAGGAAAATAACTGTTTTTGGAGAACATCTTGGCATGGCTAGGGGGTTTTAGGGCTAGGCATGACTTTGCAGAGTAGGAGGATAGGGGGCCTGATAGTCGGGCATCTATGCTGGCCTGTGGCGGTAAGGTCATGATCGGTGAGCAGTCAATTTAAGATCCTTAGGGGGTGGCGCCATTCGTGACAAGTGGTCTCTCCTACAACTCCAGGGGCGGTACTGCCGCTTGGTTGGATGGGTGCGGGGGAGGGGGGACTCACTATGACGTCATTAAACGGCACAGAGTTCAAGGGCCCCCCTTTGGTCAATAGAGTTTATGGAGCGTATGCGCACTCATACGTGAGGGCGTTGCTGGTTGATAAAGATCTGACACCGGTTAGCGACCTTGCCGTAGGCCCAAAAATAGGATATGCAGAAAAATTAATAATGTGTGATTATGATCCAAAATATTATGTTTGGTTAGGAAATATTCTGTATTCAAAATTTGTTAAGGTTAGCCCTTGGATACCTGTCTACATGGATTGTAATCTAATGTCAATAGCTTTTTCTGCATAAGTGATTTAGTGTAACTATTGTTTATTTCAAATTTTTTATTTGTTTTCATATTTTAATAAATATGGCCGTGGGGTCATGAGAACCCCCGCCTTCCAAAGAAACTCCTCTCATGTCCAATTTCTAATAAGGGTACATGGCACCCTTGCTGTGCGACTGCAGGCAAGAATATGATTTGTGACAAGTCATACACCTTACTGCAGCTAATAATTTGCATTTCTTAAACATTTAAGGACATGTAAAAATCAACATTTCGGTTCCAGGTGAATTTTTCATACTTGTTTATAGTTATAGCTGTTTTGTGCCTCTCAATTTAAACTCATCTATTTTTTGTTCTAAAAATACTATCTTTTAAAAAAATAGAACTAATAAGAAATTAACGATGTTGCTTATTTTACTTCAGAGCAATGTTGTCTGACAGACTTTAAGGAGAGCAAATGGATCTGGGTCCAGCTGCATAGTGAACTGCAGCATTGCAGTGCATTTAAATGCAGTGGCGGCTGGCGCAGGTAAGTGTGGTGAGGTGGCAGCAGTGGTATGGGGAAGTCGACAGACAACAGAATAGGTCAAATTAAATAAATAAATAAAAGCTATTCCGTCCCCCTGCCCTGCTCCATCACCCCACCATGCTTACCTGCACCAGCCGCGACTGATGTGTGAGCTTTCAGGGAGTGGGTCTAGGCAGTGAGTAGAAAAGCTTGTTAGAGGCTGAAAGAGTTTATGGTGGATGCCAAAGGCAGTGCTTAATTAATAAAAAAAGAAAAAGCACGGGGCCAAAGCTTTTATCATGTCACTTCTCTCAGCGCTGGCTCTTCCCAGGGCAGCTGTATACCAGCTATACTGCTGGGTCTTGAATAACCCAACACGCCTCCTTCTTCCTCCACCCTGTTTTTCCTTCCACTGCCTCATTCTTGCAGGTGATTTTTTATCTCTGCTTTTTCGCTTTGTCTCTGTTTTCACAGCTTTCTTGTCCTTTTTCATGCCCCTATTCCGCTTTGCTCTCTCTTGCTCAAAGTTGGATGCTGAAAAACAAATTCTTGGTCCCTAAAAATAAGCACTGGGGGCCACCACCTACCACCTATGATATAAAGAAAGCACTGCTCACATGTGGAGTCAGGTCAGGAATGGACTGCTTGGAACTTGGAAGCACTGTTAGTAAGATACCCCTTTGCCCCAGAACCACCCTTGGCCCAGTTGCCTATGTGCTTCAACGTTAATCATGTTGTCATTTGTGTTTATTGCCTTTATGCTTCCGATTGTAACACTATATAACTGTACACCGCATAAAGTGCACATATTATTCAGTCAGATGACAAGTGGCGCTTTAATGAGGTACTGAGGTATGAATTAAATATAAGGCGTGAGTTGCTCACATTGCAAGAAACCCCTTTGTTCGACACAGGAATGGGAAAGCTGCCGAAATTTCCCATCATCAAACGCTCTCTTCTGCCTTGCCGCAAGACTGGAGAAGCCCTTCCTTGCAAGCACTTTGTTGTGGGATCATGATGAAGCGTTTATTTGGGACCAAAATGAGACAGCAGCAATTGTGTGAACTTGCCATGCTGGCAATTCACATAACTGCCCATTTGCTACTGGCACAAAATTAGCTTGGCCCAATATGTATATGTAAATGCTAAAAAATATATATTGATCATTTAGGTTCAAGGACACATGCTCAAAGGAAGTCGACCTTGTCACTGATGGGAACAGCATTCTTAATAGCTCTGACTTGCTTTTATTTTCCATCTGAGGCTCCCAGCACCATTTTCACATGAATTCCATTCACTTAGTGAAAATGAAATGGCAGTTGCTTAATTGATTATACTCTCTCATGTGAAGGAACCTCAGCTACAAAACCGCTTGAGCCAACTGCCCCTCATTTGTTCCCTAAGCCATTTGTTTTCAGCCTATTATACAGAAAGATCTGTCTTAAACATGTTCTCTATGAGAATGATGTATTAATCAAGAATGAAAAATGGCTACATTAAATGTACACTTTTGTAATTTTTGAAAGAAAGCCGTGAAGGTATGACATGCCCATACTTATGTAATCAGCACTGCCAAGTACCGCGCATCAAGCGTTAGACTAAAGCTTTTCAGTGCTGTGATCCGCATCACCGCACTTAAATGCCAAGTCACGCATTATAGTGCCTCCTCATGTTTCAAGCTGGGAGCGCCGTTCATTAAAGTTCCATACTGGCTGCAGTTTCAGCACACGCTGCACGCTGCTTCCGGCAGGCTTGGGGGCACTCTTGCTCAGCTATAGCTCATCCCAGCTGTACAAGTTACAAGGACACCCAACAGCACTGCGATATCACTGGCGTCACAGGAGACTGGACGGGTGAGAGCCCAATTACTATTGAGTGTCTGTGTGAGTTAGTTGACTGATATTTGAGTTTAGGCCGGTCTTACTCCTGCTTTCTGTGGCATGAGCTGATGGGCCGCCTCGAAGTTAAAAGATGGCTGCGGTCAATCAGGGGTTTATATATGGCAGGCTGCGCAGCTCAAATGCATGCTACGCTGGACTAGACCCCACGTTGGCTGGGGCACACAAATATTGCTTTCTTTTGGGTGAGCTTGTATCCGGTGGATGCTACCGGGACCC
The DNA here is from genome assembly GCF_964261635.1 of Lissotriton helveticus. NCBI lineage: Eukaryota > Metazoa > Chordata > Amphibia > Caudata > Salamandridae > Lissotriton > Lissotriton helveticus. Next base: position 346,451,228 of record NC_136058.1, on the reverse strand, counting down.
AACCACACCATTGCCAACAGGGCTGTATGAGATTGCTGCGGAAGGCAGTCAACGACAGTACTAGGCACAGTTGCTGCTTGCGGCCAGTGGGGAGTTGATGCCCATCGCCATCCTTGTTCTGAGTCAGGTCAGTGAGATTTGTATTTCTATCAACTCGTGGCCAGTGGGAGAGAGAGGTTGATGGGTGCTGAGTTGAGGTGCTGAGCCCCCGCTTGCAGCTGTTCCGCTGCCTCTGGTGTCTCTTTTCTCGGTGGAGCCTTAGGAGAGCGGGTGGCAGTCTATGCTCTCATCTGTTTATTTCTTAGCAAATGAACCCCCTCATTAGACCTCTTTGCTTCTTCATAGCTACAGGTCTTCCCTCCTTGACCAGTAAACTGGCTGACTGACCGGGAGGGGAGGCTTTCTACAACAATCATGGCTCCAGTCACCATCAGGCCACTCAGAAACTGGAGCAGTTGTTATGCTACGAGAGGGGCTGATGCCGGCCATATCACTCTTGCAGTATCTTCAACACTTCCACCGGACAATGCTGGCCCCTAGTATATCACTCTGAGCCTTGTAGAAAATAGTGAAGCCAGACACCACAAGGCATAGAGCAAAATGGCTTCCTCAAAAGGTGAAGTAAGTAGTGAGACAGTGTACAGTGCACTAAGACACCTGTGGCCGAGTGTGCGTCTCAATTAAATTTGTTGGCAGCACACAATCAGGCCGCTGCCTGCAGTCAGTGGGTATTGGTCATACGGTGTGTGTCAAATTACAACAGTTACTCTAAAGGTGACACTGTTTCGCGGTGATCAAATGGTTGCAATTTATGAATATTTAAATGTTTCTCTCATCTTCATTGCTTGGTGTTACTCACGAGAAAATGTCACTCATAGTCCTTGCAATGTGACTCATAATTACACTAAAATTATGGAAATGTCACATATAGCACTCTGAAACCTTGCCAGCTATGTGTAATTTAAAGAGAAACTTTGCCTCATTTATGTGAAAAGCTAACCATCCTGGGTCGGGTAATTCCGAAACCGAAGGCGAACAAACTGTCTGTTCGCTTTCGGTTTCATAGCAGAGGAGACTACCTGCCTCCCTCTGCAGCTGAAGCATTTCAGCTCTAGGAATTAGCTTTCTTTCAAAATTACAAAAGTATGGGTATGTTGTGCCCCATTAATTTGGAAAACATGAAAGGTGAGATCTAAGGGTGGAGTGTGTTCACCCCCTGAAATGGCGTTATGCCTCCCCAGGGGAGCAGGCCCCACAGATTGAAGAACTTACACTTTCCCTTTATATGCAATGAAATGCATACATATTTCACAGGGTCATGGCATCAATCAATCCATCCAGGATTTGTAAAGCGCAGCAAATAAATACGGAGGGTCTCAAGGCATGGAACTATAGGCACTGGGATGTTAAGTGATTTGTCCAGAATGACAGGATGTTGATCCTGACGCCGAGGCTCAGAGACTTGAAACTTGTTCCCATCCTCCAAGGTCAGCAGCTCAGGCCCTTCCACCCCATCCTCTTCCTCATCATAGTAGTTGTTAATTTCTATATGGCTCCACGCCCGAAGAAGCTCAACAAAAAGGAACGTCCAACTGCATTGCTTATAGACTGCAGATCTGCAAACAAACGCGTAACAAAACAGGCAGAAACCATCCTAAACGATAACATCGATATCACGTTTATTAAAGAAACTTGGTTGAATTAATCCTCCTATCCAATCATTGACATGCTTGTGCTCCCCGGGTTCTTAATCATCAATAAAGACAGAAAGAACCATCATGGTGGGGTTATTGCAATCATCCACAAGAGCAGCATTTCCATAACTAAAACTGACACCTTCACTTACAACACATTTGAATATCTGACCTCCACCACTAAGACGAATGACAATGATACACTATTCTGCCATCTCCTCTACCATCCACCAGGCAACACACTCACATTCAGTGAACACCTTTCCGACCTGATAACACATTGCTCACTCATGGACTCCCACAACATGTTACTAGGTGACCTCAACCTTCATTGGAACGATGAAAACAATACTCTAATCCAATCCTTTAATGAACTTCTACTCAATAAGAATGTTATCCAACACTGCACAGAGCAAACCCATAACAGAGGCTCATTCTTGATGCCATTATAGCTCATGAAGGCCCAGTTACTATCGTCCGCATCCTTCCTGTCGACTGGTCTGGCCACCACATCATTCTATTTCACATTAACCAAATGACTCAATGCCTACCCCGTACACAGGAATCCCTTCATTGGATGAGAAATTTAAGACAGATTCCCCTTGCCAACCTGGGAGAAGGGATCAAGACACTACTTCCCCCCACTATGAGTTACCTCTTTACCACAGAAGTTACTACACACTACAACGCAATGATGACAACCATACTAGACCAAGTAGCCCCTCTGAAACAAATAAGAGTCAGGAACAACCCCTCGAGATCTTGGTTCAATACAGAACTGAACTCTAAAAGAAGACAGCTTAGAGCTCCTGAAAGACTTTGGCGGAATAACGTGTCTGCAACCCCCCCTTGACCAGCTCAAAACAGAATGCAGGAAATATAAAAAACACATCAAGAATGAAAAAATGACTTTCTTTCAAAGTGCATTAGACAATGCCAAAAACGGTCCCAAAGAACTCTTCAATATCATTAAGCAACAAACTTCCAAGCCTCCCACAATAACTGTGCAGGCCTCCAAAGACCTATGTGACAACTTTGCCAATTTCTTGAGAAAATCACAAAGATTGAGTCTCCCTTGTTAACCACCTCCTGACACCCGATAATAACCCACCCCAGCAAGGAAGGAAACACCCCCCCAAACGCACCCCCTCAGCAGCTGGAAAACATTCAACCCCATCTCTGTTGTAGATATCATTGAAATGATTAACAGGTCCAAGCCCTCCTCACACATAGCTGACTCCTTTCCTGCTCAGCTGGCAAAAAAGCTCAACCTCGCCCTAGCTCCTCTCTGGGCCAAGATTATGAATACCTCCCTGAGAACTGGAGTCACGTCAGACTGTCTTAAAATCGGCCAAGTCAAGCCATTACTAAAAGCAACAGGCACAGACCCAAATAACCCAAATAAGTTCACGCGTGTCTCCAATCTCCCCTTCTTAGCCAAAATCCTGGAAAAATGTGTTTTCATCCAACTCAACCAACACATTGATATCAACAACATTCTGGATACTCACCAATCGGGCTTCAGGAAAGGATGCAGCACCGATACAATCAATCACTCAATCATGGATTTGTTTAGCGTGACTACTCACCCGTAAGGGTCTCAAGGTGCTGGGGAGGGTGGGAGGTGCGATCCTAAATGTCATAGATGATGTCTAAAAAATCACTTGATGCAGACTGATGCTGCCTACTCATACTCCTTGACCTATCGGCAGCCTTCGAAACGGTTGACCTCAAACTGCTCATACATGCAGTCCGAGAAAGGATTGGAGCGGGTGAGGTGGTCTTACAATTGTTTATCTCCTTCCTCCAGAAGCGCTCTCAATGAATAAAAAAACAACAACCTCACATGCGACCTACTCCCCATAACCAGGGGTGTCCCACAACGATCAGTTCTCTTCCCATCACTGTTCAATATCGAAATGGAGCCCCTCACCACCATACTCAAAAAAGCTAACATCCCCTTCCACCTCTATGCGGACAATACCCAGATCTACCTAAAAACATCATCAATGGGAGACATACAGAAAAAAAATGACACTCTAAGAGAAGTCCAGCACCGGCTATCTCACAACCACCTAAAATTCAACTAAGATAAGATGTAAATCCTTCTCATATCCATCAATGAGCAGACCCCCCCCCTCCCCCAAAGCATAGAATGGCTAAAATCCATTGATTCTCTTAACTGCAATCTTACCCTGGCAGACTCTGTAAAATCCCTGGGAATATGTCTGAACCCCTGTCTAAACCTAAGCTACAGGAACGCGACCCTCACAGGCACACACCTAAAATAATTAAACAATTACAATTAATAATTACTAATTAATTAATGGAAATTAATTGATTAATATTTTTTAATTAATCAATAAAAAATGTATTACTTATCAGCTTTCACACTATATACACATATAAACACCACAACACACAATTAAAATTAATTACACAATTACAATTAATACTTACTAATTAATTAATGGTAATTAATTTAAAAATATTTAATAATTAATCAATAAAAATTAATTACTTACCACCCTTCACACCATTTACACATATAAACACCACAACACACACCTAAAAAGAATAAAATAATTAACATAATTAATTATTAATTGACTAATTGAAATTAATTAACAACTAATTATTAAACTATTAATAATTAATTAATAAACACTTTAATTATTCAATTAATTGTATATAATTAAATTACTTCCCACCCTATTCCCTTATAAACCCACAACCCGCTACAGAACTAATAACGCAAAATAGATTCATTTGAGGTGGAGTCCAGTGTAATCTGTGGAGGGGATTTCAACTGTAAATACGAACCCATGACTGGTATAAGTGACCTTTTCGAAGAGCAAGATATGGCACACAAAATCCCCACCCTTGACGCCAGCAGCGAGATTAAATGTACGGTTGCGGCGTCCCAGATTTTAAAACTCACGGTAGGACACGAATTACGGGCGTATAACGGACGCCTACTCTCCGATAGACCCGGAGGTTGTACAGTCCACAGAGGTAATTCATCAAGCCAGATAGACTATATAATGGTGTCTATGAACCTATGGTACATTACTATACACCTGAGGGTTATGAACAGGGAGGAGAGTGACCACTACCCTTTAGAATTGCAACTAGAATCTCACCTATTTAAAACTAAAAATCCATGGGTGGAAGGGAGTATTATATTAACTGGAGAGCTACAAATAAGTAATAATAGAAGGGCCATGAAGTGGCCTTATATCCTAGCTAAAGATGACAAAATGGCAGACATTTATAATACATTTTCTGACATTGTCGCCCCACTCGAAGAATTTAAAGAAGGAGATGAAAGGATACTAAAATTACATTATACCTTAGTAGAAGCCCTATTCCCGCTACTGACAAAGTTGTACAAAAAGGAAGATACAGGGACAAGCAAGCACTACGAGATAGCTAACCCCTGGTACAGCAAGGAATGCAGAGCAGCAAAGACGGAGCTTATACATGCTATTAAAAACAAGAGTCATAGTGAAATTAGTGCATATAGGCAAAAGTATAAAAAGATTTTAATAGAAGCAAAAAAAGCCTGGGACAATGACATATGGACAGATTTAATTGTCGCTGCTAGAGCCAAAGATCAGGCTGCCTTCTGGTGTCTAATTGCCAAGGGAAATAAAACTGGGAAAAGTAATAAAGATCTCTACTTAGATGAGAAAACCTGGGTAGACCATTTCACTAATCTTTACCAGGATTATAGCGAGGGTGTCTACGCCACCAGAAACGAAATAGAGGACTTAATCTCAGATACAGTATTGCATTTTAGTTTGGAGGAGACAAAAATTGCAATAGGGGCCATCAAAGCTGGGAAGGCGCCAGGCCCAGATAGGATCCCAGGCGACCTATTAAAACATGATCTAGAAGTTTGGAGTCCCTATGTAAATTTTGTATGTAATTCGATAGCTGCCGGAACACCAATTCCCCACACGTGGAAAGGGGCGGAGATTGTTACTATTTTTAAAAAGGGCAATCGTCAGGACCCAGCCAATTACGGCCCAATTAGTTTACTAGACATACTCCAGAAAATTTATGCTAGGCATATTTTAAATAGATTGATAGATTGGATGAGGTGGATATTTTAACTAAATACCAAGCAGGGTTCAGATCAAAAACAAGTACACTTGATCAAGTATTTAGGTTTATGTGCATTTACTGGAAATATATTATCTTCAGGAAGGGCAGCCTATATGTCGCTTTTATAGATTTAAGGGCTGCATTCGATCTAGTCCCTTGTTCCCAGTTATGGGAGATTTTAAGGAAAATTGGGGTACCACTGGAAATGCTAAGACAACTGGTAAAGTTACACACAGGAAACTTTGCTACGGTACACTGGGGACCAAGAGGAGAACTAACCAAACCAATTCCAGTGAGAAGAGGAGTAAGACAGGGGTGCGTCTTGGCACCAACCCTCTTCTCACTATATGTAAACGATATCCCCGATTTTTTATTAGACTGCAAGCATGATTCCCCTCGCCTTGGGGGCGAAGTGGTATCGGCTCTATTATTTGCCGATGATACCATTTTAATATCCCAACCCCCCAAGGGACTTCAATCCCTAGTGGATACCTTTGGTAGATATTGCTTGCAGAAGGGCCTAGAAATACATTCCAGCAAGACCAACTACATGGCACTAAACCCCCATAAAACATTTAAAAAGAACCTTGTTTTAAATAATGAACCACTAGAATATGTAGACAGCTTCAATTACCTGTGAATTAACCTGGATAGTAAAATGCCTAGGAAAGGCCACATTGAAAAGAGCAGGATAATGCTGGTTCAGAATTCGGCTCCCATTCTAAAAAAACATGAGGCTCGCTCATGTAGGGCAGTTTCCCTTGCACTGGAGGCATACAAAATTAAAGCACAAGCGGCAGCGCTATACGGGCCGAGATTTGGGGCCCACAGTGCAAAAAGAACTTTGAGCTGAAAGAAAACATATTTTATAGACAACTACTAAAACTCCCCAACAGGACGCCATTGCTACATGTAACTCTGGACCTGAATATAAAATGCATAGATCACCAAGCGGCATTAAGACGCCTTTTATTCTGGATCAGGATCTGGTCAACCCCTGAACTGACTCATTATAAAACTGGCCTGGAGGAAATTTTAAAGGTGAGAAGACTCAAAGATATCCCGTGGTTAAGCCACGTTATGTCGTGGATGCAAAAGTTAGGTCTACCTCATTATTGGAACGACCCAGAACAGCTAACAGCATCTTGTAAAAAGCAGCTAAAAGAGGTATTTTGGGCCCACATAATGTCCAATCAGGTAAATAACACGACCGTTGGGTCCTTAACCGTGAAGTTTTTGGCTTTTATAGATGTAGCATGTCTAGAGCCAATCCTTGACGAGATAGAACCTCCGCTAGCAAAATCTCTATATTTGCAATTTCGATATGGAATTCTGCAAATAGGCTCTAACACATCCAGATGGAATGGAAATGGGGGGTGCTCTAGAAGCGATATTTTTCCCCTATGTGATGTATCAGAAAAAGAAAATGAAGCTCACATATTATTCTTTTGTTCAGCGTATATTACAGCTAGAAAAATCGCTGGATTAAACCCCTCTGCAAGGCTCTAGATAGTAGGTGCTGCAGTGCTGTTGAGCGCATATTGAAAACTGATTCATCACAACCTATAGTCTTTTCTGTAAGCAGGTTTCTATTTAATGTATTCCTGGTTAGGAAGAGAATGGGGCTGAAATTCTAGGGGTTTATTTTAAACTATTGTTCCAAATTGTACATTGAATAAGACGTTAACCACCTTGTAATCGAGTTTAATTTAAGGTGATCCCCATTAATTCATTCAGCGAAATATTTTGTATGTTTTTAATCTTTTTAAATGATGATATATTTATACTGTTTTTAATATTAATTTTGCGTATTGAATTTATGACCTAGCAATCCAGGGCGTGTAGAGGCTGATTATTTGATGAACTATTACATTGTTATCCCCCTGTGCTTGTGTACTATTTCCTATGTAATGTATCAAGGTATCTGGCAATTTTATGACATGTTTTGAAATGTATCTTTTATGGTCAAATTGACCGAAATAAAGTAAAAGAAAGAATAACGCAAAATTAAACTTTAAAAAAATTATAACTAGTAAAATTCTAAAACATATAATAAAATAACAAAAAAATCTCATTAAAAACACTAAAATACATAACATTATTAATAAATCGATATTTTTGTCAACTATATTTTTGTAAACGATATTTATTACAACTATATTTATGAAATCGATATTACTTACCTGTTAGTCGATATACTTTTCAACTATATTTTTGTTGTCGATATTTCTTCCAGACGATGTTTCTGCGGCGATATTAATGTCCCATGATATTTCTCCGTCGATATTCCTGCTCTGCACCATAGGAAACTTGATACTACTATCAAGGTCAAGGCAAGGGCAAAATGAATACTCAACTCTTGAATTATCACACCTCGCCCCTAGCCCTACCCACTAGCCACACATCCAGCTCATTCTAAGAGTACCTTCGCCTACTTTTCCCATTTAAAGCACTGACCGTAAGATATGCCTTTTGCTGCCCTGTTCCCAATCACAAGCTACCAATACTGCATAACAGAGCAGAGCTCTTAAGTTCCATAAGTCCATTCTAGAGTACCTCTCCCATTCCAGATGTTACATGGGATTCTGGGATTTGTAGTCCTGGTTATTCCATTATAAAACTACATGTTGCAGAATGCAAGGAAAGTGGGCCGGACTGGACAAACCTGGGCTAAAATAATTATTCATGCATGGACCTAGGAATATTGGGACCTCTGTTAAAACCTTATGTTGACATGGACTTTTCCATGTAGAAGGCCCCGGAAGTCCTGATACCTCACACCCCAGTAGAGGCCCATGCGGAGGGTCCTGGGAGGCCCTGACTGCTTATTATACAAAGAAACATAAAATGAAACAAATTTGCTTGGTAATAGAGGTGGGCGAATCGCTGAAGGCTCGAAGACTGGCTCTGTCTCAACTCAAGCTCCAGTTGGAACCTCAAGCCCATAAACAGCCCTGTTCTATCCAAGACAAAGGGGGCCATTAGGGTGGCGGGCGGACTTTGCCCGCCCGCCATCCTCATGGTACTTGGGACCGCCCACCATAAGGGCGGGGTCCCGTGGGGGGTATTAGGATGCGCCCCCCACAGTGGCGGGCGCATCCTGCATTTTAAACATTGTGGCGGGCAGTGCCCTCAGCACCGCCCGCCACAATGTTAAAAATGCATGTATGCATTTGCATACACAAAGCGGCAGGCACCGCGCGGTGCCTACCGCTTTGTGTAAGTAAATGCTGGGGGGTACCACAGGTACCCCCCATGTGCACCCCCTACCTTGCCTTCACACTGGGGGCCGCAGGGGGCCCCCGAAGAGAAGACCGCCAGCCTTTCTGTGGCGGCATTGCCGCCACGGAAAAGCATCTGTTGCAGCCCATATTAATATGGCTGGCGGTGTCTGATAGACACCGCCACCATATTAAACCTTTTCCGCCCAGAAAAGTGGCAGACGGTCTTTCCGTCTGCCGCGGACCCCCAGCCATGCTAATATGGGGGGGTCATTCTGGTTAGGATGGCGGGCGAATTGCCCTCGCCAGGCCGGCGGTGGCTACCGCCAGCCTGGCAGTGGCAATCCGCCCACCATCCTAATGGGCCCCAAAGTGTTACAACCAGAGCTGCAGACCTTGGAACTGAGGAACCAGGTTCCAGTCTTAGGTCAGCTCAACAACCTGTGATCCTGGGAAAATCACTTCCATGAGCATGTGGAAATAAACGGGAGTTTATGCTGTATAAAAACTGCAGAAAAGATGCACAAAAAGTTTAGAACAAAGTGTTAACATAAAAAAGGAAAGAGAGATGCTCATGTAGTAGCTGAATTATGCAAAGTGGAACTAGAAAACCTGGATAAATCGCAGCTTCCCTTAAATTGTGTGATATTAGGCTCATAAAATTTGACCAAAACTCCTCCTTCTTCATATGAACAAAAGCACATTCAAATAAGTGAGTTCAGAATACCAGTTGCACAAAAAAAAACTATTGTGTTTGATGTAATACTATAATGTTGCTGTATAACAATCTCAGACACGTATGGTATTTACATGATAACTTTCTTGTCTCTTAGTTCATTCATTAAGGGTTTATGTCTAGAAAACATTACTTTTAATAGGTACTTCTAAGTCCAGGGCTACAATGTGACGTAGTGCCAAAGCTTCCTTCCATAGGTTAAAGACATATTTTACATGTTTCTCCTATCATTGCATTCCAAATATTTCCGGGAGTCAGGACTGGGCTAATTCACGGGCTTTAATAAACGTTCTCCCTCTTAATACCCCCAGCCACCGCTTTCCCACCTTCCCCCCTTCCCCCCTTCCCCCTCTCCTCTACGAAGGCACAAAAAAAGTAAATCGAAATTCAAACTTCCTGCAGACAGTAAAGTTAATCATGAGAAGAGCAGACATGAGACTAAAAGATAAGGTGTAAAAAACGTAGAACACACTGAATGTATTAACAAGATTTTAAGTGGCAACAGTAAGGTAAGAAAAGTCGCGAGGGCAGGAAGAAACACGTCTCCTTGGCAGGTAACAATCTCGTGAGTGGTGAAATTGATGCTTAAAGTATTCCGTGTTTTCCTTAAATCTACCACACAAACAACCTGTAACAACTGTGTTGACCGGTTTAACTAAAGAATACGGGAATGTAGATTGAAAGAGAAGGCGCACGATTCTCTCGCAGAGCAACAAAAATAACAGATCTGTACACAATCATTTCGACCAGCTGCACAGCCTTTCACAATGAGTAAGATGATGAGGTTACAAGCGTGCATAGTTTCCGTAGTGTAGTGGTTATCACGTTCGCCTAACACGCGAAAGGTCCCCGGTTCGAGACCGGGCGGAAACACTTTTAATTTATTTTCTGGTGTCTAACTAATATAAAGCTGTTATCTGACCGAGGGATTCTGTGTGTGCCTGCACGCTGGCGGTCACCTTTACCATTTGTTGAGGAGAAGAACTGGTCGCCTCTGTCCCGCCTGACGAGTTCTCCCGCCACCGCGCTGGTGTCAAATGCGGGCGGAGCGAGGAGAAACTCGCTTTCCCAGGGGCCTCCACACCGGCGCACCTGGAACGCGTCACACTCTAGCGCCAGGAGGCGCTACTAAGGAGGGGCTCGCCCGGCCAATTGTGGCTGCTGTTATCTGACCGAGGGATTCTGTGTGTGCCTGCACGCTGGCGGTCACCTTTACCATTTGTTGAGGAGAAGAACTGGTCGCCTCTGTCCCGCCTGACGAGTTCTCCCGCCGCCGCGCTGGTGTCAATTGCGGGCGGAGCGAGGAGAAACTCGCTTTCCCAGGGGCCTCCACACCGGCGCACCTGGAACGCGTCACACTCTAGCGCCAGGAGGCGCTACTAAGGAGGGGCTCGCCCGCAACGCGGGACGCGAGCGGGACGCCCAGGGCGAAGCCCGGGCAAAGGGCGGGCCCTCTACGGCCCTCATCGGCCAGAAGAGGCTGGGCTGGGCCAGTGGTCCTGGCATAAGGATTACGTAAGTCTCTGTTTCTGTCTTGTATCTACTTTGCCATTACTCCTCATTACTGAATGGCAACTGCGGCTACAAGCCCTGCTCCAGTGGGGTTGGACAAAAATATTACTAATCGAACACTGGACGATTACTTTTTTAAACCAGCCGTAGAAGGCAACAAGGAGTTCACGTTAGCTGAGAGGAGGGCAGACCGTCGCCGCTCTATTGAGCGTATTAAAAACAGAACCCTCTCAGAACCTATAATGTCTGTTTCTCTGGTCGACGATTTGACTAGCCCCTCAGCAGACAACACCTCATTGACCCCCAGTGTACCCTTGCTTCTTCAAGAATGTTTAGCTCCGGCAGTGTTACCCTCCCAAATCCAACTAACCACTCTAACAGTGACCAATGTTGTTAATAACACTCCTAAGACCCTGATATCTCCTACAATAAGGCCGGGTAAAGTTGTAAGAGGCAAAAACTCGAGGCTAGTGACACAAAAAACGCATGGGCCCCCTCCACCTAAAAGAAGAAGGAAAACAACAACTGTGAATAAGCCCAAGATAAGTCACACCGAGTTTGGTAAAAAGATGTACACTGCTACTATAACACCAACGGGAGTCCTAGACACCAATCAAGCCATAAAAGTCAGTTCTACTCCCCCGACATCTCCAGCTCAAGTAACTACAGAATCAGACACTTCCCACATCCAGATGGAGGTGGACCTGCAATCCGCCACTCCCAAGTCACTTCTGGACAATATTGAATTGATTATACGTAGCTATATGCTTGCATTGGCAGAAAGATTTAAGGGGATGGAGCTAAGACTAGGTAAAATTGAGGGGGACCTGACTGTGTTAGGGAATTTTGTACGTTTACAAGGACAACCTAAAGTACAACACCAACAAGTCATTACAACAACTCAATCCCTCTTAAAAAATACTGTGGGTCTTACACCATCTAAACCCAGTACAAGCAATAGCCAGGCAGCTGCAGCAATCCCAGCTGCCTCTAACCCCCTAAATGTGGCCCCGAAAGCACATGGTGGCAATACCAGTAATAATTCTTTATCAACAGCCCCATCTGCTGTCCGGGGTAGACCTACTACTTCAATACCACCCAGTAACACAATCACCATTCCATCTAGGGAATCTAGTATTCTCCCGGATGGACTCCTCAGACCTGAAGGGAAGGAGAATAATTGGGGTAGTGGGGGCCAGCCTAGGATACCACCTACAGAACTCCCTCCAGAAGCATTACCGTATGTGGTTATACTTACTGGGGTCCCAGAATTGCCTAATGGTAAACGAGAGGGATATTCACAATTAAAAAACAAAATAACGCACTGGCTCTCTCTCTATAGACCTAAACCCATTGCGATAAATGGAGAGATAGTCCATGTCCGGCGCCTGTCCTGGTTGGGGGGTAGAGCGAAGGACATCGGCGGTGATGTCGTGGTTATAAACTTTAGAGACAGAAAAGCTGTATATCATATCTTGAACTGGCCATATGGCAATGAAAAGAATTGTATAGTACCACGCCCCCTGACGTACTTCTACCCCAGATCCACTGTCTTCCCCCCACAACACCTTAACAACAATTTTTTCACTACTTCCCAATTCCATAATGTTGAGTCTGCTCTGAATCCTGCATACATGTACCAACCGGCTCCATTACCAGTCACACATGGGTGGAACACTATACCTTTTCACCACAAAACAGGATCAAATGGGAATGTGTCAAACTTGTTACCATTTACGCCCCTAGAGCTCTCTAACAGGTTTGAGGCCTTTAGCGGCCTGGAGGATTGTGACTGATGTTTAAGGAGTGCAGAAGCCATGGGGGGTGGGGAAAGAGCTTCATGCCCCACAAGGTCACCTGTGAAGCTGGGGTGTCGTTGCAGTGAAAAAGATATATACACTGCTTCAACAATTGTTGTTAAAAATAGTAGTTCCCCTAAAGTACCCCCCACAGTGTTCTTTGGGGAAATTGAGGTGCCTCCAACACTACTGCATGATGCAAGGCCAGCAAACGGTGACACTGAAAGTGGCGCCAACAAGACAGAAAGTACAGCAGGTAACCACGAAAACCACCCCAGCACACTATTGCTAACAATGGATTCTCCATCCAAAATCGAGAACTCTCATATCCAGTATGGGGCATTTGTCCCTATATCTGAGCACAGGGAGTCAATTGCAATGAGCACCACGGGTTTGGCGATAGCTGGCGTAGTGTTGCCTACCCCAACATCTACCCCATTTACTAGAGAGCCTGTCATTTGCCCTGCACCCGAAGACTGCGTAAATTTAATTTCATGGAATATTGCAGGCTTGGCAAATAAGTTACGAGACCCAGTATGGCTAACATTCATTAGAAAATTTAGCATTGTGTGCCTTCAAGAAACTTGGATAGAGAATAAAAACGTCCACATCGAGGGTTTTCTAAGCTTTATTAACCCAGCGGTTGCCTCGACTAGGGGCAGAGCCAAGGGTGGCTTGGCCATTTTCATTAACCAAGGTCTGTGTTGCAATATAAGCAACTGCCACAATGTTAATTTGAATATACAGAAGATTGATATAAAAAATGGTAAGAATGTGCTGACACTGGTTAACTTTTATAATGCAAATAGTAGTAATGAAGTTTGTAACATTGCCTCCCTACTTGATATACTGAGCAAAAATGTTTACACTGTTTCACGGTACTTGTTGATAGCAGGCGATTTTAATGTCCAACCATGTGGTAACCCAGCTAGTACGCCAATGGGGTCCTTAGGGTGTAATATTGAGGAAGGTTTTCACTTCTCTCATAGTAGGGGCGGTAAGAATTTAAACGACTTAGTGAATGAATACAATCTGACTGTAGCCATGTCGTTGGTCCCCGATACAAAAATCTTTGACACCCCAACCTTTAAAGGACACGGGCAGGGAACCTTTATTGATCATATACTAATGTCTCCAGATGTTGCTTATTGGGTCTCGTATTTTACTATCCTCACTAGTGTTTACAGTGATCATAATCCCCTTCTTTTAAACTTGGGTGGACCATTATTAGCAAAACGACAGCCACGCACCGACTATGGCACGCTAAGGTGCGCAAATGGCAGGCGTCGCATTAGATGGTCAATGATAAACCAAGATACCCTGTACACTAAAATAACCAGCGCATGTGAAGAGGAGCTGCCTGTTTGCTTATCGTCTGAATCAAGTCCCGCGAACATTTTCGAGGGGCTGGTCACTAAAATCGGCTCCATGCTCACAGCGCCTACAAAGGGACATAGTGAGAATAATTCCAAATGGTTTGATTATAACTGCTCAAAGGCAAGTAGGGATTTGAAACACGCACTAAAAACCAAACCCAGAGATTGTGATTTGATAAAAAATCTTCGTATGGCCTATAGGAAAGCCATAGCTATCAGAAAAAAGGAAATCAAGGCTAACGTTATTGAATCCCTTTTAGACCCTTCAGTGTTGGGGAACAGCAGCAAGTTTTGGCAAATAATTAACAAACCTTTGTTTGACAACCCAAACGACACAGCCCTTGGAACAAACATCCCAGAGGGGGAGTGGGTGTCCCATTTCAGCACAATTTTTAAGAGCAACGAGCATCGGGTAGACTATGACGTTTTATCTTCAACTGTGACTCCATTGTGTTTCACAGTACAAGAGACTGTTAGGGGAATACAGGGTCTAACCATCAACAAGGCCCCAGGTCCGGATGGATTGCCACCGGACCTGTTTAAGTCCAGCATCCCTTTCTGGGCTCCGGTTCTTACGGCTGTAATAAATGCAGCAGCAACAACTGGATGCCCTAGAATTTGGGGTCTCTCGACTATAGTCCCCATTTTTAAGAAGGGCCATCGCAGCAGCCCGTTATGTTACAGGCCAATCTCTTTAATAAATTCAGTAGTTAAAGTGGTGGGGGGTGTAATTCTCAACAGGTTATCTACTTGGGCTAAAGATAATAACATCCTTTCACCCATACAATATGGGTTCAGACCAGGTCACTCGACCATCACGCAGTGCCTGAACCTATACCTTATCCTAAGCAAGTATACACTGGCGAGACAAGGCACTGTCTACATGGCATTTATGGACTTGTCGTCCGCATTTGACTGTGTAGACAGAAGCCTACTATGGGCTGCTTTGCTGAGAATGGGTGTAGAGAGTAACCTTGTCTACTTCCTCGCTGATCTGCATACAGATACCAGAGCGAACGTCCGTTACTCCCAAGACCTCAATGTAACGGACGAATTTAAAATAAATCGAGGTGTCCGACAAGGCTGCATCTTGGCCCCATTTTTATTTAACCTGTACATTAACGAACTGGAGGAATTTCTTCTTAACGTAGAAGCAGATTACCCCTTAGTCGAGCGCAAAGGGGTACCTGTATTACTCTACGCAGACGATGCTGTTCTTATTTCTAGGACAGCAATCGGTCTCCAGAAACTATTAAACTCCTTCCACAAATTCATGGAGTCACGTGGTTTAAGCATAAATAATACCAAGTCCTACGTCATGAAAGTAGGTAAGGGTGTCTTGAAAACTGACCACTTCAGTATAAATGGTGAGAAAATTCCATCAACCAACTCCTTTTCTTACCTCGGGGTCCTGCTAGATCACAAATTATCATGGGGCCCAGCAGTCTCCAAGAAGAAGGGAGAAACAATAAGGGTCAATGCGGCCATTCTTGGCTTCGCAAAAAAAATCGGCAATTGCCCGATGGTCGCATCGCTTAAACTGTACCAGGCAAAAAGCGTGGCTGTTGCCTGCTATGGGAGTGAGCTCTGGGGCTATCGTAAGATTAAAGACCTAGAGGTCACAGAAAATAACTTCCTAAAAAAGATTCTGAGACTCCCCAGGGGCATTGGGAACTACTCGGTTCACGAGGAGCTGGGGATCCCCCACTTAGGTGACAGAATAGCAGTAAGCCCTGTTATATGTTGGTTGAATTGCTGGCTGAACAACGACATCCCATTAACACATGCTATACTGAAAGAAGCCTTACAGCTAGATGGGAGGTTTAAAGTACCGTGGGTGAAGTACATAAAGGACAGCCTAACGGCAATCGATCGACAGGATTTGTTCTATGCCCCAAATTTAATTACAAAATCTGATGTGAGCTTGGTTAAGAATGCTATACTACTGTTAAGAGGTACTGACAGAGAAGAGGTTGAGATACAGAAGGTCAGTGTTAGGAAACACCTATTATTAAAAACTTGCTTGCAAATGGAATCTTACCTGACATGGCCTATGTCTAGCTATGAACGATTTTTGTTAACAAGGTTCCGCTTTGACCTCTACCATCTTCTACTGGCAGTCCCAAGTGGGGTTCAACGGGGCGAAGTGTTGCCAGCTTGTGGCTGCGACGGAAAGTCTCCTCAAGACCTGGCACACTTCCTTTTTATCTGCCCCTATTACTCTACCCCACGGAAATTATACCTCAAACCGTGTCTTAAAAAGTTGAGTTTTACACAAATTAAACCTGCACTTTATTACTTACAACTACTGAATAGCGATTGCACTTTATTTGTATGTAACTTTCTTAAAAAAGCCATCTGCTTTAGGAAAAGCATGGATGGCTAACCACGCTGCAAAAATTTTAGGTGATTTTTAAGATTACAGCTATTTATATTTTTAATTATACATTGCCCATGCTCATACTGTCTGATATATTGTACTGTATACTGTGTCTTTATCTGCCATTTGAATTGAATTGTTTGTAACGTTATTTTTTTTTCTATTGTGTGTTTATAAATTCTACTTTTATGATTGTAAAACCTACAATCGAATAAAGATTCTGAATTGAATTGAATTATAAACATATTTTGTGCATTGGGCAGAGGCCCCCCTAAGTACTGTACAGAGTCCTTTACATGGCAATGATTTGAGGCTGTACAATCTTACTAGACTATTGGAATTTATTGTATATAGTGACAACGTATTCATAAATAGGAAAGCAATAAGACAACAAAGTATAGCACTTTATTTAGAAAGATACAAATATTACTCATTTTAATGCAGTAATGGGTAAGAAAAAATTTGGGGTGTGTATGACTTGCGCAATTGAGAATTACCTTAGATTTCCTCAAGATTCTGCTTTGTTATGTTATGTTATGTTATTAAAACTTTTCTATAGCGCTCGGCTACTCAAAAAGAGTGTCCCGGCGCTTTATAGGAGAAAGAGAAGCAACTGCGACATACTAACATAACACCAGATAAAAGAGAAGAAGAATCAGCCAGAAAATTTACAAAAGACAGACTACTGAGTGAACAGCCACGTTTTAAGGCCCTTCCTAAAAGCCAGCAGGCTAGTGGCTCCCCGCAAAGCCAGCGGCAGAGAGTTCCACAGCTGTGGTGCCAGCAGTCCAAAAGAGCGGCCACCAAGGCGCGCTTTCTTAACCCGAGGGACAACAGCCAGGTACAGGGATTCCGACCTCAGAGACCTGGTCGGTTGATAAAAGACCAGTCTCTTATGGAGGTACTTAGCTCCTCCCTTGTGAAGAGCTTTGTAGGCCAGGGTCAATGCCTTAAAGGCGATCCGCTTGCGGATAGGAAGCCAGTGCAAAGTTGCCAACAGGCCCGAGGCACTGGAACGCCTATTAAGACCAAAAATTGCCCTGGCAGCGGCGTTCTGCACTACTTGAAGCCGTTGTAGCAAGTACTCTGGAAGGCCCAGGTAAAGAATGTTGGAATAATCCAACCTGGACCCAATCAGAGCCTGGACTGTCAACGCCCTATGTTCCTCGGATAGCAGGGGAAGAAACCTCCGCAGCATCCTAAGGATGCCAAAGCAGGTGCCCGCCACCCCCAGGATCTGGGATTTCAAGGTTAGCCTGTTATCCATCTTAACCCCCAGATTTTTAGCAACCTGAGAGGAACATGAAGGAGGGAACATATCCATTGGCCACCAGGTCTGCCAGTCTGGCTCTGTGTCACACCCGAAGAAAAGCACCTCGGACTTGTCGGAATTGCACTTGAGGCTGCTCAGATGGAACCAATGAAACACAGCCCCAAGGCAATCCCGAATACTCTCCCCATCAAAGTCACCTCCTCGTTTACAAGAAAAGAGGAGCTGGGTGTCATCCGCGTAGGATACGATCTGGGCGCCGTGCGACTCCACCAGCGCCGCCAATGGGGTCATAATGATGTTGAAGAGGGTCGGGCTCAAGATAGAGCCCTGAGGGACCCCGACTCCCAGAGGCGGCATCGCGGCGGAATCAGGCGGAGCCCAGATCGTTTGCCGGCGGCCGGCTAGGAAGGAGGAAAACCAGTCCAACACCGTCCCCCGTAGACCTATCTCGAAAAGTCTAGCGAGAAGACCACAATTGTGTAAGAAGAGTACTTCTGCATTTAGAGCTACTTCTCAGCACAAAAATGCCCCCTTGTGTCCAAAATAGATGGGAGGATGCATTTTGCACTGGGAAATAGAGATAAATGCAGCAGAACATAAATAGCAAGTGTGAGTGGCCGCTCTCACTCGCTAAATGTGCTCTCAAGTTAGGATTTTTTTCTCCCAAATTACTCTTAGTTACAGAAGAAGGAGTAATCGCATAATTATCGGAATTTCCGCATCAAGGAGTAATGCAAAATTACCAAAAATACTACAATTACGCTGGCGCAATTGAAATGCAGCCCTTCCCTAATAAAAATACACTTTGGGATTCATTACGATATCTGGCAGAAAGCTTCCACCCGACAGTCGGAATGTTTCCTACCGCATCGGAACCCTTCCGACTGACTCGGTCGGTTTACAGACCTATTGGTAGATTTCGAATCGGCCGGTCATACAGACTCCGTTCCGACGACTCGCGGTGTATTCATGTCAGTCGGAACCGCACCGTAACCCACTATGGACCGCGCCTCCGCTGTCGGGATTACAATGCCGGTTTCCAACAGCCTTTCCGCACCAGCTTTTCTGAAACAGAAAGGCTATCAGAGAGTTACTATGGGGGCCCCTGGCAGCCCCCCTAGCCCCGCAGCCTACGGTTGGTGTCCGATGGAGTACCTAAGGTATCACCTGTAAAACCCTGTACTACGTGGCAGGCACCATAGGGTGCCTGAGACAGGGTTCAGGGTTGTAGACACCCACACACCATTTCCCCATAGAACCATGTGTTATGGCTGGTTCTCGGGCGTAACATGAGCTCCCATAGGAAACAACGGGAACCCAACAGAACAGTGTTCAGTTGCATCGTATTCCGACTGTCTGAACCACCGACCGTGAGTCGGTCGGTCCCGAATACAAAACGGTTTCGGGCAGAGGCTTTCATCACCGACATCGTAATAAGCCCCTGAGTCTTAAAGATGCCTAATGTAAGTGACATTTTGTTGCTTTTGAGGTTACATTCTCATAAAGCAGATACATTACACTAGGAAACAATGACTATCACACAATGAATAAAATTGTTTATGTTACACTACGTAAAGCATAAGGATACTTAAGTTAATACTTGTTCTCATGGAATCACTGAGTTTCATGAAGGTCCACAGTGGTAACTAATTTACTATGGAATTTGATGTGCACAAAGTCACCATTGGCAAGGTTAAAATCATAAGCGAGGTATAGCTCTTTTCTGTGCTTAGTACTCGTGTTTCTTCGCATCTTCATTATTTTCACTCGTAAAACATTCAAACATCTGCTTGCTAATGTCTGAGAGACTGAACTGTTTCTGAACTGCAGGTCAATGTGAACAGTGTAATGGTGTTAACAGTGTTCCTGGATGATGGCCTTGGGCAAGGGAGGCAGACTCGTCAAACAGTAAATATTAAGCCTCATTTAAAGATAGTCTCCCTTCACCTGCCCACCCACTTAAAAGATTCCCACCATGGTGGCAGGAGCTGCGTTGGTAAAAAAAAAAATATATATATATATATATATATCAATCAATCAAAAACATCTTTATTCGATTCATAGAGTCATAAAAGAACAAACAATGTTAGGAATACATTATATCAATCTAATACAATAATCCTCAGGAATTCCTACATTTGAAAACAATATATATATATAAATATATATATATATATATATATATATATATATATATATATATATGTTATCTATGTCTATGGTCACATGACCTAGGTAGAGGGCTGGGATAGGTAGGCCACCTAGCAGTATAAAATCAAAAAAGTTACAAACAGTAATTGCATGTGAGCAAGGGCTTGCTTAGCCCGAAACGCGTTGTGCACTTTTACCAACTGAACCTTTGAAATAAAAAACCTGTAACTGATCCTGTGGTCCGTCTCCTGGTTAACGCTTCGCCGGTCCGTGTGGGGGATTGGAAGTGGCGTGGAGGAGTTTTCGTGCATGTAACTACGGAAGTGAGCTTGCTTCCGGTTACGGACCCCCTCCCCTGATGCAGCGTCTGCTCTCAAGCTACTTCGTGTTTGGATCCTGTGAGGAACTTCAGCAGACACCCCCTTTTGCAGCCGGATAGATTCCAACAACGTACGACGAAAGCACCAACCTGTAGCGGGTCGGAGGACTTCGCTTATTGTTTGAAGCTAAATCGACGTGGTGAGTCTTTAAGTTACAGTGCAAAGGTGGGGAGGTATCACTGAGTGTGGGATCAACAATTTACAAACGCCGCAAAGAAAATCTTAGTGCGGGTCGTTCAAAGAACATTATTTAAGAAAGGGTTCAGCTGGCGGAAGGCATGTCTGCGGAAGCGTTCCGTGCAAGAGAAGTGTAAGCTGAAGAACTGTTTGAGCAAATCTCTGCTTCGGGAAGTGTTACTAAAAAAGCCCCTACAAATGCAGCAATACGGGAAGAGACAAATATCAAAACGTTATATAAAGACCTTGAAAAACAAAGGCGTCTCGAAATCACTAAGTGGTGGGAGCACTATTCACTAACAAAGTATGCTGCTGCCGGACGAGTCCCTAGAGGTTTACGAATTATGCTCGCTCAGAGCTTTGAAAACCCGAGTGCTCAATTATTAAAGGAATGGGGTCAAAGTAACTTATCTGCATCGATGAACTTGGTTCACATACTAATAAAGCATGCAGCTATTGACCGAACAGAAATTTTGAAAATTATCGGAACGATTCAAGAGGAAATTGACAAAATTACTGAAACCGAGAACTGCAAAAAACTAAAAGAGTTAATGATGGACAGACTCAAAAAACACGAGGACAAAATCAAAGTCAGAAAAGTGAATAAATGTGCCCGCGATCAAGCTGATTATGCTAATGGACAAATGTTCACGTTTGCACGTAAATTTAATGACATCAAACGCCAACAATTTAGCGTGAAAGGTAACAAACAACAAACGCACCCAGCAGATGCCGCTGTAGGGGAAAATGGCAGTAAAGATGATGACACTTCCAGTATAGATTCTAACACCTTATCAAGTGCCTCCAGCAGTGGCTCATTAAGAAATGAACAACCTGGAACAATTTTTAATTTGGAGGAAGAATTAGATTTTTTAGTCGCTGAAAGACTGCGATCATTAAGGAATGCAGTAACAAACGAAGAAACAAAAAAAGACGAGAGAGACGAAGGAGACACAAACAAAAATGGGCAAAAAAAGAAAAAACAAACATGGCAGAAGAAGAAGAAGTAAAAAACAATTCTGTCATAAATCTCTCCGATATTACTTTGACGACAGCAGAACAACAATTACTCTCTCTCTCTGGCTTAATTTTTGTCCTGCACAACCCTTTAAATATGCCTCTACGAGAGTTGACGTTTTTTGTTTTATACGAAAACTTAAGCTCAAAAAATTCTTCGCTCTACAACAACTGAAGACCAATTCCAACACACCTAATTTGATTGCGGCTGGTGCTGAACCTCCGGTTTTAGCTACAGATGTCCCAATTCTGCTTGATATGCATGATTTAGATCTGGCAACTGCCTCTCAACCAATGGGTCCTGATGTGGACACAAGTACCCAAAGGAGATTGAGCAAAATAAACATGGTACAAAAAGGAGCTGGCGTCACTCCTTTTAAAGGCAAGTCCAAGTTTGTTCCACTAATGGCCAAAGATGCGCTGGATACTTTCCATGATTGTATCACTACAGAAATTAAAGCGCTGTATAAGAAAACTAACTACTGCAAAAGAAAAGCGTTTAACCAACAACGGGCCAACTATATTGCATTAATGAAAAAACTGAGTACCAACGCCAATATTGTGGTAAAAACTGCGGACAAAGGCGGAAATATTGTGTTATGGCCTAAGACTGAATATACTACCGAGGCCTATAGACAACTTCATGATATTGAATGCTACACAAAATCCAGCAATAAGGAATATTTGAAAGCAAATGAAACTCTTTACAAACTCCTATCAAAATGGCGTAGGGAGGGCCTTATCTCAGGAGATGAGTTCAAATTCATGCACAATGAGTTTCCAGTCTTACCAGTTTTTTACCTAATACCAAAAATTCATAAAGGCATCACTCCCATACCTGGCAGACCAATAATATCTGCTATCAATAGTGTGGGAGAAAAAGTTGGACAATATATAGATTTCTTCCTACAAGATCAAGTGAAGAATTTGCCCAGTTTTGTTCGGGACACTAGTGACTTCCTGAAAAAAATAGATGCAATTGAGTGGCAGGACGACATGTTATTAATAACTTTGGACGTGGAGTCCTTATATACTAGTATAGCCCATACTAATGGCCTTAATGCTGCTAGTTACTTCTTAGGCCTGAGAACAGTGCAATACTATGAACATAACAAAGTTGTATTGATCCTAATCGATTGGTGTCTTAACAATAATTACTTTGCATTTGGTAAAAAAGTGTGGAGACAATTGAGGGGTGTTGCGATGGGGGCCTGCTTCTCCTCCAGCTACGCGTGCTTGCACGTGGGCTGGTGGGAGGAGCAGGTTCTCAACATCACGCATAAAGTTTGGATGAATGAGAAAGTAAACAAATACTTGCGGCATATTGATGATATTTTTATCGTGTGGCAAGGGGACGAGGAAGAAGCTGTCTCCTTTATTGAGGAAATCAATAATAACTCCCTGAATTTGAAATTCACATCACACATCAGTGCAAAACAGGTAGAGTTTCTAGATGTCAAAGACTATATAGATGATTCCAATAAATTACAAACCACACTTTTTAGAAAGTCTACCGCAGGCAACACCACTCTACATGCCTCCAGTCTCCACCCTAAGCACACCATCAATAGTATTCCCTTTGGAGAAATCCTACTACTTAACCCTTTCCATGCTCATGACGAGCTCAGCTCGTCATGAGGCACACTGGAGCTGTGCTTATGACGAGCTGACCTTGTCATGAACAATGGTGAATCTGGGCATGCAGCACAGGAGGGAAAAACCTCTAGCAGCCAAGGTGTTAAAAGAATATGTAGCTCTGTGGTGTTAAAAGAATATGTAGCTCTGTTGATGAATTCGAAAGATGAGTAAGGGAATTACGAGTCCGACTCAAAGACCGAGGATATTCAAACGTTACGTTTGATCAAGCTTTGGCTAAAGCTAATACTAGAACTCGAGCGAGTCCCTTCCCTGTTTAATCAATCAACGATGATACCATTAAACAGAACCAGACAGTTGATGTAAGGTCTAATGTATGTCCCAGGTTCATCACGGCTTTTAGTGATCAGGAAAATACTATTAGAAAAATCATCAACAAGAATTGGCCGATTGTCCTTACGGACAATGTCTTAGGAGCCATCTTACCACCCAAACCTATGGTAACTTTTCGCACAGCACGCAACATGGGAGCAATTCTGGATCAAACTAGTCCAGAATTAAAACAAAAAACCAATTGGCTGGCACCAGCAGCCGGGTTTCGCAAATGCTCCAGTTGTAGAGCCTGCAAGTTTGGTGTCAATAAGACCCACTACTGTACCCCTTTCAGTTTGAAAGAAATTCCGATTGTAGGAAATCATACCTGAAAAATGGAATTCGCTGTATACGTCCTGACGTGCACCTGTGGCCTCAATTATATTGGGAGCACCAAACAACAGGTGCATGTCAGGATCTTACAACACCTACGGGCTATTCTGCACAGCGACCCTTCCCATCCAGTGGCACGCCACTTTGAATTAAAACATAATAAAGATGTTAACTGTTTATCGTACTATGTAGTGGGAGCAGTGCCCAAACTTCGCAGAGGTGGTAATAGAGAGCTCAAACTAAGGCAACTAGAGTCCAGCATGATCCTCTAGTATGACAGTAAATGGCCCAATGGGCTCAATAATACCGAGGATCTGCATACTTTCTTATAATATGACTCATTATATTTGTAGGCCTAGTCCATCTCTCAGTTGATATGAATTCCAGGACCCCAGGTAGTCAGGTTCACTGTTGCCTAGGAGGTTCATAGTATATATAATGGTTCTGTGTTTCTCTGATTTTTTATCAAATTTCCTCCCCCTGGCTAGTCAGGTTCCCTGTTAGCCAGGAGTTGTATACTTTCAGTTCTTCGGCTTTCTTGTGTGTAAATATATTGAATATCCTGGTTTTTCTAAATAAGATTGTTTTTAGCACTTTTTTATTCACAGGGTGTTTTTTAATCAGTTTTTATGATAAACTCCGTATTTAATATGAAATGTTTTTATCATGCTTTATTATCTGACAAAATGTGGTTTTATCCTAAATTGTTTAGAAAGCCTGTATCCAACATATTTATACAGGTTGTTTTCTCATTGATTGTAGCACTTTATTCTCTTATGTTTGCACGTGTTAGTTAGCTTTTTTGCACTTTAGACATGAACTGTTTTGCACTGTTAAAATCACATTGGAATGTACCCTCCTACTCTAGCTCTTTACTTTTAACATGTGGTGCTCGCAAGGAATTTCTCACTTTATCCTACACGTTTATGGATTTATCCAGTAATAAGCGAAAATTGTAAATATGTAAATACGTATTTTGCTTTGCGACAGATATTTATACTGTCAACCTTGCGTATTTGCACAGTAAGAACTACAATGTTTAACATGTTATCTATGTCTATGGTCACATGACCTAGGTAGAGGGCTGGGATAGGTAGGCCACCTAGCAGTATAAAATCAAAAAAGTTACAAACAGTAATTGCATGTGAGCAAGGGCTTGCTTAGCCCGAAACGCGTTGTGCACTTTTACCAACTGAATCTTTGAAATGAAGAACCTGTAACTGATCCTGTGGTCCGTCTCCTGGTTAATGCTTCGCCGGTCCATGTGGGGGATTGGAAGTGGCGTGGAGGAGTTTTCGTGCATATATATATGTATATATATTACCTACTGGCGGTCGCCAGTAGGTATATATAGTTAGGATTTTTTCTCTGGGATTTTTGAAAATTCTATGTCTAATAACTTTGGCGTTTGTGGACGGAATTGGCTGAAATTTACAGGAAAATGGAACATTTCGTTTCCGGGCAGGCCCTGAAAAATTTGGGGGGGATTCGTCAAGGGGGGGCCGAGAAAAAAGGGGGGGCCCAAAACGCGTTTTTCCCATGTTAATTTCCATAGGGCGGTTGGCCTCACTTTTAGCCCGAACAGCTGAATGGATTTGCACGAAACTTGGCAAAATTTTAGGGACTGTTAGCCCGATGTGCCTTTGCTAGGTCTCAATATATGTGCTCCAGTGGATTTTGAGAAATTAACGTTCAAAAAAAGATATATATCTGTAAGCACGCTCTGGGCAGCGCCCCGGTTCGCGTACTTGACGCGTAACGGAACTTCGCGAAGCGAAGCTGATTGGCTTTTCGGTGTCTGTCAACATTCTAAACAGTCCAGAGCGGCCGCCATCTTGTCTCTCGGTAGGATCGAGAGACAAGAGGAGGCCAAAACAAAGGTGAAAATGACCATAAGGGGGCATAGTAGATCCTCCCTGACCCCCTAGGTTTGATGTGGAGGCTTTAAAAGGGCCCCGCGGGGCAACAAAAAAAAAAATAATTGTTTTTTTTGCGTGGATAGCGCCCGGTTCGCGAACCGGGAAGCGGCCCGGGGAGCGTACTATAAGGAAAAAAGAATGATAGACTTTTCAAATACTGTATGTTAATTGATTGTTGGTTTTGTTGATTATTTTTTTATTTCTTTCTTTTTTAAGCAATTATTTATTGTGTTTCAAAATTTTATAAAATGTCTAACATTTCACTGTCTGAAATGTCGTTATTTTCATTGAACATAGCTTGTAATGTTTGAGTGTGTAAAATGTCCTCATTTTCAAGGAGGACATCTACTGCTTGCACACATTGCAGTAGTTCTTGGTCCCAAGTTTCATCCATAAATTCTATATAATTTGGATCAATTATTTCTTGGTTGGTCTCTTGCAGGACAATTTCAAATGAAACTTTGTGTTCGCCTTCCATTTTGTCTGAAATTTGGATAAAAAATATATTAGTAGAGATAGGGCACTGTTGGGATTAATTTTAGATAGGCAGTTTTTAACAGTGAATTTATCTTTGGGCAGTGTATAGTATCAGAGTGGAAGTAGGAATATAAAAAAGTGTATGTGATTTAACGTAAGTAAATTCATAATTATACAAGAGAAACCTAACTCCATCCATAACTATAACAGAGAAGTCTATCTAAATCTATAACTACTTCAGAGGGATAGTATATAACTATCAGAAAAAGTTTACCATATTAACTTATAGTGCACAATATACTTCAGTTTTTAAAATAACAACTTACCTTTACAAAGAAGTTGAAGTGATTAGTGAAAATCCTATTGAAATGTACACCAGGAAGTAGTAGTCAAAATGGCTGTGTTTCCTTCTCTTCCTTTATATATATTCAGGTACATAACCAATCAAATGTCAGGTAAAAAAAAAATAGAAAATGAAAGTAACATTTTAATTGGTTGTCAATTCCAACACTTCAGATGTGCTTTGTGAAGTAATTTACCTCAGGGTATTTAGAGAGGTCTACAGGCAAAATGGCTAAATGGAATTTCAACCAAATTTGTGAAAATGGTAGGGATTGGTATGTAGTATGAGCAAATCTATATTTGGTGAAAGTGTCTCAAGGGTTTCTTCTGTAAATTACTTTCCCACCTTTTTAATGGAGCGCTTCCCGGGGAGCGCCCCGGTACGCGAACTGGCGAGCGCCCCGGTACGCGAACCTTAAGCGTTACGGGAGTCCACCATTTTGTGTTTCGGTCGAATTAAGATACAAGATGGAGGGCACATAATGTTCAGAATGGGTAGAAGGGGACATGGTAGACGTATTTTGACCCCCTAGGTTTTCTGGGGATGGCTGAGGAGGCCCATATGTGCGAAAAAAAAACATTTTTTTAAAACATTTCGCGCGGTTAGCTTCCGGTTCGCGTACCAGGTAGCGCTCCGGGGAGCGTACTTTGTTGAAAATTAGTGAAAAAAGTTAGAGTAAAATAATAATTGTGAGTGATCAGATGTAGGGTAGCTCTGAGAAGAGCTTTTGGGTTTATGGTACATTTAGGTACTTATAAGTAGGTACCAATGCATAGTCTTAAATTCAAAATGAAAATTCTGTTGCCCTCATCTGAGAAATGAACTCCATCTCCTCTGTAGATATCTTGCATGCAGTAACGCAAGTTATTGTTGTACACGGAGCCCATTCCATGGTCTCTCATGTAAGCTGAAACAGATTTGTTTACATGCTTCCTCGACTTCTCAATTTGTGGACAAAATTGGTTCGACCACCTCCATTTCTGTCTTTGGCATATATTTTAATATACCAAGGCAGTTTGAGGAAAAAGTGCCATTAATTGCTCAAAGGTGTCCTTTAAAAGCATTTCCAGACCTACTCCAGTCAAAGTGCCCAAATCATTACCTCCACAGTGCACAATTAACAGGTCAGGTTTTGGCAAATGCATAAAGGTTTTCACCAATGGTATCAATTGGTGACATTTTAATCCTCTGTGGCCAAACCACTTAATTTCCACATCTTGTAAATTGAGGTTAGGTAAATTTCTGTTCTCAGCATACCTTTGAGCCCAGTAGATGTAACTATGTCCAACAATCCAGACAGAAAACATGGTGAGAGAAGGTTCTGCTGCAGTCAGATGAAGTGTGGTAATGAAATGGCAGTTGAAAAAATAAGAGTTTAAAATGAAAAAAACTGTGGAGTTTCTGTGTTAATGAAGCAGTAACAGTGATTGGTGGATTTTGATTGCTGAAAACAGAAAGTTAGGGTGCATGGATGAGTTCTTTGAAAGATGTAATTTGAATGGTCAAGAAAAAATCATTTAATGAAAGATTGCACTGGATACGCAGGTGCACTGAGAGTTCAGAGTTCAATTGAAACATTGTTGTGTGAACTTGCAAACACCAGAGGTCTTCCAGGAGGTGGTTGCTATGCAAAAAAGGCAGAGAGGGCAGAGGGGGGAAGGGTTTTGATTTGAAAAAAGTGAGGGAAGAGTTTTGATTGGGTGACATGAGAGATATGTGTGATGAATTACAGCATTTCTGTGCTTTCTATAGCTGCAGCCTCTGGAGTGCATACCCTTTGTTCTGCTGAAGACAAATTGGTGTATTTCTGAGACTGTTTTGAAACTCATAAAGTATTTGCTAAGGTGAGAACAGATTTATTTAATTTAGATAGAGAATAGTATGCTTTAAGGAGAAAATTATGAAGAAAGTTGTGTTTTTAAAATGTTGCTTTGTCTCAAGTGTTTTACAAATAGATTTTGTTTCTTTGAGAAATTGTCATTGGAGATAATGTGAAGTATTAGTACTGACAGGGTGTTTTTGTACATAGGAGCTGTGCAGTGTTTTCAAATTATGACTTGAAAATCGTTTTTGAGGAAAAGGAATGCTTTTAAAATTTATGACAAGGAAATAATGGTGTCTGCTTCTTTATAAGGCATTTGAGTGTCTCTGATGTTATTTTTCCCATTTTAATTTAAGACCTTTCTCCGTGGGGCAAGTTCCTTGTAAATATGCTCCCACCTGTGCTTGGCAAATTTAGATTTTGATTCTTTGAGTTACATAGCCATGTTAAAAGTGACCCAAAAATGGTGCAAGGGCAATCAAAAAACGCTTTCATGTGTCTTAAGGACATTTTAAGTCATTTTCCCATGAATGTAGGTATACAAATGATTTATATGTTGTGTTTAAAAACGTTTTTTGAAATCAATTACATTTCTGGATATGTACTGCTAGAGCTTCATAGGTTGTTTGGGGCATATTTATAAGGCATTTGAGTGTCTCTGATGTTATTTTTCCCATTTTAAATTAAAAGACCTTTCTCCGTGGGGAAAGTTCCTTGTAAATATGCTCCCACCTGTGCTTGGCAAATTTAGATTTTGATTCTTTGAGTTACATAGCCATGTTAAAAGTGACCCAAAAATGGTGCAAGGGCAATCAAAAAACGCTTTCATGTGTCTTAAGGACATTTTAAGTCATTTCCCCATGAATGTAGGTATACAATTGATTTATATGTTGTGTTTAAAAACGTTTTTTGAAATCAATTACATTTCTGGATATGTACTGCTAGAGCTTCATAGGTTGTTTGGGGCATATTTATAAGGCATTTGAGTGTCTCTGATGTTATTTTTCCCATTTTAATTTAAGACCTTTCCCCGTGGTGCAAATTCCTTGTAAATATGCTCGCACCTGTGCTTGGCAAATTTAGATTTTGATTCTTTGAGTTACATAGCCATGTTAAAAGTGACCCAAAAATGGTGCAAAGGCTTTAAAAAAACACTTTCATCACCTGTGTTTCCTAAGTTTACGAATGACATTGTGCAGATGAAGTTTAGCTCTGTCCACGGACACAAAAGAGGTCTGGCCTTTGTTCAAGAGTGAAGTGGACATGACTTACTTCATTGGTAGGCTTTCACATGTATTATCTCCTCTGTATTCTTCAACAAGCGTAAATTTGATCTGCAACCCTGAGTAGGCCTCACCTTAAACAAACCTTTGGAGAGGCCACACCTTATCGTCATCCCGAATTAATCATTTAAAATGTTAGGGACAGATTTATGATAGGTGTATGCCTCTTTTGCGCCACTGTGCGTCACATTTGTGACGCAGTGGCGGTGCAAAAGATTTGCTATGTGGCGACAAAATTACAAATTGATGCATCTAGGCAGATGTGTCATGCTGTAAAGTCCCGTGCCACATGAAACCGATGCAGCAGTGATGGAAAAGATGCACCATGTTGCAAGACAGGCCTCATTTCATCTCCAACAAGATAAGAAGCTGAATCTTCTGTAAATGTCAAAATTGTTGTATACACTGCTCAACTTCTGTGTACTCTTTCATATGCTAGAGTCCATCTGCACTATGAGATACCTAAGCAAAGGAAACACAGGTGATGTGATTGTGAAATGAGGAAAAGAAACTCCACATTTTTCAATTACATCACCTGTGTTTGCTAAGTTTACGAATGACATTGTGCAGATGAGGTTTAGGTCTGTCCACGGACACAGAAGAGTTCTGGCCTTTGTTCAAGAGTGAAGTGGACATGACTTACTTCATTGGTAGGTCTTCACATGTATTATCTCCTCTATAGTCTTCAACAAGCGTAAATTTAATCTGCAACCCTGAGTAGGCCTCACCTTAAACAAACTCTGGATAGGCCACACCTTATCGTTATCCTGAATCAATCATTTAACATGTTAGGGACAGATTTATGATAGGTGTGTGCCTCTTTTGCGCCGCTGTGCGTCACTTTTGTGACGCAGCGGTGGTGCAAAAGATTTGCTATGTGGTGACATATTTAAAAATTGATGCATCTAGGCAGATGTGTCATGCTGTAAAGTCCCGTGCCACATGAAACCGATGCAGCAGTGATGGAAAAGATGCACCATGTTGCAAGACAGGCCTCATTTTATCTCCAACAAGATAAGAAGCTGAATCTTCTGTAAATGTCAAAATTGTTGTATACACTGCTCAACTTCCGTGTACTCTTTCATATGCTACAGTCCATCTGCACTATGAGATACCTAAGCAAAGGAAACACAGGTGATGTGATTGTGAAATGAGGAAAAGAAACTCCACATTTTTCAATTACATCACCTGTGTTTGCTAAGTTTACGAATGACATTGTGCAGATGAGGTTTAGGTCTGTCCATGGACACAGAAGAGGTTTGGCCTTTGTTCAAGAGTGAAGTGGACATGACTTACTTCATTGGTAGGCCTTCACATGTATTATCTCCTCTATACTCTTCAACAAGCGTAAATTTAATCTGCAACCCTGA
The DNA here is from genome assembly GCF_964261635.1 of Lissotriton helveticus. Taxonomy (NCBI): domain Eukaryota; kingdom Metazoa; phylum Chordata; class Amphibia; order Caudata; family Salamandridae; genus Lissotriton; species Lissotriton helveticus. The sequence continues at coordinate 346,419,887 of NC_136058.1, read as the reverse complement.
GTAGGCCTCACCTTAAACAAACCTCTGGATAGGCCACAACTTATCGTCATCCTGAATCAATCATTTAACATGTTAGGGACAGATTTATGATAGGTGTATGACTCTTTTGCGCCACTGTGCGTCACTTTTGTGACGCAGCGGCGGTGCAAAAGATTTGCTATGTGGCGACATATTTACAACTTGATGCATCTAGGCAGATGTGTCATGCTGTAAAGTCCCGTGCCACATGAAACCGATGCAGCAGTGATGTAAAACATGCACCATGTTGCAAGACAGGCCTCATTTCATCTCTAACAAGATAAGAAGCTGAATCTTCTGTAAATGTCAAAATTGTTGTATACACTGCTCAGCTTATGTGTACTCTTTCATATGCTAGAGTCCATCTGCACTATGAGATACCTAAGCAAAGGAAACACAGGTGATGTGATTGTGAAATGAGGAAAAGAAACTCCACATTTTTCAATTACATCACCTGTGTTTCCTAAGTTTACGAATGACATTTTGCAGATGAGGTTTAGGTCTGTCCACGGACACAGAAGAGGTCTGGCCTTTGTTCAAGAGTGAAGTGGACATGACTTACTTCATTGGTAGGTCTTCACATGTATTATCTCCTCTATACTCTTCAACAAGCGTAAATTTAATCTGCAACCCTGAGTAGGCCTCACCTTAAACAAACCTCTGGATAGGCCACACCTTAATGTCATCCTGAATCAATCATTTAACATGTTAGGGACAGATTTATGATAGGTGTATGACTCTTTTGTGTCACTGTGCGTCACTTTTGTGACGCAGCGGCGGTGCAAAAGATTTGCTATGTGGCGACATATTTACAACTTGATGCATCTAGGCAGATGTGTCATGCTGTAAAGTCCTGTGCCACATGAAACCTGGGTCAGTTTTCATATAGGTGTTTTGTTGCAAGGTATGCATTAATTTGCATGAAAGCCCTGTAAAACTAACACAGTGAAATTTAGAAGATTTCACTGAGTCAGCTTTATAGCATTGCTGAATCAAATCCTTACGCCTGTTTGAAACAGGCATAAGAAGTGATGCACCATGCAATGTGAGGGTTCTTCCTGTGCATTGCAGTAGACATGTCGCGCTTATGACGTGATTCCTGCAATGTGCTGCTTTTGCGGCACAGATGCGTGACGCATCTGTGCTGTTTTTGCTCAATGGTGCTCCACATTGTAAATTCGGCACACTATGGCTGGCAGAGCAGCGGTGCACATTAACTGGTGCATCCGTGGGGATGCGCCACTTAGCATAAATCTGCCCCTGTACATTTAAGCATGAGCAGGGGACACAGAGTCGGTGAGGCTTATCCAAGGTTAAGAAGAGATGAGTCCTGTTCACTGAAAACTTGGACATAGGCCTCACCTCCTCAGCATCGCTGGACATGGCTAAATAATAGCTGCAAAATGTTACTCTTGTTAAACAATTTTACTATTATAATCTCTGAGATTTGTCTCTTACTCTGCAACATCTCATTGTTGTTATCTTTCTTTAAAGATAACGACAACATCCACATGAGCGACAATCAGCAATCAGTTGATCTCGACCTCATCATTGAACTCGTAATTGAAACATCAGTGGAAGTAGATCCCTTGGATGATTTAAATCCTGAGGATGAAGAAGAACATGATGAGGATGCAGATTTGTCAGAATTGTATGACATAGGGTGGGAAGCTGACCTGCTTGAGCCTATGGAACTATAAACATTTATTTTTAAAATTTACAATAAATGAAAAGTAAAAATGTAAACTGTTTAATTTTAAATTAAACACACCTTCAAAAACAGGTTATGTGTAGTGTCTTCAATAAAATATTAAAATATGCTCATAAAATTAGATCAGATTCACATATAAAACAGGACAGGTAAATGAAGAAGAATTCCATTTCTTTTCTGCTATTTGTGTATTCTAAATTTGCCAAAGCACTAAAAAATATTCTATGTAAAAATGTCAAGTAGTGTGTTAAGTTTTTGACGACTGTTCTTGATTTACTGTTTGGTAATAGTGGTTAATAACATTTTTTATTATATTTTACCACAGATTCAACTGCAGACCATTTCAAAATTTGAAAATGCCAACTAAGGCTCGAATTAGAAAGGCTACAAAACGTCAAAGACAGCAGGTGTATCAAATACTGCAGCAGTCCTCTACAAAAAAAAGTTGTCAAGTCACCAAAAAAGCACCGGGTAAGACCACGAAATCATTCATAAGTAATATTTGTAGTAAAAAAAGTATTACTACAGAAAATGTTTCAGTCCAGAAAAAGAGAAGCAATTTAAACGGAAAGGAAAGGCCAATGAAAAATGTTACTGCTAGAGCAAGAGATAACTCTGTGCATGATAGTAGAAGGAAACAACAGTTTAGGGACATTCGTAAACGAATGTTCCGCAACAGGATAATTGGCAATTTGTTAAAAAATATTAAGAAAGGTCAACAGAAAGTGGTTTTTTATTAAAGAAAAAAAAAAGTTGAGAAAGTTATTGATCAGGCATTTGAAATTAAACGTAAGTTATTTATTTTGATAATCAATAGAATTAGGAAGCTAAACAAGGCAATTTATGATTTCAAAAGAAATAGTAGATGGAAGAGAATAGTTAATCGTAGTAATTTTTGTGAAGTTTTTTCCGGAGAATGGATGCATAGTTCAAGTTGTGAGGCATTTTTTAATGAGGAGAGTTATTTCCAGGATAATGATTTGGTGCATGCAGTTGACACCAGTGGTCGAGCTTATGAAGTGAAAGATGGTTGTCCAGCTGAAAAAGAAAAACTTGTGACAACAGAGACAGAAGAGGTGTTAGGTAATGAGGTTTTAGGAAGACGTCCTAAGGGTCCTGTGTACACCTGGAAGTGTAGTAGTATTTGCAGTGTGCGACAGGATTCCATCAATTTGCTTTGTGATTTTGTACGGACATTTAATAAGAAAAGTTTGAAGCAGAAAATTAAGTTGTTGCAAGAATTAGATCCTTGCAGAGTGAGAGAAGTGACAGGTTTGCATGGTCATTCACTGGCTTGTCTTTCCAGGAGAGTATGCCAGAGTGTTTTTCTCATTTCAGGATGCTAGCAGTGCATCATAATAAAGTGAGGAAATTAGTTAGAATGTTGTATTATGCTAAGAGTCCAGCAATTATGCTTAAACAATTATGCGCTGCTCTTTTGCATGGTTCAGAAGTAGATGTGAAGAATATTTGTGCAGAAATTGAGTTTTGTTACTTTGGAAGTAAAGAGGAGAATGTTGAAATTGACCAAGAAGAAGAGGGTAATGTGGAAGATAGTGTACAGGTTTCCAGTACAGATAATTTTCAGAGGGAAATTGCGACGTTTCAGGTGAAATCAAGTGAGAGGCCTAATTTCACTTGTGTGTGTTTTCGACGCACTTATTATAAGAATCAGACTAAGTTAGTGGATTTATATGCAAAAAGTGAAAGGGAAAATAATAGTGAATGGAAGGATTTCACAACATACTTGATGGTAGAAAATTGTTTTGATTTGGGATCGGATCAACGTGTGTGTACTTATTGTTGTAACAAATTAAATCAAAACCAGATGCCTGCTAGAGCAGTTCATAACAATCTGGAATTGGTTGAGATTCCTTCTGAATTGAAGGATTTAAATACTTATGAATCTATTTTGATTCAAAGTATCCATCCCTTTCAGGCTATTGTAAGAATGGAGCCAAAGACAGGGAAATTGCCTCCATCAGATTTACAGAGAGGATTAAAGGGAAGAGTTGTTTATTTGCCTCTAGATTTGAAGAAAAACATTAACACAATTGAAGTAGAAAAAGTGGAAGAGGAACCTCTGGTTATCTTAGTTAATGGGGTTCCGACAAAGAATAAGAAAATATGGCAAGATTTAGTGGATGTTAGGAAAGTCAAAAAGGCAACATTGTATTTGAAAAAAATAATAAGTACTATGTTATGTTATGTTATATTTCTTTTGTATAGCGCACGGCGACTCAAAAAGAGTATCCCGGCGCTTTAACAGCGAGACCTACGGTAGAATAACATAACACTATAAGAATGTATATGTTGCAGAAGAGAAAGTAAGTGAGGAAGAGGATATCGATTTGTGTGCTGGTCAAATTGAGAAAGTAGAACCCTCTACTGGTGAAGAAATATATGAACTTTATAGTGTTCATCCTTTGCATTCCAAGGAAGTCATGGGGAATGCTATTGAGTTGTTTCAAATGAAACAAGCCAAAGGGAGTCCCATTAGTGTTTGGGAGGAAAGTTTGGAAGCTCGGTGTTTCCCACAGCTTTTTCCAACAGGTCAGGGAGGAAGATATGATGAGCGACCTCATCAAATTCCTGCTTCTAAATACCGGACTTTGCGATTGTATGCAGGAGATGCTAGGTTTCGACAATGTATTCCCTATTTGTTTCATCTCCTGTTTGAAAGCGATCTGTCTGGACTGTCATATGCAGTGAACCACATCTTGAAAAGTGGTATACACATGCAAAACATCTCGGCAAGTGACTTTATGGATAAAGTCAATGTCCAAGACAGTATTTTGGATTGTCACCTGATTAATCTCATGGCGTGTCAGCGTGGTACTAATGAGTACTGGTACCGTCGTCATGGTGATTTAAAATGTATGCTGAGGAACTTAGGAACTCCCACATGGTTCCTCACTCTGAGCTGTGCCGAGTATGGCTGGGAAGACTTACTTGAATTTCTACGAGAGGCAAATGGAAACATTGAAAACATCGAATTCAAGACACCCGGAGAACTGTGCTCTTTGGATCAAGTCAATGTATGCAGGTACTTCAATCATAGATTTGAAGCTATGATGTCTTTCATCATGAATAAGAAGAATCCACCTCTTGGAGAGGTGTTGGATTTCTTCAGGAGAAAGGAGTACCAAGCAAGAGGTGCTCCTCATATACATATGCTGCTGTGGATCAAGGATGCACCTAAATTTGGAACAGATCCAGAAGACTCAGTGATGAGTTTCATACAACAGTATTCTACGTGTGCTGTTCCAAACGCAAAGGAGAAGAAAAGCCTAAGAGAAAAAGTTCTACGTTTCCAAAGCCATCGTTGTGGAAAGTAATGTCGTCGTAAATTCCGAAACAAGGACAAGTTCTACACCAAATGTCGTTTCGGCTTTCCACGACCGGTGATTTCTAAAGGAAGAGTAAACAGTTTGATGTCTTCGCTGCGACATAATGTGATGAAGAAATCACCTAAAAACACATACAATTTGAAGAGGAACGAAGAGTCCAAGTACATCAACGACTACAACCCAGTGATTTTGTCCATGTGGAATGCTAACATGGATATACAGTTTGTGGCTGATAACTGTATGGCTGTGGCTCGGTATGTGACATCTTACATCACCAAAAAAGAAAAGACAGAATTGAAGGATATGTGGGAGGACATTTCCCATGAAAAGAGCCTCAATAAGAAGTTGTACAGTTTCAGTCTGAAGATGTTGTCGCATCGAGAAATCGGAGCTTACGAATGTTCTGACCGGTTGTCTTCAGCAAGTCTCTATGCCAAATCTAGGAGTATCGTTTGGGCGAGTCTTGGTCTTGCTGCAACGCGTAATCGAGTTCTGAAACCTGTGCGGGAAATTGAGCATTTGGCGGAAAAGGAGCCAAACAGTACCGACATTTTGAAGACCAACATGTTGGATACATATTATCCAAATCGAAGCAGTCACCTCGAGAATGTTTGTCTGTATGAGGTTCTACAAAATTACATATTCAAGAGGAATATCAAAGAAGATACTGAGAAAGGAGTGTATGCTGTAATTGGAAGTGAGGGATGTCTGGTCAAGCAAAGAAAATGCCACTTGGGAAACCATCGAAAATTGAGTGGCGAATCTCCTGAAAAAAAGGAGTTTTTCTATTTAGCACTTTTGCAACTTTTCAAACCTTGGCGTGCAGAAGAGGAACTGCTTGGAGATTTCCTCTGTTACGAAGACTCTTTCACTGCCGCCAAGGAGACCATAGAATGTCCTGCTTTTCCCAAATATGTAGAAATGTTGAATGCGGAAATCGAGCAGGAAGCAACGATTGCAGCCGAGATTGCAAGAGACAGTTCTCAGGACAGTCAGAGTTCTGTTTCATTGAGTCAGGATCCACTAGGAGGACCTGTTATCGAAAATGAAGCTGCCACTGCCATGAATGAAGTGGAAAGAGCCATGGCACATGCTCAGGAGGATGCGGTTAACTTAGAAGACTTGGAAAGACAACTCAACGTTGAGCAGAGGAAAATATATGACGAAGTTACCAAGCAAATTGATCATGGATTAAGTCATGAGAAGAAAGAGTGCTCATGTACGTCGTTGAAGCCTGTCCGACTGTACGTGAGTGGAGAAGCGGGAACTGGAAAAAGTTTTCTGATTAAAGCAATTGCATCTTATCTGCAGAAAAGGACTGAATCACCGCTGTCTTGTGTTGTTACCGCTCCAACTGGGCTGGCAGCACATAACATTAAAGGGATTACTTTACATCGTTTACTGATGCTGCCAGTGGAGCATGACAACAAATTACAATATCACAAGCTATCTGGAGATGCTTGTTGTGAAGTTTCAAGAGTCTTGAGGAAAATGAAACTTCTTATCATTGACGAAGTAAGCATGGTTTCCAATATCATGCTTGCCTTTGTGCATTTGAGAATGCAAGAAGTTCTCAAAACAGAGTATGATGTGTTATTTGGTGGCAAACACATCATTGTTTTCGGAGATCTTCTGCAGCTGACACCAGTGAAAGGACAACCTGTGTTCAAAATGCTCACGCATGAAGATACCAGGAAGTGCCTAGGGAGCATTGGCAACGTCAATATATGGTTAAACTTCAATTATGCTGAACTGCATGAAAATATGCGTCAGGCGAAGGATGAAGTTTACAAGAATATTCTACAAGATGTTAGAATTGGAAAAGTGACCGAGCATGGGAAAGAAGCTTTACATGCACGATTACTGTCAAATTTATATCCAGAACAAGATGTTGTGCCTGAGAATATTTTTCAGAAAATTACTGAGAAGAAATCTGGAATATGTTTGAGGCCAACTCTTGCAGAATGTGCCATCTTCAACAACAAAATGTTGCATTTAGAAAACCAAGAGATTGTGAAACTGGAAGCTATTGACAGAGTAGAGCATATGGGATCAACAATTATTTTGTCTGAGAATTTGAAATCAAAATTGGATTCATTAGAGAAGACTATATCTAAAACTGCAGGTTTTGAAAAGACTCTGAATGTGTGCTTAAACTGCCGTATAATTTTAAGAAGGAATTTACATGTTGAAAGAGGTCTGGTAAATGGATCAATGGGTAATGTTGTTGATTTTGTGAAATACAGAAATAGAGATGGAATTGAATTTTTAAAAATTAAATTTGATGGCATTGAGGAAGTACAGCTAATTGGTTGTTGTTCTGCTAGATTTTTGCTTGTAAAAGACTTATATGTTCGCCGTAAGCAGTTTCCTGTTTGCTTGGCATATGCGGTGACAATCCATAAATCGCATGGTTTAAGTGTAGACAGTGCATTGGTGAATATTGGCAGTTCTGTGTTCAAGGAGGGTATGGCATATGTGGCATTGTCACGAGTTAGAACTTTATCGGGATTGTACTTGATTGAGTGTGATGTCACAAACATTTGTGCGGATCTAGATTGTGTTAAGGAATACAATAGGTTAAGAAGAGAGTATGCGCCACATTTGCCTCAATATCCTTTGTTTGAGAAACGTGTGGTAGGCCGGAAACGAAGAAATGTGACCAATACTAGGGAGGTTGTAGCAAAAAGACGAAAAGTCGATGAATCTGAAATTATAAGCAGAAACAAAAAGGATTCTGTTGAAGATGTTGTTGGTTTTCAATTTGAAAACAGTTCTGGTGTCAACTGCTATGCTAATGTAGTGGTTAATGTTTTGTTTTCTCTAGAAAATGTAAAAGAAGAGATTGTGGTCAATTCTGATCAAAGATTTTGCAGTTTGTTAAATTCTGTGTTAGAGAAATGTAGCACTGATAGAACAAAAATAGAAAGTGTGTCTGAAATTCGAAATCTGTTAGACAGATGTTCAGGTCAAACACAATTCTCTCAAAATATTCAGCAAGATTGTCAGGAGTTTTTAATGTATATGCTTGATGTATTTCATGCTGAAGGTGTAGATGTAGATCACCTGTTTGGGCTTTCTTATCAATGGCAGCATGACTGCGAGAACTGTAGGGTATCAAGTACTACTAGTGTAGACTCAGAAAGATTTATATATTTAACTTTGCCAGACAGTAAATCAGTCTCCTTAAATAAGCTAGTAAAAGCAGCTGATCACAACATGGAGTGTAGCCAATGTAAGTCTGAAATGTTGTCAACATTATTTATACGAACATATGGCCAGTATGTCATTTTAATGTTCCAACGATGTAGGCCTGATGGAACAAAATTGACAACTTTAATTAAAAATTTTGTGGCTTCACAGTTGTCAATATCAGGAAGGACTTTTGTAACTGCAGCAATTATATATCATGACGGTCCTTCAATAACATCAGGACATTACACAGCTTATTTAAAGTCTAGAAATGGCTGGTCATTCTGCAACGATTCTGTTTTAATTTTCACAAAAAAATTGCCGTATGACCTTAAAAATTCTTACCTGGTGTTTTTAAAACCAACATTTTAGGGAAATAATCTCGGGATGTGCTCTGAGGAATTTCAAGAGGTTCTAATGGCTCCTACACGATTTGGCCTTGAGGATAAGTGTAGTAAAGAGACATAACTTCTTACCATAACACTTGACGTCATGGAAAAATAACTGCACTTTGAATGAGTTCAGAAAAACTGTTTCTTTTTATAAGCTAATTGAAGCAGCCAATCAAAACATGGAGTAGAGGGAATGTAAGTCTGCAATGCTGTCTACTGTTTTATATTGCTTTGTGATTAAAAGTGATGTAGAGAATTAAATAATTGTAGTAGTCATAGAGGTAGTGTAAGTCTGCTTCATAGTAAGCAGTATCAGTGTCATAGGAAATGTAGAACATGAGTGAGCAAGAAGGGTAAGATATTACTAGTCCAGGATTGTGCAAATGATCTTCAACATTTTAATTCTGAAAGTTGCTGAAATACAAAATGACGGGATTGGCTTACAAGAATTCCAAGAGTTATAAATGGCTCTTACATGATTTGGCCTTGTGGAAACGTGTGGTAGAGAGCGAGAAGTCATTTATTGTATGTAACATATTTTTCAAAACGATGGAGGTTTTCTTTCAGAAAGTGGCGGGCTGAAAATAAAAACAGCACAACCGAGTGTAAGCTGTTCATAGGACATCCTTCGACGTCATGGAAAGTAAGTTACTTTTGAGGAGTTCTGATTCCTGATTGGTTATGTTATATGGGTTTTTTAAACACAATCATTTTGATTGTGTTTTTTTTTTCCCGCTGTTATATGATGAATACCTTCAAGTCACTGTTTTTAGTGAAATTTGATACATTCTGAGAACAGCAAAAATAAACCATTTAACATGTATAATTAATTCTGTACTGTTTGTATTTATGATGTACATTTAGAACTGTGTAGGAGGCATGGAGAAGGTGAGGCTTCTGTAAGTGTCAAAGTTGTTGCATACAGTGCTCACATTCTACGTAGTCTTTCATATGATAGACTACATTTCCACAATGAGATACCTAAGCAAAGGAAACACAGGTGATGTGATTGTGGAATGAGCAAAAAAAATTGCACGTTTTACAATTATATTACCTGTGTTTCCTAACATTACACATCACATTGTGTAGATGAGGTTTAGGCCTGTTCCAGGAGACAGAGGAGGTCTGACATTTGTTCAAGAGTGCAGTGGGCATGACTCACTTCGTTAGTAGGCCTGCACATGTATTATCTCCTCTATACTCTTCAACAAGCCTAAATTTCATCTGCAACCCTGAGTAGGACTTACCTGAAACAAATCTGTGGATAGGTTACACCTTATCAGCATCTAGAAACAATCACTTAAAATGTTAAGGGCAGTTTTATGAAGGCTGTGTGCCTCTTTTACGCCGCTGTTCCGTCACTTTTGTGTAAAAGATGCACCATGTTGCAAGATAGGCCTCGGTTCATTTCCAGCAAGATACCGTCAGTTTAAAATGTATATAATTAGGACTGTGTAGGGGGTATGGAGAAGCTGAGGCTTCAGTAAGTGTCAAAGTTGTTGCATGCAGTGCGTACTCTTTCATATGCTGGACTACATCTGCACAATGAGATACCTAACCAAAGGAAACACAAGTGATGTGATTGTGAAATGAGCAAAAGAAATTGCACGTTTTTCAAATACATTACCTGTGTTTCCTAACATTACGTATCAAATTGTGCAGATGAAGTTTAGGCCTGTCCAGGGAAACAGAGGAAGTCTGAACTTTATTGGTTGGCTTGCACATGTATTATCTCCTCTGTACTCTTCAACAAGGCTAAATTTGATCTGCAACCCTGAGTAGGCCTCACCTGAAACAAAGGTCTGGATAGGACACACCTTATTGCCATCCTGAAACAATCATTTAAAATGTTAGGAACAGTTTTATGATGATTGTGCACCTCTTTTGCGCTGCCATTGCGTCACTTTTGTGAGACAACAGCAGTGCAAAAGATGCACCATGTTCCAAGATAGGCCTTACTTCATCTGCATCAAGATACTGTTAGTTTAAAATGTATATCTTTAGGACTGTGTAGGGGGCCTGGAGAAGCAGAAGCTTGTGTAACTGTCAAAGTTGTTGAAAAACTGTTTGTCCTTCAATCTTTTCCCTTGTCTTTTCTAATTTTTAAATACATGTTTTAATATTTTTCAAATGTTTGTTCTCTCTTTCACAGATTGAAAGTATAAAAATAACAAGTGACTAAGTTAACGACAATTATAAGGTAAATGTTTTGTACTCTTTTCATTACATTTCTATCACATTTAACTACTATTAGTTCCACTGCTTCATTTCTTTAACCCTCACTTTCCTGCCTTTGCTACTTCCCTCATTCCTTTCTCTATTACTTACTTACTCTACTCCTTCCACTCCTTTTCTCAGTCCCTCTCTTCTCATAGTTCCTCACTCTTGTTCACTCACTCCGTCTCTATTACTCTTAGTGTCTTTGACTGATCACTCTCTCACTACTTGTTCATTATGCTTTCTCTGTGTAGTTGAAGCACAGTAAGGGGCATATTATCAACACAGCCAATTAAATTACCACTGCTTTTATCGGCAGAAAAGTGGTGCAAAAGCGGCTTTAGCGGCAGTTTTCTGCCGCAAAAGCGGCTTTAGCGGCAGATTTATGCCAATAAAAGCAGCAAAACTTTTATCGCCTATGTTGATAATATGCCCCTATGTTATTTAGATTTCTTTGCTGTTTCAATCATTCTTTTTCTGTTACTTCTTCTTTTCGGCATTCTGTTTTTTCTCTCTGTTATTCCACATGTTTTAATCTTATTTTGAACATTCACTCATATTCTCTAAGAAACTCTTGTTTGTTATTCTTCTACTCTCCTTTTTTTTCCTCACTTCTTTATCTATTTTGTTTTTCACAATTATACCCTCTTAAATCTTTTCTTCAGTAAATAGATCTATTAAACAGTATCTCTAGTTTACTCCCTATAGCTGTATTTCTTTTAACATAACTGTCTGTTTCCTTCCCTTATACTTACTCTTCTTTTTTTTTAAAAACATTTTTTGGTTCGCTCCCGGTTCGCGTACCAGAGAGCGAACCCAGAAGCGAACTAAGAGAAATAGAGGTTGGCAGAGTTCCAAATATTCTACCAATTTTTTTATAACGGGGAGGTAGTTCTGAAAAGAACTTTTTTTTAAATTGTTTTTGTTGTTTTATATTTTTTTTATTATTTTTCTGAACATTTTTTTACTTTTTTTGTATTTTCTGAACGGTTTTATATTTTTTGGGGGTTTTTTTTGGGGGGGGAAACGAAAACGATTCATTGTAAAGGGCTCAACAGGAGCAACAAAAAAAAAGAATTTATTCTCTGGGGCGTTTCGGGCAATCATGATTGTCGATAGCTCTGTTGATTAGAGTGACGCTACTTTCTCTGTAGCAAATCAACTGACTGCAACGCACGCACACTTGTTTGATTTCCCCGAACCTCATTTGTATATTTGGGACCATCTCCCTCGCCTCTGGTCCCGTCACTTCCTGTACAACTGATCTTCTAGCCATAGAAGGGGGATTATCTTGCTCGTCACGTAACTGCGCAGCACTGTAGTTGATAGGATGCCACCTACTCATGTGCCGATGCATCGTGTAGTTGCCGTAACTGTACTTCTTCTCGGTCCCTCTGGACAGTCTATCTTTACATATAAGGCAAGTTACGTACCGTGCATTGACTTTTTTTTGGCCCCGGGGATATGTGAAAAATTGCCAAATATAATTTTCTTTGACATGAGACCTCCTGGGCTCCTCACGCAAAAAATGCCTCTCTTCCTGCTCTTCCTCTTCTTCCTCTTCTTCCTCTTCTTGCTGAATGATAACTTCAGCAGGTGGTCCTCTCTTCCTTGGATGTGGTGGAGGTGGTGGGGAAGAACCAGCTGAAGCTACTAATGAAGCCATTGCTCACTGATCACAAAGGGTCTTTCTCTCACAAAGATGAAAGTCAGAGTGAGGAAAGAAGGAGGGGTTTTCATCATTTGGGAAAAACAATAGTTCTAAACCAATGAAAAGTGTTAATTTTAGATCACATGACCTAGTCTTACATCATTAGGAAACCAAAAGTGAAATGAACCAATGAAAAGTGTTATTACCAAGTCACATGACCTGTTGTGTTTACGTTACGCGCTTTGCGCCGCGTCCCGGATCGCTTCCGGGACGCTGCGCTTCGCGCCTCGCTTCGCGTACCGGTTCGCTTCCGGGTACGCTAACGTGGCGCGTCATATGACGTATCACGCGACAACGCGATACATCACGCTGACGCGACGCGTCACGATGTTGTTTTCTAACGCGGCAGTTGCGCAAACGGAACGTTTACCGGTTCGCGGACCGGGTCGCGGCACCAAATTGAGCTAACGGGAAGCTAACCAGTTCGCGGACCGGGAGCGAAACAAAAAAAATAATTTACATTTTTTTTATTAAAAACATGTAAAATATATTTTTTGATTTAAAGAAAAATACATTTTAAAGCTTTTGTTATTTGCTATTAAAAAACCATTGAAATTCACTGAAAAAACCATAGGTTATAGACCATATATAGTTAGGAATTAGCATTAAAAAAAACTTGAAAAATCACTGAAAAAACCATAGGTTATAGACCATATATAGTTAGGAATTAGCATTTAAAAAACCTTATTTTACTCACACAAAACCATTGAAATTCCATATATAGTTAGTTGCACTAACTATATATCGCGCACCCGCAATCCACTGCTGATGATGTCACATATTACATCATTCATGACATGGTCAGTGACATCACTGATGACATCACTGATGACATCTCAAATGACATCACTGATGACATCACCAGCGCCAGCCATTGAGCTCCCCCCGCCTGGGACATTTCTTTAGGACATATATATATATATATATATTCACTGAAAAAACCATAGGTTATAGACCAATTTCAATGGTTTTGTGTGAGTAAAAAAAGGTTTTTTAAATGCTAATTCCTAACTATATATGGTCTATAACCTATGGTTTTTTCAGTGAATTTTCAAGGTTTTGTAAATGCTAATTCCTAACTATATATGGTCTATAACCTATGGTCTATAACCTATGGTTTTTTCAGTGAATTTCAATGGTTTTTTACTAGCAAATATCATAAGCTGTCGAATGTCAAGTACGTGGTAAGAAAAAACATTTTCATGTTTATGCACACTGATCTGCTTTGAATGCTGCCCCCCCCCCCTCATTTCTATTAGGAGTACTCTCTCTTTGCAGATAGTGAAGGGTAGTTATCGCAGGCCTTTGCCCCCGTTGTAATCCGTCGTGCCTGCTTCTCTCTCCATTTGATTGATTGTTATCCAAGCATTTACTATTTTAGAATTGGTTCTCTTTGGTTCATTCTCTATTTACAAACAAGCACAGAGTCGCAATACTCTGTTTAGTCTTTGCAGATAGCGAAAAATCGTGTAAAAAAACAAAAGGAATCGAGCAAAATCAGTAGGCCACTAATGGGATCTCTTTTTGACCTCGCTAAAATAGAAACATTAGGAACAACCCCTCATGAGAAATACGAAAGTAGTGAGATGAACTGAACTCCACACCATGATGTATGCAAGACAGCTCGGCTCCGCCACCCACCCCGCCCAAAATAACGATAAACTCTATGCAAATATTACAAATATATACAACACACCAGCAAAGTAACAGGGTAAAACATTTTATTAAATAACTATTTACATAACTATTTTATACTTTTTGTTGCCCGATCCGGCTAGCTCAATCGATCGAACATGAAACTCATGCACTCTGATGGTTCAAAGTTTTGAGGAGTGCTTGTAACACTGTCTGAAGCCTATTTGCACTTGCTTCAGCTTCACTATTCTTAATGTAAGTGGGAGCTGTTTGAGGACGTGACTGCATTTGAAAACAATGTGATGCGGTGCCACCCTGAACCGCTTGACGGAGGCCCCCGAGGGACGGTGTCATGGCGCGGACTCGGAGGGGGCGCTTGGCTCCGGCCCCCTCCCCAAGTCGTGTTGCCCTGGTGTGGCCTGAGATCGCCCCCGACATAGGTGGCTGGCTCCCGGGGTCAAGCGGAACTTTTTGTCTTTTGGTTACTCTTCCATTCTTGACCTTGTCCCACAATCCGTTTCACCTAAAGACACGCTGTAGTGGGGCGCCCCTTTTCCTTTTCAGTTGCCATTCCGCCTGCTTTTGCTACACTGTGCCTCTTCCGCTATTCAGCTGTTTACCGCCCGCTCTTTCGACTACAGCGTCTCACTCACCATGTACTTGAGTTGCTTCCGCGCTTGCGGTGCAGCGATAGGCGGCTGCCACAGGACTCTCAAAATGGCGGCCGGCTCTTCAGATTTGGGCGTGGTCCACTAAAATGGGCCTGCGACACCTTGGAACTCGGACGCTTGTCTGCTAGAGCTTGGGCTCCATTCTCGAAAGCGTCCCCTCAGCCTTGAAGATTCTACAAAAGTCTTGGGGGCCCCCGACTCCCGCAGGCTTCTGGTGGGCAGCGCCTAGCATGATTGCTCGTGGAATGGCCACGACGGAGCTACGAAATGGTGGTGCTCTCATGCTAACGCCAGCTTCAGTCTGAAACATCCAGAAACACTGTAGACTACCAATTCGATCAGTTCCGGTAGTGCCCCAACGTGACCCGGTAGAGAAGAACTTGCCCTCCCCTCTTTGACTGATGGTTCTTGTTGCCTGTCCCTTCTGTTGTCATTTAACAGAACTATTTAGCCTGCTGAAAGGGGTTGTGTTCCGACCGCTGGTTGGTGGAGACATTTTGACTATATTCTGGACCTGCGTTGTCGCGTAATGCGTCATATGACGCGCCGCGTTAGCGCACCCGGAAGTGCTCCGGTGCGCGAAGCGCAGCTTCCCGGAAGCGATCCGGGGCGCGGCGCGCAGCGCGTAACGTAAGCATAACAGGTCATGTGACTTGTTAATAAAACTTTTCATTGGTTCATTTTACTTTTCTTATTCTAATGATGAAAGGCTTGGTCATATGACCTAAAAATTACACTTTTTATTACTTTCGAACATTATTTTTTCTTAAACATATATGTTATAATGTTCCAGGCTAATGTACTTTCCCGGAAAATTTACAACTGTCCTGCAAGTAAAATATATTCCTTTTTCGAGAAAAAGGGCGTTTCTTCGTCCCATGACGGAGCCGTTGAGCAAAAGAGGCTCGGCCTGCTGTCTTAGTCGCCGATACGCCTGAATATCAGATTCTTATCGATCACTTTATGTTGCAGAAGTAGAAAACACAACAGCCCTTGACCATTTATCTTTACTGCGTTCCTGCGTATTATACCTTTTACCCTTCATGTAATTGGACTGCTTTATTTCACTTGCCTTTTACTGATTCTAAAACAGTGACTATTATTAAAAACTTTACCAATGTAAATACTACTACCATGTTTTCTTTTAAAAACCTTTATTGTGAAAATGTCAGTATACAAATACGGGCCTATAACCACGTGGGCCGGCCACGGAGCAAACTGTAATCGTATATGATGAGTAGACATTTACACTGTAGAGGAACGTAACGGGCGGGCCATTAGGTTGCAAGAACTAAGGTGTCTAACAGTTGCGGAATCGGTGGACGTACATTTTATAATTAAAATACGACAGAGCCAGTTACAATAAAAATTATCTAGATATACATTTGCGGGCAAGTACCATGGGTGACGTTAATTCGAACTTTCAATAGTACAGTAATCAATAACACATCAGAACTTAATATCAATAGGGATGTCGAAATATTCAATCAATTCTCGTCCCCGCCCGCCATGTGCTTCAAAACTGCATACGTATCTCGTGATTTCAAGGTTCTGCAACCAGTACACAACAACGAGTTACGAGTCCCATTTATTCCGGCACCATTTTGGGCGAGGACGGGCAGGTCCAGGATATAGTCAAAATGTCTCTACCAACCATCGACTATGATGATGTTCATATGCTGTATTTATTAGAGTAACACTCATCTGTCCACATGAAATTAATTTGCCACAATCTAAACATGTCATTTTAATCTTTCCAAAGTTCTTCTAAATATTTGGGACCGTTTCCCTTGCCTCTGATGCTGTCAGTGCCACTTCTTTGGTGAATGTACTGGCAGGTCGGGGGTTCTCCTCCAAATCTCTCTTTTATGCAGCACTATAATTAATCGGTGCCACCTCTCCATATGACGATGCATGGTATAGTTACCATAACTATATTTTTTTTCGGTTCCTCTGGAGAGTACAACGTGGCAGATGATGCGTGTAACGTACCGGGCATTTACCTTTTTTGCATGTAGAGGAAAGGAAAAAAAATTCGAGCGTCCGAGTTCTAAGGTGTCCCAGGGCCATTTTAGTGGACCAGGCCCAAATCCAAAGAACAGGCCGCCATTTTGAGAGTCCTGTTGCAGCCGCCTGTCGCTGTAGCATCAAGAGCGGCCGAAACTCAGCTGAATGGCAACTGAAACGGTAAAGGGGCGCCCCACTACAGCAGACGAGCCTCCACCTGGGAAGGCCCGTTCACGCCGCCTCCCACCCCCCCTTCGGGCACCCCACGCCGTTATTCGGAGCAGGATTGTAGGATGGCCACACCAGTGCGGCAACTTGCTAGACACCACCTCGGTGCCAACCGAATCTCAGCGCCTTGTGGTGTCTTCTATTCAGAAAATATTGTTGTGCTGCCTTCGACCTATTCGCCACAAGTGCGCACGCAACTCAGCTGCATAGCGAGTGAAACACCAAGGGGCGCCCCACTGCAGCCGAGGAACCTTCATCTTGGGGGCGACACACAGCATCGCATTGCTTTCCAATGCAGTCAGATCCTCAAACAACCCCCACTGACTGACGCAAACTCACAGGCCAACGGAGCGCCCCACGCCGACTTTCGGCACAGCATTGTAGGATGACCACACCAGTGCGGCAACTTGCTAGACACCACCTCGTTGCCATCCGGATCTTGGTGCGTTGTGCTGCCTTCGGCCCTATTCGCACATCGGTCCGCTACTGATGCCATCTCACAGGCCAACGGGGCGCCCCACGCCGACTTTCAGCATTGTAGGATGGCCACACCAGTGCGGCAACTTGCTAGACACCACCTCGGTGCCATCCGGATCTTGGCGCGTTGTGCTGCCTTCGGCCTATTCGCACATCGGTCCGCTACTGACGCAAACTCACAGGCCAACGGGGCACCCCACGCCGACTTTCGGCACAGCATTGTAGGATGACCACACCAGTGCGGCAACTTGCTAGACACCACCTCGTTGCCATCCGGATCTTGGCGCGTTGCGCTGCCTTTGGCCCTATTCGCACATCGGTCCGCTACTGACGCCATCTCACAGGCCAACGGGGCGCCCCACGCCGACTTTCAGCATTGTAGGATGGCCACACCAGTGCGGCAACTTGCTAGACACCACCTCGGTGCCATCCGGATCTTGGCGCGTTGTGCTGCCTTCGGCCTATTCGCACATCGGTCCGCTACTGACGCCGCCTCACGTGCCAACGGATTTTCTACGCTTTTTTATACCCTATGCCGCATAACAGGTCATGTGACTTCTTTATAAAACTTTTCATTGGTTCATTTCACTTTTGGTTTCCTAATGATGGAAGGCTTGATCATATGACCTAAAAATAACACTTTTCATTGGATGAAAACTTTTTTTTTTCCCAAACGATGAAAGCCCCACCTTGTTTCTGGATGTTTCCGACTGAAGCTGGCGTCAGCATGAGAGCACCACCATCTCGTGGCTCCGTCGTGGTCATTCCGCGAGCAATCATGGCAGCCGCTCCCCACCGGAAGCCTGCAGGAGTCGGGGGCCCCCAAGACTTTTGTAGAATCCTCAAGGCTGAGGGGACGCTTTCGAGAATGGGGTCCAAGACCTAGCAGACAAGCGTCCGATTTCCAAGGTGTCCCAGGGCCATTTCAGTGGACCAGGCCCAAAAAGGAAAGAGCCTGCCGCCATTTTGAGAGTCCTGTGGCAGCCGCCTATCGCTGCACCGCAATAGTGGGCGCAACTCAGCTGAATGGCGGATTTTGACACAGTGTACCAAAAGCGGGCGGAATGGCAACTGAAACGGTAAAGGGGCGCCCCACTACAGCAGACGAGCCTCCACCTGCGAAGGCCCATTCACGCTGCCTCACCCCCCCCGCCCCCGGGGCGCCCCACGCCGTTATTCGGAGCAGCATTGTGGGATAACAAAACCAGTGCGGCAACTTACTTGACATCACCTGGGTGCCATCCACATCTCAGCGCGTTCTGCTGCCTTGGGACTATTCGCACAACAGACCGCTACTGACGAGCCACCCCCCGGGACGCCCCATGCCGTTATTCAGAGCAGCATTGTAGGATTCCCAAAACCAGTGCGGCACCCAGGCAACATCACCTGGGTGCCGTCCAGAACTCAGGACGTTGTGCTGCCTTGGGACTATTCGCACAACCGACCGCTACTGACCATTGTTCCTTCTTTTTTCCTAAAAATATTTAAATGTTTTTACTGTTTTTGTTGCGTTGTTTATATTTATAAGTTATTAAAGTTTTATAATCCTACTACTTTGTTGGAGTGCTATATATTTTTAATGTGACACATAATTGTAAAAACTTTGATGTACAAAGAGGCATCCCTGGAATCTTCCGCTTCAGGCTCGGTCCCCTCCCCAATCACAATACAGGATGGTTTTCAGATAGTAGGAACGCGTGTGGTGTAACGGATCTCATCGGGTGGGGGCCTTGATCTACTGTAAATCCTTTGAAGAGGGGTGATTCTTTACAGCTGGGGCCATAAAGTACATCTGCAGGGCTACCTGATAGCCTGGACAATCGGACACAGAGGAAGAGGAGTGTCAGAGGGTGCGGTAGTGAATAGGGCGAAAGGGAGGTGTCGGGCGGGCACAGAGTGTGATTCTCAGGGAAGAACAGCGCAGATGGGGGGAGGTTTATTGCCCATGCATAAGACAGAGAGCGGGGGTGACCAGTGCCTGGGGGAGATGCTTGCGAGGGTGGGGAGCCATGCTAAGGATCGACAGCGTGCAGAGAGTGGGTCTGGTCAAGGCATCTAAAATGACTGCCGTGCACGACAAAAGTGTGGCATTTGAAAAAAGGCAAGATGGCGCAGACAATTTTTTTCAACACTTCCTGATTTCCTTCGAATCGAACGTTAACAGACGTTATCTCTCCCACACTACCGGTCCCCCTGGGCTTAAACGCCGAGATGGTAAAAAAGTCTATAAACATACAATAAGTTAAAAGTCAATCATTCTTGTTTCCTTGTAGTACGCTCCCCAGTCCGCTTCCCGTTACTCTAACCGGGCGCACCCCACCAAAAAAAACGATATATATTTTTTGCCCCGCGGAGCCCTTTAAAAGCCTCCACATCAAACCTATGGGGTCAGGGAGGATCTACTATGCCCCCTTATGGTCATTTGCCCCTTCGCTTTGGCCTCCTCTTGTCTCTCGATCCTACCGAGAGACAAGATGGCGGCCGCTCCGTACTGTTTGGAATGTTTACAGACACCGGAGACCCAATCAGCTTCGCTTCGCAAAAGCGAAAAGTACGCGACCCGGATCGCTACCCGGGACGCTGTCACAGATATATATCTTTTTTTGAACGTTAATTTCTCAAAATCCCCTGGAGCACATATATTGAGACCCAGCAAAGGCACATCGGGCTACCGGTCCCTACAATTTTGCCAAGTTTCATGCAAATCCATTCACCCGTTCGATTTTTTTTTTTTTTTTTGCCCCGCGGGGCCCTTTTAAAACCTCCACATCAAACCTAGGGGGTCAGGGAGGATCTACTATGCCCCCTTATGGTCATTTGCCCCTTCGCTTTGGCCTCCTCTTGTCTCTCGATCCTACCGAGAGACAAGATGGCGGCCGCTACGGACTGTTTGGAATGTTTACAGACGCCGGAGAACCAATCAGCTTCGCTTCGCAAAGCTCCGTAACGCGAAAAGTACGCGAAGCGGAGCGCTGCCCGGAGCGCTGTCTCAGATATATATCTTTTTTTAACCTTAATTTCTCAAAATCCACTGGAGCACATATATTGAGACCTAGCAAAGGCACATCGGGCTACCAGTCCCTACAATTTTGCCAAGTTTCGTGCAAATCCATTCAGCCGTTCGAGCTAAAAGTGAGTCCAACCGCCCTATGGAAATTAACATGGGAAAAACGCGTTTTGGGACCCCCCTGTTTTCTCGGCCCCCCCCTTGACAAACCCCCCCCCCCAAATTTTCAGGGGCTGCTCAGAAACAAAATGTTCCATTTTCCTGAAAATTTCAGCCAATTCCGTCCACAAACGCCAAAGTTATTAGACATAGAATTTTCAAAAATCCCATAGAGAAAAAATCCTAACTATATATACCTACTGGCGACCGCCAGTAGGTAATATATATATATATATAGGCAGGTGCTCTCTGTGGTGATGCCCCACAACAACAATCAAAGCTCCAACTTGCTTCCTCTGTTTTCAAAGGAAGTCCAAGCACCCCACTCGGGTAGCATAGCAGGTCTTTATTTTGCCAACAACAGCTCAAGACAGACGCGTTTCGTTTCCTTCGTCAGTGTCAATGTGCTACACTGCGGGGATGCTATTTAAACTATGTTGTCAGCACCCGAGTAACATACTAGATGACGGCAAAGGAACTCAGTAAAGGCTTGAAAAACTGTTGGCCATCTTAACACAGTACAAATACATACTTTGTGATAGATTGTTCATCCCAATATGCCACAATTTCAACATATTGCACATCTTATAAACAACAAATCATATGTACATTGTTTACAGATCACAACCATTGATTTCCATATATATATCCTCATCACCAACTTCGCGGCCATGTATCGGCTGGTGTCGAGTGTATAAAATGTGTAAATGCGGGCTCTTACAATTAAAGTCACATTTTTATCCATAGATTTGATAAATCTACAATATAGCCCGATATCTGGGACCACTGTCCAAATGTTAAGGGTTCCGCCGCATATACGGCAGGATTCCACCTGGTTCGGCTTCCGAAAATCGTCGAAGCCTATTGGTAGATTTCGTCAGGCCCCCAGTTACGTACAAATTATGCCGTGGATCGGCTATTGGTTATTATGCTGTTATTAGAGTTGTGCAAGAAACACATAGAAAAAAATTACAAATAAGAGTTCCCTAATTCCTCTCCACGATTCAATCCCCCCCAGTATCTTAGTTTGTAGGTGGATTATGGTGTGAGATTTTAACCTACGTAGTCTAGAGATCCTGTCCCCTCCTCTTGGGTTTATTGTTACGCAGTCGAGCTCAAAGTATTGCAACAGGTCCTTGTTGCTCTGGTGTTTATAGGCGAAATGCCTGGCCACTGGATAATTAACAACCTTATTGGCTATGGCTCGTTGATGTTCCAAAATGCGCACCATCTCGCTGTGGATCGTGCTCCCTATGTACCTCAGTCCACAGGGACACACTAGGCAATATACCACATGTGATATGGAGCAGGTAATGAACTTGTTGATAACTTTCGGTTGTTTCAGGCCCCGAATGTTGTGATTTAGGACCCTTTTGCTACTATAACACGCTATACATTTTCCACAGGGAAAGAATCCTTTCATCTCTTTCAACGTGCCGCTTGAGGACACAATAGGTGAAAGGTGACTTTGGACTAGGGTGTCCTTGATAGACCTGGCCTGACGATAGGTAATAAGGGGCATACCTGGGATATCCTTGCCTATCACTGAATCTGTTTGAAGTATATTCCAATTTTTCTTTAATATACTCCTAAGATTGTTGGCATCATCAGAATAGGTAGTTATCATTTGGAACTTCCCTTTATCCTTGTCAACTGTTTTGTCATCAGTGATGCTGATGTTCTTGTATTTCAGTAGGTCTGCTCTGGGGATCTTTTGGACCCGTTTAAATGTGCTGTCCAGCAGAGTTTGATTGTAACCCCTCACTCTGAATCTCGATAGACAGCTATTTGCAGCTTTTTGAAAGTCTTCCTTATTAGAATAGTTGCGTTTCAGGCGGAGAAGTTCTCCGTACGGAATACTTTTGATCAGTTGGGGGGGTGACTGCTATCAGCATGCAAAATAGAGTTGCCGGCAGTCAGCTTCCTGAATAATTCGGTCTGTACCACCCCTTCCTTGATATAAACCCTCAAGTCCAAGTAGTTTACTGTCTCAGTGCTAGCCTCATAGGTGAATTTCAGGTTAAAGTTATTCTCATTGAGTTCCTGAATAAATTATTTCGCTTGCTCCATCGACCCCCTCCATACAAGGAAGTGGTCATCGATATAACGATGCCAGGTAACAACATATTGTGCCCATTTGACCCGGTCATCGGTGAGGGCAACCTGCTCCTCCCACCAGCCTACAAACAATTTCGCATAGCTGGGGGCGAAGCAGGTGCGCATCGTTGTGCCAGAGATTTGCCTGTACAGTTGTTCCTGAAATAAAAAAAGTGTTATGGGACAAGCAGAATTCAGTAAACTCTATTAGCATGGTATTATGTTCAAGGAGCTTCATTGGTCTTTTGTTAAGAAAGTAACTCATGGCATCAATGCCCTGCACATGATTGATAGACGTGTAAAGACTGGTTATATCCAGGGTTATTAACATAAATGTGGAATCCTATTGTATACCGTCTATCTTAATGATGAAGTCCTTTGTATCTTTAACATAAGAAGCTAATTGTGATACCATCTGAAAAAGAAAAGAATCAATATATATCGACATGTTTTCAGTGAATCCTCAACTGGAGGAAACAATCGGCCTCCCCTGTGGATCCTTTAGGTCCTTGTGTATTTTGGGGAGTTGATAAAAGGTGGGTACAATAGGGTCGCTGTTACATAAAAAAAGAAATTCGTTGGTGTCCAGTAGTAGTTTCTCACGCCACTTGCTGATAAGTTGATGGTACTCTGTGATGCTCTCTTGATATTTCTCTTTCGTGGTCTTCTCATAGTATTTTTTATCATACAGCTGACGCAAGGATTCCCTGCAATATTTTTCTCTGGTCAGCAGCACAATATTTTCACCTTTGTCAGAAGGCTTGCAGATGATTCGATCGTTTTGATAAGATTGTTCAGCAGGGTTTCTTTTTCCTTATTCAAGTATCTCTTAAATTGGGATTTTTAGTTGGTGCACGTATATCGAAATGTTATCAAGTCCCGCAAAACTGCCTCAGAGAAGGAATCTATGGCGTCATTGGGCATCTGTGGATTAAACTGTGACACAGGTTTAAAACTAGTTACTGGTGCCTCTTGTTCAATCCCTACTCTTCTTGTTTTTTTTTCCATATCTCTGCATCCAGTCTCATCCAGGACCTATTCAGTGCGTAGTTCTTTCCGCATTTCAAGCATGTCCAGGTCCTGTACAGCAAGGATATCAGTGTCCTTCAATTAAGATTTGGTGTTCAGTTGTCTAGCCTCTGTAATAGAAGGTTTCATTTTGAAGAATTTGTGGAGCTTGATCTTCCTGATGAAATTGAACAGGTCGATCCTGGTTTGAGTGAATTCCAGTCTATTATTAGGGCAAAATGTTAGTCCTAGTTTAAGTATTTCTTCTTCCGTTTTGGTTAATTCTCGGTTCGTCAGATTTATTATGGAAAGATTATCAGCAGTTTCTACCGGATGTATGACATTACAACGCATGCTTTTACATCGCATGCCTTTACAACGCTGTTTTTACAACGCATGCTTTACAATGCATAGTGCTTTGGGGCGCTGGATAGTGAATAGTTTAATTTACTATTCCAACTCCAGTCCCCGTGGATAGTAGGGAACGTGTTGGATAGTAAATTAAACCTATTCCCTATCCTAGAGCTCCCCCCAGCGCAATGCGTTGTAATGGTTTGCGTTGTAAAAGTTGCGTCGTAAAGGCACTCCGTGGTAAAAGTTGCGTTGTAAAGGATGTTTCCCGTTTCTACCATCTGGCACCTCTCTTCTTGCGTGTTCCGGAAACTGCTGTTCTTCCCCTTCCAGCCCCCACGTCGTGTTCTTCTTCTTTTTCGGGCGGTTTGCTTTTCCCCCCTCTGAGCCAAGTCTGACGAATCAGGTTGAACTCCAAATGAAAAGGAGTCTTCACTTTATTACTCTGTCCTGTTGATGTCTCATCGCCAGATTGTTTCCCCTCCGTTACTTCAGACTCGGAGGTCTCAACTCTTTCTTGTGGGGCTCCAATGTTTTTCTTTGTTAATTCTCTGCGGGGTCCATCGAATTTCATGGCGAACGTCAGGATCTTGCCTTGACTGTAATCGCGTTTGTCTCTTTCAAATTTCTCTTGTTTCCTTTGCCGGATCTTGAGTTCATATTTGGCCAACCGTTGCTTCATTTGTTCTTTCATCTCCTCCATTTTGATTTTCTTGGTATCTCTTGAGACCTCTTCCTCTAAGTTTGCGATCTCTTCCAAGGCTTTTGCCCGGTCGCTCCAGCCGAACTTAACTAGGATGTCTAGCATTCCTTTACATGATGCAGCGGTGTATTCCGCCCACTGTTCTAAAAGGCGCGGATCCGGGTTCTCATGTGCGGAACTGTATAAATCCCTAATCCCAGTGGTACCCTATCCACATCCATGTAGTTTTGTAAGGAGGTGGCTTCCCACCATTTCCTTACATCTCTCTCAAACAGCCTTTCCAACTTTGTAAACTGAGCCTAGAGGGCATTGTGTGTCTTTTTATGTGTGGTGTCTTTAGATCCCTCTGCTGCTGTGTGCTTTTTAAAAATGTCCCATGCAGCCTCGCAGCGGTCCGTTTGATCAAACATGTTGATGTCAGTTTTCAAGTGTGAGGGCAGCAGCTCCTCACACGCTACGCATCGCCCAGAGAACGCCTTATGCCAATGGTCTATATAGCAGGGTTAAGGAGTTAAATATAGTCTTTGATTGCACAGCTTACCCGTCACCATAGTTAGCTGTCCGTGACGGTCCTGCGGTGTGCAATTGTCCTCCACGAGTTTCCACTGCTTTTTGGTCCTGGCACGGTGCTCTGGATATAAATTACAGCTCCACTTGCACCAAAAAGCCGGTGCACTCGTAGGCGGGTGCTCTCTGTGGTGATGCCCTACAACAACAATCAAAGCTCCAACTTGCTTCCTCTGTTTTCAAAAGAAGTCCAAACACTCCACTTGGGTAGCATAGCAGATCTTTATTTTGCCAACAACAGCTTAAGACAGGCGCGTTTCGTTCGCTTCGTCAGTGTCAATGTGCTACACTGCGGGGACGCTATTTAAACTATGTTGTCGGCACCCGAGTAACATACTCGATGACGGCAAAGGAACTTAGTAAAGGCTTGAAAAACTGTTGACCATCTTAACACAGTACAAATACATACTTTGTGATAGATTGTTCATATCAATATGCCACAATTTCAACATATTGCACATCTTATAAACAGCAAATCATCTGTACATTGATTACAGATGACAACCATTGATTTCCATATATATCCTCATCACCAACTGGATGGTGATGATGGCTTGAGTGACAGTTTGTTTAGTGGAGACTGGGATCTATTTAAAGATCTTTTGCAGCATGCGGAGGTTGAGAAGATTGCGTTTATCTGACTTTTTATAGTGAATTCACTGTCCAAGATGATGCTGCCAAGGTTCCAGGTTTGGTCCGTGGGGATGGAGAAATCCCAGATCGACGACCCAACAGGAGCCATCCCACGTGAGTCGGTGTTCCGGAAGATTAGAGCTTCAGTTTTGTCTGTATTGAGTTTGAGGCAATTGTTTTGCACCCAAATGGTGATGCTGGTCATGCATGGTCATGCAGAGGTGAAAGTTGGCCTTTGTGGTGAAGGGGTCTTCGGAAAGTGAGAGGATGAGCTGGGTGTCGTCTGCTTAGGAGAAGATGTTCAGTCCACGGTTTCTAACTCTGTTGGCTAGGGGTTCATGTAGGTGTTCAAAAGTATGGGGCTGGAGGATGAGCCTTGAGGGATGACACAGATGATCTTCTTGGGCTCCGAGTTGAAAGGAGGAAGGTAGATGCTTTAAGTTCTTTCAGAGAGGAAGGATATGATCCATTTGAGGGCATCTTCTTGGATGCTGATCTGATAAAGCCTCTTGATCAGGGCGTGCTGGGAAAAAGTGTTGAACACCGCTGAGAGTTTGAGGAGGATCAGGGCAGCCTTGTCAAGGAGGATTCTGATGTCATCTGTTGCAGCAACCAGGGTTTCTATGCTGTGGTTGGAGCAGAAACCAGATTGAGATGTGCCCAGAAGATCATTTTCCTTGAGGTATTCAGTGAGTTGCTGGTTGATGGCCTTTTCTAGGACTTTGGCAGGAAAGGGGAGCAGGGAGATGGGCTGGTAGTTTTTGAGCTTGTTGAGGTCAGCAGTAGGTTTCTTGAGGAGGTGTTTGATCTCTGCATGTTTACAATCGCCTGGGTCGGTGGCTGAGGGATGGATGTGTTGAAGATACCTGTGAGCTTAGATGTTGATGGTGTTATTGCTTAGGTTGAACATGTGGTGTGAGCAGGGGTCTATGGGCACTCCAGAGTGAATGGAGTGCATGATGTCAGTGGTGTTCTGCATGGTGAACTGGTTCCAGATGGTGATCATTTCGTTGGCAGTGGCATATGTTGAGACTAGGATGCTGAGGGTGTCAACGGCGGTGGGTTGGGTTTTGAAGTTTCTGTTGATGTGGATATCTTGTCATGGAAGATGCCAGCAATGGTGCTGCAGAGTTCCTGGGATAAGGTGATGATGTTTTCAGTGGCTGAGGGGTTTGAGAACTCCTTGATGAAGGTGAAGAGTTCTTTGTTGTAGTTGGAGCTGGCTTTGAAATGGTTTGCTAAAGGGTGTTCCTTCGGGTGTCTTTCAGAAGTCTGTGGTACTGTCTGAGATCAGTCTTGAAGGTAGTCCGGTTGGTGGGCTCCTTGGCGGTACGCCATCTCTTTCTCAGGTGTTTGCAGTTGTGCTTTGAGGTTTTCAGTTCCGAGGTGTACCAGCTGGCTTGTTTGGAGGGTCTGTTGGGTTTAGGGGGTTTGCTTAGGGCAAATCTGTCAGTGCTGTTGGAGATCCCAGTGGTGAGGTTTTTGACGGCTGGTGTTTTTTAAATATGGTTTTTGGAAATGACACTTTTAGAAAGTGGACATTTTCTTACTTTACCGTCCTGTGTGCCTCTGGCTCCTTGTGTATTCAGCATGTGGTGTTTGAGTGACAGGAGCTGGGGATGCGCATTCACTCTAGACAGTCACTGGGGGGGGGGTGTTGAGGTGTGCCCTACTTTACCTGGGTGACTCATCTCTTGGCTGAATAGACCTGGTCTGCATGGAGAGTATTGGGAGGAGTTTTGCTTACACCTGCAAAGGCTGTGTCTCCTTTCCACAATGCTGTCTCCACCCCCTGTGGTCATGCTGCACCAGGGAGGACAGGACTGTTTTGAACGGGGTTCAAAGACCCTTGCCACAAGGAGAACAATAACAAAATGGGGTATAATTATTACACCTAAAACCCCAGACTTTAGATTTATTCCAGGAACAAGAGGACCATGACAAGAAGTGCGTGAGGAGCGCTTCCTTTTCTGAGTGAGGGGTGGGTTCTTCTGTCTATGGTAGAGGAAAATCACTGACCCTTTTTGCCCCACTGTAGTGTCCTGCTTGGGAAGACTCTCCAAGGGCTTGTGTGTTCTTGCCTTCTGTTGGAAATGTCAGGGAGTTAAAAGATTTCAAGACAGATCCTTGCTGGATCGTAAAGTAACCTGCCTGGAATGATGGCTTGGAGCTGTGTGAGGAGTGCTGCCCCTGATGCATGTGGGGTGGGCTGACCTGCAGTTGCTGCTCCTGTATGGAGCAGGAGAAGGACTGGGTTGTCCTTCACCTTTGTGTTTGGAACTAAAGCATGGGTTGAGCGCTCCTTTGTGATACTAGCATGGAGAGCGCTTTCCTTGTCTCCCAGGAGAAATCTGATAGAGACAGGGTGTGTTGAGCCATTGTTTTTCCGCCCTGAGTATGGCGAGCACTGTCTGCCATCCCTGGTGCTGGAGTGTGGGCAGAACTGCCTTTCCCTGGTGTGAGAGGGCAACCGGAGGGAAAAGCTTGGAGGTGAAAGTGCTCTCCCCCCACCTCCACCAATGGTGTATGCGGCCTCTGCTGCTGGGACACGATGGAAGCCCCAGGCCAGAGCCCCAAGTTACTGGGCAATGCTGATGCTGGAGAGGACAAAATAGCAGAGTGCGGCCCCAACAGAGACAACACTCCAGATCTCCACCATTTAGGAGCGAAAAAGATTCTTCCAGTGCAGCCATTCCAGCCGAGGGACCACCGTCATCACAGCCGACCCCAGGGCAGGCCCGACCCCGGGGCCGGCCCGACTTCCATTCGGAACTGAAGACCACTAAGATCTGCCAAGAGTGGCAATCCCCAAGTTCTCAAGAGCAAAATGGGGAGGTAAAAGCTTCCCCTATACTACCACTAAACTTTGGAACTCCTTGCCCACCTCCCTGAAAAACGAATATAATCTGCTACAATTCAAGAGGCGCTTAAAAACCTGGCTCTACCAGTAACACTTCCCTGGGAACAACTGCTTTCTAATGTCTTAGCACCTAAATACCTTTGGGTCATATCGCTCGTCAGAAATTTGTTATTTAATTTAATTTAATTTCAAGTACATCATCTGTGCTGGGCGATTGCGGGCAGCTGCTCAAGTTGAACTACTGCCATGGGGAGGACCGAGAAAGAGGTCTTCCTGCTTCTGTGTAAGTTGGGCGGATCAGGGGCTGCAAATGGGACCACATGAGGTGTTGGTTGCTCGCTCTCCCCTGGGGAAGCATTGGATTCTTCTTCCCATTGTAGCCGAGTGGGCGGGAATCCTCAATGGTGCTCCAGCTCAGCCTTCTGTGTACGCCAACCACCTCCCTGAGAGACTGAGAGAGGTCTCCTACGTGTTCTTTTTTACCCACCCACAGCTGCACCGGTGATCGTGGGCAGCTGGACCACGTTCACACATGTGGGGGCATTGCTTTACTCTCTTGGCCTACATTTGGGGGAGCATTCACAACTAAGCTGGTATGACGGGAATTAATCCTCGACAGAGGTCTGGTCCTGTTGAGTCCACCGATTACCGTTATGCATGGTATAGGCACACAGGCGTCTCTGTGCCCTATGTTCTGGCCTTAATTACAGTATAGCACATGATAGGAATGCAAGTGCCTTGGAACCCTTGTAATGAAATTGATGATTTGTGAAACGCTTTCATAACCACTGCATTTTGATCCCCTGATATGTGGATGCATGTCTTTTTTACCTCGAAGTGACAACATACCCAGGATCATTTGCAGGAACTGCATACTATGCGCAACAATGTTGCTTTACGATATCTTATTACCTGTGCAACTTATGAGTATTTACTTAAGTGCACTACATGTGATGTTATGACCATTGCCTTATGGAAAAGTGATTTGCGACATGTGTAATGTCCTGAAAATTGCCTAGTTGGCAAAGTGAATTATGTGATTTGTGTTCTATTGTGTTTTGGTGTATAATAAAAAGGATATTTTTGTATAACCTTGTGTGGAGTCTCTTTTGTGGTGTGCCTAGATTGTCTCAGGTGTGTGTGTGTGTGTGGGTGTGTGTCTGTCTGTGTGTGTGTTTGTATTGTGCAAATGTTTTACACATTTGTATTGCTCCGTCTTTCAGATAATACAGAATCTCCAACACTGTGGCTCAAACACGGAGAAGAAAAACATAAAACACATAACACCTAGAAAGGGGTTTACTTTACAAAATGCAAAGACTCTCTTTTAGAATAAGGCTTGGGGTATTACTTATGTAGTGCTCTCTAACAGACAGGCTTTCCCAGTTGTCAAATGAACCACATTCAAATGTATATAAAGATATATATTTATATGCAAGCAATAATAACACTTGGTAAATGCAACAGTTAAATGCATGGATAATAATATGAAATACAAGCAGCAAATAATATAAGATAAAACTCAAGCAAATAATGTGGGCTGTCCAGCAAGAGATCAGAAAGATATATATATACAATAAATACATAAAATGATGACTTTAGATGTGCACTCTGAGTCACTCACACATCACAAAGAAAACACCTCAAATGACCACAGCCACTGGAACCAGGCATCACAATGGCACTAGTCAGAAAAAAATCACCTCACCCGATCGTTCACTCAACCTCCTTGTCAACTCAAGCTGGAGGAGACCGTTACAGCCAGGCAATGGACTTGCGATCAGTACTCAAATCCAGATTATTGTGGCACTAGGTCTATTCCACTAGTGAACTCCCAAGCTGGCTGTCAATAACCCTCAGCTTTATAGTCTCAAAACACACTAGAAGGTTCGAGAGTCTTTCCTTCCATGCCAATGCAACTTACTGGAACTGGCCAGCTTCCAGGCAAGCATTTCATGGCAAAAAGGAGTTCCCACGTTCCCTCTACATTCTCACTTGTTCCAGCCTTTATTTTGACAAAACCTACGAAAGCCTTCCAGGGTACATTAAACAATCTCTCACAAAACAATCCTTGAACGTGATTAACCCAAGCAACTTGCAAACACTCTGGGGGTCTGTCTGTGCATGAAGAAAAGCTCAAGCAAGGCAGAGACAGAATTCAGGATGACATGAGGTGATGTCAAAGCCAATAGTAAGAACTTCATAATTCTTCCCAATGTACAACACAATGCACATTTGTGCACCACTGCCTATAGCATCAAATACTTGATCTCGCAATGTACAACACAGTGCACACTTGTGCACCACTGGTCATAACACTACCCTTCGAGACCAACAAGTACATTCCACACCTCTCTCTCTCATGTTTTCAAATGCACATCCCACACCTTCATTTCTTGGCAAGGCTGTTCTACTGTGATAGCTCCCACTTCAAAACTATGAGAAGACATCTTCAAGAGAAACAAGGCATATGCAGGACGTCGTACATTCAGGCTAGGATAAAATGACACACCAAAGTTAATTAAAATTAGGGTAGTCAAAGGTCATCACGTGGTGTCAGACCACAAGAGTGCCTCTAGCACTACAACATAGCCTCTGGGATAAGCCTGGCTGCTTTCTCAAGCGGGTGAGCAGGGGTTATCTTGGGTGTGTAACTCCCTTACCCTGACTAGCGTTGTGAGTACTACCTGGCTTAGGTGCATACTCTAGCCAACTAGAAACCTCAATTCTAACACTAGCGCTGAAGATAGGATCTAGATGTGCCCTGTGATGTTAGTGAGGTCAGTGACTATTTTCATGAAGCTGATATTGTTCATGCTATCCAGAGGGTTGAAGGTGTTGGCATTGTTGGGGTCATCGAGGTGGAAATTGAGGTCTTCGAGGAATGTGTAATGTTCAATGTCAATGGCTTGGGGGGTGATACATTTGGGAATGGCATTGCAAAAGCCAGAGTGGGTTCTTAGAGGTCTGTAGTTGAGGGTGTCTCTCCTGGTGGTTTGGGCATCTATTTTGAACTGGAAGTTGAGATTTTCCATGATAGTGCATCCGTTGCGGTGGTGCAGTGGATGGATTCCATGTGGATGGTGGTGATCCCACCTCTGTGTTTGTTGACTTGGTGCCAGTGAACAATTTTGTAGCTGAGGGGCATGGCTGTGGCAGTGTCAGGTGGGGAGGCAATGTTGAGCCAGGTCTCAGTGAAGAAGACAAGGTCGGGAGGCATGGAGTTCTTTGAGCACAGTAGTGTCAGGCGAGGTGATGGCAGTAGGGTATATGGGTGCACCGGTGCTTCAGGAGAAATGGCAGCGGCAGCAGGCAAATGGTCTTGCTGGAGAGCATGGATAGATGCAGCAGCAGTTCATGTTGTGGTTTCTGGAGTTCAGGGATGTGAGCACGGTCCCTGAGTATCGGCCGATGGCAGGAGATCCAGGGTTCCTGGCATTGGGCATGGTGCATGTGAAGATGGGCACAGACGGGCATGCCGTTGGCGTGCTGGTGGCGTGCTCACTGCTTGCATATGCTTAGTGGTAGCCTTCATTGAGTAGGTCCTGGGGGAGATCTGTGGAGGCGAAGTGGGCAGCAGGAATGGGGGGCTGAGCCTTGAGGCTAGCTGTACAAAAATAAACCACACAGCACAAATGGGCACTACTATTCAAAATGAGGCTAAAAGACACAGTAACAGAACAATGGGTTTGATTAGGACGGTGGTTGGATGGCCGCCGCCGGGCCAGTGGCGGTCATCCGCCTGCGCACGCAAACCCAGAAAACCGCCGTCCCATTAGCAAGGCGGTGACGACCGTAGCGGTGAGATTTTCCGCCTGCCACTTTTCTGCCATTGGCAGTCCGCACGCTTGCCTGGCGGGCAGAGCTGGACCGCTAAAATGTGGCCGGCACATGGCCAGGCTCCACCGGCATGATTATGATGCCGGCGGTAGCCAGCCTTTCCGCGACTATGGAACCGCCATGGAAAGGCATGCGGATAGTGTCTCCAGGTGCCCATTGTGAGCCCCCAAAGTGTTTGGGGGGGTGTGGGTGCACTGCATTGTACCCCCCTACATGTACCAGTACCAGGTGGCTGACACTGTGCAGTGCCAGCCACGCAGTGCCGGGATATGCTGGACATGCTTTTTTGGTCATCGCAGCGGCTCTGCTGCCAGCAGCAACCACCGCAATGTTAAATGCCGCGATTGTACCACCACAGTCGGATTTCGACTGCAGAGCATGCTAATTGAACCAGCGGTTATGCCGTGCTCCTAGCGGGTGGTGTTTTCCCGCTACCATGATGGTCGGAGTGATTTTACGACCAACATCCTAATAGACCCCAATGTTACTTGTGTGAAGTAAGGCTAAGCAACATAAAACTTACAATACCTCTGGGCACAGAGGAATGTGAAGTGTGCCAAACGGGAGGAGAGACATGCGGCCAAGCAGTGTGGAGGAGCTGGTTGAAGGACCTCCTCACAACTGCTTTAGAGTGACCACAGAGGAGGGACTGCCCATTTCCATGGCCACACCTCTCAGTGTGCATAGAAACTCTGCACAGGGGAAGAAGGCTTCCACCATATTGGATTGTCTCAGGATGCTGCACAGCAGGGTTGGGGCTGGTTGGAGGGATGATGTGGCATTCTAAGATTGGCTACGGATACCTAGCTTCTAACACTTTTCACCCACACTTATTAACCTCTGCACAAGGGAGAGAGCATGACCTTATATCTGAATGGTGACAACTAACAGAATCATGGACAGCTGGATTGGCTAAGTACTTTGCCTTCAACTCACCCCCAGGACTAGACGGGGTACTGAGGTCAGCCCCCCTTTTACCTTCTGAGGACAAGCTGGGGGAAGACTTGCACTCCACTGTACCTCAGATCAGCTGCTACATGGCCAGGAGGCTATTGGATCTGTGAAGGGCAAAGTAGAGGAGAAGGCTGGCACAGGGAGTCAGTGAATGTGTGTAAATAAAGACAAAGCAATACCCCCTCAACATGTGTACCATAACATAGAATCTTCCCTGCCCTTAAAATGATACACAGTAATCATAATACTTTGTGTACTCTAAATCTCTCCTGTAAATTGCCTTTACCACATGGGCAGCTGGTCAGATAGATGATATTACTGGTACAGCAGGGGGTCGATTCCAATTCGGGGAAAAAAGCGTCCGTCCGAATCGTATACGGAGCCCTCTCCATACGAATCGTACACGTCCGTCCGAATCACGTAGTCAATCAGTCCGAATGGTCGCGAACCGTACGAATTGCAAGGCTGAAACCGTACGACACGGACCCTCACAGTGAATCGTACGATTCGTAAACACGCCGAGCGACCCGACGAGTACGATCCGAACCGGGGTATGAGGAAGCGATTCGTACAGTCCACATCAGGTAAGGGCGATTCGTACGGACAACCACACAATCACATACACACCGTAGGGTGCGTACACCGCATGATTGCAGGGTTACGGTTCGTACCCCTGCGATCATGGGGTGTACGCACTGTACCCCATGATCGCAGGGTTATGCACCGTACACCCTGCGATCATGGGGTACAGTGCGTACACCCCATGATCGTGGGGTACGGTGCACACACTCCATGATCGCAGGGGTACGCACCTTACCCCTGCGATCATGGGGTGTACGCACTGTACCCGGGAGGGCCGTTCAGTACCTGTTTCGAGGCGTACTCTGCTTCTCCGGATGTTTTGGGCTCCCGTAAATAAAGCATTGTACGGTGCGTACCCGACATGAATCGTACTTGCTGGGTCTGGAAAACCTGCTTCGAACCGTATGGATGTCGCATACCGTGGGTTCCGAGGGAGAATCGTACGGAGATTGGAGTCATACGGTCTTTGTGCGATTCGTACGGAGTCCTGCTCCTGGTACGAATCGTACTTCATCGTACGTACGGGGGAGGCTGCAGGGAAAGATTTGTACGGGAAAAACGCTCCGTACGGCTATTCGGAGTGTTTTTTCCCGAATCCGAATCGGCCCCCAGATGATCAGATAAAATATCAATTTGCAGAAATATTGAGTCAAAAATATTCTGACATAGAAATAATATCAGCAATAATATTGTGGTCAAGAATATCGATTTTAAGGTAAGTAATACCATTTTAAAAATATCGAAGTCATTAATATTGATTACAAAAATATAGTTACTTATAATATTGTTTTAATTATTGTTATGTATTTTGGTATATATTTTAAATGTATATTTTAAATGTATATGATGTACTTTTATGTATAATTATTGCTTGTTTTTTTATGTTTTTGTAATATTTTTAGTAGTATTTTAATGATACTTAATTCATGATTCATTTTTTATTAATATTCAATATATAATTGATAATTAATTATCTTAATAGTGTTAAATATTTTTTAATATACATTTTATGTGTATGTTATGGGGTGTATAGGGGTATAGGGTGGAAAGTAATTTAAAATTAATTATCATTTTTTTAACATACATTTTATGTGTGGTTTGTGGGTTTATAGGGGTAAAGGGTGGGCCGTAATTCTATTTTAATTAATTAATAATGACTTGTTAATTAATGTTAATTATTTAAATGTTAATTAATTTTGTTAATTGTGCAAATTTCTTTTTATTTTAGGTGTGGGTTGTGGAATTTATAGGGGTACAGGGTGGGAATGAAATTAATTGTAAGTAATTTGTATTAATATTTGTATTTAATCATTCATAATGTTATTTGTGTAATTAAATCTTTTAACTAAAGTTTTAGGTGTTGGTTTGGGTTTTGTTGGGGTATACGGTAAGAAGTAAATTACATTTTAATTAGGTTATAATTATTTTTTTTTGATAATAATTATTCAAATTAACATTTATTATGTTAATTGTGTAATTAAAGTTTTATAAAATTTTAGGATTGTGTTGTACATTTTGTAGGGGTATATATTGTGGAAAATTAATTACATTTAATTAAATATTAATATTTTTTATTTATTGATAATTCATTTGAAACAAACATATTTATTTTAATAGTGTACATATATGCTTCTTAAAATTACGTTTTAGGCATTGCTTGTAAGTTTTGTAGGCATATATAGTTGGTGGTAACTAGAATACAGATTATTTTTTATAATACAATTATTATTAAAATATTTTTATAGGAAAATCATTTTTGGAATTAAAACGTAATGTTTGTAATTATTTATGATATATATTTAACATTATAATATGTACTCATTTTAAATAATTTTTTGTATGAAATATATATTTGTGTCTTTTTAATCATCATATTTTAATTTTTATATTTTGATTTTGAATTGATTTTGTTGTTTTACAGAGAACTGTTTATTTCTAATGTAGTACTGCCAGCAGTGCGAATTTTAATGTTGTCCTTCCGCAATCCAACATTCTCCCTACTGCTGCTCTGACTGGAGTGGGAATAATAAATTTTGCCCTTCTGCTATCCAACACTTTCCATTCTGTTGCTCTGTCTGGAGTGGGAATATTACATTTTACCCTTCTAAAATAAAACACTTTCCCTACTTTTGCACT
Organism: Lissotriton helveticus; assembly: GCF_964261635.1. Lineage (NCBI taxonomy): Eukaryota > Metazoa > Chordata > Amphibia > Caudata > Salamandridae > Lissotriton > Lissotriton helveticus. The sequence continues at coordinate 346,383,381 of NC_136058.1, read as the reverse complement.
CATTAGAGTGGGAATAGTAAATTGAATCCCTCGGCAATCCAACACTTTCCCTACTTTTGCACTTATTGGAGTGGGAATAGTAAATGTTATCCCTCCCAATCCAGCACTTTCCCTACTGTTACACACAGTGGTGTGGGAATAGCAAATTATACCCCTTCACAATACAACACTATCCCTACTGTTGCACTTATTGGAGTGGGAATGGTAACTTTTGTCTCTCTGCAAACTAAACATTTTCCCAGTGTTGTATTAATTGTAGTGTTCTGCAATAGAATATGTTATCTAATTTTGCATTTATTATAGTGGGAGTAGTACATTTTACCTTTGTTTGATATAACAATTTTATGACTGTTGTGTGAGGTTGGAGTAGTATATTTTATATATTATTACTATAAAAATGTTTCTATTTTTGTATAAATTGTAGTGGGGATTTTATATGTATTAATTATAATAATCAATAATTCATTTTATATTTTTTAATTTATGTAATTATGTTTTTTGTTTATTTTAAATAATTGTATTTAGAATTATTCATGTTTTTTATTTGTAAAATATTTTTTATTAAATTATAAAAAGAATTGTGGGGCTGACTAGGATGGTGCCTGCCACCCTATCATTAATGGGACTGCCCAACAGGCTGTTGGCGATCCCGACAGAGGCATTACCATGCAACTGCTACCAAGGCGGTCGCAATGCATATCTTTTACATTGCGGCGGGTGCTGCTAGCTGCAGCACAAACCGCAATGCAAAAAGCGGAGACATTATATATCTCTGCACGACGTGGCAGGCACCATGCGGTGCCTGCCACATGGTGCAGGACTATGTAGGAGAGCACCACAGGTGCCCCCCCAAAACCACAACTCAGGGCAAGGGGGGTAGTCCCTTTCCACCTGCCTTTTCATGGCAGGTTACCCGCCATGAAAAGATGGGCGGAAAGGGACATCACAATCCCTAAGGCGGTGCCTGGCAGGCACCGCCACCACTGTAGGGATTGGATGTCTCTCTGAACGCACCAGGTAGGCTCAAGGAACCCGTTGGATGCAACCATCAGCCCGCCACAGTAATATGGCGGGCAGATTACATGGTTCTGATGGCGGTGGGACCGCCACCGATGGGCTGTGAGTGGCAGTTCCCACCATCATCGTAATCGGCCCCTATGTTGTTTACTTTATCATTTTAACTACAGTGGTTTGCTTTTTAAATATTTTATTTAATCAGTATATTTGTTTGTGTATGTGTAATGTAATGTAATGTAATACGTATATATAAGCGCAGCTGTCACCCAAAAGGGTATCCTGGCGCTGTGACCAAAACATTACCGACAGATGTTACGCATTACACTATTCTTGGGAAGAGATAGCTTTTTAAACCCTTTTTAAAAGCCGCCAAGTCCTGGCAGCTCCGCAGGGGCAGAGATAAGGAGTTCCAAAGTTTTGCAGCTGCAAAACTGAACGACCGGCCGCCCATCCTCACCCTTTTAATCCTGGGGAAAACTACCAGGAAGGCTGAGGAAGACCTCAGCGGTCTTGCTGCTGAGTACCAGGAGAAGAGATCTTGTAACATCACTGGCCCCAGCCTATGTAAGGCCCTAAAAACAAGGCAAGAGGCCTTGAAATGAATCCGTTGCTGAACAGGCAGCCAGTGAAGGTCCGAAAGCGCCAAAGATGATGACGCTGAGCTTGGACGAGAGAGGGCCACCTTGGCAGCCATGTTCTGAATCCTCTGCAGCTTAGAAACCAAGATGTTAGGGGCTCCTAGAAGCAGTGCGTTGCAGTAGTCTAACCTACTGAGAATGGTACTACGCACCACTTCTGTCCTGGCCGCAGTTGGAAGTAACGGAAGAATCTTCCGTAAAGTGCGGAGCAAGAGCATACAGGTCGCCGTGGTTTTATTAACAAAAGCGTCAAGCTGCAGGCTAGGCCCGAACATGACGCCAAGATTACGGGCCGAGTCAGCAGCAGTAACTGTGCCCAAGATTGAAGAAGGCCAGAACCCATCACGTAGAGGGCGAGGAAACCGGTCCAGGGAGCAGTGGAGCACCTCGGTCTTCGCTCCATTGAATTGGAGTGAGTTGTGGAGTAACCAATCTGCCGTTGCAGTCATGCAGCGGTGAAAGGTTTCACCTCAAAACCGCATCTCCTCCTTCAAATGAAAAAATAAGTTGAGTGTCATTGGCATAGTTAATAACAGATATGCCGAATGACCTAATCAAACTTATTAGTGGACGAAGATATAGATTGAAAAGGATCGGGCTAATTGCCGATCCCTGAGGCACGCCCTGCTTTACATTCTTCACTGCTGACCGAAAAGGTGGAAGTGCCACAGCCTGCTGCCTGTTGCAAAGATAGGAAGTCAGCCAGTCCAAGGCCAGACCAGTCAACCCGGCCTTCTGAAGCCTGCCCAGTAACACCGCGTGGTCAACCGTGTCGAACGCGGCCGACATGTCGAGCAGCACCAAAAATGCCGCTCTGCCCATGTCGACACGCGAGTGCAGGTCATCCAACACGGCCACCAGGGCAGACTTCATACCGTGGGCCGGCCTGAAGCCAAACTGGGCCACGTCCAGGCAGGCATTGGTTTCCAGAAAGTTAGACAGGGCCCTTGTAACCAATTTCTCCAAGATTTTTATAGAAAATGGCAAACGCGAAATTGGCCTATAATTGGCCGGATTCGAAGGGTCCAAGGTGGCTTTTTTTAGCAGGGGTGAAACCACTGCCAGCTTCCAACTATCTGGAACTGTAGCTGTGGCAAGTGACTGACAGCAGATGGAGTGGAGCGGTGGAAAAAGCTCAGCCTGAAACACCTTCCAAAACCTGTGGGGCATAGGATCAAGTGGGGAGCCAGAAGAGACACCATTTGCCACCAAACAGAAGTCCTCCAAGGAAGGAATAGGAAAACAGGTCAACAAGGACTGTTCTGACTCTGCCCCAGAAACTTCTGGGGTCGTTGTACTGGCCGATTCTGCATAGGAAGGCGCCAACGGTGTAGTCTGACAAGAGTCCGAAAGGGCAAGTAAAATGTTCCTCATTTTTTCCTCAAAAGCGACGGCCAAGGAGTCACATAACTCCTGAGACACCGGAATAGCTGACGCAATGCAAGAAGGATTGGAAAGGTTGTTGACAAATTTGAACAATGCCTGGGACTTGTTCGTGGCCTTAGCCAAGGTATCCTCCAGGAACTTTGCTTTGGCCACCCGTATCTGCGTTTTATATTCTTGAAGGGCTTCCTTGTAAACCAGTTTATCAGATTCCAGATAGTGTCTTCTCCAAGCACGCTCCGCCCGTTTACAGCAGAGTTTCTGCTTAAGTTGCTCACCAGAAAACCAAGGAGAGGCTCTCACAGGCTTGTCCTTTGCCTTACGCAAAGGAACCAACTTATCTAAAGATTCCAGGATCTGCTGGCATAGGACGGAGTAGCTCTCCTCTACGCTCTCCCCCAAAGAGAAAATCCCAGGCAGTAGCGCGGGCAAACTCGTGCCCTTCAGGAGGCGCGACCATTGCCTGCTGAACTTATACCTACCCGGGCCGCTAATGTTCAGCGAGCCTGCTGGCATAAGAATGGTAAAAAGGACCAATGCATGGTCTGTCCAGCCTTGGACTGCAACCTCCTGGACTGAAACCGCAGAGCTGTCCGCAAAGACCAAGTCCAGTGTGTGGCCCTTTGCATGAGTAGAGGAAGGCACAAGCTGGTCAAGATGTAAATTGCTACAAGCTTGGCAAAGCTATCTATAAGCAAGGTCTTGAGGGCCATTGGGCCACAGATTAAAATCACCCAGGATTAGAAATCTAGCATGCGAATTGAATAGATCGTAAACCAGATCAATTAGCTGCTGGAGAGACGAAGCTGTCATAGATGGTGGTCTATAGCACAGGAGACCAGCCAATAGTACACCACCCTGGTTCATTAAAGAGAAGCCCATGAGCTCAAACCCCAAGACCTCTCTAACAACGAGCTGTGATAAGGCGAGTGAGTCTCTAAAAATAAAGCCCACTCCACCTCCTCTCCCTGTGACCCGCGGGATATGCTTAATCGTGTACCCCGGGGGACAAGCCCAACCGAGCTCCACTCCACTGTCCGCCCTGGTCCCAGTCTCTGTCATAAATAAGACATCCAGCCTTGATGATTCGACTAAAAGGGCGATCTCTGCATGGTGTTTGCAGAGTGAGCGGACATTAAGCAGCCCACATAAAAGAGTCCCCTGAGAAGGAGTAGGGGTGGTCAGCCGCCTACCCGTGCCAGAATGGGGATCCAACAGACATAACTCTTCCCTGGAATACACCAAGGTATTTGTGGCAATAAGGGCCGCATGGCTAGCGCTAGACGCGTCCGGAGCGCGGACGGGCGCAAACAGGCTTACCTCAGGTGCACCTCCGGCGCGTCTATGGCGCACCAGCTGTGCGCCCACGCTGCGTGCTTTGTCGTCCATCCCCTTTTATAATATGCCGCGCGGGAGTCCTGTTAGTCAAGCCTCTAGACCCGCTAGACGATGGCACCTGAAACAGGCCCAAAGCAGGATAACCCCTACCCAAGATGGCGGCCAAAGACGCTGCGAGCAGTTCCCAATGTCCCCCTACCTAAGCCCCGCAAAGTGCGGGTGATCCAACAATTAAGGTGCAGGTAAGAACCTCGCTATGAGTCCCCCAATGTCCAGCGGAGAAATCGCCTGCAGACTAGGTAGCAGCCGAACTATGTAGCAGCGCGAGAGAAGTAAAACAAATTAAAAGTTAAAATCACTGGCAGCTACCGCTGAGAGAGGCATGCGCGCAGTAAGTGTCGATCTGACTGGGATCCCTAAAGGAGCCGCTTAAATACACTCTCCAGTGCGCGGGAGTCCTTTTAGTCGAGCCTTTAGACCCACTAGAAGATGGCGCCTGAAACTGGCCCAAAGCAGGATAACCCCTACCCAAGATGGCAGCCAAAGACGCCGCGAGCAGTTCCCAATGTCCCCCTACCTAAGCCCCGCAAAGTGCGGGTGATCCAACAATTAAGGTGCAGGTAAGAACCTCGCTATGAGTCCCCCAATGTCCAGCGGAGAAAGCACCTGCAGACTAGGTAGCAGCGCGAACTATGTAGCAGCGCGAGAGAAGTAAAACAAATTAAAAGTTAAAATCACTGGCAGCTACCGCTGAGAGAGGCATGCGCGCAGTAAGTGTCGATCTCTGTGTGTATATATATATATATATATATATATATATATATATATATATATATATATTCACTGAAAAAAACATAGGTTTCACACCAGTTATAGTTAGCTGGACATTTTACTCATACAAAACCATTGAAATTCCCACGTTATAGTTAGTTGGACTCTAACTCGCGCGCCCGCAATCCACTGCTGATGATGTCACATATTACATCATACATGACATGGTCAGTGACATCACTGATGACATCACTGATGACATCACTGATGACATATCAAATGGCATCACTGATGACATCACTGATTACATCATCCAGTAAATGTGTGTTCCTGTACATTTAAAATTAAAAATGTGTTTAACATATTGTAGAATGAGTGTATGTATGAGTGTTTGGATAATGGATTTAGTAGGTGCGTGACTGACTGTATGAGTGGGAGATTAAATGTGTCTTACTGAATGCATGGGTTAGTGACTAAAGTGTTAGAATGTGTGCATCATTATGTCTGTTGTTGTGTAACCTGCTGCATGTATTGATTGGTAGCCATATGACTGGCTATATGGGTTAATGATTGATAACCCAAGTATTTGTATGTGAGGGTGAGTGTGAGTGGAGGTGGCTGGGAGGTGTGTGACTCTGTGGATAGATGTGTGAGCAGTTAATTCACTTGGTGTATGGGTTCAAGAGTGCATGAGGAAACAGCTGTATAGGCGGTTTACTGTGTGTATGGGTGTGTTGGTGACTGAATGGATATCTCAGTGCTACATGTCCAAGTAAGTACATATGTAAAACACAGTGCATGTGAGAGTTTTCATATATAAATGACTATATATAACAGCCTGTGATTGCATAAGTGACTGTATCTATCGATATGTACTTGTATCATTGATTGTAAAAGACAGTAAGTATGTGTTGGTCTATGTTTAAATAAGCAATGTTTTGTGTGTATAACTTATAGTTGTGGAAATGGGAGTGTGATTGATTCTTTACATGACTGACTAGGTGTGTGAGTAACTCCATGGATGAGTGGCAGTATGTGAGTCTCTGTATAGGTGTATGAGTGCATATGTTGGTCTTGTATTGATGGGTGACTGTATGTATGAAAGATTGTATGGGTGAATGAGTGGATGTGTGTGTAGACCTAGAAATCAGTGAGTGCGTATGTGGTAAGTGGTTTTACTGTGTCAATGGTTTCAGGAATGGTAGTTTGTATTTAACACTAGGTGTATCATAGGTTAGATTAGAGTGTGAGGAGGTGTATTGTATTATCACATGGATGATGTCATCAGTGATGTCATCAGTGATGTCATTTGAGATGTCATCAGTGATGTCATTTGGGATGTCATCAGTGATGTCATCAGTGATGTCACTGACCATGTCATGAATGATGTAATATGTGACATCATCAGCAGTAGATTGCGGGCGCGCGAGTTATAGTGAGTCCAACTAACTATAACGTGGGAATTTCAATGGTTTTGTATGAGTAAAATGTCCAGCTAACTATAACTGGTGTGAAACCTATGGTTTTTTCAGTGAATTTCAAAGGTTTTTAAATGCTAATTCCTAACTATAACGAGTGTTAAACCTATGGTTTTTTCAGTGAATTTCAAAGGTTTTTAAAAGCTAATTCCTAACTATAACGATTGTGAAACCTATGGTTTTTTCAGTGAATTTCAAAGGTTTTTTAAAAACAAATTCCTTTATATATCGAGTTTGTAACCTACGATTTTTAAACTGTTTTTTTATTAGCTGTTTTTTATAACTATTAATTGTTATAATTTCTTTTTTTAAATATTTTTTCAATGTATTTTTCATGTTTTTTTAATCATTTTGTCCTGGGGCGCTCAGGGTGCGCGCACCGGTAAGCTTACCCGTATTATTTTGACTTGGAGCGCTCAGGGTGCGCGCAGCGGTAAGCTCTCCCGAGAGCGCAGCGAGAGCGCTATTTCTGCGTTCGTAAAAAAAATATGTATGAAAACTAAATAATAATGCAAGACATTCAGTACCATACTTATAAAAGTAGTATTTTTGATTATCCGAATGAAAATGATTTAGCATTTCCGTAAAGCTACCGAAACGTCATTCAGGCGTGCCGCGTAAGCGCCCCCGGAAGTGCCTACGTTTGCGCCACGTAAGCGCCCCCGGAAGCGCTCCGGTGCGCGCAGCGTAAGCGCGTCGTCATGTGACCTTAAAATAACTCTTTTCATTGGTTGTTAACAGTTTTTTTTACAACTAATGAAAACCCCACCCTTTTCCTTCACTTCTTCTTTCACTTTGGAGACAGCAAGACCTGTTGTTTTCTGTCCTACCATTTTGTGGAAAGAATGGCTACCAGAGCACCCAGCAGCAGTGAGGAGTCAGATGGTTTCATTGATGAATAGCCTCCTCAGCCCAAGGTCAAGGAACATTTTATTTGGAAGTTTTTTTCAATACCTGAAGGATTAAAAAAGGTGAATGCTCCCAAAGTTGAATGTAAAATCTGCAAAACTGTGCTTTCCCGAGGAGACCCCAGAAGGAAGTACAGTTTTGGAAATTCAACAATGATTCGCCACGTTCAACGCAGGCATCTTCAGAACTATGCCCGGGAGAGTGTCCGAGACCTGGCACGTAATCCCCCAAGGGATGGTGCCTCTACATCAACAGGAGGACCCACAACATCAGGGAGAGGACGTGCAGCGGAATTAGAGATGATTCCGAACATTCAACCTGTTTTTAGTGACATTACTATAAAGTGCAAGCAATGCGATGAAATGCTTTGCTATGGTGAGCAGAGCATCAAGCTCATTACACGCAAGAGGCAAGAACACCGCTGCCCTCCCCAGCCCTAATTTTTCCCCTTTTTTTGCTCCTGTTGAGCAGTTTTGCATTCCCTGTTTTTGTTTTTGTTGAGAAAAAAACGAAAAAAGAAGAAAAAAACCAGTTCTTTTTAGAACTACCTCCAATTCTCAAAAAAGAGCTTTATTCTTAACAAATTCAAAAGGAGTAACTGAAGTGGAGTGCAGTGAGAGAGGATAGGAAAATGAGTGAGAAAGCAAAGAAAGGGACGAGAGGGGAAGGGAAGTGAAGTAGGGGGACTGAAAGAAGGTGAGTGTGGGAGGTGAGTGAGGAGAAGGAGAGTGAACAAGGGGAATGAGGATAAGTGAAGAAAATGTAGTAAAGGAACGGGGGTGTGGAAGGGTAAGGAAAGAGCAGTGATGTTGAGGAAAGAGTGGAGATACAGACTGGATAAAGGCAAGTGAGTGTGAGACAAGGGGAGTAAGGGAGTGAAGAGACAGAGAAAGTGAAAGAAAAAGTGAGAGTAGAGGACTGAGTGAGGGAGGAAAGAAACATAAGTGAGGGAGTGTGGCTGTGTTATAGGGAGCGAGCGTGATAGAAGAGGAGTGACAGACTAAGGGGTCGGAGAGAATGAGGCTAACAGAGAGACAATGAGGGAAGGGGAGTGTAGAAGTAAGAGGACAGAGGGAGTAAGAGAAGGAGTTAGTGAAGTGGAGTAAGGAGAGTAAGGAAAGAGAAAAGAGTGAAGGAGCAAAAGAAGGAAAGAGACAGGAAGGATAGTAAAGGTTAAGGTCTGAAAGAAGGTGAGTGTGGGAGTATGGCTGAGTTATGGGGAGTGAGCGTGACAGAAGAGGTGTGAGAGACTAAGGGGACGGAGAGAATGAGGCTAACAGAGAGAGAATGAGGGAAGGGGAGTGTAGAAGTAAGAGGAAAGAGGGAAGGAGTTAGTGAAGTGGATTAAGGAGAGTAAGTGAAGGGAAAAGAGTAAAGGAATGAAGTAAGTGAAGAGAGAGGAAGGAAACTAAAGGAGAAAGTCTGAAAGAAGGTGAGTGTGCGAGTGTGGCTGAGTTGTAGGGAGTGAGCGTGACAGTAGAGGAGTGACATACGGAGACAATAAGGTTAACAGAGAGAGAATGACGGAAGGAGAGTGTAGAACTAGGAGGACAGACGGAGTAAGAGAAGGAGTTAGTGAAGTGGAGTAAGCAGAGTAGGGGAAGAGAAAAGAGTTAAGGAGTGAAAGAAGGGAAGAGAGTACTAGAAAAGTAAAGGAGAAGGTTTGAAAGAAGGTGAGTGTTGGAGTATGGCTGAGTTATAAGGAATGAGCGTGATAGAAGAGGAGTGAGAGACTAAGGGAATGGAGAGAATGAGGCTAACAGAGAGAGAATGAGAGAAGAGGAGTGTAGAAGTAAGAGGACAGAGGTAGTTTAAGAAGGAGTTAGTGAAGTGGACTAAGGAGAGTAGGGTAAATGAAAAGAGTAAAGGAATGAAGTAAGAGAAGAGAGAGGAAGGAAAGCTGCCTTGGTATTTTCTAATATATGCCAAAGGCAAAAATGGAACTGGTCCAACCAATTTTGTCCACAGATTGAGAAAGCAAGGAAACATGTAAATAAATCTGTTTCTGCTTTCCTCAGAGACTATGGTATGGGTTCCATTTACCACAACAACTTGCGTTACAACATGCAAGGCATCTATAGGAGCGATGGTGTGCATTTTACAGATGAGGGGAATAGAGTTTTCCTCTTGAATATAAGACTCTGCATTGGTACCTACTTGTAGGTACAAAAAACACCCACATAACACAACAGCTCTTTTCAGAGCTACCCTACTTCTAAGCACTCAAAAATATTTTTTTACTCTATTTTTTTACACTCTTTTTCCCCGTGGTGCGCTCAGGGTGCGCGTACCGGAGAGCGCACCTGGGAACGCACCCAGCGCTTACCCTGCGAAAATAAAAAAAATAAAAACTTTTTTTGCCCTTCAGGGTCCTTCTAGGCACCCCTCAGAAAACCTAGGGGGTCAGGGGGTGTCGACTCTGCCCCCTTTTAATTATTTCCCCCTTTCTTTTTCACCTCTTGTGTCTCGATTCTACCGAGACACAAGATGGCGGACTCTCCGGACTGTTTAGAATGTTGACAGACACCAGACAACCAATCAGCTTTCCGCTCGCGCACTCCCGTAGGGCGCCGGGTGCGCTCCCCGGTACGCGCACCGGTGAGCACTCGTAGCGCGCCTATAGATATATATGTGTTTTTGAAGTTAATTTTCATAAAAACCACTGGAGCAATTTTCACCAAATATAGCAAAGGCACATCTGCATACCAGTCCCTACAATTTTGCCAAATTTCTCGTAATTCCGTTCAGCCATTCGGGCTGTAGACTTGTCAGACCGTCCTATGGAAATTAACATGGGGAAAACACGTTTTGGGACCCCCTTTTTTCTCAGCCCCCACTTCACGAATCCCCCCAAAACTTACAGGGAAGGAGCGGAGCGGAGCTGGCCAAAATTGTGAAAAATTACACGCAAATTCCTCAACCGGCGCCACAGTTATTCCCAATAGAATGTTGCGGATTTCCTATGGTAGCTAGGTCCTAACTATAACTACCTACTGGCAACCGCCAGTAGGTTATATATGTATATATATATCAGATTTGAAGATTTTCCCCGTGGAACATGTCTCAAAGGAAGAACTACTGGACTCCAGGGAAAACTTCTGGATGTACCGTTTAAAATCATTGCATCCAGATGGACTGAACATTACTGACAATACAACCTGATTACTGCATATCTCAAGAACTCTCAGGACTGCATTGATTCCACATTCCAAATGGAATCTTCACTCATGATGCTTTTTGAAAATTCAGCTGTGTCATCTGTGCAGCCACTGAGCTTACCAACTTGAAACTACCTGAGGAAGGGGGAAGCCGAAACGTTGTAGTGGAAATATATTTTTTTTCTTTGGTGAATCTATCTGTTTGAGTCAATTCTTTCTTGGATATTTTATTTCTTTGTGACGCATTGTATCCTGTGGGATCCAGATTTTTGCCCTGGCTGGCTGTTGTTTTCTTGTGATCATTCATCTTCAAGTATATATACATGTATATATATATATATATATATTACATCAAGATTACCCAACGTCTTAGGAAAGCACACCACAGCTGCGAGTCATAAAACCATTTATTGTGGAGAACCAGCGAGTTGCAGGCCTGCTGGTTCCGTGCCTGACCGGTTTCGGGGTCTCCCACCCCTTAATCATAGGCGTGCCTGCAGTCGATCGTTGTTCTCCGTGGCCAAACCTCGAGACAGCATGGAGTTTGTTTAAGAACTTTCAGTCCTTTCAGTGGGCGTCTTTCCCTCCGGTGGGTGTGACTCTCCCAGGTGAGAAGTCACATGACCCCTGTGCATGCTGGAGCTTGTAGTTTGAAACCTCGGCAACACCAATGTTTCTGCCTTTAATATTGCATATTTTCAAACCCTCCAGTGGGTTGCAGGCATGTTAGCGCTGGTCATTGCGTCGTCCGCTGCTGTGCTGCCTCCGGACTCGACTTGGTTCGGGTCCCGGCAGACGCATCTTTAAATTGGATGGTGGTGCAGTTCCTTCCGGCTTGGACGTGTGGCATCAATTTTACATCAAGGTTGCCCAACGTCTTAGGACTGCACACCACAGCTGCGAGTCATAAAACCATTTATTGTGGAGAACCAGCGTGTTGCAGGCCTGCTGGTTCCGTGCCTGACCGGTTTCGGGGTCTCCCACCCCTTAATCATAGGCGTGCCTGCAGTCGATCGTTGTTCTCCGTGGCCAAACCTCGAGACAGCATGGAGTTTGTTTAAGAACTTTCAGTCCTTTCAGTGGGCGTCTTTCCCTCCAGTGGGTGTGACTCTCCCAGGTGAGAAGTCACGTGACCCCTGTGCATGCTGGAGCTTGTAGTTTGAAACCTCGGCAACACCAATGTTTCTGCCTTTAATATTGCATATTTTCAAACCCTCCAGTGGGTTGCAGGCATGTTAGCGCTGGTCATTGTGTCATCCGCTGCTGGGCTGCCTCCGGACTCGACTTGGTTCGGGTCCCAGCAAACGCATCTTTAAATTGGATGGTGGTGCAGTTCCTTGCGGCTTGGACGTGCCGCATCAATTTTACATCAAAGTTGCCCAACGTCTTAGGAACGCACACCACAACTGCGAGTCACAAAACCGTTTATTGTGGAGAACCAGCGTGTTGCAGGCCTCCTGGTTCCGTGCCTGAAGGGTTTCGGGGTCTCCCACCCCTTAATCATAGGCGTGCCTGCAGTCGATCATTGTTCTCCGTGGCCAAACCTCGAGACAGCATGGAGTTCGTTTAAGAACTTTCAGTCCTTTCAGTGGGCGCCTTTCCCTCCGGTGGGTGTGACTCTCCCAGGTGAGAAGTCACGTGACCCCTGTGCATGCTGGAGCTTGTAGTTTGAAACCTCGGCAACACCAATGTTTCTGCCTTTAATATTGCATATTTTCAAACCCTCCAGTGGGTTGCAGGCATGTTAGCGCTGGTCATTGTGTCGTCCGCTGCTGTGCTGCCTCCGGACTCGACTTCCCGTTCGGGTCCCGGCAGACGCATCTTTAAATTGGATGGTGGTGCAGTTCCTTGCGGCTTGGACGTGCCGCATCAATTTTACATCAAGGTTGCCCAACGTCTTAGGAACGCACACCACAGCTGCGAGTCATAAAACCATTTATTGTGGAGAACCAGCGTGTTGCAGGCCTGCTGGTTCCGTCCCTGATTGGTTTCGGGGTCTCTCACCCCTTAGGGAAAGACGCCCACTGAAAGGACTGAAAGTTCTTAAACGAACTCCATGCTGTCTCAAGGTTTGGCCACGGAGAACAACGAACGACTGCAGGCACGCCTATGATTAAGGGGTGGGAGACCCCGAAACCGGTCAGGCACGGCACCAGCAGGCCTGTGCAACACGCTGGTTCTCCACAATAAATGGTTATATGACTCGCAGCTGTGGTGTGCGTTTCTAAGACTTTGGGCAACCTTGATGTAATATATATATATATATATATATATATATATATATATATATTCACTGAAAAAACCATAGGTTATAGACCATATAAAGTTAGGAATTAGCATTTAAAAAACCTTTTTTTACTCACACAAAACCATTGAAATTCCATATATAGTTAGTAGTACTAACTATATATCGCGCACCCGCAATCCACTGCTGATCATGTCACATATTACATCATTTATGACATGGTCAGTGACATCACTGATGACATCACTGATGACATCTCAAATGACATCACTGATGACATCACTGATGACATCTCAAATGACATCACTGATGACATCTCAAATGACATCACTGATGACATCACTGATGACAACATCCAGTGACTGTGTATTTCTGTAAAGTTAAAATATGTCTTACATATTGAAGAATGAGTGGATGTAGAAGTGTCTGGATGAAGGATTTAGTAGGTGCATGACTGACTGTATGAGTGAGTGGTTAAATGTGTCTCACTGAGTGCATGGGTTAGTGACTGAACTGTGTTAATTTGTGCATCATTATGTTTGTTGTTCTGTAAACTGCTGCATGTGTTCATCAGTAGCTATATGAGTAAGTATATGGGTTATTGATTGGTTGCTCAAGTATTTGTATGGGAGACTGAGTGTGTGTGTGGGTGGCTGGGAGGTGTATGACTCTGTGCATTGGTGAGTGAATGGATATCTCAGTGCTACATGTCAAAGTAAGTACATATGTAAAACACAGTACATGTGAGAGTTGGCATATATAAATAACTGTGCATAAGAGCCAGTGAATGTGTGAGTGGCTGTATGGATGATTGTGAACTTGTATCAGGGATTGTAAAAGAGAGTAAATATGTGTTAGTATATGTTTGAATAAGTAAGGTGTGTATAACTGTATAGTTGAGGAAATGGAGGTGTGATTGATTCTTTACATGACTGACTAGGTGTGTAAGTAACTCCATGGATGAGTGACAGTCTGTGAGTGTCTGTTTACACTGAGTGTATCTAAGGTTATATTAGAGTCTGAAGAGGTTCATCGTATTATCACATGAATGATGTCATCAGTGATGTGATCAGTAATGTCAAATGAGATGTCATCAGTGATGTCATTTGAGATGTCATCAGTGATGTCATCAGTGATGTCATTTGAGATGTCATCAGTGATGTCATCAGTGATGTAATTTGAGATGTCATCAGTGATGTCATCAGTGATGTCACTGACCATGTCATGAATGATGTAATATGTGACATGATCAGCAGTGGATTGCGGGTGCGCGATATATAGTTAGTACTACTAACTATATATGGAATTTCAATGGTTTTGTGTGAGTAAAAAAAGGTTTTTTAAATGCTAATTCCTAACTATATATGGTCTATAACCTATGGTTTTTTCAGTGAATTTTCAAGGTTTTGTAAATGCTCATTCCTAACTATATATGGTCTATAACCTATGGTTTTTTCAGTGAATTTCAATGGTTTTTTAATAGCAAATATCATAAGCTGTCGAATGTCAAGTACGTGGTAAGAAAAAACATTTTCGTGTTTATGCACACTGATCTGCTTTGAATGCTGCCCCCCCCTCATTTCTATTAGGAGTACTCTCTCTTTGCAGATAGTGAAGGGTAGTTAACGCAGGCCTTTGCCCCCGTTGTAATCCGTCGTGCCTGCTTCTCTCTCCATTTGATTGATTGTTATCCAAGCATTTACTGTTTTAGAATTGGTTCTCTTTGGTTCATTCTCTATTTACAAACAAGCACAGAGTCGCAATACTCTGTTTAGTCTTTGCAGATAGCGAAAAATCGTGTAAAAAAACAAAAGGAATCGAGCAAAATCAGTAGGCCACTAATGGGATCTCTTTTTGACCTCGCTAAAATAGAAACATTAGGAACAACCCCTCATGACAAATACGAAACTAGTGAGATGAACTGAACTCCACACCATGATGGCTGCAAGACAGCTCGGCTCCGCCACCCACCCCGCCCAAAATAACGATAAACTCTATGCAAATATATACAACACACCAGCAAAGTAACAGGGTAAAACATTTTATTAAACAACTATTTACATAACTATTTTAAACTATTTGTTGCCCGATCCGGCTAGCTCAATCAATCGAGCATGAAACTCATGCACTCTGATGATTAAAAGTTTTGAAGAGTGCTTGTAACACTGTCTGAAGCCTATTTGCACTTGCTTCATCTTCACTATTCTAAAAGTAAGTGGGGGCTGTTTGAGTACGTTACTGCATTTGTAAACAATGTGATGCGGTGCCACCCTGAACCGCTTAACGGAGGCCCCCGAGGGACGGTGTGATGGCGCGGACTCGGAGGGGGCGCTTGGCTCCGGCCCCCTCCCCAAGTCGTGTTCTCCTGGTGTGGCCTGAGATCGCCCCCGACATAGGTGGTCGGCTCCCGGGATCAAGCGGAACTTTTTGCCTTTTGGTAACTCTTCCATTCTTGACCTTGTCCCACAATCCGTTTCACCGAAAGACACGCTGTAGTGGGGCGCCCCTTTACCATTTCAGTTGCCATTCCGCCCGCTTTTGCTACACTGTGCCTCTTCCGCTATTCAGCTGTTTACCGCCCGCTCTTTCGACTACAACGTCTCGCTCACCATGTAGTTGAGTTGCTCCCGCTCTTGCGGTGCAGCGATAGGCGGCTGCCACAGGACTCTCAAAATGGCGGCCGGCTCTTCAGATTTGGGCATGGTCCACTAAAATGGCCCTGCGACACCTTGGAACTCGGACGCTTGTCTGCTAGAGCTTGGGCTCCATTCTCGAAAGCGTCCCCTCAGCCTTGAAGATTCTACAAAAGTCTTGGGGGCCCCCGACTCCCGCAGGCTTCTGGTGGGGAGCGGCTAGCATGATTGCTCGTGGAATGGCCACGTCGGAGCTACGAAATGGTGGTGCTCTCATGCTAACGCCAGCTTCAGTCTGAAACATCCAGAAACTCTGTAGACTACCAATTCGATCAGTTCCGGTAGCGCCCCAACGTGACCCGGTAGAGAAGAACTTGCCCTCCCCTCTTTGACTAATGGTTCTTGTTGCCTGTCCCTTCTGTTGTCATTTAACAGAACTATTTAGCCTGCTGAAAGGGGTTGTGTTCCGACCGCTGGTTGGTGGAGACATTTTGACTATATTCTGGACCTGCGTTGTCGCGTAATGCGTCATATGACGCGCCGCGTTAGCGCATCCGGAAGTGATCCGGCGCGCAGCGCGTAACGTAAGCATAACAGATCATGTAACTTGTTAATAAAACTTTTCATTGGTTCATTTTACTTCTCTTATTCTAATGATGAAAGGCTTGGTCATATGACCTAAAAATTACGCTTTTTATTACTTTCGAACATTATTTTTTCTTAAACATATGTTATAATGTTCCAGGCTAATGTACTTTCCCGGAAAATTTACAACTGTCCTGCAAGTAAAATATATTCCTTTTTCGAGAAAAAGGGCGTTTCTTCGTCCCATGACGGAGCCGTTGAGCAAAAGAGGGTCGGCCTGCTGTCTTAGTCGCCGATACGCCAGAATATCAGATTCTTATCGATCACTTTATGTTGCAGGAGTAGAAAACACAACAACCCTTGACCATTTATCTTTACTGCGTTCCTGCGTATTATACCTTTTACCCTTCATGTAATTCGAATGCTTTATTTCACTTGCCTTTTACTGATTCTAAAACAGTGACTATTATTAAAAACATTACCAATGTAAATACTACTACCATGTTTTCTTTTAAAAACCTTTATTGTGAAAATGTCAGTATACAAATACGGGCCTATAACCACGTGGGCCGGCCACGGAGCAAACTGTAATCGTAAATGATGAGTAGACATTTACACTGTAGAGGAACGTAACGGGCGGGCCATTAGGTTGCAATAACTAAGGTGTCTAACAGTTGCGGAATCGGTGGACGTACATTTTATAATTAAAATACGACAGGGCCAGTTACAATAAAATTATCTAGATATACATTTGCGGGCAAGTACCATGGGTGACGTTAATTCGAACTTTCAATAGTACAGTAATCAATAACACATCAGAACTTAATATCAATAGGGATGTCGAAATATTCAATCAATTCTCGTCCCCGCCCGCCATGTGCTTCAAAACTGCATACGTATCTCGTGATTTCAAGGTTCTGCAACCAGTACACAACAACGAGTTACGAGTCCCATTTATTCCGGCGCCATTTTGGGCGAGGACGGGCAGGTCCAGGATATAGTCAAAATGTCTCTACCAACCATCGACTATGATGATGTTCATATGCTGTATTTATTAGACTAACACTCATCTGTCCACATGAAATTAATTTGCCACAATCTAAACATGTCATTTTAATCTTTCCAAAGTTCTTCTAAAAATTTGGGACCGTTTCCCTTGCCTCTGATGCTGTCAGTGCCAGTTCTTTGATGAATGTACTGGCAGGTCGGGGGTTCTCCTCCAAATCTCTCTTTTATGCAGCACTATAATTAATCGGTGCCACCTCTCCATATGACGATGCATGGTATAGTTACCATAACTATATTTTTTTTCGGTTCCTCTGGAGAGTACATCGTGGCAGATGAAGCGTGTAACGTACCGGGAATTTACCTTTTTTGCATGTAGAGGAAAGGAAAAAAAATTTGAGCGTCCGAGTTCTAAGGTGTCCCAGGGCCATTTTAGTGGACCAGGCCCAGATCCAAAGGACAGGCCGCCATTTTGAGAGTCCTGTTGCAGCCGCCTGTCGCTGTAGCATCAAGAGCGGCCGAAACTCAGCTGAATGGCAACTGAAACGGTAAAGGGGCGCCCCACTACAGCAGACGAGCCTCCACCTGGCAAGGCCCGTTCACGCCGCCTCCCCCCCCCCTTCGGGCACCCCACGCCGTTATTCGGAGCAGGATTGTAGGATGGCCACACCAATGCGGCAACTTACTAGACACCACCTCGGTGCCAACCGAATCTCAGTGCCTTGTGGTGTCTTCTATTCAGAAAACATTGTTGTGCTGCCTTCGACCTATTCGCCGCAAGTGCGCACGCAACTCAGCTGCATAGCTTGCTAGACACCACCTCGGTGCCATCCGGATCTTGGCGCGTTGCGCTGCCTTTGGCCCCATTCGCACATCGGTCCGCTACTGACGCCACCTCACAGGCCAACGGGGCGCCCCACGCCGACTTTCAGCATTGTAGGATGCCACACCAGTGCGGCAACTTGCTAGACACCACCTCGGTGCCATCCGGATCTTGGCGCGTTGTGCTGCCTTCGGCCTATTCGCACATCAGTCCGCTACTGACGCGAACTCACAGGCCAACGAGGCGCCCCACGCCGACTTTCAGCATTATAGGATGGCCACACCAGTGCTGCAACTTGCTACACACCACCTCGGTGCCATCCGAATCTTGGCGCGTAGTGAAGCTGCAGCAGCTGCAAATAAGCTTCAGACAGTGTTACAACCGCTGCTCAGAACTCTCAACTATGACACCACCTCGGTGCCATCCGGATCTTGGCGCGTTGCGCTGCCTTTGGCCCCATTCGCACATCGGTCCGCTACTGACGCCACCTCACAGGCCAACGGGACGCCCCACGCCCACTTTCAGCATTGTACGATGGCCACACCAGTGCGGCAACTTGCTAAACACAACCTCGGTGCCATCCGGATCTTGGCGCGTTGTGCTGCCTTCGGCCTATTCGCACATCGGTCCGCTACTGACGCTGCCTCAAGTGCCAACGGATTTTCTACGCTTTTTATACCCTATGCTGCATAACAGGTCATGTGACTTGTTTATAAAACTTTTCATTGGTTCATTTTACTTTTGGTTTCCTAATGATGGAAGGCTTGATCATATGACCTAAAAATAACACTTTTCATTGGATGAAAACTTTTTTTTTTCCCAAACGATGAAAGCCCCACCTTGTTTCTGGATGTTTCAGACTGAAGCTGGCGTCAGCATGAAAGCACCACCATCTCGTGGCTCCGTCGTGGTCATTCCGCAAGCAATCATGGCAGCCGCTCCCCACCGGAAGCCTGCAGGAGTCGGGGGCCCCCAAGACTTTTGTACAATCCTCAAGGCTGAGGGAACGCTTTCGAGAATGGGGTCCAAGACCTAGCAGACTAGCGTCCGATTTCCAAGGTGTCCCAGGGCCATTTCAGTGGACCAGGCCCAAAAAGGAAAGAGCCTGCCGCCATTTTGAGAGTCCTGTGGCAGCCGCCTATCGCTGCACCGCAAGAGTGGGCGCAACTCAGCTGAATGGCGGATTTTGACAGAGTGGACCAAAAGCGGACGGAATGGCAACTGAAACGGTAAAGGGGCGCCCCACTACAGTCAAGTCAAGTCAAGTCAAAGAATTTATATAGCGCACTACATACCCAGAGGGTCTCAAGGCGCTTAGGGAGGGGAGGAGGATTACTTGTCAAATATCCAAGTTTTCAGTTGTTTTCTGAATGCTAGGTGGTTCTGGGTAAGGCGAAGGTCAGTGGGGAGTGAGTTCCATGTTTTAGCAGCCAGGTAAGAGAAGGATCTGCCTCCCATGGTGGTCTTGTTGATGCGAGGTACAGTGGCGAGGGCTTGGCTGGAAGAACGTAGTTGGCGGGAGGGGGTGTAGAAGGACAGTCGTGAGTTGAGGCATTCTGGTCCGATGTCGTAGAGTGATTTGTGTGCGTGGGTTAGCAGTCGGAAAGTGATCCTCTTATTGACGGGTAGCCAGTGGAGGTCTTTCAGGTGACCAGAGATGTGTTCGTTGCGCGGGATGTCTAATATGATCCTGGCTGAGGCGTTTTGGATTCGTTGGAGTTTCTTCTGGAGTTTAGCGGTAGTACCTGCGTAGAGGGTGTTTCCGTAGTCCAGTCGGCTCGTGACCAGAGCATGGGTGACTGTTTTTCTGGTTTCGGTGGGGATCCAGCGAAATGTTTTTTTGAGCATGCGGAGAATGTTGAAGCAGGATGAGGATACGGCGCTGACTTGTCTGTTCATTGAAAGTGAAGAATCCAGGATAACGCCTAGGTTCCGTGCGTGGTCTGTCGGGATGGGGGCTTTTCCAAGGGCTTCCGGCCACCAAGAGTCGTCCCATGCAGAGGGGGATGTACCTAAGATGAGGACTTCTGTTTTATCTGAGTTCAGCTTCAGACGGCTGTGTTTCATCCATTCGGCAACTTCTTTCATTCCTTCGTGTAGGTTAGTTTTGGCGGTGCTGGGGTCATTGGTGAGAGAAAGGATCAGTTGAGTGTCATCCGCGTAAGAGATGATGTTGAGGTTGTGTTGGCGGGCGATGGCCGCGAGGGGGCTCATGTATACGTTGAAGAGGGTGGGACTGACAGCAGACGAGCCTCCACCTGGGGAGGCCCGTTCACGCCGCCTCACCCCCCCCCCCCCCCCCCCGGGGCGCCCCACGCCATTATTCGGAGGGCGGCAACTTACTGGACATCACCTTGGTGCCATCGTTCTGCTGCCTTGGAACTATTCACACAACAGACCGCTACTGATGACCCACCCCCCGCGACGCCCCACGCCGGATACCGAAATCAGTGCGGCACCCAGGCAACATCACCTGGGTGCCGTCCAGAAATCTGGACGTTGTGCTGCGTTGGGACTATTCGCACAACCGACCGCTACTTCCTTCTTTTTCCCTAAAAATGTTTAAATGTTTTTACTGTTTTTGTTTTGTTGTATATATTTATAAGTTATTAAAGTTTTATAATCCTACTACTTTGTTGGAGTGCTATATATTTTTAACGTCACACATAATTGTAAAAACTTTGATGTACAAAGAGGCATCCCTGGAATCTTCCGCTTCAGGCTCGGTCCCCTCCCCAATCACAATACAGAATGGTTTTCAGATAGTAGGAACGCGTGTGGTGTGACGGATCTCATCGGGTGTGGGCCTTGATCTACTATAACTCCTTTGAAGAGGGGTGATTCTTTACAGCTGGGGCCATAAACTACATCTGCAGGGCTAGCTGATAGCCTGGGACCGGCCTGGACAATCGGACACAGAGGAAGAGGAGTGTCAGAGGGTGCGGTAGTGAATAGGGCGAAAGGGAGGTGTCGGACAGGCACAGATTGTGATTCTCAGGGAAGAGCAGCGCAGATGGGGGGAGGTTTATTGCCCATGCGTAAGACAGAGAGCGGGGGTGACCAGTGCCTGGGGGAGATGCTTGCGAGGGTGGGGAGCCATGCTAAGGATCGACAGCGTGCAGAGAGTGGGTCTGGTCAAGGCATCTAAAATGGCTGCCGTGCACGACAAAAGTGTGGCATTTGAAAAAAGGCAAGATGGCGCAGACAATGTTTATCAACACTTCCTGATTTCCTTCGAATCGAACGTTAACAGACGTTATCTCTACCACACTACCGGTCCCCCTGGGCTTAAACGCCGAGATGGTAGGGACTGCATCCCGTGGAGATAGGCCGAGACGTCACTCAGCAGAAAAAAAAGAAAAAAAAAAGTCTATAAACATACAATAAGTTAAAAGTCAATCATTCTTGTTTCCTTGTAGTACGCTCCCCAGGCCCGCGGGGCCCTTTTAAAACCTCCACATCAAACCTAGGGGGTCAGGGAGGATCTACTATGCCCCCTTATGGTCATTTGCCCCTTCGCTTTGGCCTCCTCTTGTCTCTCGATCCTACCGAGAGACAAGATGGCGGCCGCTACGGACTGTTTGGAATGTTTACAGACGCCGGAGAACCAATCAGCTTCGCTTCACAAAGCTCCGTAACGCGAAAAGTACGCGAAGCGGAGCGCTGCCCGGTCCGCTGTCACAGATATATATCTTTTTTTGAACGTTAATTTCTCAAAATCCACTGGAGCACATATATTGAGACATAGCAAAGGCACATCGGGCTACCAGTACCTACAATTTTGCCAAGTTTCGTGCAAATCCATTCAGCCGTTCGATTATCATTGTTTTTTTTTTTTACCCCGCGGGGCCCTTTTAAAACCTCCACATCAAACCTAGGGGGTCAGGGAGGATCTACTATGCCCCCTTATGGTCATTTGCCCCTTCGCTTTGGCCTCCTCTTGTCTCTCGATCCTACCGAGAGACAAGATGGCGGACGCTACGGACTGTTTGGAATGTTTACAGACGCCGGAGAACCATCCGGTCCGCTGTTACAGATATATATCTTTTTTTGAACGTTAGTTTCTCAAAATCCACTGGAGCACATATATTGAGACCTAGCAAAGGCACATCGGGCTACCAGTCCCTACAATTTTGCCAAGTTTCGTGCAAATCCATTCAGCCGTTCGAGCTAAAAGTGAGGCCAACCGCCCTATGGAAATTAACATTGGAAAAACGCGTTTTGGGACCCCCCTTTTTTCTCGGCCCCCCCTTGACGAACCCCCCCCCAAATTTCCAGGGGCTGCTCAGAAACAAAATGTTCCATTTTCCTGAAAATTTCTGCCAATTCCGTCCACAAACGCCAAAGTTATTAGACATAGAATTTTCAAAAATCCTTACAATCACTTCACTACAACCTCATAAATTAAAAATAAAAATGAATAATGTCTCAAACAATTTTTGATTTCTAAATATAAATTTATTCTTCTGAATTTTCATAATTTGAAAGAACTAGTAACATGTCCTCATCAGGAATTTCCTCTTCAATCATCTCATCAGGAATCTCCTCATGAAAAGTCTGCAATGATGATTCTTGTAACTCTATAGTCTCCAAACATTCGATAAATTCGCCGTCAAGAGATTGATAAAAAAAATCATTCAAGTCATCTCCTCCTTGTGAGAATATTTCATTATTGGTGCTGTCAATTTCAATAAATGTAGTGGATAATTCAAAAGAAATTGCCACGGTCTCTTCATTGTGATCCATTTTATTTTGAAATTTCTTGCTGTAAATTGCAGAAAAAAATAATCACTTTCATTTATCGTTTTTAGTAATACATAATATAAAACTAACTTTATCAAGTATTTAGTATAACAGAAGGACTGTAAATAAATAACAGAAAACATTTTTCAAATTATCTTAGAGTGTACAACATAGTTCCCCTTACAAATTAACAACTCACCTTTTTGAAAGTAGGAGAAGCGTTAGTACTGTGTAAATCAAACACCAGAAATTGAGCACCAAAAATTCCTCACAAATGTACCTCAGACAGTAGTATCACACAATGGCTGTGGTTTCCTCTCATTTTAGATATATACATAACCAATTAACTTTCATCACACACAAATACAAAACCAAAGTAACATTTTAATTGGTTCTAAATTTCAACACTTTCAAATGTGTTTTCCCCATATATACATAACCAATTAACTTTCATCACACACAAATACAAAACCAAAGTAACATTTTAATTGGTTCTAAATTTCAACACTTTCAAATGTGTTTTCCCCATGCAATTTTCCATAGGACATTTAGATACGTCTACAGCCTGAATGGCTGAACGGAATTACACCAAACTTGGCAAAATGGTACATCAAACCTAGGGGGTCAGGGAGGATCTACTATGCCCCCTTATGGTCATTTGCCCCTTCGCTTTGGCCTCCTCTTGTCTCTCGATCCTACCGAGAGACAAGATGGCGGCCGCTACGGACTGTTTGGAATGTTTACAGACGCCGGAGAACCAATCAGCTTCGCTTCACAAAGCTCCGTAACGCGAAAAGTACGCGAAGCGGAGCGCTGCCCGGTCCGCTGTCACAGATATATATCTTTTTTTGAACGTTAATTTCTCAAAATCCACTGGAGCACATATATTGAGACATAGCAAAGGCACATCGGGCTACCAGTACCTACAATTTTGCCAAGTTTCGTGCAAATCCATTCAGCCGTTCGATTATTATTATTTTTATTTATTTTTTGCCCCGCGGGGCCCTTTTAAAACCTCCACATCAAACCTAGGGGGTCAGGGAGGATCTACTATGCCCCCTTATGGTCATTTGCCCCTTCGCTTTGGCCTCCTCTTGTCTCTCGATCCTACCGAGAGACAAGATGGCGGCCGCTACGGACTGTTTGGAATGTTTACAGACGCCGGAGAACCAATCAGCTTCGCTTCACAAAGCTCCGTAACGTGAAAAGTACGCGAACTGGAGCGCTGCCCGGTCCGCTGTTACAGATATATATCTTTTTTTGAACGTTAATTTCTCAAAATCCACTGGAGCACATATATTGAGACCTAGCAAAGGCACATCGGGCTACCAGTCCCTACAATTTTGCCAAGTTTCGTGCAAATCCATTCAGCCGTTCGGGCTAAAAGTGAGGCCAACCGCCCTATGGAAATTAACATTGGAAAAACGCGTTTTGGGACCCCCCTTTTTTCTCGGCCCCCCCTTGACAAACCCCCCCCAAATTTCCAGGGGCTGCTCAGAAACAAAATGTTCCATTTTCCTGAAAATTTCTGCCAATTCCGTCCACAAACGCCAAAGTTATTAGACATAGAATTTTCAAAAATCCCATAGAGAAAAAATCCTAACTATATATACCTACTGGCGACCGCCAGTAGGTAATATATTACATATATATATATATATATATCCATAATACCTTTGTTGATAAAAATATACTCGAGCCCAACTCCATAAAGCGTAGTTTAATCAAAACATGTGGCAAATGCCTGACGCGTTTCGGTGCTGCTGCACTTTGGTCATGGGTCAAGGACTGCTTGTAAAATCAAAAACATATAGTGCACTTACACAAAATAAAGGTAGGACTACATATCACAATGCATAGTGAAAGTCAGGAAAAACTGCAACCATTTTGAAGTGGTAACCTGATATGTAGGATCAATTTAAACCGCATAATATCTTTAAATTGAAACTCGTCCCACCAGTTCAATTCTTCCAGAGATTTAAATAATAAATCAAAATCGCTTGTCGGAAAAGTAACAAATTATCAGTTACAATCCATAAATTCACAGTTCTGCTCAAGTGGGCCATGATAGTCAAGGATAGAATCATGTTCTATTCATTTCCGACCAGATTCGATCTCAATATCCTGTCCCAGTGGGCAAATAACAAATCAAAAAATGTTCAAAAAACATCATTTCAATTAGAATCTAAGCTTAATACAATCTCTGTAGCTCTTTTTAGTACCTTCAATATGGCATTCTGATATCTTTGTCTCCTACAACTGTAAAAATAGTGCAATCAATACATTATAATGTGATTTTTTTAAAACAAACATGGCTTACGATGAATAGGTAAAGAATATGAGTAAACAATGGAACAAGGCTATTCTAGGTAAAACAGCTAGCCTAAATGGACAGACAGCTCTTCATCTTTATTCACTGCCATGGGATGCCCTGTAGCAAATGTTATAATCATCTTGGACTTCAGGCGTCTCAGTTCTGATTTTGGGATTTTATCCAGGGCACAGAAATGCAAGAGACTGATGTTTTTATTATGAAACTCATTAAAATGCCTGGCCACAGGATATTGCCTATCCTCATTGGCAATAGCCCTCATATGTTCCAAGATGCTTTTTTTCACCTGATGAATAGTGCTACCTATGTATGTCAATGAACAATGACAACTTAATGCGTATACACAATAATCTGATTTGCATGTAAAATGTTTGGTGATAATAAATGGTTTATGGCCTTAGCACAGCTTGATCTCTTTGCAATTTAAGCTCTTTTACAACTTACAAGCCTTACATGAACCATGTGTAAAGAAGCCTTGGATGGGACTGGGATCTTTTTCTTGTCGCAATGTACTGCTACATAGTATGTCATTAGGAGCAGTACATTTTCTAAATGTTATTTTAGGTTGCCCACCAACATGTTTTTTCAGTGTCTCATCTGTATGTAAAACATGCCAATATTTCTTAAGGCATTTCCTAACTTCCCATGACTGGTTATTGTACGAAGTTATAAATCTTACAGGTTCTTCTACAGTTAAGTCCTCAGATTTTGTTTTTAATATGTCTGCTCTGTTCACTGTCATTACTTGTTTACATGCCTGTATGATAACTATGCTAGAGTAACCTCTCTCCAAAAATCTAGTCTTCATGTTCAGCATTTCTGCTTGGAAGGCCTGTCTGAACTGCAGTTTCTTCTAGCTCTCATGTTGTTTACTTTATCATTTTAATTACAGTGGTTTGCTTTTTAAATATTGTATCTTATTGGTATATTTATATAAATATATGTATTTGATATATTATATTATTTAATATTTCTTAAATTATAATATAATTTAAAACTATTAGTTGTATAATACTTTTTTAACTAGATATATGTCAAATATATATATATACTTATTTTTATACTTTTTATTTGTTATATTTGTGGCAATATATATTAAATGTATTTAATTTGTATTAAATTAATGTTAGTATTCAATATATTTCATTGTTAATAATTTAATGTATATATATATATATAGATTTAAAAATCAATATTTAATACACCGATATTATTTAAAATGATATTTATTTCTCCATATTTTTGTATTTTAAAAAAAAATTGTATAGGTAGTCGATATTTTTGTCATGATAATGTTGCAGGACGATATTTTGGACCTTGATATTTTATTAGTGAACTGGTATAGCAATTAATAAAACTGTTAAACTAACTCTTTGACATTCCAGAATGAAACAATTTATCTTATCGAGCTGGACTGTTCCCAAGAGAAACAGGGTCAAGACTAATTTGAATATGGCTGGGTCCAAACCGGGGTGGTTTAGTGAGCAAAAGAACAATGGATTTGACCCAGATCTCTTGACCGGGGTTGATTGTTTGATTCATTCAGCATTCTGTCCATCATTTGTTGCTGCAGCACTGTATACTGAGATACGGCATCCATTTATGATTATTTTCTTCAGACTTTTGGCCAGTATACACATTTTTGCCTCTTGGAAACAGTTTATGCTCTTGAATTGATTACTTACCCTACATTGTTTATGTACTTTTGCAGGTCCCCCCCCGCCCCATTTTTTGCCCACATTTGGACCCTCTGTACTGGTGTAAAGGCTCTGAAATACACTGAGCGTTGATAAACAGGACTCGGTGCATGTGTGTGTGCTCTGACCTTTTAAAAGGAATATGTTTAATTGGTTTGTCCACAATAAGCGTAGCCCAACTTACTTGTAGGTCTACAGTATATGGTGCAATGGATAACTAGGGCCTGTAGGTTGAGCTGCCTCTAGGTTGCAGCACCTGTTGTACCCCCACTAGTACGACAAGATAAAACTAGGCTTTAAGTATGCCAATGGAAACTGGAAGAGCAGTTTTAAACTGCTAACTCGAGTTTGTCATTTCAAGCCCAAACCTCCCTTGTCAGTTCCGGGTGGGCAGTAATCTCCACTTCACTGTTAGAGCTTGAGGAGTTTATCCATTCCGAGCTCTGCTTGGAGTGCGGAGTTCAACCAAAAATCCGCCTTCACTGTGTGGTGGAGTTTTACTGGCTTCCACCCCTACAAAACCTGTCCAAGGCAGCAGCAGCACAACCAGGGCCAGGTTGTTGCCACTCAGTCAGTGGCAAACTCACCTCAGGTGAAGTTTCAACTAAATCCCACTCACTTCAAACTGGGCGGATGTGGTAACAGCATTGTGCTAAAATGCAAAGGTTGTGCTGGCTCTTCATTCTCACCTACTCAGCTACCACAGCCTCTGGTATCAGGTAGGGGTCGGTGCAGGGAAGTGAGAGGCTATGGCTTGATCGAAGCATGGGTAGTAATTAGTGTGTTGAGGTGCAGGGAGCCGACAGGCACAGGGGAGCTGTTTTGGTGGGGTGCTGTTTTGTGCACAAGGGAGCCCTCACGACAGGAGAGTGGTGCTGGCTGGTGTTGCTGATACAGGGGAGCTGTGGCTGGATTGTGATTTGCAGGGAGGCCACAAGTACAGGAGAACTTTTCTGGTATGGTCCTGTGGCGCAAAAAGCTACAGATGCAAGGAAGCAGTAGAGGCAGGGTGAAGTGCAGGGTGACTGTGGTGTGCACTGGTGCAGGGAGGCATCGGATGTAAGTATTGAGGGCAGCCATTGTGACAGGAGAGTGGTACTGGGAAGGGTGCTGCTGATGCAGGGAAGCAGTGGTGGCAGACAACAGAGGTTGTAGTGTACAGGGTGGCTTCCTGCAAGTGTAGGGCCGCTGTGCTGACAGGCTGTTGAGGTGAGGGAGACTGTGGATGCAGCGGTGGCAGGATGCCAGGGAACTGTGGTGGCAAGAGAACAGAGCTGGTGGTGTGCTGCAGATGCTGAGGAGCAGTGGCTCACATGTGGGGGGCATTGCTGGCTCCCTGGTGATTGGTAGCATGAACTAGGATGTCCTCTGCAGGACATCTTTCTCTCCAAGGAGCTGTGGAATGAATAAGATGTGACAACAGACAGAAAATCTGCTCAAATAATGAACATTTGCATAGTTCCTTATCCCCTGCATGCAAAGGTGTGTCCTAAGAGCTAAAATATGTCTGTCCACAATATATGCCGTCACCCTCAAATACAACACTCTTTTTTATTATTTTAAGTAATGAGAACTTGTTCACAATTGTTTCTAATTAGATAAATATTTACTAAAGGATCACTCGTGAAATTGAATGTTAGAAATCATGAATCAATATGAAATGAGATTGTGAATTAAAAGTGTTAATCTCAACAATAGCCACATATGTCTTGGCCCATCTGTTTTCAAGTTGGTCTAATTGTATTATGTTACTTACATTAAATGAAATATTGATGAACAGTTTGAGTAAAGTGTGCTATTTGTCAAGATCCACTCACCTCAGCACCCAGGTCCTGTAGGTGCGCAAACAGTCCATCCAACCCCCCGCAGAGCGACCCCCAAGGCTCACACACACCAAAAACAAGTGTGGGTGATTGACCCTTCAGAAGAAAAGGGGTTTGGAAAAACACTAATAGAAAGGTCTGACTCATGACCTTTGTGCTGTTATTAGTAGTGTCGCTCAAAAAAAGGAAGCTTTCGTAGGAGTAAAAAGTGGGCCATTTTAGAAACAGGTCCACCCAGTGCTTACAAGTGTGACAGTTCAGACTATTACAATCCCTCAAAACTATAAGAATGGCTTGGTGGCAAGTAATATTCATTTTAATGCATATTGAGTTGACAACGAACTGTTGTTGCGGTCATTTCTAAATTAGCCAGATATTGCCACCTTGTGTCAGACTGTCACAGGCCCTGGTGCTGACAATTAAGTGCCGTTGCCGAGCACCGGATAGCACCGGCCCAACCTAAGCACTGGGTCTACCACTACTAGGATGGTTGTGAACCTGTTACTCTTAGGGAGATTGGTGATACAGTCCCTCCTGATGCTCTCCCAAGGCTCATAATCAACAGGTAAGGGTGGGAGAAGACCAGCTGGTAAAGCGTGTTGTGATGAATTACTGGCGCATATGCAGCATGATTGAACAAATCAAAGCACCTTCTTGGACAAGGAATCCCACCAAAACCAGCTGGTACATACTTCCTTGGTTTTTTTTGTTCTCCTGGGTGGCCTGCTAGACAAGAAAAATGGCACCTGTACTACCTTTGCCCTTAACCCATGAGCTGGAGAGTATCTATGTTTATAATAATAAGAACACCCATCATGGACGCAATCAGAATCTTTGGACCTTCAATCAATGGGGTCTAGGGCTTTAGTGGCATCTCTGAGCTCGTCTAGGAAATGGTCTGACATGCAACAAGCTAGTATTCTCTCTTAGGGGATAATGGACATCATGTTGTGTGCCCGATTGACTATCTGATGGTCTTTATACACTGGATAGGGCGTTGGTTTCTGACTTTTTGTCTTTTAACTTGAGTGTTAAAGAGTCCAGTGAGTGAAAGGGCAGAGAGAGCCTTTAAAATGCCAATAGGAACATTTCACTTCTAAGGGGTAGTATAAACACTCCTGGTCAAAGAAAGGTATGGTATCATGATATTGTGTCCCAGAGAATGTGAGCCGCAGATACCTTGAAAAAGGAACAACAAGGGATGAAAAATAGGCTGGCAGCCCTTTCCCAGAGCCCCTTGGTGGCCTAGCGTGAGTGCTACAAAGATCGCAAGTGGCAGGTACATTGCACCTTTCCTACACTTCGACGTTTTGGAACCAGCACAAAGAAGGGAGTAGCACACCATACATGAGCTGTTTCCACTTCCTGCTTGTGGCAGGCATGATGGCTGGATGAGGAGCAGTGGGTGGAGTTCAGAGTGACTAGAGTTCTTGGGTTTTCCAGAAAAGTCAATCTTTTTCTTACTGAAATTTTAATAAATTAAGGCCAAGATTGACTAAGGGCTTGCAAAGGCATTGCGTCACGCAGGGTGATGCAAGAGCAATGCAATCCTTAACCCCTTGCATGCTCATGACGAGCCCAGCTCGTCATGGGGCACAGTGGAGCTGTGCCGCGGCCGGCCCACGCGTTGGCTAATTCCCCGCCTGTGCGGGTGTTCTATTGGAGTGGGCGGAGTCATGACTAGTCCAGCTTGTCATGAGCATAGCTCCAGTGTACAGCATGACGAGCTGGGCTTGTCATGAGCACCGCGGCACCGCGCACGGCCCCTCCCCCCGCACACGGGGGAATTTGCCCCGCGTGGAAGGGGTTAAGTCAGATTTACCTAGCTCCGCAACACCACCTTGTGTAGCCCGGCATGACGCTGTGAATCTAGAGTAACGCGAGAGAAGCCGCTGGGCAGGAGGAAAGAAGTTGCCTTGGTTTACTCTGCCCTGGGACATTGTTCCATGGGTGGAGTGTGGGTGTTTTCAGCACATTCTCAGATTTACTAACACTCGTAAACCAGAGAATGCTTCAAAATGCAGGGGAGGCATAACAAGGAGAAATATGTTTTTTTCTGCATCATGCAGCACACACATAAAGAGGAAAATGCCTCAGATGATTATTTTTGTGTAGAAAAGGGTCCCTTCCTGCACAAAAACCATCCTGCCTGCCCCCACCTACCGCCTCATTACTGCTCGCGGCCCCCGCTTCGCGGGGGCCGCTCGCAGCAGTTACAGGATCACTGGACTATCGTTTTATCCCGCCTGGAATCCTTTCTCATCCTTGCTGTGTCACCGGAGTTGGGCGCTGAAGCAGAGAGCACACGGGGGCAAAAGTTCCTGATTGAAAGGAGAGCGACCGGCCGCCCGGGACTGCG
Organism: Lissotriton helveticus; assembly: GCF_964261635.1. Taxonomy (NCBI): domain Eukaryota; kingdom Metazoa; phylum Chordata; class Amphibia; order Caudata; family Salamandridae; genus Lissotriton; species Lissotriton helveticus. Next base: position 346,352,444 of record NC_136058.1, on the reverse strand, counting down.
AGGACCAGCATTCTTTATTCCACCAACAGCTGGTGCCTCTTCCCGGGCGTGCTCCGCCCCTATCTCCATTTCTGTTAGTACTTAACTGATACACGCAACGCGCATCGCGGGACGCGCGCGGGACTTAGCCCGGGCAAAGGGCGAGCCGTTTGAGGCCGTTCGAGGTCGGGAGAGACCGGGACCGGCCTACCCCCCTGATCTGGCACTTTTGTGTTTTGGACTTCCCGCCTCCTAAAGACTGATTGACATACTGCTACAGGATTACCACAAGGGAAACCCGCAGTAAAAGCAACTCAGCTGCAGTAGGAGCCGCTAAAGGTACGCTTGAAAATTATTTTGCAAAGGCGGGCTCTCAACTGATAGATGAAATTACGGTGCTAGAAAGGCATATTTCATTAGAACTGGATTGGGCACGGAGATCCTCCATGGGCCAACTGGCACACGCTAAGTCCCCCGTGCATGGAGACCCGAACATATCACCCACTCTCAATACTGATCCTGACACTGAGACACCCGGTGCTGCTAACTCTCCAGTAAATCCGGATACATTAAATTCAATATCACTTAGCACCACAAAGAACCTCAGTGAAATTGCGGACATGAGCATGTTGCACCTCCCAATGACACATTCACAGCTTAATCCACAAACTATTATACCTTTGGTTGCACAGGTAAATATTGACAACGACACAACCAATAACTCACTGCAGGGGGCAAGGGAGGGGGCAATCCCTAAAAGGAAAACCAATGCCAAAAAAGAAGGGGAAAAAAAGACAAAAACTCCTAAACTAAATCCCATCCCGAAGCCATTAGATATCCCACACCCACTGCACAGACTAGGTCTTCTGAGGTAATAAAAATAACAGCCCCTGATGATTTGATCAGAGAGACTACAGAGCATTCTATTAATTCCTCTAGCGAGGATATTACCTTAGGAGACATAGGTACTCTCATTAGATCCCTATTAAGTCCTCTTGAAGCACGTCTAATTAAAATGGAAGCTAGGCTTGTAACTATAGAAAAATCAACAGTTCAACTAGCTGATAGTTTAAAAGTGGATAATGGGGGTGGTAAAGGGGCTACAGAGACTAAGAACAAAAGGGAACCATCAACAAACGCCAGGAAAGAGAATAGGGCTGCTCCTCTGGCGCAAAAGGCGAAACCAACCCCCCCATTAATCACGCCTTCCTTACCTCAGTGGAAGGAACAAAACTCCAGTACAACCGTAACGCATCAATCATTACACCCACCTCATCAGGCTAATAACAAAGACAATAAGGATAATAAACAAGCCCCTACCGACTCACACTTTCAAACCACATCAGCAGGCAAGGCACCAGGGAACACCAGAAAATCCAGACCGGTCCACCTTCCCCCAGAGTCCAGCCGCTATACAGTAATTTTAGCAGGGGTACCAGAGCTTAAATCCACCTTCAGAGAAACAACAGCTTCCCTGAAGAATAAGGTGATCAGCTGGCTATCCATGTATAGACCTCTACCACGGGGCATAACGGGAGATGTCCTGATGGTTAGAAGGGTCCCATGGATAGGCAACTCCAAGAAAACCATCCAGGGGGATTGTGTGTTGACAAATTTTAGAGACCCCAGGGCTGTTACCCTGATTTGTGGATGGCACTCGGACGACCAGGAAACCTCCATTAAGTCACTACCCCTTTCCTTCTTCTACCCACCATGTGGTTCTGAAAAATCTGGATCCATATAAAGTACTGAACTCGAGAATAAAAACTTTGTCGAAATAGGACGAATTTGGTATCAAAAGACCGAGAATGACGAGTACATCAAGTACATGTATTTTCGGCATATTCGAGTGACGATTTCACCTCGAAATCGTCATTTACCTTCTAAACCCTTAGCTGCATGTTGCCCCTTACATAGGCCTTAATCCAGTTGAATTTGATTCCACAAGGACACATACTCCTTAATCGACTTCTTCCTGACCCCAGTACAAGTTAGAACCATTGCCCCAGGCCGAACTCGTTAGGTCAGTTCCCTCCCAGTGGCCGAGCAAGATAGCATCTAGGCCCAACCAGCCATAAAACCATTTCAGCGCGCACACCTGCCATATCTCGCTCACATCTTTCTTTACTCCTTTTCTTCACTTGCTTTATGATGGGGAGGTGACCATTTTTATTAGGGGTCCAGCGATATCTGATGAAATGATGGGCCTTGCCGGATGATTTGTTATGGGCAGCACGACGTGAAATATGTGCATGTCATCATGACTCTGCTTTTCTTTTGTAATCAGTAACCATAAATGAAATACCACGAATCCAAGGAATGTTTTGCCCAAGGCTGAATATTATGTATAAGAAGAGAAGCCTAACTTCATGAAAGTGTGCAGTCTCCTGAATATACTCGAATTGTACTTCGAGGACCCTGTCACCTTGGTTGCAGCCAATAAACTAATCTTTGACTTCACCTAGAAGACTCCGAGTTTCTGTAGGTCTGACTCAGGAGAACCCGAGGTCTCTGGGTGTTGATCCCCTGGCACCGCTGGGTTACCGGTTCTGTGCCGGTTCTTAAAAACCCAGTACCTCAGTTGGCACCCAACGTGGGGCGATTCCAGTGGTACCAATCAGCCTGAAGATCGTGAGGAGCTTCGTGTGAAAATTCCGGAGGAGGGCCCACCACCTCATCGACCCCTGCATGTCGACGTGGTCCGAAGGTCTTTACTGCGAGGTTCCCCGCTTCCCGACGGCTACAAGGACTGCTGCCCTGGCTATCGTCCTGATGTTGGACCCTTGAAATTTTCGGTAGAGCGAAACGCTGAGACGAGTCTTCTGGTGAAGCCATCGATATTTTCAGTTAAGTATAAGTGGAGCGTCTCCCAGTCCTTAATTGGACTTACTTTGTGGTATCTTAGAGATACATAAGGTTTTTATTGGTTCTTGCAAGCACCATAACCGAAGGACTCGTGTTTTCACGAGAAATATCGTAATAGATAAATCCTTTGAAGTTTTGGAACTAGACTAGAGAGCGAGGATGCCTAGTCTTAGACTCGGGAATTGGTTTTGTCTTGGTAGTAACAATAGGGACTCCCGATTGGAGGACTCATGTCCGGTTCCTCCAGTTGGAACTCCGACTTACGAGCTATACGCTAAACATGGGGTAGGCCCCATCGTTTACAACGAGGTATGGATTAAATACACTAGGAAAGATGGTGTTTTAAAATTGCCCCAATATGGTAGCTTTGATTCTGAAATCTTAGACAACCTTGAAGTTAAACTCTTCAAAAAGAAAGCCCGGCCGGCGATGTTTGACTCTTTCCGCTTATGGCGCAAAGAAGCCAAACAAAAAGAAATTAAATTAGCTAAGAAAAATAAGAGAGAAGGGGGACTTTCAGTAATGCAAGCTGCCGTGCAGTTTAAAGATAATGAGGAAGAGCAGATAAATGAGCAGTTGCACAGGCAACGTAAAATGGCAATAGATAAATGTTATCCAGTTTTGCCGTCTCTTCAGCAAGGGACAGCAAAAGAGCGTGAAAAAGACCAATTAATGTCGCAATTATTAACTTCACCACCCCCCTATGCGCAGAATGCCACAGCACCCCCGCAACCTTTAGTTGCACAAGCTGCGCCTCCGGCTCTTCCACAGCACCCACCAGCTGCTCTTCAGCTGGCTCCTACTTCTTCGGTGCAGCCTCCTCCAGGCCCACCGACCACTTCTGTTTCACCTGTGTTTTCTACGATTTTGCCTACAGTGTTTTCTACATCTCCTAATGCCCCCTCTATGATTTTGCCTAGTACCACATCCATTATTCCTGATACCTCTTCTGCCATCTCTACCCCCGCCTTACCTCACCCCGTTTTTTCATCTGCTTGTCCTTCAGTTTCACCTTCCATTCGGCAGAAAATGGCCAGCACTGTTACTAATCTTCTTTTACCTCTTTTCGGGTCGCCTGCTACGACCCCTAACATAGGAAGAAGACAGTTGCGAAGTCAACTGCCTGATTATCAAGAGAGAGATTCCCTGAATAGTTTAGCTCGGAAATGGGTCCTGGATACTGCAAAATATGATGTACAGTCTGTCATGGAAGTCTTCCACCAATGGGAAGCAGCGACACAGAGATATGTGTTCGAACAGATGTGCGTCTTTCTTGGCGAAGATTTAGAAGACAATGATCAAGAATGCATCCCACAAGAGATGTGTCGTGTACGATTTAAATTTGGAGAGGGTATGATTGTAGGTCCCGATGTGGAAAAAGCAGTTGAGATGCTATTTTCATATCGAAGTAAGGGAAGCAGTTCTGGGTCACCCCTGGAATATAGTGCATCTAGTAGGAAAAAGGCACGACAATACCCTATGAGAGAAGTTCCCCCACAATGGAGAGAGGGTGACGCGACAGCTGTCCCACCTGTCCTGCCGCACTTTCACCGCGTATGGGTACATGTCCCATGGAAGCGAGCTGAAGTTTTAGCACTCAAACAAACACTACCAGATCCGCGTAAAAATCCTGCAGGGTACTATAAAGAATTGTCGCAAACTGCTGGGTCATGTATAATGAATTTGGCCGATATCGATATGTTATTCGGGAACGTTGTTCCACAGCCGTTATGGGGAAAAATTTGTCATGTAGATCATGACCAGGAATTAGGTGACACGTGGGCTAATATTACTACTGCAGACGCGCGACAAGTCGGTGGTGCCAAGCCTGAGCCTTTGATAGCGGAACTACCTGGTAGAATAGTAGATTACATGAAAACGATAATGCCTGCAATACGCGTACATTGGGATAAGTTATCTGCATGCAAGCAAAAGAAAGAAGAAACTGTGTCAGATTTCTTCACCAGATTTGAAGAAACATTCATTGACCATAGCGGTCAAGATATGACCACAGAAGGTGGTCAGAGATTGTTTGTCGATAAATTTGTGCACAATCTACTTCCAGATTTGTGTAGGAAATTAAAAGATTTGGAAAGTTCTTGGGCAGTCTCATCTTCAGCCCAGATATTAGCTACCGCACAGTACTACGAGAATAGAGACAAAGATGAGAAAGATAAAGTAGAGAAGAAAACTAGAGAACTCAAAACGAAGGTTTTGCTACAGCAAGCCTATCCGCCACGTGGTGGTGGTAATAAAAATAATAATGGTCCGAATCACTACCAGAACACTTTTCAGCAGCCTCAGAGAAACTTGCAAAGATTCGATTACAATCAAAACCGCGTAGGTCCCAACCAGTGTCTATACTGCAAACAAGAGGGTCATTACAAATATGACTGTCCTGCCCTACCACAACGTGCAAATGGAATTTCTGGCGTAAGAGGTCGTGGTAGTCAGCAAGCGCCTAGAGGTAGAGGGCGTGGAAACGCCCCTCAGGACACACGTCCCCTTCCACCACAAAACTCTATGAACAGGTTTGACCAGCAAAATAACGTATCTGACAGGACAGCTCAATACTACGTTGACGAGTATTACACAGAAAATGAGCAGTGGGAGAGTAATGATTGCTAGGACAGCCTAAAACAAGGAGAGGGAGTTGTTTCAGTTCCAGTAGATCAGAGCGGACCTTACGTTGAGGTGATTACATCGGGTGTGTCAGAACCTTTTCTGTTGGATACTGGTGCTACAAAGAGTTCTATTATGCACTCCAAACTCCCTGGCGCACCTTTGTCTGGCGAAATGAACGTTTCCGTAGGTTTTTCTGGCGCCCCGGTTAGAAATCCAATTTCTGACCCTTCATCTCTTTCTGTTGGTCCTTGTGAATTCGAAGCACCCCTTATTTTGACAACAGGTTGTGGTGAAAATCTGCTAGGATTAGATTTGCTTAAAAGATTATATGCGACTTTGTACTGTTCTCCCTCAGGAGTACAACTCACTTTAGGTAAGAAAGTGGTTTCTCCCATGTATTTGTCGAGAAATACACTTCCAGCAGAATTGGCACTTCTACCAGATATTCTTTGGGCTACTGGTCCGAATGATGTAGGTCTTTTAGAAATTCCACCGTATGTTGTAACATTGAAGCCAAATGTCAAAATGCCACGAATTCCCCAATACAGGATATCCAATGAGGGCGAAAAAGCTTTGCTAGCGATTGTTTACGAGTTGATTGGAAAAGACGTAATTGAAGAAACACGAGGCAATGTTTGCAATAGTCCTGTTCTGCCTGTTTTAAAACGAACTGACCCTTCTCAGCCACCTGTGTATAGATTCGTGATTGATCTTAGGGAAGTAAATAAGATAGTGGTGCCACAATTCCCAGTTGTCCCCGACATTACAACATTATTGACTATGATTCCAGCATCTGCATCCTGGTTTTCGGTGATTGATCTGAAGAATGCTTTCTTCAGTATCCCTATTGCTGAGGAAAGCAGGGATATTTTTTCCTTTAGTTTAGGAGGTCGCAGTTTCCGCTTTAAACGCGCTCCTCAAGGCTACTGTGAAAGCCCCTCAATATATAGTCAAGCTCTGAAATGTCAGCTTGACACAATGGTTTTGCCCAAAGGTGCCACTCTCGTACAGTACGTGGACGATTTGCTCATCGCTGCGGATACTGAGAAAATATGTAAAATGGCCACGTTGACATTACTGCGTCATCTATGTGATCTGCATCACAAGGTGTCACTTTCCAAGCTTCAATATTGCCGACAAGAAGTGACCTACTTAGGTCATCTCTTATCGAAGGAGGGAAGGAAACTGACCCCAGAAAGAATTCAGGCAATAGCGAAATTGAATGTGCCAAGAACGCAGAGAGAAGTACGCGCTTTCTTGGGCATCACATCGTACTGTAGACAGTGGATTCCAAATTTTTCATTATTAGCCAAACCCTTATTGGCACTAACGTGTACAAATACACCCAATCCCATTCCTTGGTCTGATGAGTGTCAGAAAAGTTTTCTCGAATTACGCACAGCATTATGTTCGGCCCCTGTGTTAGGTAACCCCAACTACAGTAAGCCTTTCACATTATACGTCCACGAGAAGGAGGGCTGTGCATTGTCCGTGCTGACTCAGTTATACGGAGATAGACAGCGGCCATGCGCCTATTTTTCGTCAACTTTGGATCCGGTAGCACGAGCATTGCCAAGTTGTTTAAGGGCCACAGCAGCAGCAGCTGTTTCTATTCGACAGTCTGCAGGTCTAGTAATGAATAATACACTAATCGTGATGGTCCCGCATGCAGTAGACACGTTGTTAAATAGGACCAAGACACAGCACTTAACTAGTGCTCGACTGTCCAGTTATGAATTGACGCTACTAGCAAGCCACGTGCACATAAAAAGGTGCAGTACCTTGAACATAGCCACATTGTTACCAATTACAGAGGAATCGGATGCTTCAGAACAGCACGATTGTTTCCTCAGAACAGAGGAAGAGACGAAAGGGAGAGTTGATTTATTCGACACTCCTCTTGCTGAATGTGATGGTACATTGTGGGTGGATGGTTCCTGCTTTAAACTCCCAAATGGTAACGTGACTACAGCATATGCTGTCACAACTTTGCACACAATCATTGAAACTGCGCGAATACCACATGGTTCAGCTCAAGCCGCTGAACTCGTGGCACTGACGAGAGCATGTGTGTTATCTAAAGGAATGAAAGTGACTGTCTATACCGACAGCCAGTATGCTTTTGGAGTGGCTCACAGTTTTGGACGATTGTGGAGAGAACGTGGGTTCCTGACTTCGCATGGAGCTAAGATTCAGCATGGTCAGTTGGTGAATGAGCTTCTTGAATCACTGACGTTGCCCCTGAAAGTAGCGATCGTGAAATGTAGTGCACACAAGAAAGTGACTGATGATGTTGGTCGTGGAAATGCATTCACTGATGAAACTGCTAAGGACACTGCAAAGAATATGATGAGCCGAATGTATGTTGCGAGCCCAGAAAGATGGACTGGTGATGTTGGAATATGTGAAGACACGATAGAAAGTGTGAAGTCCATCCAAACTGAGGCCACGGAGAAAGAGTTAAGCATGTGGAGAGAAAGTACAGGGAGAATGGATGCAAATGGTTGTTGGATTGAATCGACAGAGCAACAGAGATGGTTGTTACCCGATGCATATGTGCCTGCAGTGGTTACAATGGCTCATGGGATGGCCCATATCAGCGCGAAAGGGATTTGCGAGTTGTTGGCCCCAGTGTGGAAGAATTCAGGGATTCCCAAGTGTGCAGAGAATGTTGTCAAGAATTGCATGGTATGTCTGAAGCACAATCCTGGTAGGGGAACCCCAACTCCAGCTGGTCATTTTGCACCTCCTACGTATCCGTTCGAGGTTTTGCAGCTAGATTTCATACACATGGAGAGGTGCAACAACTTAAAATACGTGCTCGTGGTTGTTTGTGCCTTCTCAAGATGGGTAGAAGCCTATCCCCTAAGGGACAATACTGCCTTGTCCACAGCGAAAGCCCTTGTGAAAGAGTTCTTCCCCAGGTTCGGAATGCCTAGAATGGTCTGGTCCGACAACGGAAGTGAATTTGTGGGTTGTGTGATGAAAAGAGTGTGTGAAGGGCTAGGCATTAGGCAGAAGTTCCACGCTGCAAATCACCCCCAATCAGCTGGATTAGTGGAATGTTACAATGGCACGCTTAAACTTAAATTGGCCAAAATCCAAGCGAGCACAGGTCTTAAATGGCCTGACGCTCTACCCTTAGCACTCCTATCCACCAGAATGACTGTGCATTCGCGAATGAAACTCAGCCCCTATGAAATAATCTTTGGTCGGCCAGCCAACATATGGGGAGTGCCTAGGCCCACGAAGTTTAGCGAGCTGCAACACCCCATTTTGCTTGACTATTTGTATGAATTGACGGCTAAATTGCGTGTTTTATATCAACAGGTTCACAACACCTTGCCTCCGGTCTCTGAGACACCGGGTCACTCCATTGACCCCGGTTCCTGGGTGCTTGTCCGAAACTTCCAGAGGACAAGAAACGACCAGCCCAGATGGACCGGGCCTCACCTCGTCCTCCTGTCTACAAGGTTGACGGTTAGGGTGGAGGGGAAGACCAATTGGGTCCACGGGATCCATTGTAAGAAGATACCCTTCCCTCTGCCACATGACCAATGGGTCCGGAAAGGAGGCACTGACTCAGAGCGCACAACTGATGAACGTGTAAAAGAAGCTAAACGTGATTGTAAGAGTGAGAACATTTTCCAAGAAACTGTGCCACCACCAGAACAATTGAACTCTGTGGAACCTGAACTACTATTTCTGGACCAGACAGTACCCGGGAAAAGACGCTACAATTTACGACCAAGAAAAACAGACTAAAGTAAAAGTGATTTATTTTATGATCCGAGAGAAAAACCTGTGGACTAATAAAAAAATGCGTTTTTCCCAAATACTATTTTTGAAAGTGCAGATTCTCCCATCTAGGTAACTTGCTTATTTTTGTTTTTCTTGAACCGCCATCCGGGTTCCGCTGCTAGGGTCGCTGTTGATTAAAGACTTTTGGGTGCAGCTGACGACGATAGGTCGCTGGTTCCGGTTAGTCCAAGGGAGCTGCCCTAGACTGACGGAAGCATCCTTTAGCAGAAACAACCTACCGCCGCGGGCAGCACCTTAGAGAGGATGGAGTTTCCTGATGTGGAGAGGCCTGCCAAACAAATGAACTTTAAGCAGAGACTTTTGAAAACAATGACGAAGAAAAACTTTATAATAATGTGTATTTTTATGCTATTTAGCGTAATGGTCTTTTTGATAAGCTATGTTTTATTCTCTTTTCACGTGACATTTGCGCCCACTACATCACCCATACCTCCCCCTACTGTTTCCTCTCATTCTTTCCACCCTTTGCCTGACCACGAATCAAATAGGAGATTAGAGTTCATTAATAACTCCTTCGTTCAGTTATTACACCAACACCAACTTGTAATGAACACAACCAACTGTTGGGTGTGCGGTCTCATGCCCCACACCACGGATAGAGGTATCCCCTATTTGGTCCTGCCATTTAGTCGCAATGGGTCAGTATGGGCATATAGGACAATGTTCATATATGCACGAGAAATCCAACCCCTACGTTCTGTAAAAGACAACCTCAAGACTAGCGCCCTAGTCAAGGGTATAGTTGACATGATCAAGGAAGTAACTTCTTACGAAGATACCCCGGATGATGAGATACTTGCATATGTAGGTTGGAATGTGACCGGATATGGCACTACATTAAGTGAGAAACAGCAAGCCAAAAGATCGTCCCCTATCTGGATCGTACCCCATCAAGGTCACCTGTGTCTGCAAGGTATTGGTAGGAATCCCAGAGCTCAGCTAGGGAAGAGTGTCTGTACAGAAACGTATGTTTTTGGATCTCAGACTTCCCCTGCCTTTTTAGCCGCTAAGGGTACTTATTTCATCTGCCATGATAGAGCCTATACATGGTTGCCCCCTGACTTCTCGGGCTCATGTTTTGTTTCATTCCTGTTACCTCCCACCTACACAGCAGCGGCGGATTACCATCGGACAAGGGTAGTTAGAGGTGTTTTGAGTAAAGAAGACACTGCAGGTCAAGAATTCGGTGACTTTGCAATGGGTTTTCTGTCGTTCTGGGGAGCCATGGCTAACAGCAGAAACATAAGGCAATTGACAAGGGTAGTTGAATCCACCGTGATTGAAACTGCTGGTGCCCTTAGTAACCTGACTGCTGAGCTCCAGTCGGATCGACTGATGACCCTTCAGAACCGGGTCGCTTTGTATGTAATACTTGCGGACCGAGGTGGAGTATGCAAATTGATCCAGTCCAGTTGTTGCATTTTTATTCCAGATAATGCTCCGACAGTGTACGGGGCCATCTCCAAACTACATAAGATTTCCGAATCTATTCATGTGGATAAAGGAGATTGGTCGTTAATGGGATGGTTCTGGGAACTAATATCTGCCTGGGGATGGAAAATTCTGATGGTCATTGGGATGGTCTTAGCCATTCTTTTCCTGTTCTGTCTATGCATACAGTGTGCTCCTGCAATATGTGGCCTCTGTGTTACATCATGTGTAAGGAAGCCTGTGTCAAGACATGCGCTCAGCACTAGAATGATGTTGCAGCAACATCTCAATGACTTTAGGAATATAGATCTGGACTCAGATTAACATGAGGATAGATTAATTGCCTATGTAAGGGCAAAAGGAGGGTCTGTGGTTCTGAAAAATCTGGATCCGTATAAAGTACTGAACTCGAGAATAAAAACTTTGTCGAAATAGGACGAATTTGGTATCAAAAGACCGAGAATGACGAGTACATCAAGTACATGTATTTTCGGCATATTCGAGTGACGATTTCACCTCGAAATCGTCATTTACCTTCTAAACCCTTAGCTGCATGTTGCCCCTTACATAGGCCTTAATCCAGTTGAATTTGAGGACACATACTCCTTAATCGACTTCTTCCTGACCCCAGTACAAGTTAGAACCATTGCCCCAGGCCGAACTCGTTAGGTCAGTTCCCTCCCAGTGGCCGAGCAAGATAGCATCTAGGCCCAACCAGCCATAAAACCATTTCAGCGCGCACACCTGCCATATCTCGCTCACATCTTTCTTTACTCCTTTTCTTCACTTGCTTTATGATGGGGAGATGACCATTTTTATTAGGGGTCCAGCGATATCTGATGAAATGATGGGCCTTGCCGGATGATTTGTTATGGGCAGCACGACGTGAAATATGTGCATGTCATCATGACTCTGCTTTTCTTTTGTAATCAGTAACCATAAATGAAATACCACGAATCCAAGGAATGTTTTGCCCAAGGCTGAATATTATGTATAAGAAGAGAAGCCTAACTTCATGAAAGTGTGCAGTCTCCTGAATATACTCGAATTGTACTTCGAGGACCCTGTCACCTTGGTTGCAGCCAATAAACTAATCTTTGACTTCACCTAGAAGACTCCGAGTTTCTGTAGGTCTGACTCAGGAGAACCCGAGGTCTCTGGGTGTTGATCCCCTGGCACCGCTGGGTTACCGGTTCTGTGCCGGTTCTTAAAAACCCAGTACCTCAACCATTGACGTTTGAAGGGGATGTGGAGAGCTGGAGCATTCCTTTTGGGAGGGGGGACGAGTGGGATCACTCTGGGAGAATAAATCCCAATTACCATAGAACTCAACATCAGCTGTTCCCCACACCAATCTTGGAGGAGGTGGGTTGGGAAACGTATTATGGGAGGGGAGGCGTCTGGGGGAAAGAAATAGAAGAGAATACCGCCCCAAATTCCAACATCCAACCTACTTCCCAACATCTAATAGATACAGTGCTTTAGAAATGGTGGATTGACAGGTGAGCCCTCATGACAAGGAGTTTTTCCATTGCCATAGAGAGGGCTCGGATAGGTTCATCATACTCAGCCCTACGCAACAGAGATTAGTTAAGATAGGTAAGATTAAGAGAAGAGACTCATACAAGAGATTCCAAAATGCTTAATACTGATCATCCTGATAACTATAGGGAGAGAATAGAACCTAGAATGGACGTGGACATACTATCTAACCCCACGCCACTGGCAATTGATCAAGCTCCCCCTCCATTAATAACAGCAAATGACAAGTCGCACTTCCTGAAAATACTTTCATGGAATGTGGCAGGCTTGGGAAACAAGTGGGACCATCTTGGATGGTTACCATTTATCGATTCCAAAGATATATGTCTCCTTCAAGAAACCTGGGCGAGGGAAGACCTCCACCCGCAAGGTTTTGCATCATTTTACATTCCAGCCAAATGGGGGGTAGAGGCCGCCCCTCTGGTGGCCTTGCAATATGGGTGGCAACTCACCTGGGATGCAAAGCTATGTGACTCCCACTGACCTCAGAAGATATCCTAGCGGTGCAGCTCGATTGGTCGAACTCCCGCAGATTGGTCTTGATAAACGTCTATTCTAGACCAATAAACGTAGCAAGAGAATCGACCACCATCGAGGAACTTTCAGATTTCCTAAATGATTTACCAACAGGGATTCCATTCGTCATAGGAGGGGATTTTAATTCACACTTTGAGCCTCTTACAGGCCTCCTAGACGGTTCCTCATTCGAAGAGGATGTAAGATGGCGAGTCCCTCCAACGGTAGCTCCACCGCCTAGAGCATGGACCGCACTTGCAGTACAGATTACTGCCCTAACCCTTAAACAAGGAATTAGGGCGTGCAATGGTCGAACTAAATCTGACAATCCTAGCAAACATACTTTTAACAAGTTAGGAAGGGAGTCAAGAATAGATTATGTTTTAGTCCAACTGTCCTCTTGGCATCATATAATCGACTTCAGAGTGCTACCAAAAACTGATAGTGATCATAACGCTCTGGAACTTGACTATGTGAATCCAGGACAGGAGGGGAGGGACCATGCACTTGGGCGTTAAACCCAAACCCAAGCTTGCGCCTTGAGAACAATAGGAAAAGAATCAGATGGGAAAAACTGGCTACTAATAGGGAAAAACTATCATTACTCTATACAAGAGCAATTCCAATATTACAAAAAGTTGGTTGTCTTAATTGGGAATCATCCACTTGGGAAACATATACAATAATGTCCTCCCTACACGAGGAATTAACTAGGAACTTGGCTATAGTTCTTTCTTCTAAGTCCATCAACAGAGGAGCTGGCTATCACCGTCCCACATGGTATAATGGAAGTTGTCACAAGTTAAAGGGGGACCTTCTCTCTGCTATCAAAGAGGGTAAAAGTCGGACAGAGATACAGTCCAGAAGAGGGGCATATAAGAAAATGGTCAAGAGTGCCAGGATGGAATGGGACCAGAACAAGTGGGAGAAACCCTTCCCTAGCTTTAAAGGACTCCCGGAAATTCTGGCGCATAGTAAATAGGGGGTGTGAAGATCTAGCTCCTGCAATAGAACCAAACATTGCCCCAAGTGCTTGGCAAGAACATTTCCAATCACTTTATACAGAGGAAAATGGGGCCAGAGGTTATTCACCCCCTCTAGTCCAAATTCCACCAAGAGGGGAACTCTTTACAGAAAAGGAGGTTAGAGCAGTGATCACAGGCCTACCATCGGGCAAAGCCCCTGGTTTGGATGGTCTGCCAGGTGACCTGTTCAAACAGGAGCCGGAAGTATGGACCCCCTATCTACTGGTACTATTTAATGCTGTTTTGAGGGGCATGGATGTGCCTTGTACTTGGTTGGGAGCAGAGGTGGTCCCTATATTTAAAAAGGGCTCCCCTCTACTCCCAGCTAACTATATGCCCATCAGCCTCATAGACGTGTCCCAGAAACTTTTTGGGAGGTTAATATTAGATCGGCTCCAGAGTTGGCTAGAGGAGCATGCTATTCTGAGCCCATATCAGGCAGGTTTTAGAACAGGGATATCAACAACTGACCAAATATTTCGTCTTAACCTCATCTATTGGAAGACCGCATTAGTTGAGAGGAGCAGCTTGTACACTGTGTTTGTGGACTTAAGAGCTGCCTTCGACTTGGTCCCTAGACCAAAATTATGGAGAGTCTTGGCAGAGATGGGTGTTCCGGCAGAAATTCTATCCATCTTAATTAAACTCCACCAGAACAACTTTGCTCGTGTCAGGTGTGAAAAGAATGGGGACCTCACAGACAAATTCCCCGTTGGCAGAGGGGTTAGACAGGGTTGTGTTCTTGCACCGACCCTGTTCTGCCTCTTTGTCAACGGGGTGATTGCTCACCTGACAAGGATTCCAGATATTGATGCCCCCAAGTTGGATGGCAGCAGGGTGCCCGCTATTATGTTTGCGGATGACACCCTACTGCTATCTAAATCCCCCACTGGAATACAAAGGATATTGGATGGATTTCTAGACTTCTGTACAGAAAGGGGACTTGAGATCAACGCCCAAAAAACAAAATACATGGTCCTAAATCCCTCTCAATCAATACGACCAAATCCCCTGCTTGGCTCGGTCCGCCTGGAGAGAGTCAATACCTTTGAGTACTTGGGGGTAACTATTAACGAGAAAATGACCTTGGACACACACATAACCAAATGTAATTTAAAATTGGTGCAGCTAGTGGGAGGGATATCAAGGATGGTTAAGAATTCCACATACCGTCCACTGAGTCTAATCATCCAAATTTACAAAGCACAAGCCCGGGGGGCAGTTACATATGGGGGCGAACTTTGGGGCCACACCACCGCCCACAAACTGTTGCTTACTGAAAACAAATTCATCAGGCAGTTGGCAGCCCTTCCCGCAAGTACGCCCCTGCTGCCCCTGAGATTGGATTTGAACATCAGGCCAATCGAGGACGAATTGGGACTCAAGCCATTAACATTCTGGCGAAGAATATGGAGCAGCATTGATCTTGTCAAATACAGGACAGAGCTCCAGGAGTTTCTAAACACACCAAAAGCTAACTCCATTCCTTGGTTATCCTATATAAAAAGATCGTTTATGTCACTTGGTTTACCAGAATTATGGAATGACCCGATAAATACATGCAATAGGATTACACGGCCAGAACTCTCAAAGGTTTACTATAACTCAAAACTGTCTGCTGTCGTGAACAGCACGCGAGTGGGTTCTTTGACCAATCTATTTATCCAAAACAAAGATTTATACTTCTTTGAGTGCGTTTTGGATGGAATTAACCCACCGCTTGCGAGGAAACTCTTCATGCAGTGGAGATATGGAACCCTCCCACTAAGGTCATTCACGAGCTCATGGTCCTCATCTACGACTACAGAACGATGCCCGGGGTGTGACTACCATCGAGAAAATGACATACATGTGGTACTCTTTTGTCAATCCTATCGAAAAATTAGGAAATATTGGCTGATTCCCCTCCTCAAAAATATGGGATTCAGAAAATTTTTACCGGCTTATAGAATCTTGAAGACCGATTCCTCTCCACAAATTGTTTTTGCAATGGCAAAATTCCTAAAGCAATGTGGCATGCACGTTCTCGCATCATTAGGCTGAATCCAGACTTTTAAACATGTATTATCAAATTTTACTTAACAAATGATAACTTGATTATTCATCTAAGACCAACTTTTAACTCTTACTGTGTACTGTAAATACTTTGTTGTTATAATGAGTGTTTATCTTTTATGATCTAATTGGTCGAAATAAAGATTCAAAAGTAAGTAGAGTGCAGTAGTTTTCTGATTACTGCATTCTTTCCATAAAATACTTCACCTTGTTATGCACCTTGGTAAGTTTCTAATGTGTTAAAATCTGTCAATCAATGGTTATCACAAGTTCATCACAGTTCCCCAGGCCTTCACAAAGTGCTTCCGGAATGTCAGCTGAGGAACTGATGATTTCGAGGAGGCAGCAGGTGGCGCACCCGGGTCTTTATCAAACACCTGGAAGCATCAGATCACAAACACAGACCGAGAGCAGCAAAGAGCGAAAAACGGACTGATTATTGCTGGTAAGGAGACAAAAGAAAATGGTCTCCATTGAATAGAAAATATAAAATACACATTTACACAAAATACGCATTTAAAAAGAAAAAAAAAGTGACCCGCCCGAACAGGGACTTGAACCCTGGACCCTCAGATTAAAAGTCTGATGCTCTACCGACTGAGCTATCCGGGCTTCAAGATAGTTTTTCAAACGACTAACTGATATATGAGAGAAATGATGTCTACTGTAGTACGTGGTCGTTCCCTGGTGCAGTGCTCAGAAGCCCTCCTCGCCTTCCACGCTCCCAGGGCTGCAGCATTCACCTGTCCAGTGGGCACGGAGCCGGACGGGGCTCTCGTCTCTTCCAGTTTCTTTCGTGCCAGGGTTCACCTGGGCTCCACGCACTATGTTACAGCACCGCACTGACACACGGTGACACTGCCCCGACTCTGGCCGGTGACCGTGTGTTGTGTGAGTCACTTCCTGCGAGAACTCTGCTGGCATTGTGTATGCCACTGGGGGGGGGGTGCTTAGTAAGTCATTTGCGGGAGGGGGATGTGGTAGTTATACCCCCCTCTGTAAAGTCGCTCAATCAAACTGTCTTACTGTCTCTACTGCACGCTTCTGAGGAAGCTGCCAAACCTGGAACCTGGACATTGTTGCCAGTTAGAAGCAGGTAAAACGTTGTCCAAGCGCTTTGTACCAAATAGGGCTCGGCGCCTTTCGTGTCACTCCGAGTGACTCCGGAAACCTTCTTTATAGCACAGAGCGCGGGTCCCTGCTCACGGGGCACATTGTCATGGTTTAATAAGGCACGGCTCCAAGTGTACTCTCCCACCGCTGCCAGGAGATGGCGCTGCCCTGATATCCTCGTAATGATCGTTTATACGTGTCTTGTGGTTCTAACTGGAGGCCGGAGTTTATTCCTACATTTCTCTGTAAACCCTCGGCAAGCATCCTGGGTGTCCAGAGGAGGGCTGCAGCTACCAGGAGAACTCGCTCTGGGAGCGCTGTGTCAAAGTGCAAGTTAAGAGTTACAAAGTATCCAAGAATTCCAGCCGCGCCAGTAGTGTAGTGGTATCATGCAAGATTCCCATTCTTGCGACCCGGGTTCGATTCCCGGCTGGCGCACGTACCTTTTGCTTGAAAATACTCGAGGTTTGTTTAGGAAACCAACGATTATTTCAGAGAAGACCAAGGTGGAGAGATATTTGCTATTTTGAGCATTATTCTATTGATGGAGACTGTGGGGGGGAGGGAGTGGGGGGGTGAGGTACGCGGGGCGCTATGGGGAGAAGAATGCAGGACTGACAGTCCATCTCCCGGACTCCCCCCACCTCCTTCCCATCTTCAAGCAAGTAGCCCAGGCATTTGCAATTGACATTGCATTATTATTTATTTTATTTTATTTTTTTGTAGAGTTTGATATAGCGCGAACTAGACCCGAGACATCGGCTATCAGAGCGCTTTACCTGAGCACGAGTTTCGTTACATGAGAACACATTCACTTTTTGTTAGGCACGGGGAGATTAAGTGATTTGCACAGGGAGATTAAATGATTTGACCAGAATCACAGGGTGTTGAGCATTGTAGCCGAGACTCGACCAGTTCCCCACTTCGAGGTCTACCGCTCAGGCAGTAAGGCTACATCCTCTCCCCAACGCCATTTGCAATGCCAACAGCTCAAACTTTCAATAATGCGAGACCTATTGCATTGCTAATTCTTGTTTAAAAAATCCGATCTGAGCTTCTTCTCATACCCTGAATATAAGTGGTTCGACTATACTTACATGTGACAGGCGTTTTGGGAGTGAACCGTACACATGCTGTGTTCACTGGAGATGCTGTACATGTCACACGAGGTGATGGTTCTCTGGTTAGGGCTGAGGTCATTACAGTTTCTCTGCTCATGTTTCTGGGTTGCAATAAATAGAACAGCTAATAATAACTGTGTTGAGCAACTGTTTTCTCAGATTCTAAGATGTGTATTTCCTTTCCTTGAGTCACACCCCTTTAGTATGATCAAAAAAGCCTCATTGCAGGCTGTGCCTTGAGTACCCTACATTTTAGGCACTTCCTTCATAGGTGCAAACTTTCATTTGCACCAGAAACAGGATTACAGCCGGGAGGTCCAACTTTATAAGGCCCTTTGTTCTCGAGCAGGCTTGGGTAGGTATGGTTCAGCCCTAAAGGCTGATGGCAAATGGAGTAGCTGCTGCTGTTCTGGCATGCTCATCTTCAAGGGGCAGAAGCAGTGGTGGTTTCTGGCAAATCACAGCAACTGTTGTCGCAAAAAATATACACATAACTTAATACACATTGTATTGTATTGCAATTGCATTTGTATAGCGCTTACTACCCCTGACTAGGCGTCAAATCAGTTTTTAGGCGAGTATCACGCTGTTCCAAAACTCATAAAGGATTAGTGGTTGTTAGACGTGGCCCTTTTTGGCACATTCAACTCTAAACGTTTTGCCTTAGCTCTGACATGGTGTTGGTGGTTTTAGGCCTCTGGGCACTTTAGCACTGTGGTCAGTGTAAAGTGCGTGCGCTCTTTGTGTGCATCTGGTAAGGTTGGTCTGCCCTCCCATAGGAATGCAAAGGGAATTTATTAAACCCCACAGTCCTTAAAACAAAATGGAACCCCGTAGTGAAAAAAGGTAAACCGTTTTTCATAACAAATAACTGGGGTGTACCGATAGAGAACAGATTCTCCGCCCTTTCTGGTCTCAATGAGTGTGATTGACTGAAAGGGCGGATGAGTATAGGTATGGATAAAACTGCAGGGTCTCAAGTAAGGGGAATAGGTGTTGCTATGAAGTCTATTTCAACTAAATCTAGTAATGAGGGGACACCTAGCTCTAGAGGGGATCATTATAGTACTGTGGGGCATTTGACATCGATTCACCGCAGCATTGAATGCAGAGGCGAAATTAGCCCCCCTCTAATCTGACCAATACCCCCCATGTAATGCCATTTCATGGGAGGGATAGGCAGTTAAAAACAGGTCTTAAATTTCTTTCGTGGAATCTGGCGGGAATTCGTTCTAAACTTGAGTCCCCCGAATGGTGTGAATTTATAGATAGCCATGATGTTATCATGTTTCAGGAGACTTGGGCAGTGACCCCCGTTTATCGGCAGGGCTTTTTAATTTTTTTTGCCCCTGCAAAAAAGAACCCAAAAGGGCGGCCCTCAGGGGGACTAATTATATGGGTACGCCAATCATTAAAATGTTCCATCAAAGTGAGGCCAGTTAGCAACTATGATCTACTCCCAATCGTGATAACATGGGCTGATCGTCAAGACATGGCCCTTTATAACATCTACGCCAGGGGAACTCAAGGGGGTAAAGCTGCCGAGGTGGTAGTAGTATTAGATAACGACCTAGAGAATCTTCCACTGCATACCACCATTATAGTGGGGGGAGACATGAATACCACGTTTGAACCACTAGGCAATGAGGATAACGAACTGTCCCTAGAGGAAGACATTAAATGGGGAGTCCCTCAATTGGATTTACCTGTGATAAAGAAATGGACTGAGGTGGCTATACAAGTCAAGAGTATGTGCTTGGCCAGGGGGTTGAGGGCAGTAAACGGCCGCACCCCCTCAGACCTACAGGGTGCGCACACCTTTGACAACACAAGGTCAAGTAGTCGGATAGACTACATCCTTGTAGATGTCAGAGTCTGGAAATAGGTAATAGACATGAAAGTGATGTCTAGATTAGAGAGCGATCACAATCCATTGTGCTTGCTCTTTAACCAGGACCAAAATAAAAGTCCACCTATTCAGGAAGGGGGTGTTATCCCGCTAGATGTCATCTCAACCAACAACCTCCGACATATTAAATGGGCAACATTGATGGATAAGCCAGGGGATATGCAGGACTTATTGGAGGCTGTTGAAAAAGAGGTCAGCAGTTTGCAGGTTCACTGTAATGAATTAAATTTTAACAAATTAATTGAAGAGTCACATCCTAAGTTTGTTGTTAAGTTACAGGGGTTTTTCTTAAAAAAGGCAGATAAGGGGAAAGGCGCCGGCCCCCAGAGATATCGAGGATGGTATGACCATTCCTGTAGAAAGGCACGGCAGAACCTTAGCCTAGCCCTGAGGACTAAAGAAGGTGTGCTGAAGGCCAGGGATGATTATAGGAAAGCACAAGCTAGGGCAAAAAGGTTGTGGGATGAGAATCAATGGTTAGATCTTAAAAAAGCCTGTGCAGCTAAACAACAGAAAGAGTTTTGGGCCATTTTAAAATGGGGTAGGGGGGGAATGGCAAAGTGTCCGAAAAATTATGTTCCAAAAGAAGCATGGGTGGACTTTTTTAAACCCCAATATGCTGATAACTCGATTTCGACACCCCATCCGCTCCCCAAAATGGTCTTTTACAGTCACAAAATATTCTCTTTGAGAGATGTAAATGTAGCATTGGACGGGGTGACTAGAGGCAGGGCTCCAGGTATTGATGGAATACCGGCAGATGTATTTTTATCTGACCGGCTAACTGGTGGCAAATTTTTTTTATGGCTTGCGAATTCTATCGCACAAGGAGCTATGATACCATCTTCATGGAAGGGTGCGGAGATTATTCCTGTTTTTAAAAAAGGGGATAAGGCTTTACCAAATAACTATAGGCCCATCAGCCTTATCGACACAGCACAAAAACTGATGGGTAGAATGATACAAAATAAAATACAAGCCTGGATAGATGATAAGGATATCCTTTCCCCGTACCAAGCCGGCTTTCGACCATTAACTAGCTCCGTTGATCAGGTATTCCACTTTTTAACTCTCTACTGGAAAAATGTGTCTCTGACAAATGGCCCACTATATGCTGTCTTCGTAGATCTGAAGGCAGCATTTGATTTAGTACCCAGACAAAAACTTTGGATTGTTTTAAGTGATCTTGGCATTAGCCCCAAGTTATTGACTCTGCTCGTGCGTATGCACGAAAATAACTACGCAAGAATTAGGTGGGGGGGACAGGGAGACGTCACAGACTCCTTCCCCGTGGAGCGAGGGGTAAGGCAGGGATGTGTCCTGGCCCCCGCCTTGTTCTCTCTCTATATTAATGGCGTAGTAGATTTTTTAAAGAAATCTCCAACAGATGCTCCATTGCTAGATGGGGAGCGGGTTCCAGTATTAATGTTTGCTGATGACACTCTACTGGTTTCACGGACCCCCAGTGGTCTACAAAAGACAATTTATGCATTTGGAGAATTCTGTCGGATTCGGGGTTTGGAGCTAAATACCTCAAAGACCAAGTTCATGAATTTGAATCCCGCTAAGCAATTCAAGGGAAAAATATATTTTAATGGGTGTTTTTTGGAAGAAGTGAACGCTTTTACCTACCTTGGCATTTCTTTGCAGGGCAATATGAATTGGAAATCTCATTTGGATTTTGTGATCTTAAAGTTCCACCAGCTGGCTGGGGCCATAGCGCAAAAATATAAATCTTCATTAACAAAACCTATTCAGCCCATAATGGAGATTTATAGTATGAAAGTGCTGGGCGCCTGTCTTTATGGATCAGAGCTATGGGGCTTCACCAATCTGAGCGCTTTGACTATTGCAGAGAACAAATTTCTTCGCCGGTTGGTTGGTGTCCCACAGAGTACCCCATCGATTCCGCTCCTATACGACCTTGGGAGGAAAAAGATTGAAGATATGGCTCGATTGCGCCCACTTCTATATTGGAGGCGCATAAAGACTACGCCAGAATTGAGCCATTATGCGTCAGCTCTTATGGACATTGTTAAATCTGATCGGTTCCATAAAATAGCTTGGCTCAAAGAAATTAGGAACTTGCTTCAAAAGTTGCACCTAGATCACTTATGGACTGCCATTGACCCCTCCGCTTTTCCATCTAAAGCGATACTGAAAAAAATGTATTGGGACAAGGTATGTCATTCCGCTTTAATTTCCGATCATCCGTCTATGATGGTATCCCAGTACTTGGAGATAAAAACAATCCCAAAATATGAATTGTACTGGGATTTGATTACAAAACCCATGGACAGAAAGCTGTACTTCCAGTTTAGAGTTGGTTCCCTGCCTTTAAATGCTTTCACTTTTAAATGGTCACCGGGCAATGTAAATACATGTTGTTACTGTAAGGTACATGTTGAAGACATCCCACATTTTTTGTTTGTTTGCCCATTATATGCTGCCCCAAGAAGTAGATGGCTAAAACCGGTTTGCAGGAATCTGGGTATAAGAAAGCACCTAGAAGCATTGAGAATATTAAGATGAAATTGTGCTCCTAATCTTGCAATCGCTTTAGCCAAATACTTGGGATGGGCCTGGATAATTCGCATGCGCACTTTAAACTCCAACTGATTAATTAAGATGGATTATATTTATTCTAGGACTAGCCCCATTTCCTCATGAACTAAGTATTGTGACTCTGACTTTCTTTTTTAAATGAATGTATTTTTAAAATGTAAATATTCGCCAGCATTTTTTCGTACTTGATTGTATTTAATGTGTATTTTAGGTTGATCTTAAAGTTTAGCATAGTATTTATAATTGTTTAGGATAGGGGAAAATGCTTTTATGACAATGCTGTCGAATAAAGTATTGAAAACTTGAAACTTGCATTGGGGATTCCCTGACTAAGTGTGTCTGTGGTAAATCCTGGAATGGGAGGAGCAGCGTGGTCAAGTTTAGTATGTGTGAAATTGTGAGAATAAATGCTGCGCAATGGTGTGCGCAGTTTATTTAAACTATTTTAGAAATTGCCACTTTTAGAAGTTGGCATTTCTGTGTGCTGTGTGTCTGCCTGCCTGATGTGAATTGCATGTCTGGCTTGTGAGTGACAGGGGCTGGAAGGTATGTGTGGCTCCAGGAGGGGCAGGGTGAGTCAGCGCTAGGCTGCATGGGACATCTGGGCTGGGAGTAGTGGGAGGAGTAATCCTGTGCCCAGTCTGCACAATGCTGGCTCCCCCCCCGTGGTGCGTTTGATCACCTAGCCCTCACCTGACAAAGGGGAAGAAGAGCTTGCAAAACAAAGTGCTCCAAATCTCCCCTGAACCAGTTGCATCTGGTTCCCCCATGCTCTGCGCTACAGGCAAAGAGAATCTGAGTATAAGTATAGGGGCTGTGACCCCATGAAGTTGTTCTGCTTCTGTTCTGCGCTGGGGGCTTGCTGCTGCTGGGGCCCAGGAGGAACCGTCACAGGGGCTTACCTCCCTGCTGGAGGGCCCTGTGTGCTGCCCTCCCTGGGCCCAGCTATGCCCCATGGACCTGAAGGAATTGCTGGGACCTTTTGCACCATGTGAGCGATTTGTTTTTTATATGCCTGGACCTTTTTGCTGCATTTTTGCACCCTGTGAGCGCTTTGTTTTAAATTCCCCTTGAAAGGGAGCACGAGGGCTCCGCAGCGCTGAGCTGCCCATGGAGGAAGGAATCCCCAGTGTAGGGATTCCCTCGCATTGCCGGTGTGAGTAGTGGGTGCCAACCCCACATGGCCGCTTTTTGTTTGTTGTTAATGCGGGTGCCCACCCCGCGTTTGTTGCCTTAGGCGGAGCCCACCCCACATTCTACTATCGGGAAATTACTGCTGCGGCCCGGTGCGACCAGGAAGACAGGCGCGTCCGCCTGACTGTGGGCTGGGCCTTGTGAGCTTCACTTCCACCTTCCCCTCTGTCCGGGAGAAGGCGACCGAAAAGACTGTCAATTCCTGGCGGGGCTCTCGTGAGCAGAGGGAAGGCCTGTGTATTTCCAGAGAAGTCCCGGGTCCCAGGAGGGGGCCCAGGTGAAGTGAGAAGATGCCCGGTCCAACGTCGGCAGGGCTATTATTCCTGGAGAGAGCCACACATGCTGCGAAGAGGAGCACGAGAGGAGAAAGCCACCAAGGAGTGGGGGCTCTTCTAAAGCGCACCGCAGGCAGCCTCCTTTAAAGGAGAAGGCACCAGAGGAGGAGTTGCCCCTGCAGACCGGGTGAGTGGGGGATTCTCTATTGTGCCAGTGTTTGTGCTGATCGAGGCACAGTGCCAGTCCTAGTTCCCGAGCTGCCCTGCCTGATAGAGGGCTGCTCCAATGATGGGCACTTTATTTCCAGGCACAGTGACAGTGTCGATTTGCTGAGCGGACCCACCGTCGCGGGCCGGTCCTACGAGGGGGCATATTTGTTTTAAGAGGGCCCATATGGGCCCGTGCCCCTACAAGTTTTGCCAGTTTCTGCAGCTGCCCCGCTTGCTAGAGGGCAGCTGCAATTTGGTTTTGAGAGGCCCAGTGGGGCTGAAAAGGCACAGATGTGCCAGGCCCCTTCACTTGTTTTAATCACAGCTGCGCCTGAACAGCGCGGGCAGCTGCAACATTTTGTGCATATTAGTCCGAGGGCCATTTGTGTGGAGTCCAGTTGAGGACTCAGGGCACAGACATGCCAGTGCCTTTCCCAGCTGCACAGCAATTAGCGTCAGCTGCAACGTTTAGGTCTGCGCATTTGCGCACTTGCGAATTCTGCTGCATTGGCAGCCGCCCTGACTTTGTTGGACATAGGGCATTTGAGCCCCTCTGAGAAGGCCAGTTGGCCTGGGGGACTGTTAGGTTTGTAGGGCGCCAGGCCCTAATGCGATTTATGTGGTGCTAGGAAATGTGATTCATATACTATGATTTACGCACCCTGTTTTATGCCTCTAACTGTGGTTTATGTGTATGAGGTTATTTGTATACTGAGGTTTATGCTAGTGAGATTATCCTCTACTGTGCGTTATGCCCCTGATGTGAGTTATGCTTAGGAGGTATTGGTCTAATATGTTTAGGCTTATGAGGTTGGCACAGAATGTATTTCATGCCTAAATGTGATACTGTGCATAATATGGTTTATGTTACAGGATGATGCTGAGTACAGTGTTTGCCAGTAATTACTGGTTGTGTTCTACATTTATGATATGTTCTACATTTACTATGTTCACTTTGTGATGTTTCTAACAGTGGTCCAATTGTCCCTGTCATGTGTATATAATCCCCTGTAAACATTGCCTAGTGCCAGGTGGCACAGTGTATATTGTGTGATTACTATTCTAATGTGTTTCATGATAATACAAAGGCTATTTTTTATATAACCTTGTGTGGAGTTCCTTTTGTGGTGTGCCTAGTATGTTGTTGCTGTGTGTGTGTTGCGCAAACGCTTTACACATTGCCCCCGGGATAGGCCTGACTGCTCGTGCCAAGCTACCAAGGGGTTGAGCAGGGGTTATCTTTGGCATGTAACTCCCTTGTCCTGACTAGAGTGGTGGTCTCTGCCTGGCTTTGGCACAAGCCATATCCAACCAGAGATCCCATTTCTAACCGTGGTGAATTAGTATAATGAAATATTAAATAACTTTGACTGGAAGATATACTAGTCAGTTATTCTGATTGAGAAGGATAGTGGAGGGATAGTAGAGGGAAAAAGGTTGGTATTTATAAAGCGGTTCCTACCCCTGATGAGGAGTTTAAGAGCTATTTTCGGAAGTCTCACGCTACTCCAGAACCAATAAACGATTATTTCAGAAAAGTGCTTGGGGATCATAGTAGTAGTTTGGGGTTTCAATTGAATGAGACAGTAGACGTAGAGGATATATTGATGGAGGTACAGGGTGAGATATAGGGTAGTGGATTGGAAAGAGTAGTAGAATGAGGTTTGAGATGAGTCAGAGAGTTGAGGTAGAGGATATATTGAGAGTGGGATAGATTGAGAAATAGGGTAGTACTCTGAATATGCTGAATTAGAAGAAAAGTAATAAATATATAGATACATAAGTAAATGGAAGGTATGTATATGCACAAGGAAGACAGTATATGTAGCGTAAAGATGCATTCTATAAACTCCAGCTTTCAAATGTTGTTGTACTTTAAATTCTTTTTTTGTTTTTTTTTAAATTCAATTGTGAAGCAATTGTAGATAAAGAGTTATGATAAAAGATGCAATTATGTATGCAGTCACTTATATATATGTTAAAACATAGAATAATGCAACTGTCGGTAATATGTAGATTTATTAAGCATAACTAACGAATATCTACATTTTTGACCAGGTTGTGTGAACAGTGCTGCAGATACAGGGTGTCCTCACCCTGCGAGTGCTTTGTTTGAGCGCAACTCAAGAGATACAAACTATTCTAACACCCCCACTTGCACCAGTAGTTTAGTGGTATCATGCAAAATTCCCATGTTTGTGACCCGGTGTTCAATTCCCGGCTGGAGCACTTCCTTTTACCTTTAAAATACTCAATTGTTGTTTAGGAATCCATGGGTTTGAGGGGTCTGGGCATAGGACGATTATTTCAGCGAAGACCAAGGGTGAGAGATATTTGCAAATTTGAGCATTCCTTATACTTTTGATGGAGAATGGGGGGGTGCTACGCGGAGAAGAGAGCAGGACTGATTGCCAATCTCTCGGACTCCCCCCACCTCCTTCCCATCTTCGTGCAAGTAGCCCAGGCTGCTAGTGGGCGACAGGGATAGGTAGGAACTTATAGATGAACGGAACAAGCTAGGAGAATATAAAAAGGGGTAGTAATGAGGGAGCCGCTATTACAGTTTGTGGACTCCATTTTGTCCTGCGGGTAGACAAGTTTAATTGACATGAGGAAAAGTTACAGTTTTGTTAGGGTAAGGTAGATTTTAATTTCAAAAGTGATCCACGGATGTGGCTTGGGAAACCCTGCGCATGTTGTGCACAGTCAGGAGGTCTGACCTTAATAAGGACCTTTGTTCTCGAGCAGGCTTGGGTAGGTATGGTTCAGCCCAAAAGGCTGATAGAAAATTGGAGTAGCTGTGCTGTTCTAGCATGCTCATCTTCAAGGGGCAGGAGCAGTTGTGGTTGGTGGCATATCACATTGACGGTTGTCACAAAAAATATACACATAACTAATAAGCATTGTGCTGTATTGCAATTGCATTTATTTTGCATTCACTACAATGAGGCGATGAAGCATTTTCTCTGCGATTATCACACTACTCCAGAACTCATAAAGGATTGGTGGTAAAGTAGTATACTGAAATATGAAAATAATTTGAGTGGTGGATATGTTAGTCAGTCATTTGGATTGAGAAGGATAGTGGAGGGATAATAGAGGAGAAAAGATTTGCATTTATATAGCATTTGCTACCCTTGATGAGGAGTTGAAGCAGTTTTTCAGCAAGTAGTACTCTACTCCAGAATTCATACAGGATTATGTCTGAAAGTGTTAATAAGAGAGTAGACTTAGAGAATATATTAATAGAGGTATAGGGAGAAAAATAGGGTAGTGCATTGGAAAAAGAAATAGAATGAGGTTTGAAATGAGTCCGAGAGTTACGGTAGAGGATTTATTGAGAGCGGTTTAGAGTGAGAAACAGGAAAGTGTATTGGAGAGCAGTATAGAGTGAGAAACAGGATAGTGTAATGGATCATTTAAATTATAAGAAAAGTAATAATTATAGAAATACATAGGTAAATGGAATGTATATACATGCATAAGGAAGGTAGTATATGTACATTAAAGCTGCATTTAATAAACTCCAGCTTTCAAGTGTTGTTGTACTTTCATTTATTTGGGTTTTTTTGTAATTAAATTGTGAAGCAATTGTAGATAAATAGTTTTGATAAAAGATTTAATTATTATGCAGTCACTTATGTACATCTCCACCTTTGACCAGATCTTCAGATTACAACTAATCCACTGGAAAACCGTGGTCCTAGAGGGTAGCAGCCTCCACCTCACAGTTGGGGATCTTAAATCCACTTTTGATTTGGTCCAGCGAGATCAACTGTGGGGTATTCTTCTTGATTTGGGAGTTCTAGCGTATCTTTGCCACCAGTTGAAACGTCTTTATCAGGACAGTTACGCGCAAATTAGATATGGCAAGAATGGTGAACTCTCTGCCCCTTTCCCTGTTGAGAAAGGGGTGCACAGGGATGCGTTCTGGCCCTGACACACTTCTCCCTTTTTGTAAACAGCCTAATTGAAATCCTATTGGATGGGGAAGATATTGACGCACCCAGGCTGGCGAACCGCAAAATTCCAGCTCTTAGGTTTGCGGACGATACACCCTTACTTTCCAAATTTCCCATGGGCATACAGTGGGTGCTTAATGTATTCAGCACTTTCTGCAAAAATCAGGGATTGGAGATTAATCTTCAAAAAACCAAGTATATGGTTTTTAATGCTAAGACCACAAATTGCCCACCCCCCGATTAGATGGAAGGGCCCTAGGGAGGATGTCAGTTTTTGACTATTTAGGGATCACATTAACCGATAAAATGGAATGGGGGACACAAATAAAGAAAGCCAGCTTGAAACTGACCCAGTCCACAAGAGGCATCACAAAAGTCTACATGAGCTGTAAGCACAAAGTGATAGGTCCTGTGGCAGAAATCTATAAGACACAGGCCAGGGGAGCGTCACTGTATGGAGCTGAATTATGGGGCCATTTCCCAACCACTCCCTTCTTAATGCCAGAGAACCTATTTCTTGGGCAATTTCTGGGCCTTCCTACAAGCTCTCCATTAACACCGCTCTGGATGGACCAAGGTATTTACCTATAACAGATGTAGTCTCTTCCAAACCCCTGGCATCGCCATTGGGGCACACCTGAACTAGCAGGATACAAAGAGAAGTTGAAGGATGTTATGAGCCTTCAAGGTGCAGGGAAACTTCCTTGGCTAGCTTATATCAGGAACATTTGTCAGGCCATAGGGAGGACAAACATGTGGACATCCCCAGAAGAGATCTGCTCTACGATCTCTAGAACGGCATTACTTGACTCCCACAGAGAACTTAAATTGGCCCTACTATGGCGGGGGACGAAACCCGGTTGTTTAATCACTAGGTTTTTGGAAATCAAGCAGCAATACAGGCTGGAAGCAGCTGTAGATTATATCCAACCGCTTCTAGCAAAGAATCTTTTCCTCCAATTCAGACACGGGTACTGCCGCTCCACGCATTCATTAACAAATGGCAAGGCGCCCTCACACCAGATTGTCCAGGGTGTGATCGAGGTGAGGAAACTGAAGTGCATGTTGTAGTAAACAGGATAGCAGTCGAAAGGTTTGATTGTAGTTTATTAGCAGTTTAGCAGTTTAACAGGTGCTGCCCAGCAGCGAGGCAAACAGCAGATCAGCAAACAACCAACTGTCAAAACTCCTCCACCTTAACACTCTAAGTAGAATGCGACACAGTTCTACAGAACACTCCTAACAGAGCGTTATACAAACATGAGGATAGAATATTATAATTATGAGGACAGAATACTACATCATCCTCCTTTCTTCAAAATGAAAAAAAAAGTAGTATTATTAAAATTGAATTTTGCCTTGTTATATGTGCCTACGTGTTCCCCATCCTATGTTATATGTGCATGATCGATATGCATATATCCCCCTATGATCGATTTAAGACGCAATTATAGTTGTGTCCAACTCTAGTATGCCAGTATCCAGTTCTCGTGAAAGCAACGAGTATTAGGCCTATGTTGCCAACGTTTTACATTATGCACGTTAATTCACCGCATTGTTCCCGTTTCTAGGCCTCAAAAGGGCCCGGACACCAGATTCAAGCTCCAGTCTCCTGAACCCACTCCGAGGAGCGATGCAGCCCCCACCTGCATCCCTGACCCTTCACTTACTTCCTGCCAAGCAGCGCGGTGCCCGGCCTGGCTCTGCCTGCCTGTCTGCCAAGAATATGTTATGCTTCTAGTTATCAGTTCAGCTTTTCGGCTTCGCATTCCTAAGCTACTGAACCGCATAAACATCTCCAGCTCTAGTCTAGTCTTTCTGTCTCCATGCAAGAGAATTACTGTATTAATATTCATGAAGATTCATAGCACACGCAATACATGTAGAATATATGCATGCACCAGCCTTAGTGTCAAGTAGCCTTTGCCCTGATAACTTTTAGATTCTATCAACATGTACTCCAAACACCAGATACCAGATATGCTATAGGTACATGTCGTCCTGACACCGCAGACTTTAGTCTCCTCTTCTAGTGCAGAAGTCATAGCCCCCAGTTCTCTCCGGTAACACGTCATTGCCCGTTTGCGCGCACCACTAGGTTAAAGGTCCCAGCTACTCAGGTAGCCCCCTCCATGTTTCTGCCCACTTTATGACACTTCTGTGACCTTCACATCACATGTCTACGTGCACGCCCTGTGCACGCTTTCTTTTCACGCCCATGTCTTCTTATCTTACGCTTGTCACTAGTTACGCCTACTGTATGTAATGTAATAGAAATGTCTTACTATATATATGTTGAATTGTGATGAAACGGGTGCAGCTGCCTTCCTTCCTATTTTATTTCAGGCTGTCCCGTTCCAGTCCCTTCCCTTTTGCCTGAATAAAGCCTGTTCAACTCGGATACATCGGATCCTGCCTCTTATTTATTGAGCTATCTGTTATTGTTAATATATTCAAAAATAGTACCGGTAATTAATTATTTATTTACCACATAAATGGCGCCCGAATAGGGACGAGCCCCTTCCTCACGCGCTGGCGATGTACGCAGGTCCCCTGACCCTCTGCAGCCGTGACGGAACTCTACTGCGCACCGGCAGATATTTCTGCTTCAAGTCTCCCTCAGGCCCACGGAGGAGACGGAGACTGCGGTCCGGCATCCAGACGAAGCGGTGTGGAATGCGGTTCGTCCCGACCAGAGCCCAAGCCGAGAGTCAAGGTCCGAAGTATCCGGAGGCCCACC
The DNA here is from genome assembly GCF_964261635.1 of Lissotriton helveticus. Classification (NCBI taxonomy): domain Eukaryota; kingdom Metazoa; phylum Chordata; class Amphibia; order Caudata; family Salamandridae; genus Lissotriton; species Lissotriton helveticus. Next base: position 346,321,495 of record NC_136058.1, on the reverse strand, counting down.
TGTTTCTGAAGTCCGAAGTTCGTAGTCCGACGTCGTAGCAGTCCAGTCCAGTCCGAGGCCTTCCAGTTTCTGCTTCCCGGTGAGTACCGTCGCGGGGGAAGTATCTAGACAGGATCATTAGTTTGTTCCTGGTCCGTTGGGTTTGGGTACACAGATCCAGTCCGAAGTATTCACCTAGGTGGGTACGGTATGACGTGTCTCTTTATGGGACCGGTATGTTCTGTACTGTTTTAGCAGTGCATCCAGTAATTCTAGTAAGTTTCGTTCTCGAGAAATTCATGTGTTCTGTTTTCAGTGTACCAGGTAGTATTTCTGTTCGAACTGTTTTTAATGTATTTCTATGTCGTGGTATGAGTGATTTGTTTGCCATATTATTACTGTGATTATTGTGTATTGTGTTCCAAGTGTATTACCGAAATGCCTCTGCTCTCGAAATTACGTCAGATAAAAACCAGAAAAGGGTTACTCGAAGAATCAGTTCCTGTCCCTCTTAGGGACAGTCCTGGACATTTCATGTATCACAAGCATGGCTTAGATGCCATATTATATCTAGACTTATGGGTCGATTATACGAAAGATCTTGAAGAGAAATATAGATGGCCTGTATCAGGTACATGGGATGCCGAGTGCATCATGCGAGTAGAAGAAGCATTATGGAAAAAGAAAGCCAGACAGTCCCAGAAAGATATGAACAGCTAAGCTCTCGCAACCACAAATAAAGTTTCACAATTCAATTGATTGATGATATACAACACAAAAAGTAACATAGAAGCAGATCCTTTGGTGTGAATCCTGTCCCAGCAGGATTGGGTTTTAATGGGTCCAGACTTGAGAAATAACAGTCAGCCGACACGTGTTTCGTCGTGTGCCGTTGAGTCAACACGACTCTTCAGGGCTTAGAGTCAACCCTTACAATGGGGTTGAGTGAGGTCTGGGCCTTATAGCGGTGTACCCTTTAGGTAAATTGGCGAGATGCTGTCACTAGGAGTAGTAGAATTTTAAGAAATTTAGTTGCAAACGGATGGATTATCCTGTGTTCCCGGTGGCCGTCTGTTCATGACAGACGGCCACCGGGAACACACGGAGGAGGGATACCGATTAATAGCTCACCACTAACCAGGAAGCACACCCGTCTTCCATGGTTTTCTTCTTTATGGATCCCCTCCCGGTTTTCGTAGTTTACATGACTTAACTCAGAGGCCCTGCACCAGGAAATCTCTGATACCACTAAGAAACAGACGTCACTAGTCGATTAGCACGTGACTTTATTTTCGGAACCACAGGATAATCCATCCGTTTGCAACTAAATTTCTTAAAATTCTACTACTCCTAGTGACAGCATCTCGCCAATTTACCTAAAGGGTACACCGCTATAAGGCCCAGACCTCACTCAACCCCATTGTAAGGGTTGACTCTAAGCCCTGAAGAGTCGTGTTGACTCAACGGCACACGACGAAACACGTGTCGGCTGACTGTTATTTCTCAAGTCTGGACCCATTAAAACCCAATCCTGCTGGGACAGGATTCACACCAAAGGATCTGCTTCTATGTTACTTTTTGTGTTGTATATCATCAATCAATTGAATTGTGAAACTTTATTTGTGGTTGCGAGAGCTTAGCTGTTCATATGTGTATGGTCTCTTGACTCCTTAGACGGTTAGGGGTAATTTTCCGTCTGCTCTTAACGCACCACCCATTCACCATCTATGTTCTTCCACACTTGAACGTTTAACCTGAGGTAGTGCGCCCAGATTATCTGAACCCTAAAATTCCCTTCAGTAGTAAGTCCCAGAAAGATGCCATCGAGTTATGGCGCAAAGAATCTCATAAAAGAACCGAAAAAGAATTCAGAAAAACAGAATTAAGTAGGGAATCCTCAGAAAGAGCCCAAGAAAGGGAATTAATAGAAGAAGGTGAACGAGTTAGAGCAGAACAGTCAGACAGACAGAGAAATGCCCTTGTTAAAGGTATGTATCCTCTTCTTGCCGAGGGCTTGCCGAAGGCAACCCCGGAAGCACCCTGTAATTTACCGCCACCATTGGTCCCGATTAAGCTACATCATAAACCGACCGCAGCTGACATATTTCTTTCGTCCTATTTGGACGACACAGTCCCAGCCTATGCAAATCCTGTTCCGCCTGCTCCCGTTAATAATGTAATTCCTGTCCCGCCAACTACTGTTCCCGAGGGTCAAGTTCATATTCCAGTACCCCCGGACCAGCCCACAGTAAATGTACCCGCTTTGCCAGTTACCTTACCAGCACGTACAGTATTGACCGACGATTCTAGTTTAGGAGCAGCGGGGGGAAGTGCTCCCAGCACCCCGCCTCAAGTTAGACGACTGACGCTGCATGATGTAGCGTTACAGCGTACGCCAAAAGTGGCGACATACACAGATCTCAAGCGACTTCTTACTGACTGTATATATGATCCAGTTCCAGGCGAAGATCACATGATCTTATATTCAGTACGTTTGAGACGGGTGGCCAGCTTTTTGATCACCCTGCCTGATATGAAGGAACATCTAAACAGAATATATCGTTTTATCCGTACAGGAGAGAATCCAGGAAGTATTCACGAAGCCATGGTTCAAAGAAAAGTCGAGACTCAGCTCATGATTTTAAAGTTCCTGATTAATAGTTTAATAAGAGAGCAAGATTATCCAGAAAAAGATCAAGAAGAACTGAAAGTCCTGACCAGGTGGAGTGACAATATAGCCGAGGGAAAACACAAGACACAAGGTAGTGTAGAGAGTATGTACAAGAAAATTCGTAAGGAAATAATACGTATACACCAGAAAGAGGAAGCAAAAAGAGCAACCGAGAAAGAATACGACTCTTCTAGTGAAGAGGTAGACAGCGAGAATCCCTCCAGAATAGCGTATGTAGGTAGAACTAGACTTTCCGACCGACATTCACGCCTAGATTACAAGAAAACTTTTCCTCCTTCAGCACCAGAACAGTGTTCTCTTGAGCAAGTATTCCAAGCCACCGATCACATTCTGAAATTACGAATAGGGTATAGCGAGCTTAGTACAATGCATGAACAAGAACTAGCCCGATCAGCAGTCCGATGGACTAGTGATTCTACCACGTTTCCAGACGAAATAGTGGCCCAAACGTTTCTGAAACTGCCCCCAGCCGAGCAACGTCTGGTGGGCACATATATGATTCAGCACCTCACTACACTGTATGAGGAACAACATTCTGATCCAGGTCCGCTACATGATATATTGAACGAGTTACTCCAAAACAAATGGAAAGGTCTAGGTACCGATTTAATTAGTGTCATATTAGAACAGCGCCACAAGTACCAAACGTTTCTGAATCCACATTTTGTTCATGTCTCACCCCCAGAAAATAAATCATTCTACATAGACAGACAGAATCCGTTACGAGAAGTACATCCAGTCAAGAAAGAGGGTGGTGGTCTAGAACGAGTATTTGTTTACACCCCTATCACGAAAATAGAACTCTTGGAAATGAAAAAGTTAATTCCCTGTCATGATAAAGATCCAGCAGGGTTTCACCGTGAATTAAAGGACATGCTCCGTATGGGAGAATACACGTATCCTGACATCATTAAAATGTTAAAGGTCCTGTTGCCTGCGGGCATATATGAAAAACTCAAAGAAAAAGAATGGGAGGTGGGAGAGAAAAAGATAGATTGGACAGCATTAGAAACTGAAGATAATACACGAGTACCAGGTACCGGTCTTGGGGATAAAGCTAAAGCATTGCCCGAGTTACTGATACAAGTTTTGCCAAGATTACTAGCCACGAAAAAGGAAGATTGGGATGCCATCTCAGCCTGTAAACAGAAACAAGACGAAGATACTAGTGATTTTTATTCTAGATTTGAGAAATGTTTCATTATTAATAGTGGTCTGAAAACAAGTAGTGAGTCGTATCCCCATCTTTTTGTTACCAAGCTAGTCGAGAATTCAAGTCCACAAGTTAAAAATAGAGTACTGAAAGTCGAAAGTACCTGGCAAGCTAATACTCCGTCACAGATGCTCCAGATGCTCCAGTATCACCAGAACAGAATCAGGGAAGAGCAGGAACACGAAAAGAGACGTATGAAAGACACGAAAATGAAAGTATTAGTTGCACAATCTGTTCCGCAAGACAGTCAGAAGAGGGGTCCGAATCAAGCCAGTCATCCGACAGCTCCCGTTAAAGGGACATGCAATTACTGTAAACAGCCAGGTCATTATATAAACGAATGTGCAGTTCTGAAACACAACATAGCTACTGGTAAAACGAAAGAAAGACCACGTCCGCCTAGACAAGAACAAGTTTCACAGACTTCCCAGCCACCGCAGAATGCACAACAGACAGTTACAGTACCGCAGCCTATCGCTGCAACACAACACGTTACACAGCAGATGTACCAGTATGCACAGTCAGAGTATCCAGATTATCAGCCGTATTCATGAAACAGCCTAGAGAGGGAGGTAGGCTTGCCTCTCATCGAGATTCCTGTAGATCAAGAGGGTCCCTATGTACACAGTCAAGTATTAGGGAAAGACAGAAAGTTTCTGATTGATACAGGGGCAAGTAGGACTACCATCAGTCATGACGAGGTTCCAGGGGCTCCACTCTCAGGCTCTAGAAATGTTTCCCTTGGATTTTCAGGAAAGCCTATTGTTAATGAAATATCGAAACCAGTTACTCTAGAAGTTGGTCCATTGTCCCGAACTACAGACTTGTTACTCACGAAATCATGTCCAGAGAATTTATTAGGCATTAGAACTCTGAAAGAATTGGGAGCAGTAATATGCTGCTCCCCAGAAGGGGTGCGACTGTTCCTGAGAGATTTTAAAGGTCATTATGTATTACGTGATTTTGATCCAAGATTATTGAATGTACCACAGCATTTATGGGCGCAAGGTCCAACTGATGTAGGTTGTATGCACATCACACCCCATCGTGTCACTCTGAAGAAAGGTGTTGTATTACCACGAATCCGACAGTACAAATTGCCCCCTGAGGCTGTAGCAGCCTTATCCAAAATTATTGACGAGCTTATTGCTCAAGGAGTGGTTGTAGAGACTGACTCCAATATATGTAATTCTCCTATCATTCCGATTCTGAAACGTACTGATCCAAATGCACCTCCAGTTTATCGATTAGTGATTGACCTTCGAGAAATTAATAAATGCATCATACCCCAGTACCCAGTGGTTCCAGATATTTCTTCCCTATTGACAGCAATTGATTCTGAAGCTACGTTCTTTACTGTCATCGATCTCAAGAACGCATTCTTTAGTGTCCCCATTCATCCAGACAGCCAGTTTCTTTTCGGATTCTGTTTAAATGGAAGAAGCTATAAATTTACACGAGCTCCTCAAGGTTTCACAGAAAGTCCTAGTATTTACAGTCAAGCACTTAAAAGACAACTAGACAATATTCACATGCCAACTGACACTGCCCTGCTCCAGTATGTCGATGATCTATTGATCACAGCCCGTTCTGAACGTGACTGCGAACGTGCGTCACTTACAGTCTTGTATTTTCTGGCCGAGATGGGGCACAAGGTGTCCCCTTCCAAATTGCAATTCTGTGTCCAGCAAGTGGTCTACTTAGGACACTTACTGTCCAAGAGGGGTAGGCAGTTGACACCAGACCGTATCCAGTTAATAGCACGTCTTCCACAGCCCAAGACACAGAAGGAGGTACGAGCTTTTATCGGCCTCACTTCTTATTGCAGACAATGGATTCCTCAGTATGCATTTTTAGCCAAGCCACTGATACAGTTAACGACACAGGAGGCAGCCGTATCGACTGTCCTCCCTTGGACCCAGGAACATACACTTGTTTTCAATGAGTTAAAGAAAGCTTTATGTAATGCACCCGTTCTAGCAACACCAAACTACAGTAAGCCTTTTACACTTTTTGTTACTGAACGTGATGGTACTGCATTATCTGTTCTCACACAAGATCAAGCAGGACAATACAAGCCCTGTGCTTATTTTTCTAGCACATTAGATCCAGTGGCCCAGGCTCTGCCTGCGTGCCTCAAGTCAGTTGCAGCCACAGCACTAGCTATCAGACAAAGTGATTCCATAGTGTTAGGACATTCCCTGACAGTACAAGTTCCACACTCCGTGGAAGTTCTTTTAAACCGAACACAGACCCAGCACTTGACAATTGCACGTTTAACAGGTTATGAACTGACACTGTTTCAGCCACACATAGAAATCAGACGCTGCAACATTTTAAATCCAGCTACATTGTTACCGTCAGTTACTTCAAATCCTGCCACACATGACTGTGTGGAAGTTGTTAACACTACGACAAAGCCAAGACAAGACTTGACAGACATTGCATTACCTAATCCCGACCTGACACTTTATGTGGATGGTTCATGTATGAGAACAAGTACAGGAGAACTAGTAGCCGCGTATGCAGTGACTACTGAAACCGAAGTTATAGAAACACATCGTATAGACACCCTGTCTGCTCAAGCAGCAGAGCTTGTCGCTCTGACCCAAGCCTGCATACGTGCCAAGAACCTGAAAGTTAATATATACACAGATTCACGTTATGCATTCGGAGTCGTACACGACTTTGGAGTCCTCTGGCAAGAAAGAGGTTTTATGACTTCTCATGGAACCAAGATTCAGCATGGCCCCCTCATTCAAGCTCTGTTAGAAGCAATACATTTACCGACAGCTATCGCCATCATGAAGTGCAAGGCACATACGAAAGTCACTGACATCATTTCCCAGGGTAACGATGTAGCAGATCGAACAGCCAAACTTACAGCTCAGACTCCAGACATTCCAGTTAACACGACACAGACAGACATTCCAGATCAGACTACTTGTATGACAGTTAAGGACCCTACACAAGATGTAATAGATATACAGTTACATGCCACTCCAGAAGAAATCAAGAATTGGTCTGAACAAGGAGGGGTCCAGACAGATCAAGGATGGTTGACGAAGGGAAAAGCCACATGGTTTCTCCCCGACTCTATGGTTCAAGTCATTATTAACACCGCACATAGTCCAGCACACTTAGGAGAAAAAGCCATGTTAGACAGTATCCAGAACCTCTGGTTCAACAAGCATTTACGAGCAGCAGCCAAACAGAAAGTACGTACCTGCATGATCTGTTGTCAGTTCAATCCAGGTAAAGGTATCCCGGTGGAACAAGGTGGATTCCATCCTCCTGACCACCCTTTTGAAGTCCTCCAGATGGATTATATTCAGATGGAGCGATGTCGAGGTTTCAAGTATGTTCTCGTAGTAGTATGCGCTTTGTCCAGGTGGACCGAAGCATATCCAGTTCCAGATTACACAGCCGCGACCACTGCCAGGCAGTTGGTTTGTGAGTATTTCCCCCGCTATGGATTACCTAGGGTCGTGTATTCAGATAACGGCCAGCCATTCTCATCCGAGCTCATGAAACAAGTTTCCCTTCTGTTAGGCTACCAGTGGAAGTTCCATTGTGTACGCCATCCTGAAGCAGCCGGTCTCGTGGAGAGACATAACCAGACTCTGAAAATCCGCATCGCCAAAGTATGCGCAGAGAAAGGCGTAGATTGGATGGTAGCACTGCCAGTCGCCCTTTTCTATATGAGAATGGTTGCTCATTCCCGTTCAGGTCTATCTCCATATGAGATAGTGTTTGGTCGTCCCCCAAATATGTGGGGTACACCTAGACCACGTACAATTACCGATGTTGACAGTAATATGCTGACAGATTATTTGGCCGCCTTGATGTCTGCACTACAATCTTGTCGTTCACAGGTCGCCGCTGCTTTTCCAGACAACACCGAAGTGAAACCGCACGAGGTCGTTCCAGGTGACTTCGTCCTTGTGAGAAATTTTGATCGTTCAAGTCCGCTGGAGCCCCGCTGGAAGGAGCCCCGCCTTGTTCTTCTCACCACCCGGACTGCAGTGAAAGTCGAAAACAGAAAAGGGTGGCTACATGTGAGCCACGTAAAGAAATTCCATGGACTTAAAGCAAAAACTTTTCTCAAGGACTGCCCCGTTCTCAAGGACTGCCCAGACACTGAATCTAAACTTCCCTTGTTAGAGAAAACTCCGCAGCAGGAGTATAAAACAAAGTTGAGGTCTAGTAAGTCAGCCAGTTTAATTGTCTAAGTCCCTCTCGGGTGAAACGGTTAGACAGGTTCCTGACATGTATGAGATAGACCCACACAGTGAGAGAGTTAGTCAAAACTCTAAGAGATGTATCATTACTCTGTTTTTTCTATTATTTCTGAGTCTCATGGTTACTTGCATAAGTTATGCTGTACATTTATGTTTTCCTATTTTACATGTACATATGTTTTCTAATGTTACAGTAGAGCACACATTTAGTGACCTGCCTCCTCACGAGTTATCATATCGTCTTGCTATGCATAATAATACTTTTATCCGAATGCTGCACTATTCACACCAGACCAGCAATGCCACTAATTGTTGGGTGTGTGGTCGACTCCCCCCTTTCCAGACACCGAAGGGAGTTCTGCCACTCTTTCCCTATCCGTTTTCACATAATGGTTCGTGTGGAGCATGGTCCACGTTAACGTCATCCTCTACTGATATGTCCCTTCTGAATCGAACATGTTTCCCAGACAAGGAAGGACTTTCCCATAGAACAGGGTTAGATCTAGACAATGAAGTATATGATCTAGGTAATTATTCCTCGAATTTCATGGTTCTGAATGTTCAGTCCGAGACTACTCCAGATTTGCCTGCTATTTCAGTTCTACCAGTTAAAGGCGAATTATGTGTCAGAAAGAATGGTTCTGCACATGTAGGATATAGTGATTGTACTACTATGGTCGAGTATAGTGACAGTGGGAAATCTATTTTCAAAGCCTCACGTCATTCTTATTTTGTGTGTGGTCAGACCGCATATGTACGTCTGCCCCTAGATTGGGATGGAACATGTTATATTGCCTTCCTACTGCCACCAGTTTTCCTAGCCCCATCCGATTATCACAGAAATACAAATCTAGTACACGTTAGACATAGAAGGGAGACTGAGTCCCCAATTGTCGATCAAACTGAAACTGCCTTAGAACAATATCAAGACTTCAATAAAGGTTTCTTTTTCTTCATAGGTCCTGTCCAGAATAGTAAGTTAATACGTAGGCTAACCAGAACCCTTGAAGCAGTAGTGAATGAGACTACTTCCGCTCTAGGTAATTTAACTGAAGAACAATCTGCTATTAGATTTGTCGTGCTCCAGAATCGTCTCTTTCTTGACGTCATACTGGCCGATAGAGGAGGAGCTTGTAGAGTCATCGGATCTAGTTGCTGCATTTTCATTCCTAATAACGCGCCGTCTGTTTATTCAGCTATAACCAGACTTCATAAAATTGCCCATCAGTTATACCAGAATCCAGGCATCTGGACATGGTCCGGTTGGCTCTGGAGTATCATATCTGCCTGGGGATGGAAAGTATTGTCATTCCTAGGTATAGCAGTAATGATCATATTCAGTTGCTGCCTTTGTTTACAATGTGGCCCTGCGATTTGCGGCTTGTGTGCTACCTCTTGTATTCCTAGTCCTAAGTCCCGTTCCAAGACAATTCGAGACGAGCAAATGATGCTATATGAACAGATAGATAGTATCATGAATATTGATGTTTCCTGATGGAAACGTAGGGCACAAGGAGGGAATGAGGAAAATTGAATTTTGCCTTGTTATATGTGCCTACGTGTTCCCCATCCTATGTTATATGTGCATGATCGATATGCATATATCCCCCTATGATCGATTTAAGACGCAATTATAGTTGTGTCCAACTCTAGTATGCCAGTATCCAGTTCTCGTGAAAGCAACGAGTATTAGGCCTATGTTGCCAACGTTTTACATTATGCACGTTAATTCACCGCATTGTTCCCGTTTCTAGGCCTCAAAAGGGCCCGGACACCAGATTCAAGCTCCAGTCTCCTGAACCCACTCCGAGGAGCGATGCAGCCCCCACCTGCATCCCTGACCCTTCACTTACTTCCTGCCAAGCAGCGCGGTGCCCGGCCTGGCTCTGCCTGCCTGTCTGCCAAGAATATGTTATGCTTCTAGTTATCAGTTCAGCTTTTCGTCTTCGCATTCCTAAGCTACTGAACCACATAAACATCTCCAGCTCTAGTCTAGTCTTTCTGTCTCCATGCAAGAGAATTACTGTATTAATATTCATGAAGATTCATAGCACACGCAATACATGTAGAATATATGCATGCACCAGCCTTAGTGTCAAGTAGCCTTTGCCCTGATAACTTTTAGATTCTATCAACATGTACTCCAAACACCAGATACCAGATATGCTATAGGTACATGTCGTCCTGACACCGCAGACTTTAGTCTCCTCTTCTAGTGCAGAAGTCATAGCCCCCAGTTCTCTCCGGTAACACGTCATTGCCCGTTTGCGCGCACCACTAGGTTAAAGGTCCCAGCTACTCAGGTAGCCCCCTCCATGTTTCCGCCCACTTTATGACACTTCTGTGACGTTCACATCACATGTCTACGTGCACGCCCTGTGCACGCCTTCTTTTCACGCCCATGTCTTCTTATCTTACGCTTGTCACTAGTTACGCCTACTGTATGTAATGTAATAGAAATGTCTTACTATATATATGTTGAATTGTGATGAAACGGGTGCAGCTGCCTTCCTTCCTATTTTATTTCAGGCTGTCCCGTTCCAGTCCCTTCCCTTTTGCCTGAATAAAGCCTGTTCAACTCGGATACATCGGATCCTGCCTCTTATTTATTGAGCTATCTGTTATTGTTAATATATTCAAAAATAGTACCGGTAATTAATTATTTATTTACCACAATCTTCATCCAACTTCTCCATCCATTCTTTTTCACTAATAGCGCACATTTCATCCAACAAAACAGGGGCAACAAAACAGTTGTCTTCATCATACCTTTCAGATGTATCATCACAATCAACAGGATTTCTGGAAAAATAATCTGCCCTACTGTTTTTTGAACCTGGTATGTAGGAAATTTCAAAATCAAATTGTAAAAGCTTTGTGGTTAAACGTGCAATCCTGGGGGTAAGATCTCTAATTTTGTCACCAGAAAGAATAGAAACCAATGGGTTGTGATCAGTGCATAATCTAAAAGGTTTCCCCCACACATATGGAGTAAACTTCCTAATAGCCCACCAACACGCCAACAGTTCTCTTTCTATAACAGAAAAATTCAACTCAGAACCCTGTAAAACTCTGGAAGTATAACCCAGAGTATATTCTTGTCCTCTTTCATTTTGAGTGAGAATAGCACCCCAACCTACCCCACTGGCATCCACTGTGATTAAATGGGATTACAAGGTTTGAGAATAGTCGGACTAACTAGATTCTCTTTGATCCAACCAAAAGCATCCTCACATACTTTATCCCACACAAACGGAACACTTTTCTTCAACATATTGGAAAGAAGCTGGATTCTAGAGGCATAGCCAGGTAAAAACCTTGAGTAAAATTCACACAACCCTATAAATAATTTAAGACTCACTTTATCTTTGGGGGGTGAAGAATCTACTATGGCCTTAACCAAACCTGGTCTTGGTTCCACACCATGTTCAGACAGGACATGACCAAGATATTCGATTTTTTGTACTTTAAAAACACATTTCTCTTTTTTCAGAACAACACCTGCATCACGTAGAATCTCCAAGACAGCACACACAATATCATCATGTATCTCTGACGTAGCACCATGCACCAAAACATCATCTTGGAAGACAATGACCCCCTTCGAATCCCTTAGTAAGTTAGACATGATTCTCTGAAAAACTGCTGCCGCAGAGGCCAACCCAAATGGCATGCGGCAGTACTGGAACGTACCAATTGGAGAAACAAATGCAGTCAAATGCCTCGAAGAGGGATCTAAAACGACTTGATGGTAAGCCGAGGCAAGATCTAATTTCGTGAACCACCTAGATCCATTCACTAAAGACAGCATATCAGAAATCTTCGGTAATGGATGCGAATCAATCCAAATATTTCTATTAAAACTGAGCAAATCAACACAGACACCAAGCTCTCCATTCTTCTTCTTAACCACAACCAAAGGACTAAGTCAAAGAGAGGATTCAACTGGTTCAATTATCCCTTTTTCGCAGAGTCGTAAGTTCCTTCTCAAGTTGTTCTCTCACACTAAACGGTACATTTCTAAGCCTATGCTTAACTGGTATGGCACCCTCTTTTACCTTAATCGTATGTGTAAACCCTTTAATCTGCCCAAGTTCCTTGCTAAAAACAGAAGGGTATTTTCCAGCAACAACTTCCTCTAAACAATCCATCATCACAATGGATACTTGATCCTCTGTACCAGGCTCAAGTACCATCTTGAAAAGCCCCTGATAAAACCATCCCAGAATATCTAGACCCTTGATGGCTACATAAATCTTTCCAAAAATGTTCCTTCCTCTGAACTCTAAAGTATCTTCAAAATATCCTGCCAATTCGACCGTTCTGCCCTCATAAGACACAGGGGATCCATCAAGAGGAAATAAGGGACGTGAACCCCACACTTCTTTAAATTTTTCTTCTTTAATCATGGTGATTCTCGCACCCGAATCAACCAACAACCACAACTTCTTATCACCAACACCAACCTCAATATACGGGTCTACATATTCCAAACCACCATCAACCACATTCACGTCACTCTAAACAACAACCATATCTCTCAAATCATCCTGAATTTTCACAAAACTATTATGTCCTGTTTCAGATTCTGAAATGTTGGCAACTGGAGAAGTATACTTAGCAAAATACTTATTATCTTGTTGACTTTCTGCATTTTTCTTGACATTTTGACACACTTTTGAAAAATGTCCAAACCTACCACAAGCTCTGCACCTTACATTTCTAGCAGGACATGGACGTCCTGATCTGAAATGAGGTGTATTACCACATTTAAAGCAAACATTAGTTTGTTTAAAAAACTTATTGTCAATGCGAACCAAACTCTGCTGAAATGTTGGTTCTTTTGATCTGACAACATTGACAGACTCTTCTTTCAGGGACGAAAAAGAAAAAGAACCCTTCTCATCCAATTCTTTAACTGAGACCTTTGACAATTCGATACTTCTAGCTATTTTTACAGTTTCCTCTAGAGTGGGATTTCCTAAGGACAACAGTTTTTGTTGAATACTCTTATCTGTACACTTACAAATTTATTGATCCCTTATAAGTTGGTCTCTAAAACCTTCAAATTGACATTCAGCACTCAATATTATCAGCACGGTAATAAAATCTTCTACCTTTTCACCATTTTTTTGTTCTCTTTTATAAAATTTGTGCCTAATGACCACTAAACTACGTTGAAAGTCAAAACGCAATTCCAATTTTTTAACAGCTTCACCGAACTCATCTATTCCTTCATCATCTGCTGCCCATACTAATGCTGGTAGATGCTTGAAAATCTCTCTCCCCTCAACCCCCAAAGCGTATAATAACAAGCATTTCTTCATTTCCACCCTATAACGTGATCCCCTATAGCACCAATGTAAGTAAGAAAAGCATCATACCATTTCTTCCAATGAATAGGTGGATCTCCTGGCGTTTCTAAGAAAAATGGAGGTTGAGAGACAGATTGCATTTTGGACAAAGAACAATTACACACTGCAATACAATATACATTGTAGACTTAATGAATGTAGACCTCAGTTGCAATACAGTAAGTGAACTTCCTCTCAAAACGATCCAAACGATGAAGACTGAAGAAAAAGAAAAACAGTGTTTTGAGAACAACAAAACACATACAAAAACAAAAATATGAAGCAAATTATGTTTTCCAAAAACAGGTCAACTTGAAGTGTCTAACAGTAAACTCATTAATATGGACGATATTCCTCTTCCACCTTTCATGCAGTACTAATGGTTGTCTGAAGAAAAGTCTTCAAATCCAGCTCTAAAAACTCCTTCAACTAATTTCAAAAGTTTAAATTGGCTCACCACAATCCTGAAAAGTGATGATTTTCTTGCTTTTATTTATTTCCGTTTTTGATAAACAAAGGTTATTCCTTTCACTAGCCAAGAATTTCCTTTCTTGGAATAGCGTATTCTTGATAAAATTAAATTCTCTCCATAAAAACTTGCTTTTCCCTTTTGCCGATATCTTCGTGAATTTTGCCCAAACCAAATTGGCCGCTTTTATGTCGTCACGACGTCAACCAATAGCAATTGCACGGTTAACATTCACCGAGACGCTTAATTACGTCACGCGCTTCACGTAACAGCCAATGAGCGATGATGGAAATTCACACTCAAAATGGCGCTCGCGTACAGCTAGAACGTCAGCTCAAGTGACGTCTTACTGCACTCCTCACCGCCGCCGTAACGATAACCAACACGGAAAATACCTCTGGTTCTTCCTCCGGCAAAACACGCTCGTACAGCACTCCCTCTTCGCCTACGATTGTTTCCGTGTGGTAAGCTTAATCGTTTTTCTCCTCAATTCTTCTGTTACTTTTCTTCTTGCACTGCGTGGATTCTGCAAGCACCTGAGATCGTCGCCATCAATTATGTAGTAAACAGGATAGCAGTCGAAACGTTTGATTGTAGTTTATTAGCAGTTTAACAGGTGCTGCGCAGCAGCAAGGCAAACAGCAGATCAGCAAACAACCAACTGTCAAAACTCCTCCACCTTAACACTCTAAGTAGAATGCGATACAGTTCTACAGAACACTCCTAAGAGAGCGTTCTACAAACATGAGGATAGAATATTATAATCATGAGGACAGAATACTACACATGTCCTCTTTGTTTGCCCTACGAAACTAAAACACTTATTGTGTTTTCCAAGTCCTCGTTCTTATACTCCATGTGGTCTACCAGTAGAGCTATCCTAAAGAAAACCCTCGTGAAACCCTTAGTTCCACTATAATTCTATCCACGTTTTGCTATGCATCAACAGGGTGAATGCGGCTTTGCACATATGTACTGGACCATCTCCCCCATTGTAATGAATTCTTTCCTGATATGTTTTAATTATATAAATATTGTTGTCCTAATCTGGACTTTTCAGTTTTAAAAATACTTGTTAAATAAAGTCAAAGATTTTTACCAACTGATAAGAGTTTTATTTATCGATGAATTAAACTTTTGCTATATATACTTGCCACTTGACTCCCTCTTGTATCTAACGTAGAAACTATAAACTCTGTTATATATTGTATTACATCTAACATTAGAATCATGAGCAGGCATGAGGGAGCCAATCCAAGAATGTATCAAAAACGTATACATTTGAAGTGCTTTTAAAGCACAGAAATAATGTATATAGCTCCTATGATGATATACTGTATCGTCTTTTTAACTAAAATGTAATGTATTGTTTTTTTATTTGCCGATATGGCCTGCATGTTCGAAATAAAGCTTTCTTTGACTGAGTGACTGACTAACATGTTAAAAACATAGAATAATGTAAACTGTCAGTAATATGTGCATTTGTTAAGCAGAACTAATGAATATCTATATTTTTTAAAACATAATTATTACATACGTTTATACAAAGCAACAGACATAAATATTCAGGCACATATCTATAGTCCAAATAATCGATTATATACAGAGGGATATGCTGTATATTTCTGTTTGCTTATGGTGTTTATGTGGGTAAGAGCCAATTCTTGAGTAGTTTTGTGAAGATAAGGTGGTTATTCGTGGATCTTATGTTGGGGGGAAAGTCAAGTCAAGTCAGGATATTTGTATTGCGCACATATCACATCCAGAGAGTCTCAAAGCGCATGCAGACAGTTCTGACAAGGAGAAAACAGCTGAAGTTAACAAAAGAGCCAGGTCTTAAGCTTCTTTCGGAAACTAGTGTGTTCAAAGGTTGTGCGCAGACTAAGAGGCATTTTATTCCAGAGAGATGGTGCCAGGAAAGAGAAAGCACGACCTCCATTCCGAGCAGTTTGAATTCTTACTGGAGTGAGTAATGACTCAGTGCTAGATCTCAGCTGTCTCCCTGGCAGAGTTCTATAGTTTGGCTGCTTGAACAGAAAAGGATGTACCACCCATGTTTTTTTTCATATATGGTGAGATTTTAAGGCAAGCTGCCACTTTAGAGTGGAGGTTCCTTTGTTGAATGTATTTTGTGATTTTATTCCTGATGAAGAGCGGTCCTGTTCCATGTATCGCTTTGTGCGTGATACAAAGTAGCTTGAACGTGGATCTTCAGGCAACCGGTAACCAATGAAGGGCTTTCATTCAGGGGAAATGTGGTTATGTGGCTTTTTTTGTAAGAATAGTCTGTCAGCCGAGTTCTTAATCTGTCAGTCTTTCATACGTGTTAAAGGTGTTACATGGTAGAGGCTATTGGTGTAATCGAGTTTAGACAGAACAAGAGAGATGGTAGCCTGGACCTTGTGTGGAAATGCCAGGTGGGGTAAGATATTTTGCAGAGTTTTTACAGTACAAAGCTTGATCTTGCTAGTTTTTTCACTTGGTTGTTTATTCATAGCTTGGAGTCATTCCAAGGTTTCTTACTTCTTTCAATACTTTAGGCCATGTTCCCAGATCATCAGGCCAGGTGGCGAGGGGGTCATAATTTTTCCAATCATCACATGTGATTATTTCCATTTTGGAAGCATTCAATTTAAGATGGCTCCACGTCATCCATTGATCCATGGCTCTGAGATAACTGAAAATTGGTGACTTTCCATTGTCTTTGGGGCAATCTAGTTGAAGGAGTATTTGTGTGTCATCTGCACTGAATGAATGAATGGCTTTTTATAAGACGCATGGCTACTCAAGAGCAAACCCAGCTCTGAGCGGAAAAACCAGAGGGAGCAAGCCAGAGATTAAGAAAAAAGCCAGGTCTTCAAGTGCTACCAGAAGATAGAATGGATGGGTTCACTGCGAAGGTGAAGCAGGAGAGCATTCCAAAGTTTGGCAGCATTGTTTGAAAAAAGCCTACCCCCGTGTCGAAGCGGAGACTTCTGGAGGCTTTTTATGGATGGATCAGCTACCAGCGGATAGGTCTGGAGACTGTATTCACAGACCAATGGAGTAGAATAAAGCTCCTAGACATTAGCATGAAGCACAGGGTGAGCCTGAGGCAGCTGCCCCTGTTATGGGGGAATACATTGACTCACCAAAGCCCATATCAATGAGAGCGTGGAGTTTATATGATGGTGGTGTACGAGACGTAGCAATACCGGGAAAGAGTGGTGAGTACGGTAGAAAGGGAGATGATGTTACGAAAAAAGGATTAAGGGATGACAGTGATGCATGGGAAGAAGGTGAACTGATGGAAAGTGTTAATAAGTGAGGAGAGGTGAGGAAGAAGATGATGACTGAAGGCACTTAAAGTTTAACGGTGTACAGAGGAAGATTTGGTGCATTTCAGTAGTCAGGAGCGGACGTCAGGAACCCCACTTATTGAGGAGGAACGACAGGAGGGAGTTGGTCAGGAACCAGCGAAGTGGCTTCTGAGCAAAGAAAGAAACATTATTGGTGGTCGGTATGAAATGTCCATGATCAAGAACCTGTTAAATTCACAACAAAATCCTTGGGGGTTGGTGAAAGTGTAATTAATATTGATAGGAGAGATAAGGTGGTAAAGGAAAAAGACACAATGAACAAGGACCATACAGTTGGGACAAAGAAAACGAAGGAAGGATGTAGGTGTGATAGGGAACTACAATGTGATGACAGGATGGATAAAGAGAAAGGGGGTTAAAAATGGAGATAAGGAGGACGCTAATCAGACAAAGATGGTGCCATATATGGGTTTGGCTTTGGCCTTGGGGTCACATGTTTCGGACCAAACAGAAAACAGAATTTTGATATTTTTAAGCTACTCCACAGAGACATTCAGGCTAAAGAAGAGGAATGGGAATTAGCTAGGAGACCAAGGGTGCCAATCACAGTGGATATGTTTGCCATTATTTAGCCGGGTTGGAGAAACAGCACAGACTCCCTGTGCCTGAGCGAGCATTAATCCAATCCGCTCAAGTCAGTCCGCATGCTGCTCTCATGTTTGGAGCAGTGCGGGATTGGATGGGAAGTCATTGATGGTGTCCCAGGGACTTTTGGGACCAAGAACTGGCAGCAGAGGAGCGTGAGGCAGCCAGCAGCACCAGTGAAGTGGCTTTTTTTAGATTATTCTTATTAATCCCCTTTCCGCACACTATCCCCATTCGCCTCCTGCTAGCCCTGGTACCCTCTACACAAGCCCCACTTGTATTTGTCTGTGTCGGCCACCACTACCCCAAGAGTAATTTGGGGAATCCAGTGACCCCAGCCTAAAGAATTTTGTGAATTTGAACCATAAAACAATGCAGAAACATATATAAATAAGCATTCATCAAACAAATACACAAGTATTTAAATATTTTAATTATTTCACAAACAGATGTAAAAAATGTAATATTTAATTTTCAATGGGAAGGTTGGAGCGTTTCTAAACACTCATCTTCCATAGTATTAAGCTGAGGATGGAAGCTTCATTTGTAGTCTCCAATTCAAATTGCTTCTCATTTACAGGACATTTTAACATTTTGAGTCTTAAATGTAGCATCTTTTTTTATTTACACCATATCAATCTTTTAATCTTATTTAATTTTCTAAGCAGTTGTGGACCCCCTGAGTAGGTGTTGCGAAGCCGCACGGATCGTTGGACCACAGGTTAAGAGTAGACACACTGCCAAAGACGATTTAGAGTTCACCTACCACTACCACCTACCACTACCACCTACCACTATTTCACATTCCTTTTGTTATGAATGGCTCTCAGCACGCACCCGCCTCCCAGACGCCCCTCCCTCCCACAAAGTGCCTTAAGGCTTCCACAGTGTCCATAGACCTGTGACCTCCCTATCCTCGTGAGAAGAGGTCGCTCCACCTCGCTCCCTGAACTCACTTCGCAGCGCTCGCTCTGGCTGCCTGGTATCTGTATCTCTGCCTCGCATTTGCCTAATTTTAGACCTATTGATTGCGCGCTCGCATCTGACTAATTTGCATAGCTAATTATTTTAATATTGTCTGCGCGCTCGCTTTTGACTTTTGAATCACTTTATGTTTAAATTGTGTGCACGCTCGCATTTGCCCATTAGAACTGTTGTTTGGCTACATTGTGAGTGCGCTCGCATCTGCTAAGTGTTTGGTTAGTCGAGGGACTGCCTGTTGAGCTATTTGTTTGTTTACAAGTACCCGGCCATTTTGTTGTTGTGCCTCGTAGCGAGGCTCCCCAGCACGCACCCGCCTCCCAGACGTCCCTCCCTCGCCCCTCCCCCTCCACTAGCCATATATGACAGATGCATTTGCGCGCAGCGTTCACGCGCAGCGATCGCGCCCCTTGCGCGCTAAAGGTGCGCCAAAGGTAAGCCCGTCTGCACCCGTCCGCGCCAAGACCGCGCCCAGCGCCTGTCCCCCTGCTCTATGCCGCTCCCAACCCCCCAGAGTAACTTATGATGCCGCTACTCTCCTCGCCCTCAACGCCGGACACACCCCACGTTGCTGCGAAGCTACCCCAGGACGTACCCACGGCCCATTCTCCTGCCTCTCCTGTAAGTTCAACTGCTTCAGGACCCTCACCAAACACACTTCCTCCACACTCAGCTCCGAACCCAACGACTTGAAATGCATCCTACTGAACACCCGCTCGGTCCACAGACATGCAACCGAACTCTGGGACCTAATCGACACTGCGTCACCGGACATCGCCTTCCTTACTGAAACATGGATGAATGCATCATCTGCCCCCGACATCACCATAGCCATACCGGACACTTACAAGATCATTCGAAAAGACCGCACCAATAATAAAACTGGAGGAGGCATCGCCATCGTCCATAGAAACACCATCAAAATTACAACCAGCTCTGACGTAAATCTTGCAACCGCCGAACACCTCCACTTTCAGATCCACACCGACCCCAGGACCACACTTAGAAGAACACTCATTTACAGGCCCCCAGGCACCCGATCTCAATTCAGTGACGACATCACTGACTTCGTCAGCCCGCACGCCCTCGCCTCCGAGAACTACATTCTTCTAGGAGACCTCAACTACCACCTTGACAACATTCACAACAACAACACCACCACCCTTCTGGACAACCTGTCCAATCTCGGACTCAAACAACTTGTTGACACCCCCACTCACATAGCCGGACACACGCTCGACCCTATCTTCACCTCCAGCAAGCACATCTCCTTCGATCATACTACAGCCCTCCACTGGACGGATCATAGCTGTGTTCACTTCAGCTACAAAACAACCCTGACCCACAACCGTCTACAACCCATTCCCCGAAGAAAATGGAACAAAATCTCCACCGAACAACTCCTCACATCACTCAACCAAAACATTCCCACCCTATCAACGGACCCAGACCAAGCGGCCACCAACCTCAGACATGGGATTACCCACAGTGCGGACGAACTAGCACCCCTGAAAAAACACCAGTCGAAATCATCCAGCAAAAAAGCTCCCTGGTTCAATGATGACCTTAAAAAATCCAAGAAGACATGCCGCACCCTGGAGAAGAATTGGAGAAAAGAACCAACTTCAGACAACATGGACTCCCTCAAGACAGCCACCCGCAAACACCATCAACTGATCCGATCCGCCAAGAAATCAGCACTCAAGAACCGTCTCGACAACAATTCTCATAACAGCAAGGAACTCTTCAACATCGTCAAAGAATTCACCTACCCTCCCGCAGCATCCAACGACATCACGAACTCCCAAGACCTCTGCGATGCGCTATCCTCCTTCTTCTATAACAAAATTGCTGACATCCACAACAGCTTCAAGAATACTCCTAATGACCAACTCACCCCACCCACTTCAGATCCCACCCCTCCAGCTAACTATCTCAACTCCTGGAACCCAATCACCATTGAAGACACCATTCACCTCATGAACTCAATCCACTCTGGTTCACCTTCTGACCCCTGCCCCCACTTCATCTTCAACAAAGCTGACTCCATCATCGCTCCCCAACTCCGCGATGTCATCAACTGCTCCTTCGACTCCACCACCTTTCCAGAAATATGGAAACACGCCGAACTCAGCGCCCTTCTGAAAAAACCAACAGCAGACCCCTCAGGTCTGAAAAACTACCGACCCATTTCCCTACTCCCTTTCCCGGCCAAAGTTATCGAGAAAGCCGTCAATAGCCAACTAGCAGCCTTCCTTGAATCCAACAACTCCCTGGATCCCTCACAGAACGGCTTTCGAGCCAAACACAGCACCGAAACCGCCCTCATTGCAGCGACCAACGACATCCGAGCACTCCTGGACAACGGTGAAACAGTGGCCCTCATTCTACTCGACCTCTCCGCCGCCTTCGACACTGTCTGTCACAACACCCTCATACAACGCCTCAACAACATCGGCATACAAGGAAAAGCCTTGGACTGGATCATCTCATTCCTAGCCGGGAGAACACAGAGAGTCCGACTCCCCCCATTCTACTCAGAGCCCACCGAAGTCATCTGCGGCGTACCTCAAGGCTCCTCACTCAGTCCCACCCTCTTCAACGTCTACATGAGTCCCCTCGCCTCCATCGCACGTCAACACAACCTCAACATCATCTACTACGCCGACGACACCCAGCTGATCCTTTCCCTCACCAAGGACCCCAACACCGCCAAAAACAACCTTCACGAAGGTATGAAAGTAGTAGCCGAATGGATGAAACAGAGCCGCTTAAAACTCAACTCAGACAAGACGGAGGTGCTCATCCTAGGATCCTCCCCCTCAGCTTGGGACGACTCCTGGTGGCCTTCCGCTTTGGGATCTGCGCCCACACCCACAGACCATGCACGTAACCTTGGCTTCATTCTAGACTCCTCCCTCTCAATGTCCAGACAAGTCAACGCCGTATCGTCCTCCTGCTTCAACGTCCTTCGCATTCTCAAAAAGATCTTCCGCTGGATCCCCCTCGAAACAAGAAAGACTGTCACCCATGCACTGGTCACGAGTCGACTGGACTATGGCAACACACTCTACGCCGGAATTACTACAAAATTGCAGAAAAAACTCCAACGCATCCAAAACGCATCAGCGAGACTCATATTAGACATCCCGCACCAAGAGCACATCACCGGTCACTTAAAAAACCTCCACTGGCTTCCCGTCAACAAAAGAATTACTTTCCGCCTTCTTACCCACGCACAAAAGTCCCTTTATAATCTAGGACCCGAATGCCTCAACACCCGACTGTCCTTCTACTATCCCACCCGCCAACTAAGATCATCCAATCAAGCCCTCGCCGCAGTCCCGCGCATCCGAAAAACCACCATGGGTGGCAGATCCTTCTCCTTCCTGGCTGCCAAGACCTGGAACTCACTCCCCACCCACCTCCGCCTTACTCAGAATCACATCTCCTTCAGAAAAGAACTGAAAACATGGCTATTCGATAAAAAGTAAACCCCTCCCTCCAGCGTCTTGAGACCCTCTGGGTGAGTAGTGCGCTTTATAAATACCTGAACTTGAACTTGAACTATTGTGAGCCTCTATGATTTATTTGAGTTACGGTATCTCATATTCTAAGACATCACAACAGTTTATAGCAAAACTGGATACACACTGTTGTGCCTTCCAGGCTGACGGCCCTCTGTGAGAGCGGGAGAGCCCACCTCTGCTTCTCTGTTTAGAATGAAAGCTGAAAGCCCAACAGCAGGAGGGGGGAGTAGGCAGAGACAGTGCTGGGGACTGGTCAAGGATGGCAGGTAAGGA
Source organism: Lissotriton helveticus (assembly GCF_964261635.1). Lineage (NCBI taxonomy): Eukaryota > Metazoa > Chordata > Amphibia > Caudata > Salamandridae > Lissotriton > Lissotriton helveticus. The sequence continues at coordinate 346,298,819 of NC_136058.1, read as the reverse complement.
TGTTTTTGTTTTTTACTTTTGCGACGGGGAAACATAGCAGAGGCCATGCTATATGTGGCTCCCCCATTACTCCTCTGTCACTGCATAGCAGTTGAAAGCAGGGTCCTGTTGATTTTGGAGTCCATACATGACATAAAATTATAGATGGGTAAAAAGTGATTGTGTGTAGAAAAAATTGATTTTTAAAGCATAATAAAGTCGAAATCCAGATTAGCATGCTTTCCACATTTTAAATAATTTCTGTTTTGTGAACACTTACCTGTTATTTTTGCGTGCAAGAGATTTGGTTTCAGCCAATATAGTTAAACTTGAGCGTGGATATGTACACAAAGGCATATCTTGCACACAATTTTCACACAAAAAAGAACCCCCTCTCTCCCCCACAAACACACGTCATTTTTGTTAAAAAACAAACAAATTTTCCATGATTTTCACAAACTTCGATTAGAAAAAATCCCATTTGACTATGGTCTGTTTTTGTAGATGATGATTATGTGGGAGTATGTTAGCCAACATTTTAACCACTTCACTGCGGCGGCTATTCCGCCGCAGTGCTAACGAATTTGCGCGCCCGCGCGGCTGCCGCATGCTCGTGACGGAGCCGCTCCGTCACGAGCCTCGGTTGAGCTGTGCTCGTGACGGAGCGGTTCTGTCACGGCCCGCCCCACTCAATAGAACGCTCAGCGCAGGCGCGGAATTTGTTCCGCGCATGAGCATTCTATCGAGCTGGGCGGGCCATGACGGAACCGCTCCGTCACCAGCACAGCTCAACCGACGCTGGTGACGGAGCGGTTCCGTCACCAGCACCGAAGGGGTTAACTGTGTGTGAGATGGTGGATTTTTCGTTGAAGGGGATTGTTGTCCTTTTGAAGTAATAATGACACTATTCCTCACTGGGCCCAGCTGGGTCTCAGTAATTTAAACATGAGCTCAATCATTGGTAGCACAGGACAGACAAGTTTAACTTAGGAGAAACAAGTGTAAAACATTTATTAGTAAAAGTTATTTAGCAGAAAAAACAAAGGAATAAAAAATACAGTACAATTAATAAAATAGTGAAAATGAATATTCAAATAGACATGAAAGGGACAAAAACAGATGTACGGAACCGGAGAGATGATTTTTCAAGCTCTTTGTGGTTTAAAGCGTCATAAAAGCGCCACGCACCGGCTGCGAGTATCTGGCCACGCTAGATCGGGTCAAAGTCAGTAGAGTGTAGTGTAATGTTTAAGACTGCCCAGCGCAGTCTAGTGTTCACGCACGTAGGCGTGTGCCAGCGCGGACGTGGTACGTGGCATCCGCGCGTACTATTTAATAAAGGAGGCGTGGTCACGGAGGTAGTCCGGACCACGCGGAACAGCAATAGCGTGTCCTGTGTCCCTCTGTCCAGCGTGGCGATACCGCGCTGCGCCAATAGCCACAGGGGGGGCACAACAATGGTGACGAGGGCGTGAAGTGCCCATGCAGTGCGAGACGCACCTGCCTCACCTACGCCGCCCGTGCGCCCACGTGGTTCCCGGCGCCTCAAGATCACACATGTGGCTGCCGGGTACGGGGCTGCCGACTCTACTTCCCGGCGGAGACGCGTGCAGCCCACAGAGCACTCTGCCTTTCCAGGGGATCCTTCAAGTGGCATTTCAGAGACATTTACACGTGGCATCCAGCCCTGGCACAGGTGGGAAACTGAACTTTGGCTATCCCGCGATACCAGCGCAGTGCCCCCTTCATAGAGCAACAGCTGTCCCTGTGGGTACCCCCCTCCCCCCACGCAATCCAGGAGAGTGCAGCCAGGGCCCAGCGGACTGCCCCCTTTCCGGACACGAGTGCAAAAGCCTCGCATCTCCTCCTCCACCAGGTCTGAGACCCAGGCCTAGGAAGAAGGTCTCTCGCCACCCTCACCCCACGTGCCTGTGAAGCGGCGGCTGGCCATCTCACATCATTATGGCGTCCATCCCGCCCATTGAGCCTTTCGTGGTTGACGGGGCCCCAGCATCCCTGGCCCCGCGGTGGAAGGACTGGGTGGAGAGGCTCCAGTTCTACTTTGAAGGAGCAGGTACGGCGCGCGAACGGCGCAGGGCGCTTCTCCTGCACCTGGGCGGGAAGGATATCTATCGGATCTATAAGACTCTGGTGGAGGCCACCCCGCACACTTATGTCACGCTCCTCAACGCGCCCAACGCCCATTTTGAGCCAATGCAGAGTAAAGACTACGAGCGTTTCATCTTCAGGCAAGCGCGTCAGGAAGCAGAAGAATCCCTCGATGCATTCCATGGTCGCCTAAAGGAGCTGGCAAGCACGTGCGGTTTCCGGGATGAACAAGAAGAAATCCGCGGCCAGATCATTAAAAATTGCTACTCTTCCGACCTGAGGGTGAAAATCCTCCAAGAGGACGGCAAGCCTCTAGCCGACATTCTGAAACTAGGCTGTTCGAAAGAATTATCTCACGCAAGGGCATCGCACATGGAGGCAGCACTCCACAGACCAGCAAAGATGGAGCAAATTCACGTGGCAGAACACGTCAACGTGGTCAGACCAAAGCAACGCCCGGCCGGGAGAGGAAGAACACCAGAACGCCGAAAAGAGTGCGGATACTGTGGGGGCGCGCCACATAGAGCACAAGACTGCCCGGCACGGGGAAGAAAGTGCGGGTCATGCGGGCGCATGAACCACTTCGCATCGGTGTGCAGATCATCAAAACCCAAACCTGAGGCAGCCCACGCAATAAGGGAAGACCCTGAGAGCGAAGATATGGATGATGACACTCACAACTATCCGGTGCACTACGTGTTCGCTATAGATCAGCCGCTGAGAAAAAAACGGCGACTCCCGAAGTGCAGGATCAAGGTACTCAACCAAGAGGTGAGAGCAACCAACGACACAGGGGACTCGATAGAGCTGATGGCGGCAAACGTCTATAACCAACTACGAGACAAGCCAGCCCTGAAACCGGCCAAGATCAAAGTCTTCGCATACGGACAAAAAACGCCAATACCGTTAATAGGGTGTTTCCAAACAGACATACAGCACCAGGAAAAGAAGACGCCGTCCACTATCTACGTGACCAAAGAAGGTAGCGGAATGCTACTAAGCGGCCAAGCAGCTGAAGACCTTCACCTCATTTCCTTCGCCATGGCCGTCTTAGAAGAGGAGCTAGACACGATCCTGGAAGAGTTCGAAGAAGTTTTCAAAGGTATCGGATGCCTCCGAGGCAAAGAAGTCTCTCTACACATTGATAAATCCATCCAGCCAGTGGCCCTCCGTCATCGACGGATAGCATTTCACCTAAGAAAGAAAGTGGAACAGGAGTTGGAGACACTTGAAAGACAGGGGATAATCGAGAAGGTCAGCGGACCCACCCCATGGGTGTCACCGATTGTGGTAGCGCGGAAACCCAAGCAGCCAGGGCAGGTCCGCATCTGCGTCGACATGCGTTTGCCCAACGCAGCGGTGAGGAGAGAAAGACACCTGACGCCCACCATAGATGACATTCTCGGAGAATTAAATGGAGCGAAATGGTTCTCCAAAATGGACTTGAGGTCAGGATATCACCAACTGCCTCTGCACCCCGACTCCCGGTACATCACCACTTTCTCCACTCACATACGCCTCCGACGCTATCGGCGACTCAACTTTGGAATATTAAGCGCTGCGGAGGTCTTCCAAAACACGATTCGAGAAGTATTGAGCGGGATCACAGGTGTCCTAAACGTCAGCGATGACTTGCTGATATACGCCGACACAGTAGAAGAGCACCACCGGAGACTCAGAAGCGTGCTACAAAGGATCAAAGACTCTGGTCTTACCCTACACCGAGAGAAGTGTCAATTCCTACAGAACACCATCAGCTTCTTTGGATACACATTCTCCGACAAGGGAGTAGCCCCTGACCCTGAAAAGGTGAAAGATGTACAAACAGCTCCAGCGCCGAACAACACATCAGAAGTTCGGAGTTTCCTCGGGATGGTAAACTTCTGCGGGCGGTTCATCCCCGACCTATGCAATCTTACCAGGCCACTAAGGGAACTCACAAAGTCCACCACCCCATGGCAGTGGGGAGAAGAGCAGGAACTGGCGTTTAAGAACACCAAGGCGGCCCTGTCAGCCAACACGACCCTGTCATATTTCGACCCTGCCAAAGCAACGAACATAGCGGTGGACGCCAGCCCCTACGGACTTGGAGCGGTACTAACACAGAGCCAAAACGGTGAAGACTGGGCACCCATAGCCTACTCCAGCAGGTCTCTCACCGAAACAGAACAGCGCTACTCACAGATTGAGAGGGAGGCCATCGCAATCCACTGGGCCTGCAGGCACTTCCATGTATACGTCTATGGACATCCGTTCACCGTTTGCACTGATCACAAACCTCTACTTCCACTATTCCGAGGATCAGTATCCAAGCCTCCCCCGAGAATTGAAAAGTGGATTCTACAACTCCAAGAGTATGATTACAAGCTGGAATTTAAGCCCGGTGCGTCCAACCCAGCCGACTACCTCTCCCGGCACCCCCGAGCGGCAACCACCCAAGAGAGAGAAGATGCCGAAGAGACAGAGGAGTACGTACAAGTCATCCTGGAACAATCACGCCCGCTGCCCATGGACATCAACATGATCGTGAACGCAACCCGAAACGATGAAGTCCTGCAGCTGGTGAAAACCGCCCTGAGAGACAACGACTGGAGAACACTCCAGGCCTCGCTGAGTCAGAGAACACCGGAAGCCAAGCGTGCCCTAGAAACTATCTTCAAGGTGAAAGACGAACTGTCAATGGACAGTCAAGGCTGCGTACTCCGAGGACCAAGGATCGTGATGCCCGCGAGCCTGACTCGACAAGTAATCGAACTGGCACACCGAGGCCACCAGGGAGTGGTGAAGACAAAGAGTAGACTCAGGGCCAAGGTGTGGTTCCCGGAACTGGACGCTCTGGTCGAGCAGATGGTCAAGGAGTGCCGCTGTGCCAGGCCGCAGGTCCACCTGAACCACCGCCACCGATAATCACCGAGGAGAACCCAGAAAGACCCTGGGAGCGAGTGAGCGCTGATTTTGGGCATCTTCCGGATGGACGGTACATGCTTGTCGTCATTGACGACCTGACCAAGTATCCCGAAGTGGAGATAATACCATCACTCACAGCCAAGGAAGTAACGGCAAAGTTCGAGAAACTCATCGCCACCCATGGCATCTTCGAACTGGTCAAGACCGACAACGGACCACCGTTCCAAAGCCAAGAGTTTGCCGATTATCTCCGAGAGTGGGGGATCCAGCACAAGAAAGTCACCCCCAGATGGCCCCAAGCCAACGGAGAGGTGGAGCGGTTCATGAGGACCCTCAATAAAGTGATTCGGATCGCTCATGCGGAGGAAGCACCCCTGGAGAAAGCCATTTATACGTTCCTGAGGGAATACCGGCTGACACCCCACCGCACCACCACAGCTGCCCCTGGGCTAGCCGCCATGGGGCGAATTGTCCGAGACACGATCCCCCACCACAGCACTTGGACCCCAACGGAAGCAGACCCTCAGAAGACTCTGCACCACAGAAAGCGCTCAAACGAGTATGCGAGTTTCAGACGCCGAGCCAAGGAATCATACATTGGAGAAAGAGATCGAGTATATGTGCGAGACCGATATCCAGGAAGCAAATTCAGACTCCCGTTTGAACCCAGACCCTGGACTGTCACCCGCCGGACAGGCACGATGGTAACTGCTCAACGTGATGGAGAAACAGTCACCCGCAACGTGTCCTTCTTCAAGCGGGCTACGGTACCACCCAATGATATGCCCGGCCGAGACCCGGACAGAGCAACACCAAGCCCGGCGACCCCAAGCGCCAGATCCCCGGTGAGCGGGTACAGCGACACAGCCGACCAGCCTGGGGCGAGCCAGTCGGAGTCAGAGAGGCCCGGCATAGCAAATCAACACCCCTCCGGCGAGGAGCTGTCGCTGACTCCAGCCCGACCAGACACCCCGAGGCGAGTACTGTCTCGAGGAGAGGCTTCCGGTTATGGGCTGAGAAGGAACCCAGCCCCCTCATCACAGCTGGCGGATTTTGCAGTGGGCTGAGACTGTAGAACCTGAGCATCAGACTGGTAACAGGCCTGCCGGCCATTTTGTTTGTTTCACACACCCACCACAGGCTCTCAGTTTGCATTCTATTTTGTTTTAATAAAGGTGGAAAGGAGTGTAATGTTTAAGACTGCCCAGCGCAGTCTAGTGTTCACGCACGTAGGCGTGCGCCAGCGCGGACGTGGTACGTGGCGTCCGCGCGTACTATTTAATAAAGGAGGCGTGGTCACGGAGGTAGTCCGGACCACGCGGAACAGCAATAGCGTGTCCTGTGTCCCTCTGTCCAGCGCGGCGATACCGCGCTGCGCCAATAGCCACAGGGGGGGCACAACATGTGGGTCAGACTCCGGGATCTGGTTCGTCCTTGCTTTTTACCAGGGCACAAGTCGTAATAAAAAGAAGTGGGAGGACACTGTCACCGGAAGTGACGTCACAACAGCAAGTGATGTCACAAAAGGTGCGAGCTCCTTGTCCCAGAGAGGTCTAAGAGTGAAGTCCAGCTGTTTGGCAGGGGAGACGGTGTCCCCCCGGTAAAATAAGTGGGGGGACGCCATCCACCCGCGTGGTACCCCGACTCGAGCCCTGCTTTTTACATTCTATCAAAGTGAAGTTTAGGATTTGTTTATCTTATTGCTGCCTTAAATTCAACACTAAACCCCTAATGATGCAACATGCTTTGGCTGGAAATGTAGGAATGGCCGATGGCCCATCTCAAGACTTTGAGCTGCTTGGCAGTAGTATAAAATTGAAAACAACCTATAATTTGTGGTTTTCCACCTTGAGTTTCTCTCCCCACCCAACTGTAATCAAAACACTTCAATGTGTGTCTCTCAAACAGTGCTCCTGATTTAAACCTTCCCTAGCCGCCCTCTGCTGGCTGCTCTGCTCCTCGCCTGTAGGGGGCGCACTACGAAAGCACGAAGAGGCCTACTCTGTGAGCAGTTTGAAGGTTCTGAACAGGGAGGCGATCAAAGTTTAACAGTGGGGGGAGGGGCGGGAGATGGCTTTTCAGATTGCATTGCAAATGTACTTAAGGCTCTGATAATGTGCAAACATGAACGCTGCCCCGAACAAAGAAATACAGGAGATATCCACACACCCTCCTGCTCAGTACAAAGATATCGTGCCCTGTGGCAGAGCAGGGGCAGCAAACACCGCCCACCCAAGGGGTGCGGACTCTGCTGTGAACACAGCGGGGGAGCGAAGCTCACAGCTGGCGCCTCGAGTGCAAACAGCGCACTCTGCCTCCTAGTTGTAGAGAGCCATCCGGGCTCTCACATACATTGTATCCTTACACGCACGCACGCACACGCAACCTTGGGGCGGGCTCGCCCCTCGGTATAAATAAACAAGCGGAAGACCGCTCGGGGTCTTTCCGGCTGAGTGCAAGCAAGTGTTGGTGTAGTTATTCAGTGCATATACATACACGTGGTAGGCCCAGCCTCACCACTCTACATTGGCGACGAGGCCGGTGTACCTGGACCCGCGTGTGTCTGCCTCGCGCGGCGGTGCCTGCCGCTGTGCTGCTCTGGCCCCGTGCGCCTGAGACCCGCCCACGCGTCTCCCGTGAGGGTGCGCCTTCGGCTGGCGGGACTCGGGACCGGCGGAAGCTGACGTGCGGCTGGGTGAAGGTCCTGCGGGTGAGTGCTCATCTGCCCCGCTTGCGCGGCCCCTGCCTTCCGCACTCCGCCTGCCACCGCGGAGGAGGCGCGCCTGCTGACTGCAGGCCCGGCGAGCGCCACGTGACGACCCGCCCTGGGCCCGCCCTCGCTCTTCGGAGCTGCCGCGCATGAGGCGCCCTTGCAGAGGCGCGCGCTAGGCACGACGCCAGGCCCCTCCTGCTGTGCTCCTGCCCTCGTGGGGCGAAGGGACGTTCTCACGGACTGTGAGTCAATTAATGGGAACATTTGAAGGTGTCAACACGCTCAAAAAAAAAAAATAAAATCAAATAAGGAAAAAGGCAACAAGCATTGGCACATGCAACAAGGCATCTCCATTCACATTGGCTCCCACAAGGCCGTGCATCATTGTCCTTGCCGCCACAGCTGGTCCCTGGGGTCCTATCCATCGCCACTGCGGACTCTTCCCGCGTCACGCCCTAAGGCGCCTCGAAACGCTGCGTGGCCTGCGCCCCTGCCCTGCGCCTCACGCCGCCGCCATCCCGGAAAGCACCAGCAAGGCCAGAGTGACGCCTCGCCATGAACAACGGCGCTCCAGGAGCGGTCCAAGACGGGGCTGGCCAGCCCCCCCAGCAGCAGCCAGCTGCGCCCGCCGCTCAACCACAGGCTCAAGCACAGGCCGGAGCAGGCGCCCCTGCAGGTCCTCACGCACCCGCGCCCCATGCGCATCAGCACGCCGGCGTAGCACCCATACCGCCATTCAGCGAATCAGCAGACCCGGCAACGGCGGCCGTCCGCTGGAGAGCATGGGTCGGACGCCTCAATCTGTACTTCAGGGGCACAAGAGAAACCGACGGTACGGTGAAGAGGTCGCTCCTCATTCTCTATGGGGGTCAAGAGATCTATGACTTATTTGAATCGCTCCCGAACACTGGAGCCGAGGACAACTATGACGCCGCAGTCGCGGCCCTCAACGCGCACTTTGACCCTCAGTTGAACAATGATTTTGAAAAATTCAAATTCAAGCGCGCATGGCAGCTGGACTCCGAGTCAGTCGACATGTACTACACTCGACTCCGACGGCTCGCGAGCACGTGTCCCTTCATCAACCCTCGCGACGAAATCAGGGACCAGATCATCGTCGGCTGCAAATCTAAGTTGCTGAGAAAGCTGATCCTCCGACAGCCGGGGATCACCTTAGACGAGATCCTCATCCTGGCAAGGTCGCACGAGTTGTCGGATGCCCGGGCGGAGGAGATGGAGGTCGCGCTGCGCACCCCGGTGATCGCCCCGTCTGGGGCAAGGGCCCCGGCCATCAAGGAAGAGCGAGTGGAGGTGATCCAAAGAAGATTCCCGCCAGCAAGGCTGCGGGGTGGCCCGCCAAGGGACAGCCAGTGCGGGTACTGTGGTGTGGACCATCCTTCCACGGCCACGTGTGGTGCCAAAGGCAAGACGTGCCTCAAGTGTGGGCGCATGAATCACTTCGCTGCTGTCTGCCGGGGAGGGAAGTTCCGGGCAGCAGGCCCGCGCGCCAGAACAGTGACCCAACGAGTCCGACAGCTGTCTCTTGACCAGGAGAGACCCCCTCCCGACACGGAGGCTCAAGACCGCCGGCCCAGATATGAGGACGACGAAGACGATGAGGTGTATGTCATCTCCTACGTGAGCAGGGCATCCACGAAAAGGCGACCGCCTCCAATGTGTTCCGTCTCAGTGGACGGGACGAGTGTCAACGCGCTGATAGACACCGGGGCGTCCGTGAACGTCATGGACTCGGACCAGTATGAGCGCATGTCCCCAAAGCCGACGCTAGCACCGTCCGCGGCACGCATCTACACCTATGGCGGGACAGAGCCCATGCCTCTTCGTGGAGTGATTCAAACCACAGTAGTCAACGGAGAATATTCGACTGTGACCAGATTCCACATCACCGAGGGCAAGAAAGGCACCCTCCTGAGCTGCCACACAGCAGAGGATCTGGGACTGGTGTTTTTCGCCAACCAAGTACACCAGGCTCACGCTGACTTCATGTTAAAGGACTTCCCAGAACTGTTCAAAGGCCTCGGCAAGCTCAAGGGTAAAAAGTTTAAGCTACACATTGATGCGACGGTGAAACCTGTCGCTCTCAGACACCGGCGAGTACCGTTTAACCTCAGGCCCCAAGTTGAGGAAGAGCTTCGCAAGCTTGAGGAGTTGGGAGTGATCGAGAAAGTGTCGGGCCCGACACCCTGGGTCTCGCCCCTGGTGGTTGCCCCAAAACCGAAGCAGCCGGGAGCCATACGTCTGTGCGTGGACATGAGGCTCCCCAACACCGCTGTCAAGCGCGAACGACACATCACCCCCACTATGGACGATATTATAGCTGACCTCAACGGGGCGAAATGGTTTTCCAAATTAGACCTCAACTCCGGATATCACCAGCTGGAGCTAGAGCCGGCTAGCAGGTACATCACCACGTTTTCGACGCACGTGGGGCTGCGTCGCTACACTCGGCTCAGTTTTGGCGTCTCGTCGGCCGCCGAGGTCTTCCAGAACGCCATTCGCGAGGTGCTCTCCGGACTAAAAGGGGTGATCAACCTGAGTGATGACATCCTAGTTTACTCAACGACCCTAGAGGAGCATCACGCCAACTTGAGGGCGACTCTGCAGAGACTCGCCGATAGCGGCCTCACCCTCCACCGCGCTAAATGTGCCTTCTATCAGGAGTCAGTGGACTTCTTTGGATATATCTTTACGAGGGAAGGCCTTAAAGTCGACCCTAAGAAGGCCGAAGCCATCAAAGCGGCCAGCACGCCTAGAAGTCAAACAGAAGTCCGCAGTTTTCTGGGCATGGCCACGTACTGTGGCCGGTTTATCCCGAACCTGGCCGACTTAGCGGAGCCTCTCCGTGCCCTCACCCGTGCTGATCAGAAATGGGACTGGACTGCTGCTGCACACAAGGCGTTCCAGGCCGTCAAGGCCAGTCTGCTTGACAATACCGTCATGGCCTACTTCCAGCCACGGAGACGGACCGAGTTGATAGTCGATGCCAGCCCAGTGGGATTGGGAGCCGTGCTGCTGCAGGAGTATGGGCCGGAAGAGTGGAAGCCTGTCGCCTATGCCAGCAAGGCCCTGTCCGACACGGAGACCAGGTATGCCCAAATTGAAAGGGAGGCGCTGGCCATCAAGTGGGCATGCCAGCACTTTCACCTCTATCTCTGTGGACAGGACTTCACGGTGGTCACAGACCATAAACCCCTGTTGCCCCTCTTTGCGGGGACATCCCGGCTTGCTCCCCCACGCATCGAGAGGTGGGCTGTCCAGCTGCAGGGTTACCGGTTCAAGGTGGTGTTCAGGCCAGGAGCACACAACCCTGCCGACTACTTGTCGCGTCATCCGGATGTCACACCCCCACCGGCCCTCGATGCTGAAGGAGATGAAGTGGAGGAGATAGTGCACATGGTCACCCTAGCGGCGTGCCCCGAGAACATGTCGCTCCAGGAAATTAGCGACGCCACTGCGACGGACGAGACCCTGGCGAAGGTTAGGGAGGCACTCGAAGGAAATCGTTGGGCCCATTTCCTTGATGGCGCTTCGTGCCTCCGGCCGGAGGTGCGTCATGCCAGGCAGCAGCTGTGGCAGATACGGAGTGAACTTAGCGTCGGAGATGAGGGGGTGGTGCTGCGTGGGCACCTCATCGTCATGCCCGAAAGCCTCCAGCAACGAGCCCTGGGCCTGGCTCACGTGGGACACCAAGGGATGGCAAAGACCAAGGCCCGCCTGAGGAGCAAGGTGTGGTTTCCCGCGATGGACAGCCAGGTGGAAGCCATGATACAGGCCTGCCACGCATGCACGATCACGGGCGGAGACCCTGCCCCAGCGCCCGTGCTCACGGAAGAAGCGCCCCAGGCCCCGTGGGCTCAACTCAGCATAGACTTTGGCAGTTTTCCAGACGGGCGGCACATGCTAGTGCTGGTAGACTCTTTTTCCAAATTCCCAGTTGTGGAAGTCATCGCATCCACTGCGTTCCCGCAGGTCAAGAAAGTCCTAAACCGAGTGTTTGCTACGATGGGGCTTCCTGAAGAAATCAAGTCCGATAATGGGCCCCCCTTTCAAGGGAGAGAGTTTCAGGCTTACTTGGAGGCTCTCCGGATCAAACATCGGAAAATCACACCCCTGTGGCCTCAAGCCAACGGGGAAGTCGAGAGGTTGATGCGGACATTAAACAGAGCGCTGCGGATTGCGGTGGATAATGGCGAAGACCCGGAGGCCGCCCTGGACGACTTCCTTGGAGCCTATCGGCAGACACCCCACTCAACGACAAAGTGTGCTCCCTCTCATGTTCTGTTCAAGCGAGCTCCAAGGGATGGCATTCCCACTGTCAACACGTGGGTGCCGGGAGAAAGGGACGCTGAGGCCATACAGGCCCGGCGACAGGCCACCAACATCAAAGCAAGCGCACATCGGCATGCCAAAGAACCAGCCCTCCGGCAGGGGGACACTGTCGTTGTCAAGGATCGCCATCCTGGGTGGAAGTTTCGGACTCCTTTTGAGCCAGAAGTGTGGACAGTGGAGCGAGTGCAAGGGACTATGATTACAGCTAGGAGGAATGGCCAAACCGTGACGAGGAATGCCTCATGTTTCAAGAAGGTACTGGACAATGTCAATGTGCGTCAACGGACCGAGGGAATGGAACATGGAGACCAAGAAAACATGGACTTTGATAATTGTTCTGATCCAACTCCTACTCTGCCGCGAATGGCCACCCCACCAAGGCCAGTGTCACCAGGCCCTGCGGCCGGGCGGAGTCAGCCAAGGGTCGAGGATGCGAGCGAGGGTCCGAGGACAACCCCGGCTGGGGTTGTCGAACTACCTCGGACCCAGGATCGTCGCTACAACCTGCGGCCCAATCCTAGGCCGAGTCAACGGTTGTTGGACTTTGCTTGTTCGTCTCCATGAGTAAGAGACTATGAATGTGCCTGCAGAAAGAGACTAAAATAAAGGAGGGATGTAGAGAGCCATCCGGGCTCTCACATACATTGTATCCTTACACGCACGCACGCACACGCAACCTTGGGGCGGGCTCGCCCCTCGGTATAAATAAACAAGCGGAAGACCGCTCGGGGTCTTTCCGGCTGAGTGCAAGCAAGTGTTGGTGTAGTTATTCAGTGCATATACATACACGTGGTAGGCCCAGCCTCACCACTCTACACTAGTAAAGGGGCGCTCTCGTTTGGAGAAGGGGGGCTCTCGTCCCTCGCTCAAATGAGTTGGGGGAGGGGCTCTACTTGAGACATGGGATTGTGCTCAATGCCTCATACACGTCTCTCGTTAATTTTATTATTATTTTTTTTTATTTAATGCAATTTTCTATAGCGCGAACATTACCAGAATGTGTCGGAGCGCTTTACAAAAGAACCAGTGGCGATACACAGAAGCGCTGAAAGGGTGCAGCGCCCTGAGGCCTGCTTCTATGAGCCAGGCCGACCGCCTCGGCGCTGAAACTGTATTTAAGACACGGCTGCTGAAGGATATCGTGTCTCTGGCGCCCCTCTCTCGCTCTCTTTCCTGCTACTAGGGCGGCAATAAACCCCCTGCCTCCTTTCCACACAGGAGGGATTTTATTTTACCCCAGGGTGGCTTGTTTTATTTGAGTTTTAAATACATTCTTTGTTGGTCATGATTTTGTAGCCACAAAGTTGGAAAAAAGCACAAGGAGGTTTGCGATTTGTTGAAGCCATCTCAGCATCGGTGAAATACCGATCAGCTGCTGGCGAGAGCCGCCTCCCTCGCGCTGGGAGGGACATTATTTATCTCCCAATGATGAGGGTCACTACCCTGAATGTACCATATTATATTGGGAGCGGGCAGTGACTGACAGCTTGGAGTGAATGGTGGGGGAGATTTCAAATGACCAGGTCAGAAGTGGAAAATTGAAAGAATGCCCATGCACCCCCAGCCCTGTAAAAAAACCTCCGTGTGGGGGTATAGTTTTCAACTGGTTCCATGGTGTAATGGTTAGCACTCTGGACTCTGAATCCAGCGATCCGAGTTCAAATCTCGGTGGGACCTGGGGTTTTTGTTTGTTCATCAAGAAATTGCACTTTACTTGACTTTAATGTTGGAAAATGATCAGTAGATACTGACAGCCCTGTTAATGTGTGATCTTGTCTATTTTTAATCTCGCTGAAAGCTGAGCGCATATTTTTAAAAGAGAGCGTTTTATGAAATGGCGTGACTGGCATTTCTAGGCCGCCATGTGTGATTTGAGGCAGATACAGATTGCTTTTAGCTTCCACCAGGGTCTCTGATTTCTTAGTTTCTTGACACTGAGCCTCGTGCTGGCTCTTGACTTTTTAGGTCTCGCCTACGCAGGGCATGCGCTGTTTATGCAAAAAGACCTTTAGCAATCGCTTTGGCTTTTCAGCCAAAAACATGCACGCATTCCATTACCTTCATTGTCAACGCTTGTACGTGTGATGATTCACTTGCGGGAGCGCGCGGCGCCATATGGTAGCAATTATCGCTCCTGGTGCTGTTCACTCTCGCAAGTGAAACACTTTCACTTTTGCAACCTGTTACAGACATTTGGCAGATAATTGTTTGTTTTCATCACCCTGCAACATCAATAAAAGCGGCAGCTTTTCGCTTTATCATACTTTGTTCTGCAATGATGCCGTAAGGCGTTGTAGCCACTGGGGGGCGCTGCTCCACCATATACCTCTGTCAAACAGGAGGCTGAACACGGACGGTTGATGCTATTTATTCTTTTAATATTAAGTTGTTTCAGTTTGAGGGTATGATTCACGTGGTCATGAGGAGTGAAGAACTGTTTTTTTAACTTTCTTTTGATTGCACATAGTATCACATTGTCTGACGCCCGTGTCCTGTTGCCATGGGAAGCCTTTTCAAATATTTCGATTTGGCTGCTTCCTGCCCCCTGCATGTTTTGTTGCAGGCATGGGGTGGGGGGTTCGGTCATTAATACCCCTCCGCCTATTGGACTCTGACGAAGCTCTTTCAGCCATGGAGCGCACCCTCCCTAAAAGCTTGAAGATCTCTGCTGTTACCTCCAGCCATGTAGCTGTAGTCACTGCCCCTACGTGAACAGAATGTGTGCTGAAACCTGCTGCTGACTGCCCTGTTCCCTAGCGCCTTCAAGCAGTGCCTGGAATTGGAATCTGCTCAGGCATTCCCCGCTTCGATGTCTAAAGAGGGGCCTCTCCCCGGTGGAGCACATCGCCCATTGTTCGTGCATCTGCACTGGGCATAGGTTCCGATCCGAAAGGCACTGCAGCTTTATCAGTGTCGCCTCACCCTGTTGGTCTGTTTTGGACTTACTCAGTAGTATCTCGTTACTCAGGCCCACCTGTGTGTCCTGTGCTTGCAGACAGGCTTCTCCTGCCTTGAGTTTGGAAGGGGCTACAAGCTCACAAACCCTGAATGCCCCAAAGGATGCCAGTGTAAAGGTGGGTTACATAGAATTGACTTTAAGGGTATGCACAGTCATTTATTCCAGGGCCCTCACCAGCTGTGCTAGTGTGTCGTGTTCAGTGTGTATAGCCTTCTGTCTCGCCTTTTCCCTTCTAGTCGCCACAAACCCTTCATCACTGCCCTCAGGCAATGGGAACCAGTGGAGTACTACTTGGTGGCAAGCTTTAAAAAATTTGCTATTAGTGCTATATCAATGCTAAGTGTGCCTTGACCCAGGATTTACTCCTTTTCTGCTTGAAGGCCTATTTTTTGCACAAACTGTTCTTCTATCCCTGCTGGGCTTCTGCCCCCCCCCCCCCAGCCTCTTGATTGATTCCATCCCAGAGACCCTCCTTACTGTTCTAGCATATGCCGCATTTCGTTGTGCTGTTGTGGGGGCCATGGTATGCTCTATCAGCTGGAGAAGGTTGCATCTGCCAATGCCCAGAGCTCACCCAGAAAGGGGATTATCACTCACTCTGCCACTGGGGCCAGCCTCCGGAATGAGTCCCCCTGGAACCGAGAGACCGCATCTGCTTGAGAGTTATTTAATGACTCCTTGGGCATTCCTCACTTTTAGCTTAAGGTTGCTTGTTACCTTTACCATATACCTTAGGAGCCTCTGCACCCAGGGGCACCTGGCAGCCCCACTTTTGATTGTCAGACCTCAATGTTAACTTCATGTCTTTCAGCCCTCGCCGCAATACGGTCAACGCGACTATTATGGGGAATAGCGCAAAAATGTAATGTTCTTAGTCAGTCCTGCTGGGGCCCCCATTCCTGGGGCCACTTCTTTGTGCACTAGCTGGACCCTAGAATTGCCCGAAGCCCAAGCTGCCAGATGCGTCTGTGTACAGCACTATTTGCACTGTCAGACACCCATACTTCCCTAGATGGAGCACTGCATTAAAGTCCCTTAGGAAGGACATCCAGGATTTGAGGTTCTGTTTCACCACTACCCTAACCTTGTGTGGAGGAGCTTCTTTTTCAGCTCCCTTGTTAAGTAGTTGAGGCATCTCGCTAACACCCTCCCTGTGTGGAAAAGTAAATTTTGCCATGTTCTGTGTCCCTACGCCTCATCCATCATATGTTATGTGTGCATGACCAATATGCATATGTTATTCCCCATGTCTGATTAATGACGCAATTACAGTTGTGTCCACCTCTGATATGTCATTTTCCAGTCCTCGTGAATACTACGAATATCAGGCCTATGTAAAGTTATGTTGCCACGTTTCCCAGTGTGCACGTTATTCCATTATAAAGTCCCCGTTTCCAGGCCTCAAAAGGGCCCGGACCACAGATTCAGCTCCTGTCTCCTGAAAGCCTCGCTGAGGAGCGATACAGCCCCCACCTGTATCCTCGACCCTTCACTTACTTCCTGCCTCGCAGTGCCCGGTGCAGCCCGGCTCTGCCTCTGAGTCTGCCAAGCGTATGTTATGATTCCAGCTATCAGTTCAGTCCTCCTCTCTGCATTTCTAAGCTACTGAACTGCATCAATAGTTTCCGTCATTGTCTAGCCTACTCGTCTCCACGTTAGAGAAATACTGTATTAATGGTCATTTAATATTCTTCATCACGCACTACATGTAGAATAATGCATGGTCCAGTCTTAGAATCAAGTTAGCTTTTCCCCTCATGACTTCTAGTTCATATCAACATGTTCCCTAAACATTAGATACCAGATAGGGTTTAGGTACATGTCGCTCCGACCCTCCAGACTCTAGTCTCTGCTCCTAGCACAGAGTTCGTAGCCCCCAGCTTCTCCTAGTAACACGTCATTGCTAGTTTTCGCGCACCATTAGGTTAGAGGTCCCGGCTCCTTAGGTAGCCCCCTCCTATGTTTCCGCCCCATTCATGACATATTCTGTTACGTTTGCATCACATGTCTAAGTATACTCCCAGTTACACCCACTTTTACTGTTATCTCTCGCGACTGCTACGCGTCACGCCTTTCTGCTCCACCCACTGCTACGCCTACTGCAATGTAATGCTATGTGTTCGCGCTATGTATATATGCCTGTGTTTTGTTATTGAATGTTAGCGCGCTCATCCCAGACCTAGCCCCAGCAGCTGCTGGGCCTCTTTTCCCCTGTTGGGCCCCAGTTGTCCTGCTGGGCCCTGTCATTCTGTTCCTATGCAGGTTGTCCTGATCCTGTCCTTATGCTGTAATAAACCTGCAGAAACTCCTACTACCTCGAATCTTGACTCTTATTTATTGAGCTATCTGTTATGCTATAAGTCTAGTCAAAAATAGGGTATTATTTATTTATTTACCACATAATGGCGCCCGAACAGGGACTTGCCCTTTCCCCACGCGTCGGTGAAGCCACGCCGACCCCCTGACCCTCTGCAGTCGTGACGGAACTCTTCTGCGCAGTGGCAGATATTTCTGCTCAAGTATCCCTCAGGCCCACGGAGGAGACGGAGGAGGCGGTCCAGCATCCGAACGAGACGGTGGAGGAACGCGGCGAGTCCCGACCAGAGCCCAAGCCGAGAGTCCAAGGTCCGAGGTATCCGGAGGCCCACCTGTAACTGAAGTCCGAAGTTCGTCGTCCGTCGTCCAGTCCAGTCCGAGGCCTTCCGTTCCGTGCTGCCCGGTGAGTACCATTGCTGGGGTAGTATCTAGACAGGACCAATCTAAATTGACTCCTGGTCCGTGGGTTGGTGGTGCCCAGACTCACAAACGAAGTGTTCACCTAGGTGGATACGGGTCTTGATGTGTCCCTTTATGGGACCGGTATGTTCCGTACTGTTACAGCAGTGCATCCAGTGACTCTAGTCTGTTCCGTTCTCGAGAAAATCTGTTCTATTTCTGTTCTCAGTATTCCAGGTAATATTCTGTTCGAACTGTTATTTATAATGTTCTTCATGTAATTTACTGTTGTGGTATGAGTGCGATGTGATTTCGTGTTTTTATTGTGTATCGTATTGTGTCCAGATTACAGTTCAGTCATGCCTATATTTTCCAAGTTACGTCAGTTAAAAACTAGAAAGGGTCTGTTAGAGGAAGCAGTTCCTGTCCCGCCTAGGGACAGTCCAGGTCACTTTATGTATCAGAAACATGGCATAAGCGCCATATTATATCTAGATTTATGGGTAGGGTATACCAAACAGTTAGAAGAAAAGTATAGATGGCCCGTATCGGGTACATGGGATGCCGAATGTATCATGCGAGTAGAAGAAGCATTATGGAAAAAGAAAGCCAGACAGTCACAGAAAGATGCCATCGAGTTATGGCGTAAAGAAGCGCATAGAAGAACGGAAAAGGAAGTCAGAAAGTCAGAGTTAAGTAGAGAATCCCAAGAACGAGCCCAAGAAAGAGAATTAATCGAGATAGGTGAACAAGTCAAAGCCGAACAGTCAGACAGACAGAGGCATGCCCTTATTAAGGGTATGTATCCTCTTCTTGCCGAAGGTTTGCCAAAAGCGACCCCAGAGGCATCTAGTAATTTCCCGCCACCATTAATTCTGACCAAGCTACGTCACAAACCGACCGCAGCTGATATTTTTATTTCGTCCTATTTGGACGACACAGTCCCCGAATATGCAAATCCTGTTCGCGCTCCGCTAGTCCCTGTAAATCAGGCACTTCCCGCTCCTCCAGACACCGGAGTACCTGTTATGGTACCCCCGGTCCAGCCTACAGTTCCATTTCCCACTCTGCCAGGACGTAGAGCCTCAGTAGACGACTCCAGTTTAGGGGCCGCAGGAGGAGCTACTCCTCAAACCCCGCCGCCACACAAGCGTTTATCGGCACTCGAATTACATGCTCAAGCATCACAGCGTACTCCTAAAAGTAATAAGTCTGTTACAGAAATCAGGCAAGCCCTTAACGAATGTGTTTATGATCCAGTTCCAGGCGAATATACTATGGTTTTATATTCCTTACGTGTAAGGAGAGTGACCGAGTATCTAGTCACCTTACCGAATATGAAAGAAGATCTAGACAGAATATATCGTTTCATCCGTACAGGGGATGATCCAGAAAGTATTGGCGAGATTATGTCTCAAAGGAAAGCCGAGATTCAGCTTATGATATTAAAGTTCCTGATCAATTGTCTAATAAGAGAACAAGATTACCCGTCTAAAGATCCCGCCGAAATGAGAATCCTGACAAGGTGGAGTGATAATATAGCCGAGGGTAAGCACAAGACCGTCGGTGCCATGGAGAGTATGTACAAGAAAATCCGTAAAGAAATAGTAAGGTTACACGAACAGCGTAAAGCAGCACAAGTAAGCGAGAAAGAAAGTATCTCTGATCCTGAAGAGGAAGAGAACGAGAATCCCGCCAGAATAGCGTATGTCGGAAAATCCAGATTTCCAGATCGCCATTTACGTCTAGAACCCAAGTCTATTTTTTATCTAGCACCAGAACAAGGTTCTCTAGAACAAGTATTTCAAGCTACCGATCACATTCTGAAATCACGAGTCGGTTACAGTGAGCTAAGTACCATGCATGAACAGGAACTAGCCCGATCAGCAGTCCGATGGATTACTGATTCTACCACTTTTCCAGACGAAATAGTGGCACAAATGTTTCTGAAATTGCCCCCAGCCGAGCAGCGACTGGTGGGTATGTATATGATCCAGTACCTCATTACTCTGTATGAGGGTCAACATTCTGATCCAGGCCCGTTGCACGATGTCCTGAACGAGTTACTCCAGTATAGATGGAGAGGTCTAGGTACCGATTTAATAAGTGTCATTCTAGAACAGCGCCACAAGTATAGAACGTTCCTGAACCCGCATTTTGTTCATGTCCCACCCCCAGAAAGTAAACCATTCTACATAGACAGACAGAATCCGTTACGAGAAGTCCACCCAGTCCAAGGGGCGGGTGGCGTAATGCAACGAGTGTTTGTATACACTCCGATTTCAAAGATGGAACTTCTTGAAATGAAGAAATTAATTCCCTGTCATGACAAAGATCCAGCAGGGTTCCATAGAGAATTAAAAGACATGCTCCGTATGGGAGAATACACTTACCCAGATATTATTAAAATGTTAAAGGTCCTGTTACCCGCAGGGGTGTATGAAAAGTTAAAGGAAAAAGAATGGGAGGTGGGAGAGAAAAAGATCGATTGGGCAGCTCTAGAAGCTGAAGACAAGGCACGAGTACCGGGTACCGGTCTTGGAGATAAATGTAAAGAATTACCAGAATTACTGATTCAAGTTTTACCCAGATTATTGACAACTAGGAAAGAAGACTGGGATGCAATCTCAGCCTGTAAACAGAAACAAGATGAAGACATTAGTGATTTTTATTCTAGATTTGAAAAATGTTTCAGTATTAACAGTGGTCTCAAGACAAGTAGTGAGTCATACCCTCATCTTTTCGTTACCAAATTAGTCGAGAATTCAAGTCCACAAATTAAAAATCGAGTCTTGAAAGTCGAAAGCACCTGGCAAGCAAATACTCCGTCCCAGATGCTCCAGATGCTCCAGTATCACCAGAATAGAATCAGAGAAGAGCAAGAACACGAGAGAAAACGTATGAAAGACACGAAAATGAAAGTGCTAGTTGCACAATCTGTTCCTCAAGACAGTCAGAAGAAGGGTCCGAATCAAGCCAGTCATCCTGCAGCTCCCGTTAGAGGGAACTGCAATTATTGTAAACAGCCAGGTCATTTTATAAACGAGTGTGCAGTTCTGAAACACAACATAGCTACTGGTAAGACTAAAGAAAGACCACGTCCGTCTAGACAAGAACAAGTTTCACAGATTCCTCAGCCACAGAATGCACAACAGACAGTTACAGTACCGCAGCCTATTGCTGCAACACAGCACGTTACATCACAGATGTACCAGTATGCACAGTCTGAGTATCCAGAGTATCAGTCATATTCATGAAACAGCCTAGAGAGGGAGGTAGGCTTGCCTCTCATCGAGATACCTGTAGATCAAGAAGGTCCCTATGTTCACAGTCAAGTATTAGGGAAAGATAGAAAGTTTTTGATCGATACAGGGGCAAGTAGGACCACAATTAGTCATGCCGAAGTTCCAGGGGCTCCGCTCTCAGGCTCAAGAAATGTTTCCCTTGGATTTTCAGGAAAACCAATAGTTAATGAGATATCTAAGCCAGTCACTCTAGAGGTAGGTCCATTGTCCCGTACTACTGATCTGTTACTTACTAAGTCATGTCCAGAAAATCTGTTAGGCATCAAGACACTGAAAGAATTAGGTGCAGTTATTTGCTGTTCCCCAGAGGGAATACGTCTGTTCCTACGTGACTTTAAGGGTCACTATGTATTACGAGATTTTGATTCAAGACTGTCTAATGTTCCACAGCATTTATGGGCGCAAGGTCCAACTGATGTAGGTTACATGCAAATCACACCCCATCGTGTGACTCTCAAGCCAGGTGTAGTGTTACCACGAATCAGGCAGTACAGATTGCCACCTGAGGCTGTAGCAGCCTTATCCAAAATTATTGACGAGCTCATGGCTCAAGGAGTAGTTGTAGAAACTGACTCCAATGTATGTAATTCTCCGATCATTCCAGTCATGAAACGTACTGATCCAAATGCACCCCCAGTATATCGATTAGTGATTGATTTACGAGAGCTTAATAAATGTATTATTCCTCAGTACCCAGTTGTCCCAGATATTTCTTCCCTGTTAACAGCCATTGATTCCGAAGCCATGTTTTTCACTGTCATAGACCTTAAGAATGCATTTTTTAGTGTTCCAATTCATCCAGACAGCCAGTTTCTTTTCGGATTTTGTTTAAATGGAAGGAGCTATATGTTTACACGCGCTCCTCAAGGTTTCACAGAAAGCCCTAGTATTTACAGTCAAGCACTCAAGAGACAACTAGACAACATTCACATGCCAACTGACACTGCCCTGCTCCAGTATGTCGATGATCTACTGATCACAGCCCGTTCTGAACGTGCTTGCGAGCGAGCATCACTTACAGTTCTGTATTTTCTAGCCGAGATGGGGCACAAGGTGTCACCTTCGAAGCTTCAATTCTGTGTCCAGCAAGTGGTATACTTAGGACACTTGCTGTCCAAGAGGGGTAGGCAGTTGACACCCGACCGTATCCAGTTAATAGCGAGTCTTCCCCAGCCCAGAACCCAGAAGGAGGTACGTGCCTTCATCGGCCTTACTTCTTATTGTAGACAATGGATTCCCCAGTATGCATTTCTAGCCAAGCCACTGATACAGTTAACGACACAGGAGGCAGCCGTATCGACTGTCCTCCCTTGGACATCTGACCATACACTTAGTTTTAACGAGTTAAAGAAAGCCTTATGTCAAGCTCCAGTTCTAGCTACACCGAACTACAGTAAGCCTTTTACACTTTTCGTTACTGAACGGGAAGGTACAGCATTGTCTGTTCTTACACAAGATCAAGCAGGACAATACAAGCCCTGTGCTTATTTTTCTAGCACATTAGATCCAGTCGCCCAGGCGTTGCCTGCGTGCCTCAAGTCAGTTGCAGCCACAGCACTAGCTATCAGACAAAGTGATTCCATAGTTTTAGGACATTCTCTGACAGTACAAGTTCCACATTCCGTAGAAGTTCTTTTAAACCGAACACAAACTCAGCACTTGACAATTGCACGTTTAACGGGTTATGAATTAACACTGTTCCAGCCACACATAGACATTAGACGCTGCAACGTTCTGAATCCTGCTACACTGTTACCATCAGTTAATTCAAATTCTGACCCACATGATTGTGTGGAAGTAGTTAACATTACGACTAAGCCAAGACAAGACCTGACAGATATTCCGTTATCAGATCCTGACCTGACACTTTATGTGGATGGTTCATGTATGAGAACTAGTACAGGAGAACTAGTAGCCGCGTATGCAGTGACTACTGACACTGAAGTTATTGAAACACACCGTATTGACACCCTGTCTGCTCAAGCAGCAGAGCTAGTCGCTCTGACACAAGCCTGTATACATGCCAAGAACCTGAAGGTTAATGTTTACACAGATTCACGTTACGCATTCGGAGTTGTACACGACTTCGGAGTGCTCTGGCAGGAGAGAGGTTTCATGACTTCTCATGGAACCAAGATTCAGCATGGTCTCCTTATTCAAGCCCTGTTAGATGCCATACATTTACCGACATCTATTGCTATCATGAAATGCAAAGCACATACGAAAGTTACTGACATTATTTCCCAAGGTAATGATTTAGCAGACCGCACAGCCAAGCTTACAGCACAGACTCCAGACATTCCAGTTAATCAGACACATACTTCAGATCCGATTATATGTATGACAGTTAAGGACCCTACACAAGACGTCATAGATATCCAGTTACATGCTACTCCTGAAGAAATCAAGAAGTGGTCTGAACAAGGAGGGGTCCAGACAGATCAAGGATGGTTAACGAAGGGTAGAGCCACATGGTTTCTCCCCGACTCTATGGTTCAAGTCATTATTAATACCGCACATAGTCCAGCACATTTAGGAGAAAAAGCTATGTTAGACAGTATCCAGAACATTTGGTTCAATAAGCATTTACGAGCTGCAGCCAAGCAGAAAGTCCGTACCTGTATGATATGTTGTCAGTTTAACCCAGGTAAAAGTGTCCCGGTGGAACAAGGTGGTTTCCAGCCCCCTGACCACCCTTTTGAGGTCCTCCAGATGGATTATATTCAGATGGAGCGATGTCGAGGTTTCAAGTATGTCCTTGTAGTTGTATGCGCTTTGTCCAGGTGGACAGAAGCATATCCAGTCCCAGATTACACAGCCGCGACCACTGCCAAGCAGTTGGTTCGTGAATTTTTCCCTAGATACGGACTCCCTAGAGTCGTATATTCTGATAACGGTCAGCCATTCTCATCCGAACTCATGAAACACATTTCCCTTTTGTTAGGGTACCAGTGGAAGTTCCATTGTGTACGCCATCCTGAAGCAGCCGGTCTCGTTGAGAGACATAACCAGACTCTGAAAATCCGTATTGCAAAAGTGTGTAAAGAGAAGGGTGTGGACTGGCTAGTAGCTCTGCCAGTTGCTCTATTTTACATGCGCATGGTCGCACATTCCAGATCAGGTCTGTCCCCGTATGAGGTCGTATTCGGCCGCCCCCCTAACATGTGGGGTACTCCTAGACCCCGAAGTATTACCGATGTTTCATGTAATATGCTGACAGATTACCTAGCTTCCTTGATGTCTGCCCTCAACTCATGTCGTTCACAGGTTGCCGCCGCATTTCCAGACAATACCGAGGTGGCACCGCACGAGATCGTTCCAGGCTCCCTTGTAATGGTCCGAAATTTTGACAGATCAAGTCCGCTGGAACCACGTTGGAAGGAGCCACGTCAGGTCCTCTTGACCACCCGTACTGCCGTCAAGTTGGAAGGCAGGAAGGGGTGGGTCCACCTTTCTCATGTAAAACTTTTCAATGAATTGAAATCAGTCTCCAAGAACATTTCCAAGGATTGCCAGGATTCGAAAGATTGCCAAGACATTGTTTTAAAGGACTGTCCCGCACAAGACATTATTACAACCCCTCCCTTGTTAGAGAAAACTCCGCAGCAGGAGTATAAGCTCAAATTAAGGTCTAGTAAAATAAGTCAGTCAGTTTGATTGTATAAGTCCTCCCCTAGGTGAAACGGTTAGACTGTTTCTGACATGTATAAAATAGACCCCCATAGTGAGAGAGTCAGTCGAAGTTCACTTCAATGTATCGTTTTTCTGAGTTTCATATTATTTCTCAGCATAATGATTTCTTGCACCAGCTACGCACTTTTCCTGTGTTTTCCAGTTCCTCATGTAAATATGTCTACTAATGCTACAGTAGAGCACACGTTTAGTGATCTGCCTCCTCACGAATATTCTTACCGCCTCGCTATGCGCAACAACACATTTATCCGTATGTTACATTATTCACACCAGACCAGCAATGCCACTAATTGTTGGGTGTGTGGTCGACTCCCCCCTTTCCAGACACCGAAGGGAGTTCTGCCACTGTTTCCTTATCCATTCTCACACAATGGTTCGTGTGGAGCATGGTCCACGTTAACGTCATCCTCAACAGATATGTCTTTTCTTAACAGTACATGTTTTCCAGACAAGCAAGGTTTCCCCCACAGAACAGGTTTAGATCTAGAAAACGAAGTATATAATTTAGGTAATTATTCGTCGAATTTCATGGTCCTGAATGTTCAGTCTGATACTACTCCAGACTTACCTGCTATTTCAGTACTACCTGTCAAAGGCGAATTATGTGTCCGTAGTTATGGTTCTGTACATATAGGTCATAGTGAATGTACTACTGTTATCCAGTATAGTGACAGTGGGAAATCTATTTTCAAAGCTTCACGTCATTCTTATTTTATTTGTGGTCAAACTGCATATGTCCGTCTGCCCCTCGATTGGGAGGGAACCTGTTACATTGCTTTCCTACTGCCACCTGTTTTTCTAGCCCCATCTGATTATCACAGAAACACACATCTAGTACACATTAGACATAGAAGGGAGTCCCCAATTGTCGATTATACTGAAACTACTCTAGAACAGTATACAGATTTCAATAAAGGTTTCTTCTTCTTTGTAGGACCTGTCCAGAATAGTAAACTGATCCGTAGGTTAACAAGAACCCTTGAAGCTGTAGTTAATGAGACTGCCTCTGCTCTAGGTAACCTAACCGAAGAACAATCTGCTATGAGATTTGTCGTTTTGCAAAATCGTCTCGTCCTTGACGTCATACTGGCCGATAGGGGCGGGGCCTGTAGAGTCATCGGATCTAGTTGCTGCATTTTCATTCCAAATAACGCGCCGTCTGTTTATTCAGCTATAACCAGACTCCATAAAATTGCCCATCTGTTACATCAAGATCCAGGCACCTGGACATGGTCCGGTTGGTTCTGGAATATAATTTCCGCATGGGGATGGAAAGTCCTGTCCTTTCTAGGTATTGCAGTAGCGATTATATTCAGCTGCTGCCTCTGTATACAATGTGGCCCTGCGATTTGCAGCATGTGTGCTACCTCTTGTATTCCTAGTCCCAAGCCCCGTTCTAAATCCCGTTCCAAGACAATTCGAGACGAGCAAATGGTACTGTATGAAATGATAGATGGTATCATGAAAATTGATGTTTCCTGATGGAAACGTAGTGACAAGGAGGGAATGTGGAAAAGTAAATTTTGCCATGTTCTGTGTCCCTACGCCTCATCCATCATATGTTATGTGTGCATGACCAATATGCATATGTTATTCCCCATGTCTGATTAATGACGCAATTACAGTTGTGTCCACCTCTGATATGTCATTTTCCAGTCCTCGTGAATACTACGAATATCAGGCCTATGTAAAGTTATGTTGCCACGTTTCCCAGTGTGCACGTTATTCCATTATAAAGTCCCCGTTTCCAGGCCTCAAAAGGGCCCGGACCACAGATTCAGCTCCTGTCTCCTGAAAGCCTCGCTGAGGAGCGATACAGCCCCCACCTGTATCCTCGACCCTTCACTTACTTCCTGCCTCGCAGTGCCCGGTGCAGCCCGGCTCTGCCTCTGAGTCTGCCAAGCGTATGTTATGATTCCAGCTATCAGTTCAGTCCTCCTCTCTGCATTTCTAAGCTACTGAACTGCATCAATAGTTTCCGTCATTGTCTAGCCTACTCGTCTCCACGTTAGAGAAATACTGTATTAATGGTCATTTAATATTCTTCATCACGCACTACATGTAGAATAATGCATGGTCCAGTCTTAGAATCAAGTTAGCTTTTCCCCTCATGACTTCTAGTTCATATCAACATGTTCCCTAAACATTAGATACCAGATAGGGTTTAGGTACATGTCGCTCCGACCCTCCAGACTCTAGTCTCTGCTCCTAGCACAGAGTTCGTAGCCCCCAGCTTCTCCTAGTAACACGTCATTGCTAGTTTTCGCGCACCATTAGGTTAGAGGTCCCGGCTCCTTAGGTAGCCCCCTCCTATGTTTCCGCCCCATTCATGACATATTCTGTTACGTTTGCATCACATGTCTAAGTATACTCCCAGTTACACCCACTTTTACTGTTATCTCTCGCGACTGCTACGCGTCACGCCTTTCTGCTCCACCCACTGCTACGCCTACTGCAATGTAATGCTATGTGTTCGCGCTATGTATATATGCCTGTGTTTTGTTATTGAATGTTAGCGCGCTCATCCCAGACCTAGCCCCAGCAGCTGCTGGGCCTCTTTTCCCCTGTTGGGCCCCAGTTGTCCTGCTGGGCCCTGTCATTCTGTTCCTATGCAGGTTGTCCTGATCCTGTCCTTATGCTGTAATAAACCTGCAGAAACTCCTACTACCTCGAATCTTGACTCTTATTTATTGAGCTATCTGTTATGCTATAAGTCTAGTCAAAAATAGGGTATTATTTATTTATTTACCACACCTGTCAAGATCATTCTCACAATGAAATTTAACTTACCTAGGAGCTTCTGTAGGTCCCCAGGATGGCCCTCTCCTTGCCTATCAGTTCCTTGATCCCTTTTGTTATGGTCTGCACCTTATCCTTTGGTATGCATGACATGCCAGTGATGGAAACTATTTATATGCAAACAGCATCCACCATGGGACTCTTTTTAGAAAAAATGAGCAACCCTCTCCCATCCATTTGGGGAAGCCAACACTCAATGAATTTACTTGTATACACCAAGTGGTACCTACACACGTTGGTAGTCTTTCATGCAAAAGCAAGTGCAATAAATTGACCTTTGAATTTTTATTATTTTTCAAAGAATTATGTATGCATATAATATTCTAGTTAATAACACAAGTGCAGGCAACGCAGTGCTCCAGTGTGAGAAACATATACAATTTATGCACATAAGACACAAAAACAACAAAAGGTTCCCTGGTTCCCTGTATTTCCAAAGACCAGCATTGGCACAGCCAATAGGTCTCGCTTTTGGGACCTTCTAAGTGTTTAGTTATCCAGCACAATATCCCTTGTGCAACAACATCAATTGTTGCATGGGTAAACACTTATAAGGTCCCAAAAGCAAGACCT
Organism: Lissotriton helveticus; assembly: GCF_964261635.1. NCBI lineage: Eukaryota > Metazoa > Chordata > Amphibia > Caudata > Salamandridae > Lissotriton > Lissotriton helveticus. The sequence continues at coordinate 346,270,717 of NC_136058.1, read as the reverse complement.
ATTGGCTATGACAATGGTTGTTTATTATGGACAAGCCGGTTCATCCGCTGACACACCTCAGCTGACAGAGCCTCACAACAGGGGCCTCAAACTGAGCTATGGGTTTAGGCAAGTTACTGGATTTTAAAATTTATCATTTCATCCACTTGCATATTCACTTCCTCTGTTCTTTCTTCTTACATCTCTCTTCTCCCCCACTCTCTCCACCCCCAGGGCTGGACAAGGAACCAAAAGCAACATTGGCGAAACTTTTCAAAACCGCCACTCCCATCCTGTCTTCTCTCTCGTGCATCCATCTTCAGCTCTCGCCTTCTCTCCGCTCTATATTCTCTCCTCGCACACACTTTCCTTGGCTGGCTTTGCCTCGTCTTTATTACTCTTCTACGCCCCTCTCTATGTCTGCCTATGCCTCTGCTCTGCCTAGATTTGCCATTTTAAAAAACAAGCATTGACATAGCCAATAGGTCTCGCATTTGGGATCTTATAAGTGTTTAGCCATGCAACAGTTGGTGTTGTTGAACCAAGGATATTCTGCTGCATAACTAAATACTTATAGGGTCCAAAAAGCGAGATCTATGGGCTATGCCAAAGCTTGTTTGTTTTTTGTTGCTGTTTTGTTTAAGTTGCCAGATCTACAATAGCTGGACATGGTTTTTGTTAACAGTTCTTTGCATCAATTGAACTTGCTTTCATTCCTCTGAATGATGTTTCCATTCTGGTTGTAGGAAGCAGTCATTCCCGGGGGTGTGGGAGCTGCCTAGCTGTGCACATGCGCCTAATTTTGCAAATGAGAAAAAGCCTGGTGCAGGCACAATTTAGAAGTGTGGAGTGAGTGAGCCCCAGGCAGCATGGCTCACTCACACAGGAGTTCATGCACTGCACCTGCACACTCAGCATGATTTGAGGAAACTCGGCCCACTCCCTCCCAGGCATCAAACACATATTTACCAAGAAACTCTGAGAAGAGCCTGCCTGCTGCACTGACGGCTGGTGGTGTGTGTGCCTGGGGAAAGCGTGCACTGATGGCTGGTGGTGTGTGTGCCTGGTGGAAGCATGCACCGACAGCTCGTAGTGTGTGACGCCTGGTAGTGTGTGTGCCTGGTGTAAGCGTGCACTGACGGCTGGTGGTGTGTGTGCCTGGTGGAAGCGTGTACTGATGGCTGGTGGTGTGTGTGCCTTGTGGAAGCGTGCACTGATGGTTGGTGTTGTGTGTGCATGGTGGAAGCGTGCACTGACGGATGGTGGTGTGTGTGCCTGGTGGAAGTGTGCACTGACGGCTGGTGGTGTGTGTGCTTGGTGGAAACGTGCACTGATGGCTGGTGGTGTGTGTGCCTGGTGGAAGCGTGCACTGATGGCTGGTGGTGTGTGTGCCTGGTGGAAGCATGCAATGCCGGCTGGTGGTGTGTATGTCTGGTGGAAGCGTGCACTGATGGCTGGTGGTGTGTGTGCCTGGTGGAAGCGGACACTGATGGTTGGTGGTTTGTGTGCCAGGTGGAAGCGTGCACTGATGGCTGGTGGTGTGTGTGCCTTGTGGAAGTTTGCACTGATAGCTGGTGGTGTGTGTGCCTGGTGGAAGTGTGCACTGATGGCTGATTGTGTTTGCCAGGTGGAAGCATACACTGACGGCTGGTGGTGTGTATGCCTGGTGGAAGCGTGCACTGATGGCTGGTGGTGTGTATGCCTGGTGGAAGCTTGCACTGATGGCTGGTGGTGTGTGTGTCTGGTGGAAGCGTTCACTGATGGCTGGTGGTGTGTGTGCCTGGTGGAAGCATGCCTGACAGCTGGTGGTGTGTGTGCCGGGTGGAAGCACGCACTGACAACTGGTGGTGTGTGTGCCTGGTGAAAGCATGTGGACGACTGATGGTGTGTGTGCCTGGTAGAAGCAGGAGCATTCACAGTGATAGAAGACACAAATGAAACTGAAGAAAAGGAGAGGAGGAGGGATGGGGAGTGCGAGCAGAGGAGCATGATTCACAGCTAGAAGACACAAATTAAGCTGACCAGGAGGGAGGGGGAAAAGGGAGGGCGGTAGTGCAAGCAGAGGAGCCTGATTACAGCAATAAAAACACAGATGGCAGCTGTGCACATGCACAAGCTCGTGAACGCAAGCTGTTGGCCAGCAAAAGCCTCAGGTGGCACTTTTAAAAGCCACTTACTAAATGTCTCAAAGAGAGAGCGCATGCACTGTCTCAGACGAGTCCTAAAAAACCTTCCAGACATGTGTTTACGTTTTCCTCCTGTGGGATAGCCAAGAGTTGGTAGGTGAATATTAATTTGTGTAACAGTGTCAGGGTTCCTTTGTAACATGGCAATTATCCCTTTATTTACTGTAATAATGATTCTAAACAATTTAGAGGGCGTTTTTGAACTTCATTTATTAATGTGTTTGCAATTGTTGGTTAATGCTTCATAATGGAATACAATTCCGGATCTGGCTGCTTTTCCCATTATTATTCCCAGGGCTGCACTTGATATACAGTCCAGGCCAGTAAAAAAGCAGCCACATGGTACCCCTAGAGGTGTCTGCTTTAAGAAACCCCGGGAAGGGGCACGAGAGAGTTACCCAGACCCCATTCACCCTGTGACTTTATAAGTTAGCCTCCAGTGACTCTTGCTGCACTCCCGTCTCTATGGCAATGCCCGTCCCTTCTCACCTCTCAAAATGGCACCTCCTTCCTGGTTTCCTCTCTTCCTGCCTTCCTTTCTCTCCTCCTTTCCCTCCTGACTTCCTTTCTCTCACTCTTTCTTCTCCCTTTCCCCTCTCGTCCTCCTCAGTACTTGCCCCCCTCTCTTCCTATCTGGTTCTCTCCTTCCCTCCACCCCCTGTGATGACTCCCCTTTCCCTTCTTTTTACCTTCCTTACAAGCTTCCTTCACCTCCTTTCTCGCATGTTTTCCAGTGCAGTGTTCACCATCGAGAAGTCGGAAAGTGACAAGGCACAAATGACTCAGCACCCTCAGCCCATAAACTAACAAGTGACAAGCATTGACTGCCCACAATGCTTGGGTCCATGCCATGCCGTCCCCTTCAATACAGACACACCTACAGAACAACCACGCAACCCCGCCATCGAGAGCAGCACAGCCAGCACAGTGCCACCTTGCACTTCTCTTACCCACAGCTGACACCATGATTTAGTTCATGATAGCATTGCGTTTCAATCTTTTGTAACTTTTTAACCCCCATTTTTTAACCATTTTGTACTAAGTGTTTTTATCCACTCTTTTATGATTTTTAACGAAATCAAATAAAATTATTAATTACTGACATCATAAATGGTGCAAAGATTAAGAGACTGTAGAACTCATTTGGTTTTGAGAGTGCTTACTACGGAAACATGAAAATTAAAAAAAAGTCTTTATCCAATTAGAGTCAATGTAATAAATACATCATTTTATTTATTGAAAGGATGGATGGAGTGCCTGAATTTAACTCAGCCACTAGCAATTGCTTGGGCCGCTTCCCAACCCATAGTTTTTGACCCACAATGCTACCTCAGTTTGGACCCAGCCATATATTAACCAGTCTCGACCCTGCTCATCACGGGAACAGTCCAGCCCGAACAGCACAGGCCCGGTTTCGCCCTTGTTATGGGCTCCTCGGCTGGACATGTTTTTATTCCAGTGGCAAAGTGAGCCCGGGACCCACGTCTGGGCATACCCACTGTGTGCTTAATGCGTCAAATGCAAAAACAACAAGGTGATGGATGGAATGCTTGAATGAATCTCAACCACTGGCAATCGCTTGGGGTGGCCTCCTAATTCATATTTTTTTCGCCCACAATGTCACTTCAGTTTGGACCCACCAATACGCAAATCAGTCTTGACCCTGCTCCTCTTGGGAACGGTCCATCCCGGACTGCCATTCCAGGTTCTCCCTCAACTGGAACACAAATAACCTACGACCAGTTTATCCTGATTTAGTTGACTATATGAAGAAAGTGTTGACTTTGGAGGAGCCAGATTTACTGTGCACACTCCAAACTTAACCACTTTGAGAAGACATGTTGGGCTTAAGGGGAAGTGGGGGTCACATTTACTATTCCCACTTTAGACTTAACAGCATTGTGGAAAGTGATAGACTTTGGGGGGGCTCAGGATTACAATGCTCACTCCAAATGTAATCATTCTGAGGAAAGTGCTGGACTTTGGTTTTTTTTAGATTCACAATTTCACTTCAAAGTTAGCGACACAGGGAAAAGTGATTTTTTTTGTGTTTGTTTTGGGGTGGGGGGGTGATTACGGGGATTTACTGTTCTCATTCCAAACCTGATCATTTTTGAGAAAGTGTTGTAAATAATTTCTCCCAACAAATTCTAATGCATGTTCTGCTGAAAAATAATACTTTGGAGGATTCTATGTTACATTAATGAAGTGTGCTAAAGTGGAAACGTTAACAAAAACACTCTAAAAAACAATCAATAAATTGTAAGTACATATAAAAAAAACTCAAGAAAATATATTTAAAATTGTAAAACACATTAAAATAGGAAAGTACACAAAATATATTTTTGCAATAATCAAATAAAAAATATTTACATTTTAAATTTGCAAAAAATGTAAAAAAAATATACTAGAACACCATTATCATAAATATTTGTTTATATAAAATAGTGAAATAAATCTAATTATAAATGAAAATTTCAAATTAACACTAAGCATTTCGATTGCAAATAAAAAAGAATAAAAAAAATACATTAACAAAAGCATGCTCCCACAATGTTTAAGAAACTACTCAAAAACTGTATCGAAATTTAAAAAACAATTTATATGCAAAAAAACTTCAATTGCATTATAAATATATGCATTTACATTCACTCATTGACTAACAAAATGTAAATAGTAACATACAATATTTTTAAATATAACAGACTTATATAAAAATATTACAGTTATTCCCAAATCTATTCCCCCTCTAAACTCAAGATCCCGGTACTAAAATTACTTTTCTAAAAATGACATACATTATAAAATAGAGTATATAAAAAATTACAACAAATGCAGTTAAAAGTGACATAGAATGCAATATAATACACAATATTTTTAACAATATTAGTAAAAAATAATAATTTTGACATGCTTCCGGCAGTATTCTTTTCTAAGTTTTTTTGACAATGCAATTTTTAAGACACAATATTTTGGCGGAACACCAAACCTCTTAGTGCAAAGAGGATTCTTTGCAGTATATGGTGTCCTCTTGCAAAGTTGAAAAGATGAAGCTGTTTGCATTTTTGGTTACCGCGTTGTCCATTGGGCTTGTGAGAATGGGAGACCCTTTGGTGCTGTCAAGGCCATGGGTGCCCCTAATGTAGACATTACATGGATTGGGATCCATGGAACCGAAAGGCATCAGCTTCTGTCTTTTGTGGAAGGCATTTCAACATGTGTGCAGCGTATGCAATGATTGTGCATTCCGAAGGGAGTGATAGAGGCAAAGCAACTGGCATTGCTCTTCATCTGAAATGAATGAAGCCTTTGGAAAGTCTGTCAGAAAGACAGGAAAGGCAGATGAGGAAATGGTCTGTGGTTGGTTTTGTCCACAATGAGACACATCCAAGAAACATGCCAACAAAGTGATTTCTGCATACCTCAGGGGACATGAGGTGGGCTCCAGCTGCCAAAATAACATCCTGTTCCACATGCCTGGAATTTCCCAAAGAGATGGAGTGCATTTGACATCAGAAGGAAATAAGATGGAGTGTGGGGCCAGTGGTGTAACTTTAGCCCCTGCGGTGCAGAGGGTCCTCGAGCTCCAGGGGCCCCCTACCGCAGACTGCATGGCCCCTGGCCTGAGAGCTCCTGACTGGGTCCAGAACTTGGGGGACCCATCCATGTACATTGCAGGTGGAGCCCCCTCAAGTTTCGTTATGCCACTGTGTGGGTCTTGGCCTCTGGCCAGTCCCTTCACTTTACTCTTCGTATACCTCAAGCCCCGCGGCCATTGGCCCTTGGCTGTGTGCGGTCCAGGGCCTCCACCGCTCCCTCTGTGTGCATCCAAATCTGCTGCACACAATCTTTGACTGTGAGGGTGGGATGAAGAGCTCTGGAAAAGACTGAGCAATTTAAAGGAGTATGATAGGGTGTGAATGAGAGCATGAAGAATGAAAGGGATAGGGCATAATAGTATGACATGGTAATTCGATTGGTTTGTAAAGTAATATTGAAGGACTCTATGAATGTTCAATTATGAATAAATATGATTTCTGTTTTTTAAGTTATATAAATTAACTATTAAGAGAATTTCTGTATGAAAAATAAAATGGATATTCATTTTAAGATTGTATGTGTGTGTCATAGATCATTTTAGACGGCTTGCTGTTTGGAAAGGTGATCAGGAGTTGTATTGTATGTTTATGGTTTAACTACCTTTCTCCAGAACCTAGAAGTATGTCATGGGGTTAGTCTTTCTGTATATATAAAGGCATGAAGGCCATACCTTTGAGGGTATCCCACCCTAGCTGCACACAGCTGTCATCCATGCAGAGTGAAGAGGGGGCAGGGCATTTTCTCTGGCTTCCAGCCAGCACCTGTGCCTCGCCCTGTGCAGGGGTCTGATTCCTATTGTGCGTGGCCTTCGGCTGGGTGCAGTGTGGGAGGGCCACAGACAGGCAGACAGCTAAATCGATCTAAAGGCAGACCTAATAAATGACTCAACATAAATGATGCCTTTTGAGCACTGTGCCGAGCCTTAATATCACTTAATCTCACTTACGCAGATCTTCATTAGCAAAGATTCCAGAGCAAGGCACAGTTCTCAGCCGGTAGCTCCAATGACTGCTCAAGCCTAGCATTTCTAGACATCACACCAGAGGTTGGTAATTCTCTCCTTGCTCAAGAAGTTGTTTTTAATCCCTTACTAGCTTTAATCTGCAGTTTCCTGAACTGAACCAGGATGTCTCCAATAGCTAGGCTGTAGTTTGGCTGAAAAAGCTATAGCTCACCATGTGCAGCAGTAGAGTGGAAAGTATAGTCAAGCAATGCAGAATTAGTTCAACATATCCTATTTTTACATTCTCATCCTGCTCAGTATAAAACATTTGATAATGCTGCAAACAGCCCCTTCTAGTTGAAGTTAGGTGTATGTGCCTGCATCAAATATCCAATATAAATCCAAGACACCTTGAAACCCACATAAATTGGCAGAACTGTGCACTTTTGCCACTAATAAGAAGCTAATAGGACACAATCAATACACAACTGTAGAAAGGTAGACTATGTAGTGCGGCTGGTAGGGCTTCACTGTGCAATGCTATAACAATACCCCAAAGATGGTCCTTTGGATTCACAGTAATACATACTTAGCTCAGTCCTGGTAGGGTGGCACCCACCAGTCAGGCTTTACTAGAGAAACATGTGTTAAGTAAGACCCTCCAGGATTTCGCGATTTCGCGATTTGCCCCAAAATCGGCACTTTTGTAAAAATGCCGCGATTTTTACAAAAGTGCCCGAGAAATCGGCACTTTTATAGAAATCGCAGTATTTTTACAAACGCTAATCCATGCCGCTAAATCCTGGGGATCTGATTTTTTTGAGGCGCTTCTGGCGCGCCCTCGCAGGAGGGCCAAGCATCAATAGTGCTATGTGCTGGGCTGCACCGTGCGGTGTGGCAGCAGTGCCACCTAGTGTCTCGAGGGCAAAAGGGAACGAGATGGCGATAGTGGCCAGTGTCCCAGGTTGCTCAGGTCACCTCACGCGGTGGCTACTGTCTGGTGGGTAGCCCAAGAGTCGAGCCTCGGGTTAACCACGCGCGGCTGTTATATCAGACACTCTTGTCAACATGAGACCCCAGTTAAGAAACACCGTTTATGAAATGTAAATAAAGAAGGGAAATACTGATTAGAGACGCAGCACAGGCGCTGGTGATGGGGCCTCTAGTGTAGCACCCATGTTACCTACGGGGAAACATAATGTGGGAAACGGCCTAACACACGAAAGCACAATTTTCAGTTTTCTTTGCGTCATGGGATGCTGCAGTAAAATAACCTACACGCGACGCGGGACACCTGTAACGCTGTTTTGCTGCCATGGGCTGCTGACGGGCAGTCTTTTGCTTTTCGAGGGAAACAAAGTGTCTACATTGTAAATAAACCAAATATACATAGCTTCATGTTGTTAAATAACTAAAAAAGCTAAGATATCTGTGTTTGTTGTATGGAAAATGGCCAAATAAAATGCCTCAAAATTGCCGCTAAATTTCCATATTTGTGCCGCTAAATTTCCATTTTTGTGCCGCTAAATTTGCTAATCCATGCCGCTATATCCTGGGGGGTCTGTAAGTATTTCAGAGCAACAACATGGACGATAAGTAATTGACACGACTCGAAAGAAGTCCGACACCTATTTATATATAAGGCTGCCGGTTTTCCGTTTTTACTGATTGTTACAGATAAATACAGACAGAAATGTATGTACAATATGTTTCCTGTCCGTATTTATTTTTAAAAGTGGAAAAATACTGAAAATTATGCTTTTTGTAGAAGACGCTCTATGCTGTCTTTCATGAATTCCAGGCAACAACTGAGCATATAGACAGCATGAAGAGTTAAAAAACAGGATGAGATTTCCTTAAATCAGCGGTCTTCAATCTGTGGGGCGCGACCCCCAGTGGGGTCGTGGAGTCCTGGGAAGGGGGTCGCAGATTCTGCAGAGTGCAGTTCCTGGCATTGGGCTGATCGAGGGTGCTCACGGCGGAGGCATAATTGACACCGAGGTGTGAAAAACATCAACGCCTCATTAACACGTGAAAGGTCTTTTAAAGACCTGTCAAGTACTTGGGTGTGACTGTGTGTGTGTCCCTGAAGCTGTTTCAGCCGGGCTCACAGACACGAGCTGGGGGGACCTGGGGGGGGGGGGCTGAGGGAGCAGGGTGTAGTGTAGCCCTTTGAGTTCAATGGATGTTGCGCGCCTGGAACTGTGGGACCCGTGACACGTCCCCCGCCCCCAGCCCCCAGCAGGGAGGCACAGAGATGCCCTCCCATGAGCGGGAAAGAAGAAGAAAGACGACGCAGAGAGATACTGATTTCCCCCCCCCCCCCCCCCCCATGAGAGAGGCACAGAAAAGGTGGGTGGATGAATGATAGGTGGATGGATGGATGTAAGGCTGAAGGATGGATGGATGTGTGAAAAGGTGGGTGGATGAATGATGAGTGGATGGATGGATGTGTGAAAAGGTAGGTGGATGAATGATGAGTGGATGGATGGATGTGTGAAAAGGTGGGTGGATGAATGATGAGTGGATGGATGGATGTGTGAAAGTGTGGGTGGATGAATAATGGGTAGATGGATGGATGAAAGGGTGGATGGATGGATGTGTGAAAGTGTGGGTGTATGAATGATGGGTGAATGTATGGATGAAAGGGTGGATGGATGAATGATGGATGTATGGATGGAAGGATGAAAGTGTGGATGGATGAAGGATAGATTGGTGAAGGATGGATGTATGGATGGGAGGATGAAAGGGTGGATGGATGAAGGATGGATGTATGGATGGGAGGATGAAAGGGTGGATGGATGAAAGATGGATGTATGGATGGAAGGATGAAAGGGTGGATGGATGGATGTGTGAAAGTGTGGCTGGATGAATGATGGAGGGATGTGATGAGGTCTAACAGGCGCATTTATGGTTGTCAAAAGTTGATGATGAGGAGTACCAGTTTCTGGAAACTTTTGTCGGAAGGGGGTCCTTACGCCTAAAAAGGTTTTACAAGGGGGTCTCGGCATAAAAAAGTTTGAAGACCTCTGCCTTAAATACAGGCATGTGTTAACATATATTTGCAGTGTAATGCTAATATGTACCTGCGAGTGTATTGTTTTGTTGTATGTGGCTATTTAATTTTACTTAATTTGCTAAAACTTGACAGGCATCCATGTATGAGGCACATCGAAGTTTAATAAATGTGGAAATACACCATTTTATGACTCCATTTATTCTCAAAACACAAAATAAATATGGATAAATGCCAATAAGATGGCCAAATAAATATGGATAAATACAGACAGAAATGTTAAAAAGAATAAATACCATAAAAGCGGGAGCCCTATTTATCTATACTACTATTGAACCTTTGAGGCGGGTAAACTCGGGAACCACAGTGCCAATCCACACACCCGATACATCGTTGTAATCGTCAGGGTGTGCAGATGGACATAGGCTATATAAGCGTAATAAATATACGTTATTTAAAAAATTTACAGAAAAAAAAAGTAGTCCCTTGGAAGAAGCGCCGGCCGCGACGTGCGTGCCCGACGTGAGGAGCGCGGGGAGGAGCGGCGTCCTGGAGCGCGAGGAGGACTGGCGGACATGGCACAGGGAGGAGCGGTGAGGAGCGGCGGACAGGCGGTGAGGAGCGGCGGACAGGCGGTGAGGAGCGGCGGACAGGCGGGGAGGAGCAGTGAGCGGCGGATGAGGTAGGTTATTTATTTATTTATTTAGGAGCGGTGAGCGGCGGAAAAATGAAGCAAAAATGAAAATTGTGAGCAAGAGGAAACAAACGGAGCATTACAAAAGTGAGCCAAACGTGCATTACTGGAGGAAAAAGTTACGTGTGCAGGTTACAAAAGCGTACATTGTGAGCAAGAGGAAGCAAACGGAGCATTACAAAAGTGAGCCAAACGGTGCATTACAGGAGGAAAAAGTTACGTGGGCAGGTTACAAAAGTGTAGAAAGTAAACATAGAGGTATAGGAGGAAAAAGTGACGTGTGCAGGTAGCAAGAGGAAGCAAACGAAGATTAAAAAAGTGAGCCAAACGGTGCATTACAGGAGGAAAAAGTTACGTGAGCAGATTACAAAATCGTACAAAGTAAACATAGAGGTATAATACTGCAATATATGGAGGAAGGCTCCGGGGGACCCACGGAAAACGTCGGGGCGGGCGGGGCCCTGAAGCCTAATTGCTCCCGGACAACGTCGGGACGGGCTACTAGTAAATAATAAGCAGAATTGTTTTTAAAATCTGACACTTAAACGAGCACAATCGGATCAATATAACTGGAGTTATGGATTTTAGAAGGAAAAATAAATCAGTGCAATTCCCAAAAACAAAATTTTAACGTTACGGTCAATGGATAAAGCACTACTTTGGCCACTTGCTGGTCGAGTCCACTGGGGGCTAAGGTGGTGCAGGTCCAGAACCAGGCCATGCCAGTCAGTTGAATTTTACCTGCCTCGTAGGGCCTAGGTGGAGAGTGGTGCTGGCTGTCCCAGATGCTGAACCGTGAGCCGAGGTGTTTTTACTGCTTAGACAGTGCTGGTGAGGAAACGGATTTCACAACTCGACAACGGGACCACTGGTGAGGGATGTTGGAGGTGCTGCGGAGTTCCCTCAAGGAGCAGCGTCGAACAAAGGCCGTGGTAGCTGACCTGACCACCAACAAGCCTTGTCAGTGGTAAACACAGCGTGGAGTTACTTCTACGTCCGGGAGGTTGGGGAAAATGGTAGCGACCTGAAGCTTCCTGGAAACCCCAACCATCTGTGAGCCTTCTCGCTAACTCACCCCTACAACCCGACAATCCTGCACCCCTTCATGTGGCTCTCTTTCGTGGGCTGTCGGCCCTCACCTGGCGTTTTCAAAAGGAAAAAACACGATCCACCCCAAAAAAACACAAATGCCTCTTCTCCTCAGCCAAACAGAACATCAACCATTTCAGAGCTACTCAGTGGAAGCATGAGCAACCAACCCCAGTGACGTAACACTGGGGTTGTACCTGTGTTTGGTACTCTTTTGTAACATGCACACGCCACTTTTCTCTTGTAACACACTGTTTGCTACCTCTTACATTTTGTTTGCTTTAGATACTTGCACAAGTGCCACCACTGCCTACGTAACATTTGTTCTTGTGCTTGAGTGTCTGCCATATATTGCAGTATTATACCTCAAATTGTACTTTGTTTTCTCTTGTAACATGCACACGTCACTTTTTCCTCCTGTATTGCACCGTTTGCTACCTAGTCCTGCCAAGCGTCACGCAACAGGTGTGACGCTCACGCATTTCAGTGCGGTGATCCGCATCACCGCACTGAAATGCATTGTCACGCATTTCAACTTGTGCCAGGCTCGCCAGCGGCACTCCAGTGCCCGGGCTCTCAGTGGGCTGAGAGAGGTGCTGCCAGCCGCCCGAGTGCCTAAACAGTTAACTGAGAGACTCTGCTGCAGCGCTCAGTGGCGCGCTACAATGTATCTAGTCTCTCTGCCAGCAACTGCCTGTGCTGTCCGACTAAGTTCCTGTTGCCCGGAAACTGTAAACATCATGCGCAAACAAATGGTGCAGGCGGCGCCGGTGCGGCTACTCAGACTCTGTCCTAGTCTGCTGCAGGGGGGCCGGGCTGCCCTCTGAGTCGTAATACTCAACTGTCAATCACCGCACCAGGGGGCCGGGATAGATTAATCCGGATGTGCTGGCCCGGCCGCCGCGATAGTGCTGTCACGTCCGGAGGAAGTAGGGCAAGTGCTGCAGAAGCGGCGGGGGATTAGCACGAGTGCAGGCTGCACGGCACGAGAAGCTCATGTCTCTCTGAGCGCCATCATGGCCGCGCGCTTTGACACTGCAGCTCGCACCTTGCCCCAGGCCCACCTCTGGCAGCTGAGCTCCTCAGGTCAGCAGAGCGCCCCGGCGGCGGCGACAGACTCACTGCTGCTCTGGCCAAGCTGCGCCCAAGCCCGAGGTCGGAGGACTGTGGAGCGTGGCCCGTGCTCGGGGGTGACGGGGGCCGCGGCCCGGCGGCGGCCGAGGAGTGACAGTGTCCGTCGGGATGAAGCAGCAGGCACAGCTGGCAGGCAGACTCGTCAGAGTGGCCAGTGTTGAACCACATCGTGTCTGGGTGGGCACGGCAGCAGCTGAGCAAGTCACTTAGTAAGTGTGTCAGTCACTGACTGTCACTGTTTTATTTATTTTTTATGTTATGCACTTTGCAGCGCTGCGTCACGCGGACAACTTACCCCGGGTGTCAGAGAGCGCTTCAACAACAGACAGAGACAACAACTCTGTAGTACTGAGGAGAAACTAGTTATGAGGCAAATTAATTACACAAAAAGCTTAAGCAAACGTGTTACATGAAGCATAAGTGACAATCGTGAGCAAACAAGAGATAGCACAAACGCTGCATTACAGGAAAGTGGCATGATGATGTGACGCGTGCAAGTAAGTTATAAAAGCGTGCAAAGTTAGTAACAAGTACACTAGAGCCTATAATAGTGCAATAACTGGCAGACACTCAAACACAAGAACAAACGTAATGTTACGTCGTAGGCAATGGTGGCACTGTCTGGTGCAAGTGTGACAGCAAACAAAATGTAGGAGGTAGCAACCATGTTAAGAGAAAAGTGACACTCAGCAGCAAGAACTCAGAGCTGTTTGTTAACTACTACTCCCGTGACATGCGTTTATTTAAAAAAAAAAAAGGCAGAAAGCCTAGGCTGCGAATGTAGTAGGAACAGTAGTTTTCAAAGAAACTGGGTACCCGTAGGCCAGCCAGAAGGTGAGACAGTCACTGTCACACAGCAGCACCTACGCAGAGAGGTAAGCACTGAGCCTTCAGCATTATTACAGCCCATCCCCTTGGACCTTCTACGAAGAGCACTGCGTCAGGTATTCTACTTGCCTGGCCGTAGCACCACCGTGACCTTTACTAACAGGACATGATGCAGTGAAACAATAATTTCACATAATAAAAAGCATCGATCTGCAGGGCTGCTCTGTCTGATCATCCTTCCTGAGTCAGAGAGCCTGCTGCCCCTGGTTAGTCTGACCCAATACCTCTGCAGCACGTGTTATCACAGCAGCTGCTCTGAGTGTCATCTAGGGCTGTGAATAGTGGGTATTATCAAGTCCGAAGTCGGGTCCGTGCATGTACACAGGGGCGGCTGGTGACAGTTTACAGTGGTGGGGCGCAAACTGATTTGCGAGTGCGGGCCCCAGTCCACTCTGGCCGGCGCGCTCCCCCCCCGACCCACATACACAACACTCAAAGAAATGTATTCACACACGCATACACACCAAACATTCATGCATACACGCACGCTCGCACCAAACACTTTAAAATAAAAGAAAAACACACACTCTTAACTTGCTGCAGGTTCCGGTCCGTGCCACCTCTGGGCTCTGCTCCCCACACGTCACAGGCTCACAGTGCCCCTGGCCAATCCTGGCGCCAGGGGCACAGGTACCTTCTCACCCGCCGCACGCCCATTAGGGCTCCTAATAGGCATGCGCAACGCCGCAAAAACACAAGTGCGCATGCGTGGGCACGGGTAAAAATTCACCCTCCGTCCCCACTCATGCGCACTTGTGTTGCCGCCTGTACAATCATGTCAATCAATCAACATGACGCCCGCCCGGCGGTCTGACGTCATGTTGATTCATTGTCATGATTGTCACAGTCTTAACTCAAAAACGCCGAGGGAGCGGCGGGTGGCGCTTCGGGCAGGGGGGGCTCCGCCCCCACGCCCCAATGGACGAACCGCGCCTGCATGTACATTTACACTCTCAGTGTTCTTCACAGTGTCTTTTTTTCTGATTTGTGAAGTGGCCTGCCCGAAACACACTGAGTCACACAGACAGAGACCTGTGTTGTTGACTTCAGTGTGGCGCCTCTCTGCTCACACATCCTGTTGAGTTGGGGCCTGGACGGTCCGAGAGGCCTGCCACAACATAAGACTCAGACTCGAGGCCCAGCCCAGGGATCCCCATCTTGTTGCTAAGCTATGGCCCGGCTGCCTCGTGATCATTACAAGGCAAGCTGAGGAGTGGCAGAGCTGAGCCCCAGTGATGTCACCAGCCCCTACCAGCACAACAGGTGGCCAGCCCGGTTGCTTTCGGTTCAGCCTGCGCCTCATGATCATCCACGACGGTTACAGGAGGGAGCAATGGGATTAGTCTCCTTCCATTTCTGGTGTTCTGCAACAGTTTCAAGAAGTTCTTGGAGTTTCTTGTTGCTCAGTTGGCTGAAATTTCTGATATTTATAATTTTCCCTCGCCTTAATTGCATGATTTTTGCTCGCGAGAAAGTGTCACTCATAGTCGTTGAAATGTCACTTATAATTTCACTCAAATTTTTAAAATGTCACACATGGCAATCTGAAACCTTGGCAGCTGTGGAATCATGTATTTTGTTGCTCACAACTGTCACTTTTGCCTCATGTAACGTAGCGTTTCCTTTTTGTAACATGCTGACTTGTAATTTTCTCCTCATGTAGCATTACTGTTCCTATTGTGAAGCGCTCTGACACCTTCGGGTGAAGTCCGCGCTATATAAAAACGCATAAAATAAATACATTAATTAATTTTAAAAAAACTGCAGAGTATGGGGGGGGGAGTCTACCTCAGTCTCTGGTATCTCACATTTATCAGCAGCCCCATGCTGCCGATTCTGAAACAAATAGATGTTTATTTATTTGCCGCCACAAGTTGCCTTTGCTGCTGGTTTCACGTCTGTTCCCACTCTTGCAGCCACAGGTATAAATAACAGGTCATGCCATTGGCCGGGAAAGGCGGTGGGGGGAGGGGGTAAAGTGGGGGAACGGAGAGAAAGGGAAGAGGGAGGCAGTGGCTGGGAGAGAAGGACTTGCTGAGGCTGACATGGAAAGAAGACGGATGAAAGAATGACAGGAAAGATTTGTATGCGGATAATGCCGACGAAAACGAAAAGTGCTTAAAATGCACTGGCCTTTCCAAACCGGGCACATGTCAGTCTAGCAGGAGCAGCAGGTTGTGGAAGATGTGTCACGTGACCTTCGTATAAAACGGATCACTAACGTGGTTGGATGCACTGTGCGTGTTAATAGTTCACTATCAGAACTTAAACCAGTAGAGAGCGCAGGAGGAGGCTCCGGTCGCGGCCACGTGGCCTCCCTGAAACAGGGAGGAGTCGCCGGGGCCAAAGTTTGACTGCTCTGTAGTGGTGATTGACAGCAACAGAGGGGCGGGATCAGCATCATGATATATGTAAAAATGAGTTCATATCCTGTTTGGAAGGCTGACCATAATCGCCAGCAATGAGAATCTTCCGGTAGAAAGTAATTATAACCCGGACCAGAATACCCCACCCCGCCTTCCCCCACACCGATACCCTGTGACTGGACCAGTCCCGTCCGTCTCGTGCTTAGAGATGTATCTGCACTTTCACTAAAGAGAAAGTGCTCTGACAGAAGCATCACTTTTTCTCACTTCCATCTAGAGTATACTTAGACTGGTTGGTTTCCACAGGTGGCTCTGTGGCGCAATGGATAGCGCGTTGGACTTCTAGGCTGGCTGTGGAGGCATTCAAAGGTTGTGGGTTCGAGTCCCACCAGAGTCGTTTTGACAGATAACTCCAAATTTTGGGAGAAAGTTCATTCATAATTTTTTAGAAAGAGCACAAGTAGCAGGATTGGCTTGTGCATGTTTTTTGAGAGCTGCTTTTGGTTTCCCAGCCCGGCCCTGGGGGCTCTGTGCAGCCCCTGCTCCTGGGAGCGCACGGAGGAAGCCCACCCCCTTAGCATCACATTTGAGCCAAAACGTGTGAGCAGTGACTCCTTCCCACATGCAGGGCATTTGCCCCCATGCAGAGTGTGTAGAGTGCACTGGGCAGGGGGGGGGGCTTCCACAACTAATTGCTGTACAGGTGTGAGGGAGTCTTCGCAGTTTGTGCAGACAGGGTCTGCACAAACCCTCCAGGGGAGGCCAATGCCCAAGGAATCCTGTCCTGATGTCCTGAACCTCCACCACACCTCATGCTCAGTCCCCACCCTCCAGGGGAGACCAAGGTTCAAGGAATCCTGCCTTGATCTCCTGAACCTTCACCAAATACCTCACGCTCAGTCCCCACCCAATGACCCTCCAGGGGAGACCAATGTCCACGGAATCCTGTCCTGATCTCCTGAACCTCCAACAAGTACCTCATGCTCAGTCCCCACCCACTGACCCTCCAGGGGCAGAGCAATGTCCAAGGAATCCTGTCCTGATCTCCTGAACCTCCACCAAATACCTTGGGCTCAGTCTCCACCCAATGACCCTTCAGTGCTAAACCTCTGGCACCTTCAGTCCTGTTGGATATGATGCCGCCTCCTCTACTGATGCCAGTGCCCTGTGCCCCCTGCAGACACTTGACCAGGGACAAAGCTGTCCACGTAACTGGTAACACCGACCATTGTCTATATAGTGTCGCCAAACCCTGCTTAATGGCGCATATTAATGATGCTCCCTAATGGTGCAAACCATTGTTCAAGGTGAAATTCAGGGCTGCCCCATGGATAGTTCACCCATCACTGGCACGCCCAGGCGGCTCCTCCATTAGGGTGGAGGAGTGTCGCACCACAGCTTTCTTGCAGTGCAAGAAGCAGAAACTTAAAATGGTATTTTAAATACCATTTTATGTTTCTGCTTCTCGCACTGTGAGAAAGCAGAACGTATGCCTGTTTGGGGATGGGCAGGTCAGGGAGGAGTGGCTAGCTCAATGCT
Source organism: Lissotriton helveticus (assembly GCF_964261635.1). Taxonomy (NCBI): domain Eukaryota; kingdom Metazoa; phylum Chordata; class Amphibia; order Caudata; family Salamandridae; genus Lissotriton; species Lissotriton helveticus. The sequence continues at coordinate 346,253,283 of NC_136058.1, read as the reverse complement.
GTGAGCCCTGGCGGTTGGGTCGGCCCTCTAGGGCCGACTAAACCAGCCATGCACACTCTCCATTTTCTCTATGTAAGCTGCGGTCTACATAGAGAAAATGTCCTCCCGACAGGCACCCGGCCATTGCAGCATTTTGATTGGCTTAAGGGAGGGAAGGGAGAATGCCTGCTTCCTTACGCGGGACGTTTCAGCTTGCGTTCTTCCAGCTGGTCAAATTTCTCGGCAAGCCAGAAAGGCATATCATCCTTATCCTGGGGGGCTGATTTGCATATAGCCATGTCTGAACTGGGGTGGCAGTGTGGGCTAAAGAACGGTGATGGATCAAACCCAGATCTTTTGACTGGGTGTGAGTGTTTGATTGGTTCTGATGCTCCGTCCATCACCACCCCCTTTTGTACCGCTTTGGCCGCCATAAGTGTGGCAGGGTATGCTCAGACGTGAGTCCCTTGCTCACTTTGCCACTGGATTCAAGCAAGCCGGGCTGAAGACGGCTGGAATGCCAGAAACCGGTCCTCGGAAGCTTGTTTCCGGTCCAGGGAAGGCATGGCTTGGGAGTTCGGGCTGGACTGTTCTCATGAGGCACAGGGTCAGACTGATTTGCATATATAAGTAACAAGGAGAGAGATAGGGAGAGTATACTGACACTCTTGTTCCCCGGTCAATAGTCAATGATCAAAAGAAGAGTGTCTAAGGAGGTTAAACCATCCTTGGGAGCACAAAAAACAGCCACACTGGGATGTTGAAGAAGGCCCTCACTCACCACCTAGTGATGACATGCTTCATCATCGGGCCCCACCAAAGAGACCGAGTGTCTCTTTGGTGTGCTGCAACGCCAGATTTACTGCGGAGCGGGATGGTGAGTATAGGGCGTGTTGATTGCAAAATGAAACTTAGTGAGTGATGGGTGAATTAAAATGGTCTGTAGTGTATCTGAGATAATAATTTTATTAAATGATCACTAAAGACACGAAATATTAAAATATGTGAGGAAACAGTCCACTATAATTGAGTGGTAGGTTCCTAGAGAGTGGTCGACATGTTTCTTGCCATCGAAACGGTGTTAATTTACCTGGCAATTCATCAGGACTGTGTGTGATAAACCCTGGCGGTATGGGCACTCTAAGGCCCACCCTTACCTAGGGGCGTGAATGTGAAAATTAAATAAAAAGTGAAAAGTGCAAAAAAATTAGGAATGATTGGACTATTCCTAATTGCTCCTGGTTTAGGAGGCTTCTACTTATCGTTTCTGCACCTGAAAAATAAAAGGACAGAGACTTTGTAGGTGTTAGGAATAAACACCATGGGTCACAGGAGGGGGGTGGGAGCGTATTCGGCACACCGCCCTTGACGCTCAGCACCCGCAGTCTACCTACGTCACCCTCGAACCGGACCCCGACATAGCCATATCTGAACTGGGGTGTCAGTGTGGGCTAAAGAACGGTGATGGATCAAACCCAGATCTTTTGACTGGGTGTGAGTGTTTGATTGGTTCTGACGCTCCGTCCATCACCACCCCCTTTTGTACCGCTTTGGCCGCCATAAGTGTGGCAGGGTATGCTCAGACGTGAGTCCCTTGCTCACTTTGCCACTGGATTCAAGCAAGCCGGGCTGAAGACGGCTGGAATGCCAGAAACCGGTCCTCGGAAGCTTGTTTCCGGTCCAGGGAAGGCATGGCTTGGCAGTTCGGGCTAGACTGTTCCCATGAGGCACAGGGTCAGACTGATTTGCATATAGCCATGTCTGAACTGGGGTGGCAGTGTGGGCTAAAGAACGGTGATGGATCAAACCCAGATCTTTTGACTGGGTGTGAGTGTTTGATTGGTTCTGATGCTCTGTTCATCACCACCCCCTTTTGTACCGCTGTATTTAGAAGCAGGCACTTCTTGCTACTGCATGTTTTTTTGTAGCTGTGTTTCTTCGCCCTATAATTGTTTTTGTTTATGTGGACTTTTGTTGCAAGGATAAGGTATAGAGATTCCAACTTCAAAATGGGAAAGCATGTACTTCAGATCTGTTGATTTCAAATGCAGTTTGTGCCACTTCATTTGTGCATGTGTTTATTTTGTAATTAACTGTTTAGTATCTCACAGCGCGTTCATTAAACCAATATGTTTTTTCATTCTTTAAATGTAGTCCGTGTGACTATTGATGGGCACAGTTCCAGCTCAATAAATACGAAAGTCCAATGAATCAATAATTGCCATAACAAACATTTATTTCCATTTTCGGTTGATTCTTACAATGGATCTATTCAATTTAGTATTTTTATTGTCTTCATGTTAACTTATATTCAGCTGTTGATTTTTATTCTATAACAACCTCCTGGAGTGCCACAAATAATCATATTCTTGCTGCAATGCCTTCAACTAAATTTGGCTGTATATAAAATTAATAATCAACATTGGAGCTCTTACCATCTAAGTTACCATCGAAGTTTTATTCCTACACAAGCAATTTGAAGCAAGGGTTGTATTTCCGAGCTACTATAACACAACAAGGAGCTTACCTTCTTTCTCCAACGGCCCTTCACTGTTAGCTGTGCTTTTTTGCACTCTCAGGCTCTTTGTCTTCAGGGACTTTTATCGCGAGGCTTTTGGCATTACGGTTAGAGAAACTGACTTAGGAAATTAGGAAATGTGTTTTAGGCTCTGCATCGCCTTACATTCTTTGATTGTGTGCACCTTCCAGTCCTTATCTGATTTCAAATGCAATCTTTGCCAATGTGTCTGTGCGGGTGTTTATTTTGTTCTTAACTGTGCCTTGCCTCATGGAGTTCGTTAATTTTTCTAGCAGTCTTTTTCATTCTTAAAATGCAGTGCGTGTAACTGCATTGTGGGACACAGTTTCAATTCAATGGATACGAAACATCGAACAGTGTGTGGCAATACAGACAGAGCTGATAAATTTGCAAATAGATAAACACATTTGCCACTCAGCGTCACCCTAATATTTTGTGATCTTCCGCAATTCGCAGTCTAAAAACAGATTCAGTGTGGCAACGCCAACAACATTACAGCGCTTGATAAAATCTCTTCTTACTAAAGAACCAGCCAGCCAGTGCTTGCTTTCCGCATTTGGCCTTTGATGTGCAAACCACATTCTTTTAGCTTAAACCATAAGTGCCATGTACTATCCTCGTTTCAGTTGTTTTAAATGCTTGCAGTTAGCCAGTCAGTCTATTACTTCGAAGCTTGCCTAAAATGTGACTTTAAATTTGAAACATATTCAATTACCACTTTTCTTTCTCAACACCAATATTTTCCTATTAATCGCGTATTAGATGACTTTTAAATCAAGATTTACCCTAAAACCGCAGTTTTTCCCTCGTTAAGTAAATGGTCTTTTTAAAGACCCATGAAGTACTCGGGTGAGGCTGCAGTAAGACAGCCGGCAGACCACAACAGGTCCTTTCCCCCCACTTGAGCCAGGCAGGGGGGCTGGTGTTACTCTGGCCCTTGGGCAATTCAAACCTCGGCTCCCCATGTGCAAAAGCAGTGTTTTCCCCTGACACCTTCACACCAGGCCACCAGGCAGGCCAATGGTTTGTGATGCTTTGGCTCCATCAAATGGTCAAGTGGCGCAACAACTATTAAAATCAGTGACACTCGGTTTAAACCGGGTCCGCTGATTTTCATCCGGTAGGGTACTGTCGGGCCCAGCTGGTTTTAACCGATTTTCGGACAGCCTAACCATGATATTCTGGAATATAGCTATATACCTTTGCTCACCATATATCCCATGAACTTTTAACACCATCACAAGTCAACTTGTAATAATGGTGTTAATATTTTGTACTTTTATTAATGAAATGGTTTAAAGTATGTATTCATTAGTTAAAATAAAATAATAGAATACTCTTGGATCTGTGGAAGTCACAAAAGGACTGTCCTGCTGACGGTGGACTTCCCTGCTGGTTGAGAAGGAAGGCTGGACTTGCTTGCCTTCATCCCAGATTATTCAGAATGACTCCATGGGTCAGTTAGGTGACCTATGTGAACTAAAGGGACACATCAAGCTTCAGAGATCTCCCTGTGGACACAATGTGGGACCAGTGGGTACGTGTCCAGATGTCTGGCATGGGGAGCCCTTGATCACTACATGTAGTGTGCATGTTGTATCTTGATTGGTTGAGTGTTCCTAACTTAGTATTGCATCAGACTTTATGGTGCTTTGCAAAGGAGCTTCCCTCTGGCCAAATGTGTTTTTTTGGGGCAAGCTCCTAAGACCATTGTGGGGTCACTGCCTATCTGTTGAATCGATCTGGGTATTCCTGTTTGTGCATTTGTCTACGGGTTATGTGTCACCCCACCTGTGAACTGTTAATCAGTTGGTTCAATCCTAGGTTGCAGGGTCTGCCTGACCACACATTTCTGACTCGGGGTTGATGGGGAGGTCATATCGGGTGGATTTGACAACAGCATTGTGAGTTCATTGTTTCACGTGCATATATCATAGCGTACATCTACAATGCATTTATCAATAGTACCATTTCCCCCTCTAGTTGAATTTACAACTACATCAATTGCCCTACACTTCATGACAGTCACATTATTTGAGGTTCTGTGTGTTTCTGTTCTGTCTGTTAGTACCGCACTAGTTACTTGCACCCCAACTATAACTATAGAGTGGCAGTAGGCACGCTGTACAATATATATAGATGTCCAACACAAGTCCTCTGTTTAACACAACCCGAGACCCTGGCAGGGTGGCTTCCTGTAAACATATACCAACAAACACTCCTCATGACAAGAAGTACGTCACCTCCAAGATCAAAGTATTACAAGCATTTAATTGGTACACTGAGATATGCGGCAGCTCACTTTATATCCTCAATCCTTACGTGTTTCGGCTCTCCCTGAGCCTTGATCATAGGTGAGTTCTCCATTTCAAAAGGACTATGTGTCTCTCATATACATATATATACATATATGTCTCCACTGGGAATATATAGCTAGGCCAGCTGTTCCATAGGAAAAGCTTTTCTTGTGTTGATAAACGTTGTCCCTGTTTGATGAACCTCCATGAAACTTTCTAAAAAGATTTACTTTTTGACTAGTTTGTGCATGGGAAAAGTCCAGATGATCAATCAAGTGGGCCCGAGAAAAAAAGAGGGGTTCCAAAATACAAAAAACCCAGGCATTTTCTATGGACTTCTTTGAGAAGGGCTATAGCAAAAACTGCAGAACGGAATTACAACAAATTTGTCTGGAAGCTAAATCTTTGTCTGCAGAGTGTGCTTTTTGTGACTTTGTGTAAATTCTGTAAGTGTTGTTTAGGAATTAAGGTTTACATATAATTGTTTATCTGGACAGTGAGATCCATGAGAGGCTCAAGAAACTCTTGTGGGAAGCCAATTTTAAAACAGAGCCTTCTGACTGGCCCAGGGAGCTTTATTCCGCTTGGGCCATCTCGCTTCCGTAGGACTCAGACTTCCAAGGGAGCGATCGCTCTGATTGGCTGTCAGCTACATCAGAAAAATGTGGCTGGCAGCAATTAGAGGACTCGGGCATTTTGTTGCCTTTTCCTGAAGTAAAAAAAAAAGTAATATACGGTGGTGATGCAGAGGCATCGTCCTTGAGGCCAAAAACACCCCAAAATTGGTTACAATTTCTGCGATTTCATGGGACTCCTTCAGGATTAAAATATAAATTTAGGCTGGACCACATTAATTATTTATAAGCCCTTGGGAGCTCATCTCTGGGGCTTATTCAATAAGGGGAGGGGGCCACATCATCCTGTGTCATTAAAAGCCCTGGGTAGCCCACCACTGGAGCCAAAATCAAGGAGAAATGGGAAGGGATGTGCTGCCCCCCTTCCTTAGCTATTAGATACCATGGGGAGCCTACCTTCAGGGCTGAAATTTGCTTGTGAAGGGAGGGGGCCAAATGTCCCCTCCCCCAAGCCATGAGGGCCCAGGAACTATGTCCGCTTGGTCAATTTCAGTAATAAAGGAGAGGAGGGCTGTGGAGCCCTCCTCCTTAAGCCATTAAAAGCTCCAGACAGCCCACACCATTGGCCAATAACTTTAATTAAGGGAGCACGCCCCCTCCCTGAGCTATCTATTGCCACGGGGACCCCATCCCCCTGGGCCGGCTTACATGCTATGTCCTGGGGATCCCATCCCCTGGACATTGCGTTTTCCCTGCCTCCACCATTGTGGGTAGGGAAACCTGTGTTCGATCCTGCTTGGCAGGAGCATCTTTTAATCTTCCACAAAACGGGAGCAGACACAAAGTTCGCTTACAGTCAGTCGGAGTTTTTATCTCTTCCCCTGTCTCCTCTTTCATAGCTCTAATGCTATACCTGTTATAGAGCAATGTGTACAAAAGAAGCTTGAACAATGTCATCAGTGATTTCATCAATGATATCATAAAACATATCATAAGTGATGTGATATGTGAGGACATAAGCAGTGCATTACGGGGGCATAAGTTAAGTTAGCTCAGGTAACTATATTTCTATGGTTTTGTGCGTGTGAAATCTGAGCCTAACTATAGCATCCCGGTAACCTTTGTTTTTGTCAGTTCATATTTAATTTTTTTAAAATATTATTTCCTAACTATAACACCTCTGTAAACTTTGTTTATTTAAGTACATTTCTATTGTTTTTTTACTTGTTTTATTGTATTCCCTTACTATAACGTCCCTGGAACCTTTGGCTTTTTTATAGTTAATTTCTAAGTTTTTTTAATTTCATTTCCTAACTATATGTATGTTATGTAGGTATTTATGTATTTATATATAGCCTAAAAAAGAATCCTGACGTAAATGTAAGTATGTTATATTTATATATAACAGCTATTTATGTCAGGATTCTTTTGTAGAAAGGAAATTATAACTGTTTTGCTATAATAATAATTTTAAAATTATTTAGATAGCACTCAAACACTTTTTTACTTGTTTTTTTATGCTTTTGGCATTTTAGGTTTATGTTTTCTAAGGAAGGACTATCAGTTTGCACTTCTTTTCCCATTATTTTTACTGGGCCTGGAACTTAAAATACAGTCCATGTCCAATTAAAAAATGACCAGGTGGTGGTAACCATAGCTATGCCTGCTATAATAAACCCTGGGGAATGGGACTTTAAAAGCTACTCTTCACTGGCACCTTCTGCTCCCCGTCCCAAAAGTCCTTACGACAAATAGCCATGCCCGAAATTGGCATTTCCTGGCTTCGACTCTTCCTGCCTCCCTTACTTCCTTCTTCCATCTGTTTCTCCCCAATACCCACCTTACTCGATTCCTTGCTATAGGAAAGTGCCCAGTGCTTAATTTGTAAAAAAAAAAAAAAGAAGTGTCATGGCCCTTGTCAGGAGGTCACTGCATCTTGCAACACCCATTGCCTCGGCCTGTTCTACAAGGGTGGCAATTTGGACTATTCCAGGCCGGCCAAATCTGTAGAAGGAGTGGGCGGCTGATATGAGTCATTTCATCTGTTTGAATATTGATACAACTATCGGCAGGGCACGAGTCGTGGGTACACGTGGGTGGACGGCGTCCACCCACTTTTTTCACACCCTGCCAAGAATTTGTGCACCACTAAAAAATATGCTGGATTCATCCCGGTTTCCAAACACTGGGCCCCTTTTTAGCAGTGCCTGCACATTGCTATCTGGTTTTGATCCGCAACAATGTGCAGGTGGGGTAGAGATGGGGCTGTCTTTTCTGACTTCTGCAGGACCAATAACAAAGGCCGAATTTGAGGGGTCATCGGGTCTCCTTTTGTTTGAGTCTCCTGGCTGGCAGCAGTCAGGAGCCTCACACCTAGAAGCAAATGCAGCAGCAGAGGGGAAACAAAGGCTCACACCTTGCTAGCACTTCACACATACTTAGGAGAGGCAGCTTTTTACTGTGATCAGTCTCTGTTTAGGAGATATGCATGCACTGTAAGAAGTCAGATGTGTTGATCTTTCCTAGTATTTGCACAAAATAAATAGCATTTATATAGTGCATACTACCCTTGAGTAGGCATTGTAATAATTTAAACATCACTGTTTTTTCTTTTAAAACACTATGGGTAGAGGAAGCTTTACATTTACAAAAGACAACATTGGTTTATGTGAAGCTTACAAAAGTGTGAATCTTCTGGCCAAATCAGGAGAGTTTGCAAGTATACTCGAAGTCTGTTCAAATGTACTCATGACCTGCTAAACGTATATGTGAGGCTTAAGATCTAATGTCACTTCTTGTGATGCCACTTCCTGTGATGTCACGCGCTGTGATGTCACGCACCGCGATGTCAAGCGCCGTGATGTATCTTGCATACTGATTAATTAGGTTTATCCCCCCACTTCATTTCAGGTCTCAACCTGGAGAAAGCAGAGCATGCACTGCTCTCGTCATACGAGAGCTTCTTGGAATCAATACAGATTCCAAAACTTTGGGAGGTGGAGTTGAAGCCCCGCCCATCTTCCTCATTAGCTGGCGTCATCTTCCATGCAAAGCACTGGCTTCTGATTGTAAAGGAGGCTTCTTAGTACCTCCTTGTTGCCGCCTTGTCTCCTTTTGACCCCGCTCACCGGGATTGGATCGTTTACTGGCGGCGTGTTACTATCTCCTTTACCCCTCCCCTGCTGGTGACGGAACTGCTCCGTCATCAGACACGGCCGCGCTGTGCTGATGACGGAGCGGTTCCCTCACGGCCCGCTCAGAGCGCCTGCGCGGCAGCGATTCCATGCCTGCGCTGAGCGTTCTTAAGAGCGGGCGGGGCCGTGACGGAACCGCTCCGTCATAAGCACAGCGCAACCGCGACTCGTGACGGAGCAGTTCCGTCACGAGTACGCGAGCACCGTGCGGCCCCTCCACCCCCTTAGCGCTGCGGCGGAATTGCTGCCGCAGCGAAGGGGTTAATTACAGGGTGAGGACTTTTTTGTCATTTCGGCTAGTGCGAGGCGCACGCTGTGTACTTATTGTAATTCCAGCTTAATGTGCCTTGCTTTTTTATTTTTGTAACTAGGTTTGGACTACATAAGTCTCACAAATACACATACATTGTATAAAAACATATGTTAAAACCGTCTACACTAAAATATAAGAGAGTCAATCATCTCCGGTTCCTTCTATTTGACGATTGAAATTACTCGATACCTTGTTCGAATTTTCAGCTAAAGCTGCGTTTGTCCTGCCTTGTTGTGCAACCTGAGAGTCCTGGATGTGGCTTTTGGGTCAGAGGTGACACAATGTGTGAGACTCGCGCAGAGCAGGGAGAGGCAGGGGGCACAGCTCTGTTTCTGCTGCTGCCTGGCAACATGATCCAGTCCAGATGTGGCAGCTGCTCAATGGTGCAAGCCAAGGCAGGGGCCTCCCAGTGGGTATTCATCCAAAATCCACATCATTCAAAAAACACATTTATTTAGCAATTTGTTTTTATCATTAGAAAGTGAAGCATGAGCAGAGCTGTCCTTGGCTTTTTTTCCCTTAGCTCTGCAGATGTGTTTGTTTTTCGAGTGCGCGTCATCATTGTGAGCAGAATGGTTTGATGATTATCATGCGGGGGAGGACGTGTAAATCTAAGTAGAGGGTACACTTGCTGAGAACTTTCAAGACTTACCCGCTAGTGTTCCCAGTTCTAGTATGAATATGGCGCTATCCCCAATGATGATAACATAACATTTGAGAACCATATTAGAAGATTTCATACCATGAATCAGTCCATTCTGCGCCAGTTCCTCTGTAGGGCTGGAGAATAGCCAGAGGGTATTCATGGGGTGGTCAGTGAGGCCCTGCCCTGCACAGCTGCTGAGACATCCCCGCGCTTAGTCGACATGATGGCTCAGTGACACAAGTGTGAGTGTGACCTGCAGGTCTTGAGCTTGAAAGTGCCATCTTTGGCCTTTCATCAGTTCCGTGATTATACAATGTATGTATTTTTCTCAAAGCTCAGCGATTGCCCCACCCACATAAAGGAGGCTTCTAGAATTGTACCATACGAGTTGTGCAAGGATCTAAATGGCGTCCCTCAGTGGTCTGGTTAAAGGTGGCACTTAATAGTGAGGTGGCACTGGCTCCTGTGCAGCTGAAGTATCTATTGCATTTAAAATGGTGGTGTCCTGGTAGCACCATGGCCAATGCTTTAAATGGGCTGGTACTGTCCAGTACGGAGTACCTGTACTTTTTAGGTCTCGCATATGCAGCGCGCATGCACTGCATATGAAAAAGACCTTTAGAAATCGATTTGCCTTTTCAGCCAAAAACGTGCACGCATTGCATTGCTTTGAGAGGCAACGCATGCACGTTTGGCGATTCCCTTGCGGGAGCGAGTTTTCAAATCATCTGTTTGTAATTAACAGATGGTTCCTGCTCGTTCCCGCGAGGGAAACAGGCACAGGGCCCCTCCTCTCTCCCCTCTCCCTGCTGCCTCTCGTCAAACTTTTTAGGTCTCGCCTGTCGATGCGCATGCGCATCGAGCTTGCGAGACTATGGGGGCTTAAACAGTCTTTAACCAACTTGCAAGGAATCGTGGCGATTCCTTGCAGTGCCCGTGAAAAAGCACGTGCACATGCCCCCAGCCGCCTGCCTTGCATGTATTTTCCCTCAGCCTCCCTCCCGCGGGCAGCTTGGCCTCGGGTATTCACCCCAGCGCGACTTCTCCTCCCCCCTAATTACATGCCTGCTGTTTACTTCTTTCACGGCCACTCTCTCGCACATCAAAGGCTGCTCACACACACCATATGCCTGCTCCCCTCCCCCACCCCCCACGCCTCGCAACAGACTTCATTGGAATGCGCTCCATGCATTCTCCCCTCCCTTTCAGCCTCTTTCCCAGCTCCAAGCCGGACCCTCCTTTCTCACCTCCTCTTTCTTTATTTACAGGGAGAACTTGTATTTTTCCCCGAGGCAACCAGTTCTGACACTGCCCGTCCCAGCACACACCAACTTAGAGCTTGACTTGTACTGACGCTGTCACCCCAGCAGACATGCAATCTGCATCAAGCATCCATATGCATCAAACATCCACAAGCAACAGACATCCACAAACATCAGACATCCACAAGCATCACAAGCAGCAGACATCCACAAGCGTCAGGCATCCACAAGCGTCAGGCATCCACAAGCGTCAGACATCCACAAGCATCACAAGCAGCAGACATCCACAAGCAGCAGACATCCACAAGCAACAGACATCCACAAGCATCAGACATCCACAAGCATCACAAGCAGCAGACATCCACAAGCATCAGACATCCACAAGCATCACAAGCAGCAGACATCCACAAGCAACAGACATCCACAAGCATCACAAGCAGCAGACATCCACAAGCATCAGACATCCACAAGCATCAGACATCCACAAGCAACAGACATCCACAAGCATCAGACATCCACAAGCATCAGACATCCACAAGCATCAGACATGCTTAGCATCAGACATCCACAAGCATCAGACATGCTTAGCATCAGACATCCACAAGCATCAGACATCCACAAGCATCAGACATCCACAAGCATCAGCCATCCACAAGCATCACAAGCATCAGACATCCACAAGCATCAGACATCCACAAGCATCAGACATCCACAAGCAACAGACATCCACAAGCAACAGACATCCACAAGCATCAGACATCCACAAGCATCACAAGCATCAGACATCCACAAGCATCAGACATCCACAAGCATCAGACATCCACAAGCATCAGACATCCACAAGCATCAGACATCTGATGCACAAGCATCAGACATCCACAAGCATCAGACATCCACAAGCATCAGACATGCTTAGCATCAGACATCCACAAGCATCAGACATGCTTAGCATCAGACATCCACAAGCAACAGACATCCACAAGCAACAGACATCCACAAGCATCAGACATCCACAAGCATCAGACATCCCACAAGCATCACAAGCATCAGACATCCACAAGCATCAGACATCCACAAGCATCAGACATCCACAAGCATCAGACATCCACAAGCAGCAGACATCCACAAGCAACAGACATCCACATGCAACAGAAATCCACAAGCATCACACATCCACAAGCATCACAAGCATCAGACATCCACAAGCATCAGACATCCACAAGCATCACAAGCATCAGACATCCACAAGCATCAGACATCCACAAGCATCAGACATCCACAAGCATCACAAGCAGCAGACATCCACAAGCATCAGGCATCCACAAGCGGCAGGCATCCACAAGCGTCAGACATCCACAAGCATCACAAGCATCAGACATCGACAAGCATCAGACATCCACAAGCATGAGACATCCACAAGCATGAGACATCCACAAGCATGAGACATCCACAAGCATCAGACATCCACAAGCATCAGACATCCACAAGCATCAGACATCCACAAGCATCAGACATCCACAAGCATCAGACATGCTTAGCATCAGACATCCACAAGCATCAGACATGCTTAGCATCAGACATCCACAAGCAACAGACATCCACAAGCAACAGACATCCACAAGCATCAGACATCCACAAGCATCACAAGCATCAGACATCCACAAGCATCAGACATCCACAAGCATCAGACATCCACAAGCATCAGACATCCACAAGCATCAGACATCCACAAGCAACAGACATCCACAAGCAAGACATCCACAAGCATCACACATCCACAAGCATCACAAGCATCAGACATCCACAAGCATCACAAGCATCAGACATCCACAAGCATCAGACATCCACAAGCATCAGACATCCACAAGCATCACAAGCAACAGACATCCACAAGCATCAGACATCCACAAGCATCAGACATCCACAAGCATCACAAGCAGCACACATCCACAAGCATCAGGCATCCACAAGCGGCAGACATCCACAAGCGTCAGACATCCACAAGCATCACAAGCAGCAGACTTCCACAAGCAACAGACATCCACAAGCAACAGACATCCACAAGCAACAGACATCCACAAGCAACAGACATCCACAAGCATCACACATCCACAAGCATCACAAGCATCAGACATCCACAAGCATCACAAGCATCAGACATCCACAAGCATCAGACATCCACAAGCATCACAAGCATCAGACATCCACAAGCATCACAAGCAGCAGACATCCACAAGCATCAGGCATCCACAAGCGGCAGGCATCCACAAGCGTCAGACATCCACAAGCATCAGACATCCACAAGCATCAGACATCCACAAGCATCAGACATCCACAAGCATCAGACATCCACAATCATCAGACATCCACAAGCATCAGACATCCACAAGCATCAGACATCCACAAGCATCAGACATCCACAAGCATCAGACATGCTTAGCATCAGACATCCACAAGCATCAGACATGTTTAGCATCAGACATCCACAAGCAACAGACATCCACAAGCAACAGACATCCACAAGCATCAGACATCCACAAGCATCACAAGCATCAGACATCCACAAGCATCAGACATCCACAAGCATCAGACATCCACAAGCATCAGACATCCACAAGCATCAGACATCCACAAGCAACAGACATCCACAAGCAACAGACATCCACAAGCATCACACATCCACAAGCATCACAAGCATCAGACATCCACAAGCATCACAAGCATCAGACATCCACAAGCATCAGACATCCACAAGCATCACAAGCATCAGACATCCACAAGCATCAGACATCCACAAGCATCAGACATCCACAAGCATCACAAGCAGCAGACATCCACAAGCATCAGGCATCCACAAGCGGCAGGCATCCACAAGCAACAGACATCCACAAGCAACAGACATCCACAAGCATCAGACATCCACAAGCATCAGACATCCACAAGCATCAGACATCCACAAGCATCAGACATCCACAAGCATCAGACATGCTTAGCATCAGACATCCACAAGCATCAGACATGCTTAGCATCAGACATCCACAAGCATCAGACATCCACAAGCATCAGACATCCACAAGCATCAGACATCCACAAGCAACAGACATCCACAAGCAACAGACATCCACAAGCAACAGACATCCACACCCTCACTCACCCTCACCCTCACTCACCCTCAACACCTCATCCTCAACCCCTCACCCTCACTCACACTCACCCTCACTCACCCTCACCCTCACTCACCCTCACTCACCCTCACCCTCACTCACCATCAACCGCTCACCCTCACTCACCTTCACCCTCACTCACCCTTACCCTCACTCACCCTCAACACCTCACCCTCACTCACCCTCAACTCCTCACCCTCAACCCCTCACTCACCCTCACTCTCACTCACCCTCACTCACCCTCAACACCTCACCCTCACTCACCCTCACCCTCACTCACCCTCACCCTCAACTCCTCACCTTCACTCACCCTCACCCTCTCACTCACCCTCAACGCCTCACCGTCACTCACCCTCACTCACCCTCAACACCTCACCCTCACTCACCCTCAACCCCACAGCCTCACTCACCCTCACCCTCACCCTCACTCACCCTCAACTCCTCATCCTCAAGCCCTCACCCTCACTCACCCTCACCCTCACTCACCCTCACCCTCACTCACCCTCAATAATCCCTCACCCTCACCCTCACTCACCCTCAACACCTCACCCTCACTCACCTTCACCCTCACTCACCCTCACCCTCACTCACCCTCAACACCTCACCCTCACTCACCCTCAACACCTCACCCTCACCCTCATCACCCTCACCCTCACTCACCCTCAACTCCTCACCCTCACTCACCCTCACCCTCATCCTCACCCTCACTCACCCTCACCCTCACTCACCCTCACCCTCACTCACCCTCACCCTCACTCACCCTCAACACCTCACCCTCACTCACCCTCACCCTCACCCTCACCCACACACGCAACGCCACTCACACACGCAACGCCACTCACACACGCAACGCCACTCACACACGCAACGCCACTCACACACGCAACGCCACTCACACACGCAACGCCACTCACACACACAATGCCACTCACACACGCAACGCCACTCACACACGCAATGCCACTCATCGACGCAACGCCACTCATCGACGCAACGCCACTCACACACGCAACGCCACTCACACACGCAACGGCACTCACACACGCAACGCCACTCACACACGCAACGCCACTCACACACGCCACTCATCCATGCAACGCCACTCATCCACGCAACGCCACTCATCCACGCAACGCCACTCATCCACGCAACGCCACTCATCCATGCAACGCCACTCATCCACGCAACGCCACTCATCCATTTGCAAAACAAAAAAGGTCAAACTCTTCTATTGCGAGACCTATTGCATTTTCAATGCTTGTTTTAGGTCTCGCTGAGCCAGCGCATACTTTTGGTATTACACTCCACTCTAATTTATTTTGGCAAATTACAGCATGTAAATGAATTACCGGAGACACTGCATACCTGTCTCAAGCAACTAATCGTCATGATTAACCACTAAAATTATGCATTGGACAACATCAGTGCTTGAGGAGTGTGTTTTTTGGTAAGTCATTTGCGTGGTCAAGCTCAGCAGTTTTCTTAACGTTTCTATGTACTCAATCATGATATTCAGACGTTTTGAAATTTCCGCCTTTATTTTCTTAGGCTTGGACATTTACTCTCACACTGTGTAGAGCTGCATGATGTGGATTCGTTTGACTATCTTTAACTACGTTACAAGATGCCCTGAACCGTTTCATCAAAGTAAATAAGAGCGTGATATTGCTTTTTAATGGCTGCCGTTCGGGCCATGTTGAATATGGGAATCCATTTATACTCTATTATACTATGTTTTTAGTTAACGTTGTAGAATTATGCAGTATTATTTTCATGGAATTTACTTTTGACAACAACTGTTTTCGAAATGGTGTTCGAGGTTTCGGGGGAACACAATTTCTGAACCAACTGTTTTTTGCCTTTTTTGATTGTCCTTATGACCATTAAAAAATGGCTGATGCTGTTTCTCAAGGTCTGAGCCGCCTTTTTAAAATCACAGGTGGGATCTTTCTGGGTCAACCAATCATGAGTACTACAAATGGCAGTCTAACCCCACCTACTTTTTTCTCATCATACACACGTCTGTTGGTGTGGAGCTTTCGCATGTAGAATGCACATAGGTAAGTGGTTGGGCACTATGGTTCAAACTGGAACATAATGCTTTTAATAACACTTTTAGTAAAATGCCTGGCCTATTTATAGGTTCTAGTCTACCAGTGTCGCATCTGGAATTTTACTGGCATTGACTAGCCCGGCAACACTATAGCATTTTATTTTTTCTTTCTATTTTTTTCTGTAATTTTCTCTTTACTAAAGGCACATCCTGATCAAGTATTTGGCTTTGGTGCAATTTTCCAGCAGGGTATAGTTACTGGGCAACTCACCGTTCTGTTAGTCATAGAAACTTGGAGGTTTCTCATACATGGTTGTTGGATCTATGCTCCTCCTCTCTCCTGTTTGACTCTTGTCTTGCCTTCTTCTATGTTGGGCGTGACTCCCCGGAGAGTCTTGCTAAAGAGCTCAAAAGTGCATCATCCTTTAAATTATATTTAATTATTAGCTCAAGATCACACATTTGTTATGGGGAAAAGCTGGTATTGAAGGACAGAGCTGCCAGGAAATAAATAAGTTGACACATCCCACCAAGCTTGTTCCACAATGCATGCTGCTCATTACTATTTGTGTGTTTAACACCCACTCCCCAATAAATGCACGATGATCCTATGGGGTTAAATGCAAATTGGATACAGCTTGGAGACTGGCGACCTGAACAATGCATTGTTTAACCCATAATTCCAGTGAGAGGCCCAAACATTCTATCTTTTCTACACCAGGGAAAAGCCTGTGTGGTGTGGGGTAGTATGGAGACCTTCAAATTAATAGGAGAAAGAAAACGTTTCCGTGTTTGATTGTATGGCATAAGAGCTGAGCGCTATGAATCACGGTTTAGGCTTGGGTGGGGCATGTGGTAGAATGTAATGTATTTCTTGTGTTTGGCCCTTGCCTAAAGCATGGCCAAGTACCTGTATCCTTTCACTGCTCACTTTTATGGAGCTATTTTTCTAATATTCTACAAGCACGCCATAGGAGTTCTTGTATTTTTAGGTCCTTCCCCCTATATGTGTTGCTTCTTTTCCCTTTAAACCTTTTGACCCCGTCTGGTTCTTCTCTTATGTCTCCCTCCTCCTCCTTTTGTAATTGTATAGCTGTTCAATCCCTGGCGACACAACAGCCAGGATAATATGCTGCGTTGCTACACACACTTTAGGTCCAACAAGCTCTCGGCATTGCTGTGGCGGGGGGGGGGACGAGGGAGCTTCAGCCTTTGAAGTCTGATGCCTGGGCACAGACAAATGGTGGTGCACGATGTGTACGCGGGGAGGTCGGAGGAGCGGCAGCCTTTGAAGTCTGATGCGAGGCACAGACAAATGGTGGTGTGTTATGTGGCTGGCGTGCAGGCACCTATCTCACATGAACTGTATGGGATCCGCAGCCGGTTTGGTAGACTTTTCTTTTCCACTTACTATAATCTCGCCAGCAATGCGCAAGCGCATTGGCAGGCGAGACCTAAAAAGCGAGACCTATTGGAGGTGCCAATGCTTGTATTCTATGGGAGTGCATATGTTTTCTTGCCCTCTCCCACGTCGGCTGCTCCTCCACCTGCTGCTCAGTGTTGCTTCACACCCTCCCTGACATATACATAGTTTTTCCAACCAGTGCTTTTAAAAATTTTATTTCCTCCCACCCCACTACTTTTCTTTTCTTATTTTGAATAGTCTCGGGAGAATGTAAAAATACATCCAAAGATCTAACTGCTCTTATTCCAGAGAGTGACTGAAGTAACCTCATGTTTGATGGGCACCTTACAATCCTGCTGTTTTTCCTTTTGCCTAGCCACCCAAGTCTGTTCTGAAGTGGTGATCCGAAATCACAAAATTCACCAATTTTGTATCAGCTTGTAAATGGAGACCAATTCTGTGGAGCAAGATACCTTATCTGGAGCACTTGAATACATCGCACTCACTAAAAGCTGCAGCACAAGTTCCAGATGCTTGAAAGGAGGATTGCTCTAAATGAATAATGGGAGATTGGTTCAGAATATCTCCAGAGGATGTGGTAAAATGAAGCAAATGTATTGAACTATTACCACCAAAGTTTTCAAATGGAATCCTCCGTGCCTTAAGCTAAGTTGAAGAAATATTGCAGACCCTCTTCAAAAAAGCAATGTGGACCCGCCTGTCTAAATTCCACCGCTACTTTCTTGCCCCAGTATATTAGACAAATTAAGTTTTTATTCTAAAGCTAATGATTATTGGAAATGTTGTCCTTGCAACTACAAAGCTCAGCACCACCCATCCTGGCCACCTAAAAGGTATTGCTCATCCTTTGATCTAAAAATCTAACATTTGTATTTTTTTCAAAAGTTCCAAAATTCCTTCTCAAGAACTTAAGCAAAGCAAACCAATTGATGAGAAGCACACTAGGGAGAACACGTGAACTCTCGTGGAGTGCTTACAAGAAAAGAACAAGCATTGGCATAGCCAATAGGTCTCGCCTTTGGGACCTTATAAGTGTTTAGACATGCAACGGTTGATGTTGTTGCACCGAGGATATTGTGCTGGAGAACTAAATACTTATAACTTTCCAAAGGGGAGACCTATTGGCTATGCCAATGCTTGTTTTTTTTTTTCACTTTGAGCGCGAGGCGCGCATGCTTGTTTTGAAACTTCCTTGCAACAAAAAGAAAACCTGGATTTAAGTAGTTCCGTTTTTTCATTCAGTCTCTCGAAGAAACATCCGCTTTTCTGATCACATTTTCCAACAACTGGTCAGATATTCAGAGTTTTGTAATTTAATGTTGACTTAACTGAAATGTATTTTTTAGCGCCTTCGCTTCATTTCTTTACAGTGTTAAGAAAGCAAAGCACTACGGAGGTAAGAGTGACGTGTCATTAGTGAAAGGGTTTGACGTGGATGCTTTCCCTCTAATGTATAAACTAAATCTAAGTTACACTCAGTACAGACACAGGTTCACCAGTCTGGATCGAGCCCTTTTCCCCTCCAATCACAGCAGATCAGATCTTAATGCGCCTAACGCCCATACAAGGCGCTTTCCCAAACAGCGCCAGGTGCGCGTGAGATCCGCCGCGCAACACGTCCGCGCGAATAACCGAGCATTAATATTGTTGACATCACGGGCTCCTCAAGGCGCTGCTGCCAGAATCAGGTTTTCACTTATAGTCGCGTTAATTCCATTAACATTGGATCTGGTGACATGTATGATATTGTCAGGTAAATTCCACTAACATGTCGACATTGGTAACAGTTGGCACGGATAAGGTGACATGTCAGATTAGTTTTCACTTTTAATTTGATGAAAATAAATTCTACTTGCACTGCTTAAAAGCATGGAACAAATTGAGTTTTTTAAAACTAAGAAATAATGTGAAATACCGTATCACAGTTAAAAAAAATTGAAGGGGACACCCGGATTTGAACCAGGGACCTCTTGATCTGCAGTCAAATGCTCTACCACTGAGCTATATCCCCAGCTGTGTGCATTGAACGCTTTTCTCTTATTAAACTATACCCTCTATGTGCACCTGCACTCCTACATCTTACATTGAGAGATTCACATCCATTTGACAGTAAGGCACCAGTGCAGAATTGTGGAAGAACAAGAAGTAGCCAATCACTTTTCGAATATAAACCTGTGCAAAGGTTGGAAGCTCTTGACATCAGGCTAAATGAAGACGGGAAATGTATGAAAAGAAACAAGACTGGACCACAGGGCACATAAACGATTAACAGGGTGGGGGAGAGGAGGGTATTGGAGGGCAAAGGGGGAGTGTGGGAGGAAGGGAAGGAGATAGCACCTGTTTTAATGATGCAAAGTGGGCTGCCATTGATATTAGGCACGGGCCGGCAGTCATGTGGCAGCACGAACCATGACAGGCATACAGTCAATGCAGATGTGCCAGACATCTGAAATGCCACCTTTACATAATGTGGACATTCTTCATGTACCAAGCATGACTTTTGGTGCATTGTGAGTATGTCATCCATCGAGTTCACTGCCGAGGAGCTGCCGTGCATGTGTGACTGCCCTTAGCTACTGGCATGTTGCAACGTCCCCATGTCCACATAGTATAACAGTTAGGAGTTTACGTTTTTGCAACGTCCCCATGTCCACATAGTATAACAGTTAGGAGTTTACGTTTTTGCTGCGATCGTCACTTGTAATTGTGTGCCCATGACATCTGTGCATACTGCTGTTTATGTGTAGTGTTCTGCTTTTATCCTCTCAAACCCTTTCTGTTCCCTTAGCAGCTGGCAGGTTAAGAGATCGGAGCACAGTGTCGAGAGATTGAGCTCGCAGCTTGAACTTGAGCAGGACAGCCCCAGTCGCTCGCTTACTAACGCCTGGCGTAAGCACTGCTCGACTCCTAGCACTTCCTGCTCGCGCGCCCGCATCGGCATTGGGCCGCTGCTGCCGCAATAGAGCAGAAACAGGCCCGCTGAGCCTCAACAGAGCCGCTGAGCTGCTCCGTGTGGTTCCCGTGAATTAGAGGCCTGGGCTAGTAACAACGAAATATTACTATTCTATCAGACCGGCTTCAGGACAAACAGCACAACAACGGACAACAACCTGACCTTGGCCTATCTCTCAAAACGAGCGGTGAAAGACAGGCACCTGCCGCTGTTTTGCTGTTTTATCGACTACAGCACAGCCTTTGATAGAGTTGATAGAGGCAAACTTTTGGGGAAAACTGACAGACGGGCGAGTTTCATCAAAGCTACTGAATGCTATCATATCCCTACACGAGGTGACCTGGGTACAAGTCAAGATAAGCCCTACATCGTTATCAGCAAGAGTCAAAACCAACACCGGACTGAAGCAGGGCTGTGTCTTGGCCCCCCTATTATTCAACCTCTATACAGGCGACATGTGGGGGGCTCTAAAAGAGGCAAGCCTAGTTCCACCTAAATTGGGCACGGCAAGACTGGCAATTCTTCAGTATGCAGATGATACTGTAGTGATGGATCACACAAGGGTGGGCCTCCAAAGAGCACTAAAAGAACTGGGGAAGTATAATAAGGAAAACCACCTGAATGTCAACCAGAGTAAAACAAAGATAATGATATTCGGCAGATATCCCCACAAGAAACAAGCATGCTGGAATTTGGGAGATCTCCAAATTGGTACCACCATAGCCTAAAATTATCTTGGGGTTTAGCTACATGAGAGGGCAACATCGGCAACTCATACAAAACACCTAAATGCCAAAACCAAGAGTGTAATCCTATCAATGAGACGCCTAAATCAACACTTGACCAGCCCAACAGCTGATCCCATGCTGAAGGTCCTCAGGGCAAAATTAATCCCGGCCATCAACTATGGTCACTTGGCATTTCGAGGAGCCTTCGATAAACTCATATCAGCAGCGCAGGTCAAACCCCAAATATCGTGCTGCAAGCACCTAGGTATGCAAGGAACACCAGGCTACAGCTGGAATTAGGGCTCGGCAGACCTGAACTGGCCCTTCAGGGGGACCTAATTAAGTACTATATAAGAGTAATTAAAGCACTGTATAATGCTCTCAAAAACCACCTGGTAACAATCTTTAGAGAAGAGGACTCCCCCTGGCACATCAAACTGGGCAAAGCAATTGAGACCCTCAACATTAAACCCCAAAGCTTGTCCCTAACAAACATCCCGCACAAGACCTGGTCAAACATCATGAGATGGTAGGTCCGCTCTATTTTGTTTGAATTGGACCTATCAGCACTTCGCCATAATACCCTCACCAAGGCATTGGACGAATCTTACATTATGGGGAAAGCTTAACCAAACCTAGGCCAAGCCCGCAGGAGAATCCTTTTTATGAGGATAATGGCCCTCAGAACTGTGGACTTCAATCCAGCATGGGCACGTGCAGATGGCGCCATCTCTTGTCGCCTATGCAATTACCAAAAGGAATCCTGGCTCCACCTATTATGTTGCTGCCCCAAAATGACCAGTGAGCGACAAAGAATGCTCCGTCCCATCTTAAGAGATCTTGGCATTAGAACATGCAGGGAGGCATCAGATTGGTGCCTTTCGGAAATAAAAACCTACCTCTTTGCAGGAGCGGCAATATTTACTCACCATATTAGACAGGCCTTAGACGCAAGCGCATAAATGTCTGACCATGAGCACTTGAGACACATAGACTGATTAATGGGCAAACAAGGTTCTCCTGCAACATTCATGGGCAAAGAACAGCTTGCCCGTCTTTCCACATACTTTGGTTGGAACTTTGCCGAAACACGATTAAGTTGCCGGAGTTAATGGCAAAAGGGGCTTTGCAATACAAGATTGACTGTCGGAATTAAGGTTTATAAAGTTCACAGGTCGGCGAGGGAGGGAGGAGGCAGGGGTGGGCGGGCAAGGGGGGATGGGTTTACATTTGAGCTTTTGTACTGTAATGATTTTAAATAATCGAACGGTTAACAATAAAATCAAATGCGTAGTGTACTGCATAGTTATGTTCGTCACAAGAGGTCTGGTGTATGTTCCTTCCTCTAACTATCTCAGTAACTCTCACACTCTCTCTCTCACTAACTCACTCTCCCACTAACTAACTTACTCTCTCACTAATTAACTCACTCCCTCTCACTAACTCTCTCACTATCTAACTCACTTTAAAAACACTAATTCGAACTATCTCTCTCTCACAGACTCTCTCTCTCCAAACTAAATCTCTAACTCTCTTGCTCTCTCTCATGAACTCTCTCTCAATAACAAAAACGCTTTAAACACTTCTTTATTACAACGTTGCAGCATTCTACAAACTAATGTACAGCACAGCTTAAAAACATAGGCAAAGTCAATATCTCTGGCTAAACACATAAGGTCCCAAAGGCGAGACCTATTGGCTATGCCAATGCTTGTTTATTTTGAGAGGGAGAGTACCGGCACTTCTCAAGAGAAATGCTATACTTTTTATTGGAGAGTACCGGCACTTCTCAGAAACAAGCAGGTACTCTGGTACTGAGTACCTGCACTTCTGGTTTTCCATTTCAAGCACTGACCATGGCCAATTATCTTTCAGTAGGGTCTGATGGCTCAGTGGACAAATGCATACACTCCAAAAGCCTCTGTTCACCCTCATGGTCACATGTTCACATCCTGGTTCTGAGGACAACGCAATGAGTGGAGAGCTGGTATCTATGATAATATTGTTTATACTTATAGTGGTCGGGGCTGCACGCTCGGGGCTGCATAAAAAGATTGCTGGGGCGAGTCTTTGGCAGGGCTCTGCCAGCACGGCTGTGTGTTTTGGAAGCTGCTACTGCTTTAACTAGTGTACATTTTAAAATTGAGCTGTTCGTGTTTTAAATATACTTTGCTGTTAAATACCACTATCTGCTGCTAATTTTGCCTGGTTGCACTGCCTTACCTCGTGGTGGACCGGAGTGGTCTCCTGGGGCTCCTGGGTGTCTTCCCCTGGTCGGGTCCATCCGTGCGAGCGGACCCGCCATCTTGGGGGTAGTCGGGCCACGCTCTAGTCGTTGGGGCTGCACGCTCGGGGCTGCATAAAAACAACACTGGAGCGTACGCGCAGCAGGCGAGCCGGTGGCGCGCCAAAGGCAAGCCCGTCTGCGCCCGTCCACGCCAAGGAAGTGCCTAGTGCCAGTTTTGCTGCCGGTCGCGACCACATGACTGATTGCCTAAATTTATCCGACCCTCCATACTCTAGAGAGACTCTTTTATACATTGGTAAGTCTCATGCTGACAAGGGGACACTTAGGTTACTGGGCTCAGCCTTTCCATGTGCAGACTTCCTTGCCGATAATCTTTTAAAGTGCGGGCTTCTGAATGTGAGGTCTTTACCTAGGCATAGCGTAGAAATTCAGCTGTTGATTGAGACGCACGAGCTTGAAGTCCTGTTCATGACGGAAACGTGGACTCGCTCCGACTGCTTAGTTGACCCCGGCTGGGCATGCCCGCCTGGGTTCAAATTTTTACACCTTCCTAGGTCTAATGGAAGGGGTGGGGAGGTTGGGGTCATCTATAACGCTATGTATAAGATTGGTTCTATTGACATGGACTCGGTTGAGGGAACGGAGCTGTTGGGTTTATCTATTCAGATCTGTTCTGGGACTATTTTCACTGGTGTTTTGTGTTATAGACCTCCAGGGGCTTTCAGCACTCAACAGAAACAATCGCTACTGGCTACCTTGACTAACATGGCAGCCTCCCACCGTAAGCTTATAATTCTAGTGTGGAAAAGTCAGCCCATAACGCACCGGATGCCCAGGCTGCTGGCGCAAGGAGCCTCTTAGTTCCCATCGTAAATAATTACCAAATAAAGAGACGGGCACTGGAAGCAGGAAAACAAGAACAGAGTTTTATTTCTCATGAGGAGAGCCTGTCATTTCGGACACTCGCATAGTGTCTTCAGGAGGTGCTCTAACAAGTTTCTCTGAGGCTTCGTCTT
Organism: Lissotriton helveticus; assembly: GCF_964261635.1. NCBI lineage: Eukaryota > Metazoa > Chordata > Amphibia > Caudata > Salamandridae > Lissotriton > Lissotriton helveticus. The sequence goes on along the minus strand of NC_136058.1, from coordinate 346,228,890 downwards.
TTATACACATGTTCATGGCACACAAACATCCTTCATTACAATCAAGACATTGTGGAGTATGAAGATGACAACCCCGGCAACCCCCAGTTCCGGCTCATTCCAACACGTGGCTACAGTAGAGGCCCTTATCCTCCATACAATAGGAGGGGGCTGTCACGCAGCTGAGTGTTCTGCTGATTCCTTTGGAATGTGTGCGCCTGATCGAATCTCAGGGGGTGGGGAGGTCATGATCAATAGTAGCTCCCTTTGAAGAGGGGCGAGTGCATACAGTAGTGGGCAATAAACTGTATCCTCAGGCTGAGGGATGACCAGCGGTCCGTGCAGACAATCAGGCTCAGAGGAAGGGGTCATAAAAGGAGGGGTATTCATGGAAGAAAAGGAGGTGTTGGTCAGGCGCGGGGTGTGATTCCCAGAGACAGAGTCATGCGGGAGGGGAGGGTTCATGACTTGTGCATGTGAGAGCGGGGGCGGTCAGGGTGTATGGGGGATGCTTGCAGGGTCAGGGAAGGGCGCTGATGATCGATCGCAAACAGAGAGACCATGGTACCTAAAATGGCTGTTGTATATATGTGTGCATGGGTCTATGCTGGCGGGATAACACAGTCAGTGTTTTGCAATATCCATTCTGCTTACGACAAGAGGTACAGTGAACACAAATGAACGCCGCTTATGTGCATATACATTGCTATTTTCAACAGTCGCCGCTTTTTAACGTAAGCTAGTTCTTTTGTGTTTACCCTAACTGACGGAGTGTACATATAGCCATGTGTGGCCAATGAAATAACGTTTGTCAATGCTAGCAGATTGAGTATAACCATATGTAGTCACAACGATTGGCGAAATGTGGTACGTATGAATTTACATTTGTTGGGTTATTCATGCAAGTCTAGAGATCGGCATAATTCTTTAGTCGGGGTCAATCAAAGAAAAATGTTCCGACACATTATAAAATCAAGTTATTATTTTCTCTCCAGTGACATCAACATACAGTAAAAAGTGCTATATGAGACTTTTGGACTTGAGTGACCGATGAAACATTTTTGAAAGCAATAAAAAATTAGTTGAGGGAGGAATTCAGTTCGATGTAAGCAACTAGTCAAGGGGTGGGTAGAAAGTTCAGGAAGGGGGGTCTTAGTGAAAATGTCTTTTCAACGATGAGCCACCACTGGTAGACTCTGGTAGTCCGTTTTCTTTTCGTTGGCGCTTTTGAGCACCGGCGGTGGAGCTATAAGTCCAGCTCGGAATCATCCTTACGCGTTGCAGGGTGCGATCAGTCCTCTGCTGTTAGATCACAGTCCTGTTTCCTAACTGATCTTCTTAGGGGTGCCTTATGCTGGGCACCTGCGTGTCTTTCTTCTTCCGTGGCAAAACCTTATTCTATAGTCAAAACTTATGTGAAAAAAAGGGTGAGTTTGTTGAATAATCGAGGGAAGAGAGGGCGGAGTGGGGCCAGATCTTTGAACATACCAAGGGGACCAAGGGGGCAAAGGACAACGAGCAGGCAGGCCCATCAGCCGGACTCAAAAGGGGACCGGGACTTCAGGCACGAGTGGGTCAGCAAGTCGAGGGCTTCAAGGCAGCCCTTCATTCCTTCATCTGCCGAGTTTGAGAGTTGTGTCTCGTCCCGCGTCTCGTTGCTCTGCGGCTCCACCTTTGGTTGCGGTCACATGTGCTTCATGATCTGTGGCCAGGCTGTGCGTCACGTCCAGCTCCTCTCCTCCGGTGATTGTATCTTTGAATGGGTACAAAACAAGTTTTTAGAAAAACTGGCAGGAGAAGACATTTATACATCTCAATTCCGTCCCCAACCCTAAGTAGGTAGGGAATAAGTTCATCGGTCACAGTCAGTAGTCACCACTTATGGAGTATGTAGGAGGACATTTCCACTGAATTCGTACTTTCTATCTGGTGTTCATTCATGACGTACGCGGAGAGAAGTCGGATTCCCATCAACAGTATATTCTATCAAACTCAAAATCGAGTCCTTAACCCAAGTACTAACGATCTTACATCTCCCTTCGGGGTCGGCTAACTCTCGCAAGCAGGAGGTGTTATCGTCATGTGGGGGGCAAAGACCAAACATGCTTTTCTTGGGGAGTGACGGTTAATCAAGGTTATTAATTGTGCTTCGGGGATAGCTGATATGGAGCCGGGGTCAATCGGGAGAAGCGAGGACGCTTTGGACATCCGCACTTAAGTGCAGAGGGCTGGGACAATCTGGGCATTTGGGGATCGCATTTCTGACGAATTGACAAACAGAAGACCATTGACGTTATAGTCCCCCTATAAAAAGGCCAGATTAGGGGATGTCAGTCGTCTGACCTGTCCTTTCTTTCATTACCAACTCGGGTTCTATTGTTTTGCAGAAAGGAGAGGTAGTAATATGGCAAGTTACAATCGTTTTAGTTCCTGTCAATTTCGCCAAACACCTTTGTGTTCGAAGAGACCCAATTAGGTTCGTGCCGGTGGGGCACAACGTTCTTGCACAAGGGAGGAGGGAACAGGGGGACCCTCAGAGAGAGAGAGAGAGAGTCGCCCGCACTCTAAACGAACCATTTGGTACACGTATGACGTGGAGAGAGAGAGAGAGAGAGAGAGAGAGAGAGAGAGAAGCGTGTACAATAATGGTCCATTCAGTGCGCACACAACACAGAACAGCGGGGGTTAAGCAATACGGAAAACACAGGCAGAGGGATGACGTAGATCTATACATCACGTACACAAACTCAGACGGGGGAGACAGTACATGTATTATATAAAAAAAAACAAGACAAAACATAGAACAGTTATTGGCCAAAAATGATCTCTTCCTGTACGCTGCGCATTCTCAGCATCCTAAGCTCTCTTTACTTTTTTTTTTTTCTTTTTATTGTCGGCTGCCTTCACTGGAGGTTGTGATTGCACACACTTACGCCTCTGCCAATTGGTCATGAACTAACCTAGTCGGGCTAATGCTCACGGTGGTATTTTCGAGTCATTTTAGCAAATGTGTTTCCAGGCTGAGACAACAGTTGGTGTCAGTTGGAGAACAATGGGGCAGCTTTGAGTTACATGTCTATGAGGATGCGAAAAAGGAGGTAGTAGGTTTTTAAATATTGGCAATATTCCTAGTCCTCCCGGCGGAGGATACTTGTATAAACCTTACCTCGGAATATTCCTTAAACTTTCCCTATTTAGTTAAACGTAGGAATGTATTCATTATTGTACGTCATTTTTGGTTGCATTATTCGGGGTACCAAGCGAAGTCATATTTTGTAGTTTCCGCTTCAGGCTGTCCTCCCAAGCGCTAAGCTCAGGGAGAAAAAATAGTCATGGTTTGCTTGTTGCGGTTAGGTACCATAATCAAACCCTCTTTCCCGTCTCTTCGTCCGCTAGATCACCATTTTCGTACATTAATCAACATTCCGGTGTGACCTGCAGAGAGAGGGAAAAAGAAGGGGGCAGGGGCTACATTGATAGACACATTAGCGCGCATAAACCCAGAAAGGCTTTTACTTACTGCATACTCGGCCTATCTCCACGGGATGCAGTCCCTGCCAACTGGGCGTTCAAGCCCAGGTGGACCGTTAGTGTGACTTTTCTTATACAGGTAGCATATAAAGTATAGGCTAAATACTAGGATCTTTAGCGGTTGCTTGTGGCTGTACAAAAAGGGGAAAAATACACAACTAAAACTTGGACCCTTCATATCTGCAATATCTCTATATATTATACCTTTTAACCCTTAACTAATCGAGCTGAGTCATTTCACCTGTATTTTAGTTATATCGGAAATAGTGATCATTTATTTGAAACTTATCAACCTACGCGTGACAACTACGTTTGCTTTTTCCCAAAATCTTTAATAAGAATGTCGGTGCACAAATACGGGCCTACAACCCCGTGGGCCGGCCACGGAGCAGGCTGGAACTGTAGATGTGGGGATACTTTATTAGTGAAAAACTTAATGGAGTCGGTGGTCGTTAATTTCATAAAAAGTGCGACAAGTGCAATAAAAATCATATCGAAACTTTAGTGTGAGCGAGTATCATAAGCATTGAAATTCGAACTTTCAATAATCATGATGCGCCAAAACTTAACAACAATTTATTGTCCGAATGTTCAATCGGTACCCATCTCATGTCAATTCATTGTCCTTCATTGTCCGAACACATAATCAGTACCCATCCCATATCAATTCATTGTCCGAGCTGACAGTATACATCCTATATCAATCCATTGTCCGAACATATAATCAGTACACATCCTATATCAATCCATATGTTTAAAAACTACATACATATCCCATGACACCAAGGCTGAGCACTCGGGGTACAACAAGGAGTTGAAAGTTTCATTTGTACCAGCGCCATTTTGGGTGCAACCAGGCAGATCCAGGCATAGTCTAAATCTCCACTAACTCGTGGTTGGCCCAGAGCCTCTTTCGGCAGTCCAAAAGTTCCGTTAAAGGGCAAAAGAAAGGATCGGTGGTCTGAACCATCAGTCAAAGGGGGAGGGAGGCAACAATTTTCCTACCGGGTCATACTGGGTTTTCACCGGAACTGATCCGAACTGTAGTCTACAGGATTCTAGTCATTCAAACTGAGGCTGGAGACAGCATCGGAGCGACAACGTTTTGTGGCCACGTTTTCATCGTTCCGTGGTCAATCATGGCAGTCATTCCCCATCGGGGGTGTCTGCGGGGGTCGGGGACTCCCGCGGCTCCTATAGAATCTTCAAGGTCGAGGAGAACTTTTATGATGGTGGGACTCGTTTCTTAATCAACAAGCAGCCGGGTCATCTCTTCACCCCGGGCCCGCTCCAGCAGGATCGTCCGCCATTTCACGAGCGGGCGAACCCATGTCGGGTGAGTGGAGCGTTGGGGTTGCTGCTGGGGGCCTCCACCTGGGGAGGTGGGAGAGGCCCGTTCGCGCTGTCTCTCCCTCCCAGCGCACCCCACGCCGTTTTCCTCGACGCTAATATACATGATGGCCGGACCAGGCGATGGGAGAGGGGGGGGGGGTCGGAGGCATGTGCAAGACATCCCCCCCCCAGTGTTGTCGCAGCCATTATTGAAGAAGTGGCGCCTAGTACGTTTCGGGCCGGGCCTCCGGTTGATGGCGGCCGGACGCTCTTCGCCACGGCCCTCAGGAACGGGTCCCTTGGTTCATCCTGGGGACAGACCTTGGCGCGTGGTGCCGCCTTCGGGCTATTTGCGTAGTGGCCTCTCCACCCCCAGGCCTCTTATGGAAGCCGGGCCACGCTGCCTAAGAGAGGGGGGGTCGAGGGCATGGACATTCCCCCCTCCAACTCTCCAGTGTTGTCGCAGCCGCCACCGCGGCCGGATCCCGTCCGCCCCAGCCTCTCCTCAGGCCCACCTCATGTGATGACCTCCGGCCGACAGCAGGACCCGCCCTACATGTGTTGAAGATCTCGTCTTCCGGCTGGGCGTAGCCGCAAACCTGTTGCACTTTGGGAGTTTCCAGAATGGGGGCGGATGTCTGCTGACTTGTATCTTTCCCAGGTTGCCGTTATTGGGGCGTGGCAGGCGGTGGGACAGACATGTTTGGAGCAGCGAGGGGCGATGAAGCCTCGTTGCCTCATGGCCGTCGTAATGTCAAGCCTGGCTTCTCTTATCATTTTCATGTTTCTTATTACGGGCTTATTTCTAACGTTTCTTGTTTCTAGGACAATCATATGTTTTATCATTAAGTATTGTTATCGTTTCCCTATTCGTTATTTAATAAAAATGTCATCAGTGGCCTACTGATTTCGTTTTCCTATTCCTTTCTTTCTAGTTTGTTTCATGCTAAAGTTTCTGTTAACAGGATACAGTGATCACTTCGTTATTATTGCATATGTCCTTTTCACTAGGGGTGCTCTCTGGTCGGGCCAGATGACCTACCTCTAGTAAATGGTCCGGGTGGAACTGGTTTATCAATCAGTGGGGAGTAGATAGGCATGACAGATTACAACGGGGGACAAAGGTCCGCATTACCTACCCTTCACTACTTGCAAAGACTAGACAGAGTATTTCTTTTCTATGTTATTTGCAAACAGAGAATACCTCCAAAAAGAACAAATTCCAAACAGTCAATGTTCGGACAACCAATCAAATCAATGAGGAACGAAATAGGCACGACGGGTTACAATGGGGCAAAAGCCTGCGTTACCTACCCTTCACTATCTGCAAAGGGAGAGAGAATATTCCTATTCTTCCCCGTTTGTAGGCAGAGAAGATCCTTAAGAGAACCAACTTCGAACAATTCAATGTTCGATCAAACAATCAATCAATGGGGGAGAAAAATAGGTATGACGGATTACAATGGGGACAAAAGTCTGCATTACCTATCCTTCACTATTTGCAAAGAGAGAGGAACGTTCCTATTCGTCGCTGTTTGCAAACAGAGAATGTCTCAAAGAGAACCAATACTTCAAGTAGCACCCAAGGCTAAATGAACCAATCAATGAACAATACCAGTATCTAAATACCGTTTCCAATATCAATAATCAATCAATCAATCAGATGGATAAAGCCATCCTACCAATTAGACGTAAAGACGTCCTACTTAACCTTACCCGGACCGGACCGTGTGGGCAATTCTTCGCCTTCCTTTCTCCAGCGCCCGATCGTTCTCTTTTCTCCATGTTTTTACCGCAGCATTCCTGTGGGATTCCAGTCAGGACAGTAGGTCAATTGAGAGAGGTCCGTTCGGAATCGGTGAAGTTCATTCAATCGGCAGCCGGACGAGGGCCCTCTCAAGGCAGGTATACTCCAATCATTTAGATGTTCACCCCATCGTCTGGACCTCTCTTACCGGACCTTATGTCGCTGATGGACCCCGCGTTGGGACGCCAATTGTGGAAAAGTCAGCCCATAACGCACCGGATGCCCAGGCTGCTGGCGCAAGGCGCCTCTTAGTTCCCATCGTAAATAATTACCAAATAAAGAGACGGGCACTGGAAGCAGGAAAACAAGAACAGAGTTTTATTTCTCATGAGGGGAGCCTGTCATTTCGGACACTGGCATAGTGTCTTCAGGAGGTGCTCTAACAAGTTTCTCTGAGGCTTCGTCTTTTATACACATGTTCATGGCACACAAACATCCTTCATTACAATCAAGACATTGTGGAGTATGAAGATGACATCCCCGGCACCCCCCCAGTTCCGGCTCATTCCAACACGTGGCTACAGTAGAGGCCCTTATCCTCCATACAATAGGAGGGGGCTGTCACGCAGCTGAGTGGTCTGCTGATTCCTTTGGAATGTGTGCGCCTGATCGAATCTCAGGGGGTGGGGAGGTCATGATCAATAGTAGCTCCCTTTGAAGAGGGGCGAGTGCATACAGTAAGCAAGTTGAGGGGAATTACGCCTCACTTTGCACAGGGATTACGACTGTGCTGGACTCTCAAGCCCCCCTTAAAATGCGCAGCTGCAAGAGTAAAATCGCTTCCCCTTGGTTTAATGATTCACTCAAAAACTTGAAGAGGGGGTGTAAACAAGCGGAGAGATGTGGAGGCGCAAATACGAGGAAGCTAGTAGGTTGCTGTGGAAGCAGAAAATTGTGGAATATAAGAGCCAGATTAGGAAATCTAAAGCGGAGTACTATTCCTCCTTGATTTGTACTGCCACTAATAGCTCTAGAAGTATTTTCAACATACTAAATAATCTCACTAGCCCCGAATGCTCTAAAAATTCCATTGTCCCGTCGCAGGAACTCTGCGAGAGTCTTGCCAAATTCTTCAAGGAAAAGATCGAGCTTATTATTGAGGATTTGGAAGACTCTCCGGACACCGGCGGTCCCCCTATCACTGGACTTAGGTTTCCAGCGGATGGGAGCAACGATCCAGCTTGGCTGCCGAGTGAATTTTTAGTAGAGTTCCCTCTTCTTACGGAAGTAGCCTTTAATGGGCTGGCAGGGGGGATTTCTTCTGGTTCTCCTTTGGACCCCGTGCCACTTCTTCCACTTTTACCTTTTCAGGCACGTGCACAAGTGGTAAGATGCACGATCCTTAGCAGGTTGGACTATTGTAATGCTCTATTGTTGGGGTCCCCTGGCTTTATGCTGGATAGACTCCAAAGAATGCAATCAGCGGCAGCCAGATTGGTCCTGGGGCTTCCTAGGAGAGCACATGGGCTAGCTGCTTTGGCAAAACTGCACTGGCTCCCTATGAGACAGAGGATCAAATTTAAAGCTCTATGCCTCGTCTTCAAGGCCCTCCATGGATTAGGCCCTCTTCCCTTACAAGCGAAATTTGCCTGGTATACACCAACCAGACTGCTTCGCTCTTCAGCGGCGAGGCTGGTGAGGGTTCCCAGATTCAGAAAGGTTAGATCAGGGGGTAGATCTTTCGAGGTGGCCGCGGCCAAGCTTTGGAATCTACTCCCGTGGGAGATCAGGCAAACTATGGAGCTTCTCCCCTTTAGCAAAAAGGTCAATACCTGGCTGTTTCCCAAACAACTTTAACTTGTGCACTCCATTCTGCTCCGCCTAACTCTGTTCCACCCCCTTTGAGCCTCCAGCGCCAGGATGCCTGCAAGGTGATAGTGCGCTTTATAAGTCATATAAATAAATAATAATAATAAATAATAAATTCTGTACTTTATATGCAATTGAAATATTGCAAAATATAGGAATTTTGATTGATTGACATAAAGAGCTAAAGGTCAGAATGGACTATTTCATTCTTGGCCTGTGAACTGGATTCTTACTCTCAATATCCAGCCTTTTCAAAAGGTGTCAAATTGAGTCACGATGTGCAGAGCAGGAGCGTACATTATTTATGTTTAATGTTAGTGTCTTGCTAGAAAGCTTCACGACACACGACTTTAATAATAGAAGAAAATGTGCACAAGTAATGAAACAAAACATTACCATGATATTATTTCTACTCTGTTTGAACTGTATTTAATTATGTAAAGGTTGAGTTCTAGCAGGGCTCGAGTCGGGGTACCACGCGGGTGGACGGAGTCCCCCCACTTATTTTACCGGGTGGACGCCGTACCCCCTGCGAAACAGCTGGACTTCACTCTTTGGTCTCTCTGGGACAAGGAGTTCGGAGCTCACAGCACGCTGCTCACGCGCTGACTTCTCAGATGCAATCGCATCTAAGGGATGAGCGAGGGGAGGCAATGAGCCTGTGGTGTTGGGTTCAAATCAGGCCTACATACTCTGCTAAACTTTCGAACACCTTAGTATAGATGTTGGCACGGACACTGGAAAAGGCAAAAGACAAGTTTATTAAGACCCCATGGGGTGGTGATACATTCCTACAGCACCCTTCGGCAATGTAAGAAGTAGCACACCGAACATCGGTGCGCGACCTCTTTTATACAGTTTAATAGCAATAAAAAGATAGGCGGTTACAAGTTACACATTTTAGGTACATATAAGGTCATTTTTGGAACACAGCCAGCATGTGGGAGGAGTTCAATAGCACTGGTCAGTTAGTGTTAACATTCCTAAAAAATGACCAGTTGATGCATAGTGCGCATGTGCGCTTGACCAGTACTAAAAATAGCCTGTTGCCGAGCAGAATAGATGACCATGGGTATCGAGAAAGGACGAAAGGGCACACTGACCACGAGGCAGCGTGTTCATAGAAAATGGAAGCCAGAAGGATTCAAAATGGCCCCGTTCGTTTTGGTCAAGTTAACGAAAAGACCGTGTAGCTGTGCTAAACGCTAACTCAGGAGCTGCCAAAACACGACAGACGGCCCTTTTAGCGTTCAGCAAAAGCTACCTCATAATGAACGTAATCAGAATGTTCATCATCAATGTTAATAGCCATAATTTTCAATACTTCATCATTGATCAGTTTCTCTTGCTTAACAATAGCTCGTTTAGACGGAATACAGGCTGTGATACATACAGAACATAATGTAGGGCCACATTGAATACATAGACAAAGGGAAAATAGTACTCCAATAAAAATACATAGAATCGTTAATAATTTCCAACCCCAAGTACTAAATAGGGTCCAGAACCAACCAGAAAAGGTCCATGTTCCATTTTCTGGGTGGATCTCAGCAGCTATCTTATGTAATTTCGTAATCGAATCATACACGGAAGGTGAGTTATCTGGCACGTACACGCAACAACTACTTCCGATGACGCGGCATGCTCCGCCCCTGTCAGCTAGTATCACATCTAGAACCATTCGGTTCTGGAGTGCTACAATTCTGGTAATTTGCAATTCCTCAGTAATATTCCCTAAAGCAGAGGCAGTTTCATTAGCGACAGCTTCCACCACACGTGTAAGCCGCCTTATCTTCCTGCTATTCAGTGCAGCTCCTACAAATGAAAATAAACCCAAGTTGAAATCTACATATTGTTGTAAAGTGGTATCAGTTTGGTCGATTTCATCAAGATCTAATGTTCGTTTAACTCTGTTCAGTACGAAATCATGGTACAGCACGTAATCATTGTGGTACATAGGAGGAGCAATAAATACAGGTGGTAATACAAAAGCTATGTAACACGTTCCTAACCATCCCAATGGTAGACGATGATATCCCTTATTTCCACAAATAAAATATGTGTTACGTGAAGCTATGAATGCAATTCCAGTTGGCGTATCAAAGGTAAGTGTAATATTACATTCACTGCGGCCTACAGGGATTGTACCTTTATTTCTAATACACAGATCTGCTTTTGTATCAATAACTGTTATCATATGCAAGCTCGTCACATTTATAAGTCTTTGATTCGTATATACACGAGGTGCAGAAACATTGTCCGGACGATACTCTTCCCATTCAAATTTAGTTCCTTCAGCATGTGGATAACCATCTTTGTCGTTATAGCATATCCTGTTTAATCGAAAAAGTAGTCCACCTTTCGTTGGCCATCGCAGGGTGAAAAGAAGAGTGTACCAAGCATGGCAAGAACCATTATAAGAAAACGGGAGAGGAATGAGCGGAGTTCCTCCCTTCTTCTGATGTCCGGGCAACATTCCACATACCCAACAATTGGACGTATTGGTCATGTTATGAGTATAATGCAAAATCTGAATAAAGCTGTTATTCAAATAAGTCTGCCTATGTCTTTCTTCGTGAAAAGGCAAAGTAAAATGAAAATGTTCAGATGGGCTTGGAGTGGTGGGCAGCAAATGTTCTCGTGCAGGAAACAATTGTTCTATAGTCCAAGCTAATACTGCGATCACCACTATGGTCAAGACAAACAAAACAGCACCAAGAATTCTCCCTTTTCGTATCGAAGGAGATGCCATAGTTCACAAAACAATACTCTTCAAAAACAACACTAAACAAAAAATAAATAAAACGATGGTTCTGGACCGAGGCTGCCGTTGATTTGTTCTCCGGGATTCAAGACGGGTGTCGCTACACTGGGCAGAACTGATCCCCCCCCTTGATATTCCCGGCTTCCGTTTCACAAACCTCAGAGCGGTTACCAACCAGTTCAAAAATGCAAAAAGGAATCTTATTTCCTGGGACGTAGATTGTACTTCACTTCATCAGAAACAGTGTGGTCCGGGAAGGCTCCCTCCAATTCATCAGGCGTGACAGCTGGGCTCTTTTCTGTATTCAAAATCTTTCTGTAGTCGGATAGCACCACAGGGCTCACCAGATCCGGAGAGACACGTCGGCAGTGCGTTGAATGTATCCACCGCTTCTTATTGGTTACTCTCACAGCAGTCCGAGTCGCCAGCAGCACTTGCTCAGGGCCATGCCATCTCGGTTCCAAACTGCTGGAGCGCTCGAACACTCGGATCATGACATGGTCGCCAGGACGAAGATCGTGAGCCTCACCAGTGGAGTTATCAGGGAGCGCTTCTCGAACCTGTTGATGAATAGAAAGCAAATCATTTGTTAATCGTGCCAAATAATCGTTCATCATTATACAAGGCACATCATGTATCAAACGAGGTTTTGGAACTCCCCAAATATTCATCGGCCTTCCAAACACCACTTCATAGGGTGTGAGGCCAGATCGAGAATGTGGCACTGATCGAATGGACAGCAATGCCAAAGGCAAAGCATCCGGCCATTTCAGAGATGTGGATGCCACAATCTTTGCTAGTTTTAGCTTCAAAGTCGCATTGTATCTTTCTACCAAACCTGCTGATTGCGGATGAAAGACAGCGTGGAATCGTTGCTTGATTCCCAATCCTTTCAGGACGTACTCCACTACTTTCCCAATAAAATGAGGACCATTATCATTCCACATAAATTTACAAACACCATAGCGCGGGAAGTACTCTTTGAGTAACACCTTAGCTGTTGTCAATGCTGTATTGTCTTTCGTAGGGTAAGCCTCAATCCATTTACTGAAGGCACACACCACCACTAGGACATACTTGAGATTATTACAGCGTTCCAGCTGGATGTAATCCATTTGTAGTACTTCGAATGGTGCAGTAGGTGGAACAAACCCTCCTTTAGGAGTATGAGTCCCTTGTCCAGGATTGTGCTGTAAACATATCAGACAGGTCTGCACTACTCTCTTAGCCGTGCTAGCAATTTCAGCATTCTCCCAAACTCGTGTAAGCAATTTAGTAATTGCGAAAGCTCCAATGTGTGCCAGCCCATGTGTCATTTGCACCATTGTTTGTAAATAGGCCATGGGTAGTTTCCATCTCTTCACATCTTTACTGCGCCAGCAACCCTCATCATCCAATACTCCTTCAGTGGCCCATTTCGTAAGTTCTGCCTCAGATGCTGACTTCTGTATATCTAGTATTTCTTCTCTAGCATCATGCCACAGCTCAGCTTGTGATTTCACCACGTACATGGGGGATTTATTTTGTAGCATAGCGGTCTCTCTCGCAATGCGATCTGTGAAAGCATTGCCTTGTCCTATTTTGTCCGTCACCTTTTTGTGTGCACTGCATTTGACTATTGCTACTTTCTTTGGACATAATAGTGCATTCAGGAGATCGCGTACCAATTCTCCATGCATGATGTGTATTCCGTGTGAAGTCAAGAATCCTCGTTCCTTCCAGAGTAGGCCAAAATCATGCACTACTCCAAAAGCGTAACGACTATCCGTGTAAATGTTCACACATAGTCCAGCACTTAACTCACATGCTTTCGTTAAGGCTATCAATTCAGCTGCTTGAGCCGATTTCTGGGGTATTCGTGCTGCTTCTACCACTGTCTTAAGTGTCGTGATCGCATAGGCTGCGGAAGTCGTACCATCTGGTAACCTCACGCACGATCCATCAACCCACAGTTCCCCATCTACATCTGGAAATGGTGTATCCTGTAAATCGATACGACCCTTTGTCTGTTCCTCAGTCAGGAAAACACAGTCATGTTGTTCTTCCTTCTGAGTCTCAGCAACAGGATCCGGCAGTAAAGTAGCAGGGTTCAGTGTCGCACATCGCTTTAGCGTGATGTGCGGCGCCAACAACGTTAGCTCATATCCTGTCAGACGGGCACTGGTTAGATGCTGTGTTTTCGTTTGATTCAATAACGCATCTACCGCATGGGGAACTAACACCAACAATTTGTGTGACAAAACTATTCCCTCACTTTGTCGTATCGCTACTGCTGTTGCTGCAACTGCTCGAAAACATCCAGGCAATCCTCGAGCCACAGGGTCGAGTACCGCCGAGAAGTATGCACAAGGCCTCTGTTTGTCTCCGTGTGTCTGCACTAACACTGACAATGCGCACCCATCCTTCTCGTGTACATATAATGTAAAGATCTTCGTGTAATCAGGTGTACCTAACACTGGTGCAGAACAAAGAGCTTGTCTCAATTGTTCAAAAGCATTCTGACATTCATCCGTCCATTCAATTGGGATCGGTGTATCTTTAGACAATAATGCCAACAACGGTTTAACAATGTGTGAAAAACCCAATTTCCATTGTCTACAAAAAGACGGCAAACCTATAAAGGCACGAACATCTTTCTGAGTGCGAGGGACTGGTGTATCTAAAACTGCTTGAATTCGATCTGGTGTCAATGCACGGCCCTCCTTAGACAAAAGATGACCGAGGTAGGTCACCTTGGGTCTACAATATTGCAGCTTTTTCTTTGAAACCTTATGATTATGTTTGGCTAGGAAGGAAAGCAAGGAAAAGGTACTTTTCTCACATTGTTCTTGTGTGTCTGCTGCAAGTAAGATATCATCTACATATTGAATAAGAGCCACTCCGTCTTGCAATTCAAAGGAATCAAGCTGTCTTTTTAATGCCTGACTATAAATGCTAGGACTTTCGGTATAGCCTTGAGGAACTCGACAAAATCTGAACGATTTATTATTCAATGTAAAGCCGAATAGATATCGACTATCAGGATGTACAGGAATCGAAAAGAAGGCATTCTTCAAATCGATGACTGTAAAAGTAGTTGCCGTCGGTGGAACCAACGTAAGCAACGTGGTGATGTCAGACACCACCGGGTACTGAGGCACTACTATCTTGTTGATTTCCCTCAAATCAATAATAAAACGGTAAACCTTAGCATCTGTATCTCTTTTAAGGATCGGTAAAATTGGGCTGTTGCAAACATTGTAGGGGACTTCCTCAACTACTCCTGCCAAAATCAAATCGTTTACAATGTGTATCAAAGCAATTTCACCTTCTCTCGAAATCCTATATTGTGGGACACGTGGTAGAGAAACTCCCTCCTTTACAGTAATACGTACTGGAGGAATTATCATCTGCCCTACATCAGTGTCAGAAGTGGCCCACAACGTTTTTGGTAAGGAGGCTAATACTTCAGATTCATGGAGAAAACACACTCGCTCAATTTCTGGGTAATTCTCATTCAACACAACTCGTACTCCTTCTGGGGCACAGCGAATAGTAGCTCGAAAGTGTTTTAACATATCGAGTCCCATAATATTATCTGGTGTATTTGGAGACAACAAAAAGGGACAAGGGGCAGCAAATTTATCAACATGAAATGCAACAGGTTGAGACAGTGGGCTAGAAGTAGGTGTTCCATCGAACCCTATAGCTGTAATTACCTCGCCAGACAGGGGAGCCCTTGGAACCAAGTATTTGGACAAAGCGCTACGAGTAGCTCCTGTATCGACCAGAAATTGATCAGTAGAACCCAAAACATCTGCTTCTATATATGGACCCCTTTGATCAACTGGTACCTCAACCGATTCCACACCCCATCCTACGCAATCCTATGCATAGTGCTCATCACGTGGCTCAGCAGAGCCACCCTCATTTATCTGATATTGATTGCGATTATCAAATGTATTATAATCTGTCTGACCACGACCCCTTGCTCCATATCCTCCACGATCATTCGCTCCATATCCTCCACGATCATTTGTTCCGTAACTTCCTCGATCATTTGCTCCCCATCCTCGCGGCCCCCCATAATTATTCCTAGACCTTCCACTTCCTCGTCCCCTCAAATTACACTGTTCTCGAAACACCGGACAGTCTGCAATCCAATGCCCAAACTGTTTACAGTATGCGCATTGATTCACAGAAATGTCAGAACGAGGGGGAGGAGCGTTATTGTACGGTCCCCGTCCCCCTCTATTATTTCCTCTCGTAGCCTGAACCTGAGCTAACATTACCTTCGTCTTCAAATCCTTCGCTTTCTTCTCACTACTTTCCTTTGCCTCCAATTCCTGTCGTTCATAATATTGAGCCATAGTCAATAAAGAAGCAGGGGTTGCCGTGGTCCACGAACTTTCACTCGCTTTTAATCGTTTTGCAATCTCCGGTAGGAGATTAGCCACATACTTATCAACGAATAAATGCCTGCCTGTATCCTCTGTTAATGATTGTCCACTGTAATCATGGAACGCTTCCTCAAAGCGAGAGAAGAAGTCGGAAACCGATTCATCCGTTTTCTGCTTACAAGAGGCTAATATAGTCCAATCAATCTTTTTAGCGGGAGCAAGAGTCTTTAATTTTGTTAGTATGGCCCCTGGAAGGTCTAATATTAATTGACAAGGCTTACATGCTGGTTCCCTATCCAAGTCAGCTTGAACAAGATCTTTCCAAGTGGCCCCGAGAGTCATGTGGTCATCAAACTTACGAATCGCTCTCCACATATCAGGGGGCAATATCAACCCAAAAAACAGATCAATATCAACTAACGTCATAATACACGAAGAAATTGCACTTTCAACACTTTCATAAAAAGCCGCAGGATTTTTACGGGGATCAGGCAAAGCATTCTTAAGCGCCATAACATCTGCTCTATTCCAAGGCGTATAAAACCAGTTATATACAAAATACCCTTTCGCGTCTTTAGAGCTTTTATCATCATCTGTGCCATCCCCTTTGTGAGGGACATATAAAGGCGCAGCTTCTCGCATAGGTCTAACATTAATCGCAGCGATCTTATCTGGTCCAAAGATAGGGCATTCTTTGGATATCCCCGTCGCTCCGGACGCAGGCGGGCCCTTCAACTTTTCCAACTCCCGTAGTCGTGTCGCCTCGTTCCGTAGAAGAACCAAACGTTTGAAAAATTCATCCGCATCTGAAAGAACAAAAAGACCTTTACGAAAGTTCTCACGACCCTTGGATATATCCTTGGGTTCTAATTCTGAAGAATATTTTCTGAACCGTTCAACAACCTCATCTCCAAAATGATCTAAGAAATACAGTCGCTCTTGATCAGACCATTGTTCCATTTGCTTACTAATTTCAGAAACAGTAACAGTATTAATATTTAGCTTTCGTGCAAACGAACGCAATTCCGCAGTTCGTTCCGCATGTAACCTTGTACGCTGTGTACGATCATTATCCTCATCTGATTCCTCGTTCGGAGCCGTAGGTGCAACGTACGGAGGCGGACAGCGATCTAGTAATGAAAAATCATCTGTTTCATTAGTAAGGACCGGATAAAGAGGACGCCTGATAGGGAACTGACCATTAACCTGCAAATTATATTCTCGCGTCTCCCTCTCTTTCTTTTCCTGTAACTCCTTCTCCTGTAGCTGTAAAGCTTTATCACGTGCAGCCTTTCGCTGCACCTTCTCCGCCAAGGCTTCCTCACGCTTCACTCGTTCACGCACCTCTTTCTCCCACATACGCACACAATCAAACATATCTTGTCTAGACCTTCGCTGAAACAAACACTGCTCCACATACTGAACCTTTCGAAGGTCAAACGACCCATGTGTGGCCACTGTAATTCACGATCAGTTTTAGTATACTTATGCCATAACGTGCTGTACATTATTGGTGGAATGCCGAATTTAACATACATCTCACGATTTGGAGTCCCCTCTGGGGGAGCCGGCTGTGATTCATTTAATCGATAATTGGTACCATTTTCAAAACAGCACATCCTTCGGAGCGTGCTAAAAACAGGCATGTTCAAAGAGTACCACGAAAACGCGATACTACACAAAATGGCACCTAATGTGCTTCATACACGGTGTGCCGTTCAAATCAAATAAATCAGAGAAATATCCCTACATGCCTGCCTATGTGAGGTGCACTTCACATATTCAAATTCAAAGTCAAAAATTCAAACGTTAGCTAACTTCAAACAAATTCAAATTCAAATTCAAAATTCAAAAAGCCACAGTAGGTGTCAGTAGATTACCTCACCAGTCAAAAAGCTTACCAAATATTTTCAAACGTCCAAGGTCCAACTGCCAAGTTCTGTGGTCGAATCAGCCAAAACGGCACATCACGACAATCCAAGATCAGAATCTCAGTCGAAGACCGGCGACACCTGGAAGGTCAGATCAGAAGGAAGGAAAGAAACACCGTGGGTGCCAAGACTCGGGTCACTCAATTGCAGCGATCGCTTCCATGGCGAGTTTCCAAACCTTCGTCACGACCTCTCCTTCGGGCATCCGAGTCGCCGATGAGTCCCTTTGTGGTCGCCAATTGTGGTGTTGGGTTCAAATCAGGCCTACATACTCTGCTAAACTTTCGAACACCTTAGTATAGAAGTTGGCACGGACACTGGAAAAGGCAAAAGACAAGTTTATTAAGACCCCATGGGGTGGTGATACATTCCTACAGCACCCTTCGGCAATGTAAGAAGTAGCACACCGAACATCGGTGCGCGACCTCTTTTATACAGTTTAATAGCAATAAAAAGATAGGCGGTTACAAGTTACACATTTTAGGTACATATAAGGTCATTTTTGGAACACAGCCAGCATGTGGGAGGAGTTCAATAGCACTGGTCAGTTAGTGTTAACATTCCTAAAGAATGACCAGTTGATGCATAGTGCGCATGTGCGCTTGACCAGTACTAAAAATAGCCTGTTGCCGAGCAGAATAGATGACCATGGGTATCGAGAAAGGACGAAAGGGCACACTGACCACGAGGCAGCGTGTTCATAGAAAATGGAAGCCAGAAGGATTCAAAATGGCCCCCGTTCGTTTTGGTCAAGTTAACGAAAAGACTGTGTAGCTGTGCTAAACGCTAACTCAGGAGCTGCCAAAACACGACAAGCCTGATGGTGCAAGTCACCATTTGTGACGTCACTTCCTGTTGTGACGTCACTTCCTGTGACAGCGTCCCCCCACTTATTTTTTTAGGACTTTTCGCCTCATTGATATCAGTTTAACAACTGAATACGAGTTAACATTCACAAAGTGTCCCATATACCTTTGCACCACAAGTGTCTTGTTTCTTTCAGTAATTTATGTATGTATATATGAGTGTAGGATGAACCATAAGATCCGTACCTGCCAACCGGAAGAACAATCTCACAGTGTGAGGAGGGAGCGGGTCTTGAAGGGGCAGGGGCTTGTGCCGAGAAGTACCTACAAGGCTCTTTTGCACCCATCCCACCACCAAGCCTCCTCCGCCCAAAAAACAAGCATTGAAAATGCAATAGGTCTTGCCTTTGATTAAGTTAAAGCCGGTTGCTTTGCTAATGGCATTGTATAGCAAAGCAAATGGCTTTAACTTAATAAAAGGCGAGACCTATTGCATTTTCACTGCTTGTTTAGGACTTGTGCCCTGACTATCGGTGTGATCATTTCAGAATTAGACAGACTGCTCCAGAATGAGGCTGGACTCATAAGTAGCTGTGAGGACAATTAAGTGCAGGCGCTGAGCACCGGAAAGCACAGGTTCAAATTAAGCACTGAAAGTGCCCGTTTTGTACGGTCACTCTATATATATCACACACACGCACAGGTACACGCACGCAAACATGCGTGTTCGAGGGGTCCATTATTTCTGCATTTAGCACATAAGCAACTTTCAACAGTGGACAATGATTTCTCCAACAGGAACCTGGCCATAAATGCATCTTTTAGAACGGGTCTAGCCTGGTAGGCCTTGGTCCCGGACGCCCTCCTGAGCCCAAGTCTTGGCTGATAATGCCCACAGCACCGTCCATCCAGCGCGAGCTTCCAGTGGTTATTCGTAGTTTCCTCCTACATGAGAGGTCTTCCTTCCGAAACGTCAGGAAACACCTTTAGAAGCTGTTTTCTCATGAGTTGTTTATGTAGTCGAAAAAAGAAAAAGAAACAGCACAAGGCGACTTTAGCAGATGATGAATGCTGTCACTGTAGCTCGTTTAATATATATACCTTATGAAGAAAGTCCGCGCGAGCGCAGAGTTGTTCTACACCTGGCGGGTTCCGCAGTGACCACGTGGGAGTCAGCAGTGGGAGTCAGTATGTTCCATGAAGTCGAGCCAGAGACTGTATTAAAGAGCTCGACATAAGGAGTGATAGAGAACCGATCTCAGGCAAGAACTATTGTAGCAAAAGAGTGAAAAATGTAACTAAACATCGTGATATGTAGCGCTTCGACGCCTCGTCAAGGGTAGTAAGCACTATATAAACGCAATACAATACAATATGTCGGAACGCAAAAGTATAGGCCATTAATAAGCGTAAAAAAGATACACAGAGTACAATCGTAGGTGAATGAACAGAGGAAGTTACCGAGTTTTAGTAAATAAACACATATATAAAACACAAAACCTTAAAATACATTTTATAGACTTCAAATGTGTCCTCCTGATATATAAAACACAAAACCTTAAAATACATTTTAAGACTTCAAATGTGTCCTGATATATAAAACACAAAACCTTAAAAAACATTTTAAAGACTTCAAATGTGTCCTCCTGATATATAAAACATAAAACCTTGAAATACATTTTATAGACTTCAAATGTGTCCTGATATATAAAACATAAAACCTTAAAATACATTTTAAAGACCTCAAATGTGTCCTCCTGATATATAAAACACAAAACCTTAAAATACATTTTAAGACTTCAAATGTGTCCAGATATATAAAACACAAAACCTTAAAAAACATTTTAAAGACTTCAAATGTGTCCTGATATATAAAACATAAAACCTTAAAATACATTTTAAGACTTCAAATGTGTCCTGATATATAAAACACAAAACCTTAAAGTACATTTTTAAGACTTTAAATATGTCCTGATTTATAAAACACAAAACCTTAAAGTACATTTTTAAGACTTTAAATGTGTCCTGATTTATAAAACACAAAACCTTAAAATACAACGTGTTCTGGGGCAGATAATGAGTTGACAAGGTCCGGACAAGACTTTCTGTAAAAGTAAAAGCATCTGGTCCCACCGAGATTTGAACTCGGATCGCTGGATTCAAAGTCCAGAGTGCTAACCATTACACCATGGAACCGCAGGTATCAGCCGCTCCTACGTTTTATGTTTTTAAGATGGAGCAGAATGTTTGTGCTCTGCTCGTACATCTATTATACTTGCTTACAGAAATGTTCCACTTTGCCTTCATATTGTAACTTTAATGTATATTTTTTGCGGCCCTCCAATAGTTTCAGAAAGTGAACTTTATCTGCCTGAAGTGAGGATGAAGAGAGTGCTCGGGGCTGAGAATCGTGACGAGGGAGCCTTGTCCTACAGGAAATATAACCATAGAATACTCTGTGCTAGAGGCAAAAGTCCCGACTTTTAGATAGTGACGTTTCTTTCCAACTCCACTAATAATGACAGAACAGTGACACTCAGCTGTGCCTGCAGCCCAAGCTTCTCAGACGAGCAACATAGGTGCGAGGTGCACTGCAAACTTCTGTCACACAAAAAACAGGCACAGGGCAGACAGGATACCTGCCAATAAACCCGACTCCTGCGGGACACTCCCGATTTCAAAGCCAAAAATGTCTTGCTTTTGGCTGTCACCCGCCCGCCTGAAATTGCTTCTGCGGGAAATAGTCTCCCGAATATATATATATTTTTATCTCCCACTTTCCTCCACTAAAACGCTGCCATGTGGGAGTCAGTGACAGTACACGCTTCATACAAATACAGAAAAGGGAAAGTGCAGGGCGCGGTGCTGCAGGGCTGTGTCACACATAGAAGAGGTCAACACAAGGTCACATTCTAGGGTAACAAGGGAATCAAACAGCACCTGTTTGCATCTCTCCTGGGTACACTGGAGGCAGCAGTAACAGCTTTAAATGATCATTCAAATAGATTATATATTTAAGTAGATCTTCAGAATACTTCTTTTCTATTCCTCTCAAGCATCGACACAAAACTTGAAAATGTAAACAAACCTTTACTATGCGCCGAAGTAAAAGCAAACCACGCCCACGTCCCCAACAGTCGGCAAATGAAGCTGTCTTCCAGCCGCCCTTAATACTCAGATGGGAAAAGTAAAAAGTATTGCCAAAGAAGACGACTGTTCCGCCCCCAGCTGCTGCACTGCTTGAATGAGGAAACGCTCCTCTTGAAATGTACCAAATTTTGACCTAAGTACTCAATGTACAGCATTGTTGTTTATGCAGTTCTTTTTGATTTGTTTCTGCACCCCTGACGATGAACTTAAGCAGTTCGAAATGCATTGGGATTTGGGTTAGTTTGCAAGTGCCAGCTCGAAGGAATGTTGAAAGCACACGTCTATGTTTAAGCTTGAGCAGCAGCATTAGACATTTGAAAATGAAAAATAAAACATTCTAGGTCAACACCGCTGTCTCTGGAGTGACTATATGAGCATGGAATATATGGATTATTCGACATCTATAAATTTATTGGATTACTATTGATTAGTATGGAGTACTTTGGTCAAAATTTGGTACATTTCAAGAGGAGCGTTTCCTCATTCAAGCAGTGCAGCAGCTGGGGGCGCAACAGTCTCCTTCTTTGGCAGTATCATTGATATGCTGTGTGGGGACGTCTCAGCAAGCTGCTAGCACGCATTTATTTGTCAATATAAGCAAAAATTAAACCTTACATGAAGGGAAGGTGTGCACTCTCTGCTTTACATATGCTAAAACTAAAAACGTAACCATACACTGAGTGTATGTCCTCAAACTAAAGATCACTTAAAGAACCAAACATCACACAATAGCACACCAGTCTCTGAAAGTAATCATGAAAGGCCCCCATGCAAAGAGCTCAGACCAATAAATCACTTATGAATCAACCTTTCCTTCAGCAAGGTCAACTCACTGATATGATTGAGCATCACCCTTTATCAAAACACAGAGGATATTTCTAGTTTCAAATCTCCAACACATGATGCAGTTCAACAAGAGCAGAACACCAACCAAAACCCTGTATCCAGGAAACAGAGGAAATGACTGAGGAAGGATGGCAAAAACAGGTCAACTAGCCCTTGCATCCCACATCATTAAATACAATGACCGAGGAAGGATGGCAACAAACAGGTCAACCTGCCCTCTCGTCCCACATCATTCAATACAACGACCGAGGTAGGATGGCAACAAACAGGTCAACCATTCCTCTTCTCCCACGTCATTCAATACAATGACCGAGGAAGGATGGCAACAAACAGGTCAACCAGCCCTCTCATCCCACATCATTCAATACAATGACTGAGGAAGGATGGCAACTAACAGGTCAACCAGTCCTCGCGTCCCACATCATTCAATACAACGACTGGGGAAGGATGGCAACAAACAGGTCAACTAACCCTCTCGTCCCACATCACTCAATACAACAACAGAGGAAGGATGGCAACAAACAGGCAACCTGCCCTCTCATCCCACATTTTTCAATACAATGACTGAGAAAGGATGGTGCCAAACAGGTCAACCAGCCCTCTCATCCCACATCATTCAATACAATGACTATGGAAGGATGGCAACAAACAGGTCAACCAGCCCTCTCGTCCCACATTTTTCAATACAACGACTGAGGAAGGATGGTGCCAAACAGGTCAACTAGCCCTCTCGTCCCACATCACTCAATACAACGACTGAGGAAGGATGGCAACAAACAGGTCAACCAGCCCTCTCATCCCACATCATTCAATACAATGACTATGAAAGGATGGCAACAAACAGGTCAACTAGCACTCACACCCCACATCATTCAATACAATGACTGAGGAAGGATGGCAACAAACAGGTCAACCATCCCTCTTCTCCCACGTCATTCAATACAATGAATGAGGAAGGATGGCAACAAACAGGTCAACCAGCCCTCTCGTCCCACATCATTCAATACAACGACCGAGGGAGGATGGCAACAAACAGGTCAACCTGCCCTCTCGTCCCACATCATTCAATACAACGACCGAGGTAGGATGGCAACAAACAGGTCAACCATCCCTCTTCTCCCACGTCATTCAATACAATGACCGAGGAAGGATGGCAACAAACAGGTCAACCAGCCCTCTCGTCCCACATCATTCAATACAATGACTGAGGAAGGATCGCAACAAACAGGTCAACCATCCCTCTCATCCCACATCATTCAATACAATGACTATGGAAGGCTGGAAACAAACAAGTCAACCAGCCCTCTTGTCCCACATCATTCAATACAATGACTATGGAAGGCTGGCAACAAACAGGTCAACCTTCCCTCTTCTCCCACGTCATTCAATACAATGACTGAGGAAGGATGGCAGCAAACAGGTCAACCAGCCCTCTTGTCCCACATCATTCAATACAATGACTGAGGAAGGATGGGAACAAACAGGTCAACCAGCCCTCTTGTCCCACATCATTCAATACAATGACTGAGGAAGGATGGCAACAAACAGGTCAACCAGCCCTCGCGTCCCATATCATTCAATACATCATTCGAGACAATGACTGAGGAAGGATGGCAACAAACAGGTCAACCATCCCTCTTCTCCCATGTCATTCAATACAATGACTGAGGAAGGATGGCAACAAACAGGTCAACCAGCCCTCTTGTCCCACATCATTCAATACAATGACTGAGGAAGGATGGCAACAAACAGGTCAACCAGCCCTCTCGTCCCACATCATTCAACACAATGACTGAGGAAGGATGGCAACAAACAGGTCAACCAGCCCTCGCGTCCCACATCATTCAATACATCATTCAATACAATGACTGAGGAAGGATGGCAACAAACTGTAGTGTAGTTCCTATATTCCCAATAGGCTCTGCGCATTGGAATAATATACACTATAGATTTGACATAGGACTGAGGTCAGTATGTCACTATAGAGTATACTAAACTTAATTGTGTGTGTGACAGCTAACTCAGAGGTTACTAGAAACTTTCTTGAGTAAACAAGAAGGGATTAGTTTCTGACAACCACATAAACATGACAACTTTGTTCCCCCTAGGAACGGAACAATATCTTCAGAGTTGTGGAAACGATAGATAACTATTTCACTCAGTCAATCGTGCATGCTTCGTTTCTACAGAGTTTTACACAGAAATAGAGAGACGGGCGTTGAGGATTTAAAGGGATCATGGGACGCCTTGCGCTCTGTCAAGGTTCTCGTGATCTAGTTGCAAACTTTCACCGAATAACATCCCCACAGTGTGTACTCCTTCGCGTGTCCACCTGGAAGTGCTTCTAGCTGTGATCAGTCCTGTCGGTGTATAGAAATCCCAACTAGTAGAACGTTAGGGGCCTATGAAGAACCAGGTATTTTTAGAACCCAGCAGTGCCAGGGACACACCCGAAGTCTTCGGATTCACCTGTCTTGGACTACAGAGACACGGAATACTTCTAGGTGGCGTCAAAGATCAAATTTATTAGCTGCAGCTAGGACAAGGCAGCGGAGCGCATTGCGGTATTGAGCGTCTCGCGCGCTTGCGTCTTAATTTTAATTCTAGACTCGTTTTGCGAGGTAATGGGCCTCGGGGCTGTCCGTTTTTAACTCCCACTTACTTGCATCTTAATCTGTGCCCCCACCGCCGTTTGGCGGGCTTGGTTCCCGGGTGGCCGCCATCTTTGCCTGGGCAGGGGAGGTTCCACTGACCAGCGCGTGACTGCGCATGAGCGGAGACAGGACGCCTACTTAAGGCGAGTCCTGACAATTACATCCTGACAAGGCAGCGGAGCGCATTGCGGTATTGAGCGTCTCGCGCGCTTGCGTCTTAATTTTAATTCTAGACTCGTTTTGCGAGGTAATGGGCCTCGGGGCTGTCCGTTTTTAACTCCCACTTACTTGCATCTTAATCTGTGCCCCCACCGCCGTTTGGCAGGCTTGGTTCCCGGGTGGCCGCCTCTTTGCCTGGGCAGGGGAGGTTCCACTGACCAGCGCGTGACTGCGCATGAGCGGAGACAGGACGCCTACTTAAGGCGAGTCCTGACAATTACATCCTGACAAGGCAGCGGAGCGCATTGCGGTATTGAGCGTCTCGCGCGCTTGCGTCTTAATTTTAATTCTAGACTCGTTTTGCGAGGTAATGGGCCTCGGGGCTGTCCGTTTTTAACTCCCACTTACTTGCATCTTAATCTGTGCCCCCACCGCCGTTTGGCGGGCTTGGTTCCCGGGTGGCCGCCATCTTTGCCTGGGCAGGGGAGGTTCCACTGACCAGCGCGTGACTGCGCATGAGCGGAGACAGGACGCCTACTTAATGCTCCTCCTCTAGCGTAGCGGGATCGCGTAGCGGGCGCGTCCTCGCGTGGCCGGAGTCGTGCCAGAGTCCTGCCCGTCTGCGCCCGTCCGCGACAGGACGCGCTGGACGTGGCTGGGCTCTGACTTTGCTCTCGGCTGTTCATCATGCTGCGCTATTCAAGAGAGAATCTTTTAGCCATCAATCAGTCACGGGGGGTCTGTGGCACGTCTCGGGTTGATCCCCTATGCGGCCCTTTTTCCTGTGGGTGCGGGAGTTTTATTCTCCCCGCCCCCTTGTGCAGGGGCTGTAGGGATGACGTTGCGGTAGCTGGTAGTTTACTGCCTTCTATCAGCATTTGGAATCTCAACGCCAGGTCACTTGTCAAGCATCATCTAGACATTTTTGACCTGTTAGGCAATGACTCCCCAGATCTGTTCTGCCTAACCGAGACTTGGCTGCAGGATGCTGACACGGCCGCTGTCAACTTGGCTTTCCCGCCGGAATATTCCGTATTCACTCTTAATCGAGCGTCTAGAGGCGGAGGGATAGCTCTTGCTGTTAAGTCGTGTTATACGTGCACCTGGCAGCCACAAAAAATCTCTGGCTGCGAAAGTGCAATGTTTAAAGTTGCCATCACGCCTAATTTCACCCTGTCGGGGCTACTGATCTACCGGCCCCCAGGGAGCGAAGTGACTTTTAGAGCGGCGCTACCAGATGCCATTAGCGTACTGGCTGTAGGGTGCTCTAATTTCTCCATTATTGGGGATTTAAATATGCATTTTGATAATCTTGCTAGCCCGACGGTGTCCAGTTTCCTGGCAGATCTTGAGGCGCTCCAGCTGATTCAGCTGGTGTCACAGCCCACCCACTCTGGGGGCCACATCCTCGATCCGCTTTTCACCAACCTCTCGGAAGCCTGTATCTCCAGCTATACACCATTGGCGTGGACTGATCATTATTTGATCCAGATCCATTGCCCTACATCGGCTATACAATCTAAGCCTGTGGTGTGTTCTATCCCGAGGCGACGATGGAACAAATTAAAGCTGGATGAGTTCTTCCATCTTTTATCGATCGACCCATTTGACATAACTGGGTCAGCTGATCAGGTCTACGATAGGTTCTGTAACTGGGTCGCCAGGGCGTTAGACACCCTCATTCCAATGGTATGCTGCAAGGTGGGGACTGGTAAATCCAGCCCTTGGTATGATGACTCGCTGCGGGCTTTAAAGGTTTCTTGCAGGCGTGCAGAGCGGGCTTGGCGAAAAGCCTATAATAGCGGGAAGAAAATCTTGTACCTGTCTACGGTGAAATTGTATCACCGGGCAGTGTGCAGAAACCGCGCCGCCTTTTATGCCGCTCAATTCAGGACGAGCTCTAATCCATCTAAGGCTATCTTTAAGGTGTTGAAAGATCTCACCGCCAAAAAGGTAACGACGAGCCACCAGAGCTCTGCTGAGCACTGTGAAAATCTAGCTGGTTTCTTTCTGGAGAAGGTTAACGCCATTTATCGAGCCTTTCCGTTGGTGACTCCCTCGGCTAGTCCACCTCTTAAGCCATTAACATCTGAGGGGTTACATTCTTTTCCCATGTTAACACCTGCAAGCCTCGACAAACTGGCTCATCAAGTGAAGTCGGGGTCCCCTGTGGATCCGCTTTGCTCAGCGGTGTTTAAAGATCTAGCGGTATGCAACATCTCACCGCTATGTTCTGTGATTAATACGTCGCTCTCCTCCGGTGTAGTTCCACTAAAGTGGAAACAAGCTGTGGTTCGTCCTATCCTTAAAAAGCCTAATTTGGATGGCAGCAAGGCTGAGAGCTATCGGCCAATCTCGCTCCTACCGTGGCCTGCTAAGGTGACTGAGGCGCATGTCAACGCGGTTCTCTCGGAACATCTACGTCATGCCGACATTCTCGATGTGACGCAGAATGGATTTAGGGCCGGTCACAGCACGGAGACGGCTCTGCTGTATATGGTGGAGCATCTTCGCTCCGTGCTCGATGCGGGTCAAACGGCGGCGCTGGTGCTACTAGATCTGAGCGCCGCCTTCGATACCGTATCGCACCCGATCCTTCTGCGTCGCTTAGAGGAAGTCGGTGTCACCGGCATCGCCCTCCAGTGGTTCCGGTCTTTTTTAGCCAATCGGGCCTTTAGCGTGACCGTCCCGCCATACCAGTCCAAATACCATCCTTTGGATCTGGGGGTTCCACAAGGCTCCTCGCTGAGCCCTACGTTGTTTAATCTTTACGTAAGGCCGCTAGCTGAGGTTGTCAGGCAATGGGGTATGACAACGGTGTCATACGCCGATGACACCCAGCTAGCGGTCACGATCAGCGGGGATGCCGACGTCGACGCCCCCAGATTCCAACAAGGACTGCGGGCGGTCGCTGGCTGGATGACGTCCAACTGTCTCCAGTTGAACGCTAGCAAGACCGAGGTCATGATTTTTGGCAGACAACCGGAACACTGGGGAGAGAGATGGTGGCCAGGGGATTTGGGTCCAGTTCCCATCCCAGTCGCCGAGCTTACAAACCTCGGGGTCTGGCCGGACCCGTCCCTTACGTTCGCTTGTCATACCAAGCGCACGGCGGCCTGCTGTTTTGGTATCCTGCGCGGGCTGCGTCCAGTGCTCAAGTTCTTTGACGCCTCCACTAGGCAGCTCATGATCCAAGCCACCGTCATCTCTAGGCTGGATTATGCGAGCTCCCTGTTGGTAGGTTTGAACCAGGCTGAGATTGGACGTCTGCAACGGATTCAGAACGCCGCTGCAAGATCGGTGGTAGGACTACCTAGATCTTGCCCCACCTCCAGTACGCTGCGCTCACTGCACTGGCTCCCGGTGGCCCAGCGGATCCAGTTCAAGGTCCTTTGTGTCGCCTATAAGATTCTGAAGGGGTCCCCGGCGGAGATTCTGTCGACACTCTTGGCCCACTATGTTCCAGCCCGAGTGCTAAGATCCGCGGATCTGGAATTGGCTGTGGTCCCGCGTT
Organism: Lissotriton helveticus; assembly: GCF_964261635.1. NCBI lineage: Eukaryota > Metazoa > Chordata > Amphibia > Caudata > Salamandridae > Lissotriton > Lissotriton helveticus. Next base: position 346,200,229 of record NC_136058.1, on the reverse strand, counting down.
TTAAGCAGAGCAGAGCTGGTGGGCGCTCCTTTAGAGTTCGGGCTGCGGTGCTCTGGAACTCCCTTCCCCCGGCGATTCGCTCCCTTGGGGATCTGTTTTCTTTTCGCCGTGCGGTAAAAACCTTTTTATTTCCTTAGCTTAAATTTTGTTTGTTTATTCTTTCGTTGTGTTGTGCAGCTGCCTTGTCGGGCGCCAGGACGCTCCTTGGCTGGAGCATCTGTGCGCCTAATAAAAACGCATAACATAACATAACATAACATAGTAACAGTAAACCAAGCAATACAACACGGTGTACAACTCAGGAAACTGCTCAATTTTTGTAGAGCAAGACATCACCTTATATTGACATTTTCAGCCCACTACAAATGCACATCCATTGCGGCAAATTCTGACCAATCAAGTACATTTCACATACATTATTAGATTCCAAGAAGCTCACTTTACATTGTACCAACCCACAAGTTAATTATTAGGACTGTCCCAAATTCGATTACCACGAGCCCGACAAACCCATAATTGAAAGCACTACCCATGTAATGAAAAGACATAAGAAAAGGAGCAATTCAGATGTTGAGTAGGATAAGATATGTGCAAGAAACTAAGAGTTAACGATATCCTGAACAATGATTGGAAAACTCAGGCAACGATCAGCTAGAGAAATTGGCTTCGTCGAAGGGTCAGTTTCAGGTGACGGGGTCAGCATCTTGCAGTTCACTCGCAAGTCGAAAAGGCCATGTTAATATGTACATGAACAACGAAGCCCATGCAACTTTGTTCGTTCGTTTACTTCCACGGCCTACGTGAGGGCAACATAAAATGGCGTCTCGAACAATGCAAAACAAAATGGAGTCCGGTCCCGAAAACCACGGAACCTCACCTAGGGAAGTGTTTTATTAGTGTATAGTATTGTTTTTTTTCCAGTAGGTAAGGGCTACTATTAGGCAACAGCAGGGTATAAAGGACACCCGATCCAATGTTTGATGCATCCCTATCTCTTGGAGGTTATGGCCTACAGTCCAGTATGTTAGACATTGGAATTGACTCACATTGCAATATGCCCTGAAGTCCAGGACACCCATGCCCCCCTGTCTGTTCCCAACTGGAGTTTCAAGAGCCCTACCCTCCAGCAGCCCTTTCCCCATATTAGTTCTAACAGGAGTGTGTTCAGGGTCTTAAAGATACTAATTGGGATCACTATTGGCAAATTAGTAAAGTAGTAGAGCAGTCTCTCGGAGCATGACCATTTAGTAATAGTGACTCTACCTGTCACTGAGAGTGGCAGTGAGGTCCAAAAATCTATTTGAGTGTTAAATGACTTGACTGCCCGTACAAGGTTACCATCCAGCAGTTCCTGTGCACCCATATATATTTGTATACCTAGGTATTTTAAAGTAGTGGGCGCTATTGGATATACCAAGGGGCCAAAGTGAATCGGTGTTACATGTTGCACATCGTGGAAATAAAAGGCCGAATATTTGGATTTGGTGATGGGGAGGCCCAAGATACTTTAGAACTGAGTAAATATACGTGGAATGGGCTCAAGACCACCCTGGAGGTTGTGTAGGTACAAAATGATATCATCAAGGTATACTGAGAGGATATGTGTGGCATTGCCAATCTTGATACCATGTCCTATTGCAGCAATCCGGAGTTTAATGGCTAAAGGTTCAAGTGCCAACACAAATAAAAGTGGAGAAAGAGGGCAGCCTTGGCACGTGCTGCGGCCTACTGGGTAGGACTGTGAAATGTGGGCTCCTGTGCAGGCTCTTGCTGTGGGTGCTGAGTATAGTAATCTAACCTAGCATACAAACTCCTGCGGGATACCAAATTTCAGACGGTTAGTTAGCATGTATTTCCAGCTAAGTGTGTCGAAAGCTTTGTCCGATGATCGGCACCATGCCGCAGCGAGGGACTGCTTAACTCATCCAGTGGTAACGTACTCCAGGGACCACTATCTCTGCCGTGGCCTCCTCCGAGGGTAGCACAGAGCAGGAGGCTACGGAGGGAAAAATGGCTGTGCGCCCTTTTTGATGTTCCCCCTACGGGTATACCCCAGTCAAGGGAAAAAGTTGTGGAAGTTGCAGGAAGTGGGAGGGAGGGGCTGGGCGGGAACAGGAGGCTACTGGCATGATTGGGATGCAGTGGTGGGAGGGGGGATGGGTACTGTTCAGGTGCGTACTATGTTTTATGGGGTGGAAAGATGGCTATTGACAATCTGTGGTATTCTACATTGCATGATGAGAGGGGTCACTACAGAGGTTACTGTGGCGTGCTACACCACTATGCTGTTATTTGGATTATGGCGGGGCTAGGGTCTGCTGCAAAAATGAGTTGTTTGTCATGGAATATAAGGGGTCTTAATAATGCCAAGAAGTGTCGGAATGTGATTGCATATTTGGATCGACATCATGTTCAGGTTGCCATGTTACAGAAAACACACCTATCACCGCTAACACGTACTAAATTTGCAAGCAAATGGGCGGACACCCGTGTTTTTTCCTCTTATTCCACATATGCGAGAGGGGTCGCTATCCTGATTAGACGAACTGTACCATTTCAAGTATGTGGTGAATTATCGGATCCGGAGGGCCGCTTTGCTCTGATGTGGGGACGCCTAGGCCGTGACACCATCACGTTAGTAAATTGTTATGCACCTAATGTGGATATGCCAATCTTCTTTACTACATTGTGGGGTAAAATTCTGGATGTAGGGTCCCGACACGTTATATGGGGGGGGCGAATTTAACTTGGCACTGGCGCCCCATATGGATAGGGCAGACGGAGTGATGCATTACAAGCCTAGGTCCAGAGAGGCTCTGTCTGGAGTGATCTCGGAGGGCTATTTGGTGGATAGCTGGTGCTACTTACATCCTTCCCTTAAGGAGGGCACACACTTTACATCACTAACAGGAACATGGGCGCGACTGGATTATTTTCTTATGTCTAGAGAGATTAGTGCGGGAGTGCTCCGTGCGACGCACCTCCCGAGAACATACTCTGACCACAGCCCGCTACTGGTACACCTAAGGGTACCCAGATGGGACAACCCTAGACCACACTGGAAGTTGCAGCCAGCGGCTCTATTGGATACTGTGTTTTGCACTGAACTTGGTGAGGAGATAGCTGCTTTCTTCCCTCGAAACAAGGGGTCTGTGGACTCGGTCGAACACATTTGGGAAGCATTCAAGGTTACGATCGGGGGTACTGCATTTCAAAAAGTTTTGGGGTGTTACGCGACATTCAAAACACGATTCGCACACTTGATAGCGAGCTGAAGGACCTCGAGGTTAGGATGGTAGCGGGGGACAACACTGAAACGCACGCAGAGTTTAGGGATAAACTGACACGATATGAGGAAGAAGCGAACAGAAAGGCAAGGTTTAAAGGGAAACACTGGCAGGCGAGAAAATACTGTGAGGGAGACAGACCGGGCAAGGCCCTGGCAGTGTTGACACGCACTTAGCACAATCATAATGCCATTATAGAGGTTGTGGGAGAACAGGGACAGACAATCCGAGACTCGGATGACATACTGACTGCTTTCATGTCTCATTATCACGCGCTATATACCACTGCTGCGTCCACTGACGATATTGCTCTCTGCTGCTAAGCGACGGAGATAGGGCCTTCCTGGTCGCCCCTTTTGAATTGGACAAAATTAGGGATGCTATTATGTCCCTCAAAAATGGAAAAGCACCTGGGCTAGACGGGATTCCAGCGGAGTTCTATAAAACATACATAGACATTATGGCCCCTGTTCTCCGCGAAGTCTTTTTGGAATCTCTGGCTGACGGCATCCTTCCCTGCTCAATGCGCGAAGTCGTTATTACCTCACTCTTGAAACCTGGCAAGGACCCCTGCGCTTGCGACTCCTATCGCCCGCTTTCACTCTTGAATTGCGATGTTAAAATACTGGCGAAGGTGCTGGCCACCAGACTATCCCTTTTGATGACCCGAATTGTGTTGCCCGATCAGGCTGGGTTTGTCCCTGGACGCTCCACCTCTCATAACTTACGTACATTGTTTTCACTACTCCGCATGGTACACCCTGATCTTCCAGTTGCAGCGTTTTTTCTGGATGCCACTAAGGCCTTCGATTCAGTCGAATGGCCTTACTTGTTCACCGTCCTGGCGCGTATGGGGTTTCCTAAATTATTTATATCCTGGGTCCAGTTGCTGTATACGCAACCAACAGCGAAAGTCCTGGTTAATGGTCACCTGTCTCCCTCCATTGCAATCACGAGAGGCACCCGACAGGGATGTCCACTGTCCCCTCTCTTATTTGCGATAGCCGTTGAGCCGTTGGCTTGCAGGCTCCGTCAGTTGCATCGAGAGGGTGCGGTTCGCTGCTTTCAGCGTCAGATAGACGTGTCGTTATATGCGGACGACATGACGCTCTATGTCAAAGATCCATCGCGAAACTTAAATCCCTTGCTTAGGGAATTTGTTGTCTTTGGTAGAATGTCAGGAGTATGCATAAACTGGGCTAAGTCGCAATTCTACCCTCTAACAGATGCGGTTACTGACTTTCCACTCGACTTCCCTTTAGAATGGTGTCGCACAGACCTGCGATACCTGGGTATCCAAATCTCACGTGATAAGGACGAAACATTGCGCCTAAACTACGGTGTAGCGATTACGAAACTTATCACTTCGGTGGACCGTTGGATCTCCCTCCCCCTCTCCATGGCGGGGAGGGCATCGCTTATCAAAATGGTGGTGCTGCCCCGATTTCTGTATCTTTTTTTCTCAATATCCCTTACTACCCTGGTGAGTTTTTCTTTAAAACTTTAAAGTCTGAGTTATGCCGTCTATTCTGGGGAGGTAAACACCCACGGCTGCGATGGGCAGTACTGATTCAACCATATGATAAGGGGGGCTTCGACATACCCGATTTCGAGGCTTATTATTTAAGTGCCCAAGCGCATTACGCATATCACTGGATGGTTCCTACTCCGTTCATGGCTCAATTGGCGGTCGAGGACTGGATTGCGAACCCTCTCCCCCTCAATGGGCTCCTACATTGTCCAATGACGTCCATTGAAACGCCTCATACTTCGGTCACATGCACTATGGATGCCTGGCGCCGCGTGGCGAGGAGACTGGACAGCGAATTACCATACTCTCCTAGGTTGCCACTGGCATACCACCCTAAGCTTGCCCTCCTTCAGGAACATGGCTTTCAGCTGCTTTGTTGGTGCCTGCAAGTTAACTGTTGGGGCGATCTCTTCTCCAATGGCCAGTTCAAATCTGCGGACTTGTTTTTTACCTCTTATGACCCTTCTCCGCTCGATAGGTTCTAATATATATCATTGCGCCAAGGGATGAGGGAGATTCTTCCTGGCTTTCCCACTGAGCCCGAAGTCCTGCCTCCACTACACTTCATGTTATGCTCACAGGACGGATCGCATCTGGTGTCAGGCCTGTATCGCCACATTAGGACATGCGGTCCCGGACCGGAGGTCGTGGCTCGTAGGCAATGGACTGCTGACCTGGCAACAGAGGTCACTGATGAACAGTGGCTATACTGCTGCAACCTTGCGGCTCGGATATCGGCCAGCAGTAGGCTCAAAATGATCCACTTCAAATTCCTTCAACGGCTGTACTACACGCCAGTCAAAAAATACAAGTTTAAATTATCAAGTGATGATAGATGTGAGCGCTGCCGAGCGGAATGTGCTGGTTTTCTGCATCTCGCCTGGGAGTGTCCCCCCGTTCACGCCTACTGGTAACAGGTACATAGCGCCCTGGAATCAATGGTTGGGGATTCCATAAATCTTGATCCTTTACTAATGCTCATGGGCCACTCATTCCATATTCCTAAGACCTGCAGGAAATTCTTAGATATTGCTCTGCTTCTCGCAAAACGACGCGTTGCATGTAGATGGGGACGTGGCAGGACTCCAAAGTTCAAAGACTGGCTCACAGACATGACTCATTGTCAGGAACAGCACGCAATTTTCACTGAAACACTTCCGATACCTAGCAGGCCTGCTGACATCCGGGGTCCACTAATTACATATTTGCTAGTTCAAGGAGATGGAGACGAGGATCCGGATGGGAACGGAGCTCGGGCGGGTGGTGAGAACAGGATGGGAGATGTCTGAACTGAGGTGCGGCACTATCGCCGTCTGGCTGAAGGACATAAACATTATCTGCATATATGACTGTATGAACTTCTGACTAGTGCAACTTAATGCTGTTTACCATTTCTATGCATAAAAGATCAAGTATTGTTTTTTTCTGAACACCCTTGCGGTGAGCTAATGCATGGCATTTTTATACTATATACTGGCAAGATAACGTTATCCCTGTATGACGTCTAAAGTATTACCCCCGATGACTGCTTATTTTTTATCTCCTTGTGTAGTGTCGCCGACTGGCCATGATCCCCTTATGCTGTATGATTCAGATGTTTTTTGCTTTGTACCATACTGCCATCTCCTGTACTGTTTTTGTTTTTTGTTTCTTTGTGTTGAAAACTCAATAAATAAAGTTTACAAAAAAAAAAAAAGTGTGTCGAAAGCTTTCCTCAGGTCTAGGGAGATGCGTCCAGCTCTGTGGTGATCCACGGGGTACACAGTCAAAATATCGAGTTTCAAATATCGACCTACCAAAATATCGTGTTTGAAATTTCGAAGGTCAAGAATATCGATGTCAAGAATATCGTTGGACAGAATATCGACCCTAAGGTAAGTAATATCGAATTTATTAATATCGATATAAGTAATATCGAAGTTAGTAATATCGATAGCATATATATCGATGTAACTAATTTCGATGTCACTAATATCGATATTTGTATTAGTTTTATGTTTTTTATTATGATTGTGTTATATGTTTTTGTTAAGTATTTAAATTATTTTATATTATATGTGTATTTTTTTTTATATATTAATAAATATATTTTTAACTAAATTATATGTTTTAGTACCGGAGCTGGTTGTGGGTTAATAGGGGAATAGGGTGGGAAGTAATTTAATAGTAAATAATTAATGATTTTTTTATGTGTAATTATTTTTTAATTTAATTATTAATTGGCAATTACTTTTTTTAATTGATAAATTAATTATTTAATTGGTAATTAATGTTAATTTTTATTAAATGTTATGTTTTAGTACCAGAGCGGGTTGTGGGTTTATAGGGGAATAGGGTGGGAAGTAATTTAATTGTAATAAATTTTTTTTATGTATAATTAAATGTGTCATTATTTATTAATTGGCAATCAATTATTTTAATTGATAAATTAATTATTTAATTGGTAATTAATGTTAATTTGTATTAAATGTTATGTTTTAGTTTCAGAGTGGGTTGTGGGTTTATAGGGGAATAGGGTGGGAAGTAATTTAATTGTAATTAATTAATTTTTTATTTATAATTTATTTTGTAATTATTTATTAATTGGCAATTAATTATTTTAATTGATAAATTAATTATTTAATTGGTAGTTAATGTTAATTTTTATTAAATGTTATGTTTTAGTACCGGAGCGTGTTGTGGGATTATAGGGGTATTGGGTGGGAAGTAATTTAATTGTAAATATTTAATTATTTTTACATTTTTGGTACGGATAATTAATGTATTAATTAATTATTAATTTGCAAATAATTAATTTAAAATATAATTAATTTATTTTATTGGGAAATCATATTTTTAAATTGTAATTGTAGAAAAAAATCATTAATTAATTGGTAAACTTTTTTATAATTTTTTTAGATTTTGTATATTGTTTCTTAAATTTTAATTGTGATTTAAATTAAACACAAAAATTCTTTTTATGATAAATAGTTTATATTTTGATTTTCATTATTTGGTGAGTAATATTTCATTATTATTACTTTTTGGTGTCGTTAATTTATTGTCAAATAATTATTCAAATGTCATTGCTTTTATTAATTAATAATTGTTTTTTATTGATGTTGATGTATTTAAAAAAGTAATTTTACATTATTTCAAATATAAACATTATTTATAAGTATGTTTAAATAAAATTCTACGCTATTAAACGTTTTCCCTGCTGTTCCACCCTTTGGAGTTGGAGTAGTAATTTTTCCCCCTACGCTATCCAAAGGTTTCCCTTCTGTTGCACCCATTGGAGTTGGAATAGTTATTTTCCCCCTACGCTATCCAACGATTTCCCTACTGTTGCACCCTCTGGAGTTGGAATAGTAATTTTTACCCCTACGCTATCCAACGCTTTCCCTACTGTTGCACTCACTGGAGTGGGAATAGTAATTTTTACCCACCCGCTATCCAATGCTTTCCCTACTGTTGCACTTTCTGGAGTGGGAATAGTAATTTTCCCCCCTACGCTATCCAACTCTTTCCGTACGGTTGCACTCTTTGGAGTTGGAATAGTAATTTCCCCCCTACGCTATCCAACGCTTTCCCTACTGTTGCACCCTCTGAAGTTGGAATAGTAATTTTTACCAAGCAGAAACCACCACTCTAGTCAGGGCAAGGGAGTTACACGCCCAAGATAACCCCTGCTCCTCCCCTTTGTAGCTTGGCACAAGCAGTCAGGCTTATCCCAGAGGCAATGTGTAAAGCATTTGTGCAACACACACACAGCAGCAACATACTAGGAACACCACAAAAGGAACTACACACAAGGTTAATATCAAAACTAGCCTTTGTATCATCATAAAACACATTAGACTAGTAATAACACAATATGCACTGTGCCAACTGGCACTAGGCAATATTTACAGGGGATTATATACACATGACAGGATCAATTTGGCCACTGTCAGAACCATCACAAAGTGAAAATAGTAAATATAGAACCAATATTAAATGTATAACACAACTAGGCATTATTGGCAAACACTCTACTATCATTATCCTGCAACATAAATCATATTATGTACAGTATCACATTAGGTGGGAAATATATTCTGCGCCAACCTCATAATCCTAATCATAAATCCCATTAGGCATAAATCACAGTGGAGAATAATCTCACAAGCATAAACCACAGTATGCTAATAACCTCATAAACATAAACCACATTAGAGGCATAAATCACAGTGCATAAATTACAGTACACGAATCACATTACCTGCGCACCACATTAATCACATTAGGGCCTGGTGCCCTATCAACCTAACAGTCCCCCTGGCCAACTGGCCTTCTCAGAGGGCTCAAATGCCCTATGTCCATAATTTCAGGGTGGCTGCCCATGCAGCAGAATTCATGTGTGCAATTGCACTGGGGCAGAGGAGTGCACCTCACTCCGACCTCACTAAAAATGCCCCCAAAGAAATGTTGGCCTAAACGTAGCAGCTGACGCTAATTGCCGTGCAGCTGTGATGCAGAACGTGGCCCTTGGCAATCACTGTGCCCTCTGACAAATATGCAAAAAACATTGCAGCTGTCTGCGCTGGAGCGGCGCAGCTGGGAATAAACAAAATGAAGGGTTCTGGCACATCTGTGCCTCTTCAGCCCCACTGGTCCTTTCTCCATCAAATTGCGCCCCATCGTTGCACTTGCCCACTGTCAAGCGGGGCAACTGTGAACACATCGCCAACTGGGGAGAGCACGGGCCCCTCTGGGCCCTCTACCAACAAAGATGCACCCCTCGTTGGAGCGGCCCGCAACGGTGGATCCGCTCAGGAAATACAGACACTGCCATGGTGCCTGTGAGCCCCCATGGCAGCGAGAACGGCCTCAGCCCCACTCACCGTGGCTTGGATTGGGCTCCTCTCCTTTACTTCAGACAGGTGCTGGGGACTTCTCCGGTCTCTGTGGACGGCAGACCAACTTCTCCTGTGGTCGAGGAAAGCTTGTTGGCATCTCTCGGCCACATACGGGGCTCTCCTCGCAGCTCCTGGAGCCCCGCCTCCCACAATGCTTCCGGGTCTGGTCACGCTGCCATTGGCAGCCCCGGCTGCTTCCTTCAGTGGCCCTCCTGGAGTCAGGCAAGGCTGCCTGGCTTCCTGGTCAGGTCTTGGGCCGCTTCGCCTCCTCACGGCAAGGTAGAGTGGGCACCCACAACGATCCTCAAATGCGGGGTAGGCACCAGCTCACCCATTAAATCATAAATGCGGGCTAGGCACCAGCAAAAGGAAAATAAGCGGGGTGGGCACCCGTGAGCTACAATAACCTCCTCCATGTGGGGAGGGCACCCACTGTGAGCACAACCACGCGGGGTGGGCTCCCTCTTGAGCACAAATACGCTGGTGGGGCACCCGCTCACAAGGCATCACAGGGGAATCCCTACAGTGGGGATTTCCTCTCAAAGGGCTGCAGCTTCATGCTGCAAAGCCCAGGCTTTCTTGTTCCTCAATAAAATATAGTGCTTACGATGCTCTAAATGCAGCAAAAGTTCCTCTAGGTCCCTGGGGATCAAGGGGGCAATGCAGGGCTCAGGGAGGCAAGCTCTCATGGTGATTCCTCCTGGGCCCCAGCATTAGCACGCCCCAGTAAGGTCAGGAACAAGGGCAGAGTAGACCAATTTAATGGGGTCACAGCCCCTATACTTACACTCACATGCTCTTTGTTTGTAATACAGGGCATGGGGGAACCAGATGCAACTGGTTCAGCTGGGTATTTGGAGCACTTTGTTTTCCAAGCTCCTCTTCCCTTTGTCAGGTGGGGGCTAGGTGATGAGACACACCACAGGGGGTAGAGCCAGCATTGTACAGGCTGGGCACAGTCCTATTCAGAGTCAGGGGATTACTCCTCCCACTACTCCTAGCACAGATGTCCCATTCAGCCTAGTGCTGACTCGCCCTGCTCCTCCTGGAGCCACACACACCTCCCAGCCCGTGTCACTCACAAGCCAGACATGCAATTCACATCAGGCAGGCAGAATCATAGCAGACAGAAGTGCCAATTTCTAAAAGTGGCAAGTCCCAAATAGTCATAATAAATCTGAGCCCACCATTGCGCAGCATTTATTATTACAATTCCATACATACTAAACTCGACCACTCTGCTCCTCCCATAACAGGAATTAACACTGACACACTGATCATGGAATCCCCAATGCATTCCTATGAGAGGACAGGCCAATCTCACCAATGTAACACAGAGAGCGCACACACTTTACCCTGGACAGCAGTGCTACAGTGCCCAGAGGCCTAAAACCACCAACACCAGGTCACAGAAAAGGCTAGGAGAAGGCAAAACGTTTAGGGTGAACCTGCCAAAAGGTCCAAGTGGTCAGGTAGAATATGGCCAATCGTGGGCTATGGATGCTGTATTTGGCCTGGGAGTTGTGGCGCACTCACCGCTGGTCAGGGCTTGTAGCGGTGCAGGCTCCTGGGCCCGTCTGGACGGGCCCAGTATTTTCCTTTTCATCCAGTTTCGGAACCACACCACCGCAGGCCAAGGCGAGAGCTCCCCGAGCCTGCACAGGTCGCTATGTCTTGTTCCAAACCCTATCCGCTCCTTTGTGATGATAGCAGGGGTCAGGTAGAATTCTAAGCTCCAGCGTCTTGCTCACTGCGCCGATACCCCACCTCTGGACAACCGTGGTGGCCGATTTCAGCCCATAGCGGCCTCCACCCGGTGGCGCAGTATGAGCTGCGGATGTTTGCCCCGTCCAGCGCAGTTCTCTATACCTTGAACTGAAGCTCTTTCCTCATCATCTAGCTTTTCATGAGCTTTGGGTAGCAGATGGTCAGTGTGTAGCTCGGGATGGCCTCACAATGCTGTATATATTACAGGATATTCAGCCCTGCCCGGAGCTCAGCTAAAAAACGACTGCCATGTTTGGCGGTTAGCCACGCCCCCCTCTAAGAAGGATCCTATTTTTCTATTTTCCTCTGCCATAGAGCCGCGACCCACCGGGTTTGCAACCACTGAATCCACTTGGACATTATCAGCGAACATGAAGTTCATATTTGCCAAAGGGTGCAGCTATGACATGAAGCGTGGTAAAATTATTTTATATGTGGTCCTTCGATTCCTACTTCACCACATCAAACAAACAAAGTTAGAAGGCCTCCTAAATTGTCTCAGTAATGAGTCGTCCACTGGTCCTGGTATCTCCACCGCTCGAAAGTTCATATTACCCATGATATGGGCCCAGAAATCCCCTATCATTCCCTTGTAAACATATCTGACCTCAACGTCCAAAGAAGTAGAAGGGGCATCATCTCCGGACATTGAATCATCAGAATGCTGAGTCGCTTCTGTAGCTTTGCTCCCCTGGAGATATAAGGAACACCCTTTTCTAAAGCCTCCAAAGTCTGGATGACAATCCTCCTTATCCTCTGCTCCTCATCTTCTCTCGAACCTCTAGATCGCCTGGAAGGAGGAGAGAATGAGGATGAAGGTAAAGAAGAAGGAGAGGCATGCCTTCCCTTCTTTGTGTGTTTGCCAATATTAGGCACAATAATCCAAAGTAAGCCTTGCAGCACCAGTGCTTAATTTGTGCCGGTGCTTTCCGGTGGCACCTAAGTAGCAGGACCGGGTCTACACACGCTGGTGCACGTAATTGATGTACAGTAATTTCCATGCTTAGCTATTGCTACGGGACTTGGCAGTGGCATAGTGTTACTGTTGAACTCAAGTGTTCAACAACTACTTTTCGTCCGGAGACACTGTCTGCCAATATGAATTGCCACTTCTTTGAGACACCCGACTCATTCTCAAGAGCTGAGGTTTTAATCCCCTGCTGCACGAAATACCCTTCATGCGCCCTAGGGCGCTTGCTAACCCTCTCCAGGCGGCTGGGGGCTGATGGTTCAAATAACAGGCCGGGGCAGACACCTGTTCAGAAAGAAATAGAGGCGCGCAAGGAAGGTGCGGGGTCTCTGGAAATGTAAGGAGCGGAAGAACCATGTGGGAGGAAAGGGGTCGACCTCCGCGCCCTCCTCTTGACACGAGAACATCTGGACCAAGAAGCACGCCTTTTTTTACAACAGAAAGCACTTAATGAGAATTCATTAATCGCAACTGGAACACGCATGCAAACATTTACCTCAACACGCATATCACACTCATACAGGCAGACACACAGATACATAGATGCCCACACCCCAGACACAAATACTGCCATACACAGTCCTAAAAACTCCCACCCAAACCTAAATACTCGCGCACTCCCAAAGACACAACAGTCAGACACGCACTCAAAGACATATAGATAGAACCCCGCACACGTACATACACTGGAGCCAAAGACAAGTAGGTGTGCCTCCGACAAAGATTTGAGCACCTGCACTTCAAATTTTACAAATTAAGCACTGTCAGCACCAACATACATGCCAATCCTCCCGATTCAGATGGGAGATTATCAGTTTCAAGGCTAGTTTCCCGCCTCCCGATTCCTCGATGAAAAATCCAAATCCCTCTGTAGGCTTTAGCCGACAGGGACTGGTCTTGTGTGATTTGTAGTATGCAGTGCCTGTAACCTGCTCCGGGAGGCTGTGCATAACATGTTTGTGAGGCTCTCATTGCCTGCCATAGCTCTTTCTCTGTGCTCCTGACAGATAATGAAAAAAGTATGTTTGCACGGTCCTACAGAGGCACACTTGCAAGTCCCATACATGCCAATACACCCGATTCAGGTCTCAATAGAAGTCAATGGGAGAAATACATTCTCCGACTATTTTTTTTTATCTCTTACTTCCATTTTCTAAAACGTTGGCATGTATGCATAAATATAAACACTAAAACAGGAAAAACGCCATGGAAATGAAGTCAGAGCTTATCTGCTCGCTTATAAACGTGTAGAAATTATGCTCTCTATCCCCCAGGGATGAAATGAAAGCCTGCGCATGCAAGGATTTCACTCCACACACCTTGCATGCGCTGCCGAGTGCGTCCTGCAGTCGCAACCACTCTCTTCATTTTGCCTGCCGCGTGGGGGGAATCTGCTCACTCTTGCATCCCCGTGTTGCCTGAGGTAGAAGACTCCCAGCCCCTTCTAAACAGATGGCCACTCGTTCGTCCGGCCTCCATCTTGGTAAAGTGCTCCCACTGTACATGACAACCCTCCTGAATCAGGCGGGAGACAACATGATTTGACGGCTCGCCTCCCGCCTCCCGAGTCCTGCACGCAGATACCGGATTCCTCTGCAGGTGATGGAGCAGATTTCATCTGCAGTCAGGCCTTGTTTTATATTTTTTTTGTGCTACAGACAGACTGCATTTAAATTGCCACGCACATTTTGGTGCAAGTTAAAAACATGGTACATGAAAAATATGAAAGTGAGGCCTAGTCTGTCTGAAATGCTTGTGCTAAATTAACATGTGTTTTTGCAGTGTAGAGAAAAACTTGTGATAAGTGGCCTCTTTGGCTTTGAACATTAATAGAATGTGTTTCTCTATTCCCAGCTCATCCCTTGCAATCTAAATTCACTATTCCTGTCTTAAAAGACTTTGGCTTGTTGCATATTTAGATAAACATGTTTAGTTTAAAACACCTCTTTCTATAATGTGTGTGAATTAACAAATGCCCCCACACTACTTATGGGGCTAAATGCTTTTTGCATGAAAAGCTATCTAAAACATGAAAGCATGTTGCTGTGTGCACTGTATTAATTGTGTCCGCTGTATTAACTGTGTGCGCTTTTAAAATTTACACTAAAGCGAAATGCTATGCTGCACATTGCACATTTATTTTGCATGTTGTCATAAATAATAGAAAAGCTGCTTGAAACTAATAGCTTGGCTAGGTAAACATTTATAAGGGGTATTAGTATGGAGTTGGAAAACATAATGGGCTGATTTACATGAAATTAATATTCTCTTTGTGTTTGTTTTATTTTTGGGGCCTAAGAAAAAATGGCTGCCTGTGAATCCGGCAAGGCTATGACTTGCATTTTCAGAGAAGAGGGCATGCGCAGACTGTGGCAGCTTTCCTCATGACGAAGAAGTCAAGGCCATTTTAAACTTTGGACATTCTTGTGATTGTGCTAATGTACCAGTTAGATAAAGTATCCTACTAGATTGTGCTGTGGAAGGAAGGAAGGAGGAATTGAATGAAACATTTTTCCTAGCAAATGTTGCAAACTTATAAAATGTATTTATTAATTGCGCTTCTTTTGTTAAAACTGGTATGCTCTAGAATTTTCAATGAGTCAGGATGAGGAGGCCTCATGCCATCGTGACTGACCAATCAAGTACAAGCTTTTCAGAACATGAAACATTTTTGTGTAGTCTGCCAAGAATTAGAGTATAAATAATGACCTCTCTGGAGGCGGGGATGGCTTCAAAGCTCATTCTGGCTTTTTTGCTCACTGGCTGGCTTCAGCTCACTTCTGCCTTCTGCTTCATTCATATGGGTTAGGAACGAGAACGCCACGGTAGATTGCTTAAGGGCGGAGATGGCGTCCGAGGAGAGAGGAGGGTTTTCTTTATTCATGTTTTTTTAGAGTCCTGGCACGTCATATTTTGGCACTGCAGGCCACATTCCTTTGAGGTCTGTTGAAGGAGGGGCTGCTTGCTCTTTAGACACAGACATAGCAGAGGGTGCAGCTGATTAAGATTGAATTAGATGCTGAACTTTAAGTTTATGCTTTGACTAATTAATTAGGTCTGAAAAGATTTATTTGTCTTATGCATTTATTTCTCTTTATGGGAGATTTTTGCAAACTATTTAATTATTGATTAGCCTAGCAAGACTATTTTTTCGTAGAAACTCCTTAAGAATTTTGCGCCACATTTTCTTTTCTAAGTGTGATGCTTATATGCACACTGTAATTTGTTCTATATTAATGCTATTTTTCCTGTTTTTCAAATTCTGTAATCTGATTGATATTTTACTAATGAATAAAGGGTCAGAGAAAAATTTACTTTTGACTAGAAAATAAAACCCTTTAAAATACTCAACAACTCTCTTTATTGGCTTAAATAATAATTGAAATGTTGACTGTTCATGATGATTTAAAGTCTCCTGAAGGTAATACATGGTGTCAAGGGCCCAACACCGTTTCAGCGGTAAATAAGAGGTAGCATGAGGGTTTTGCATTGAGAAATTACCAGAAAATATTACCGCTCCATCACAGGCTTCAGCTGACAGGGGCTGGTCATGCGTGGCTCGGAGTGTGCACTGCCAGTGACCTGCTCCTGCAGGCCAGTGCACAACATTTGTATCATGGTCTCTCTGCCTGCCATAGCGCTTTCTCAATGCTCCTGACAGGTAAGTAGAAAGTCTATTAATTTGCATTTCTTACATTCGATTGTGCATCAAGTCTCATACCTGAAACTAACTTGATTCAGGCCTCAATAGAAGTCAATATGGGAAATACAGTCTCCCGATTATTTTCTTTAAATCTCCTACTTTTGCCTTCTAAAATGTTGGCATGTATGTCCCACGTCAGGGGCCAGAATCCCCCAAATCCCTGCCAAGGAGGATTTCTGAGCCCCAGGGATCATCGCGACTCCGTGAAAGATCCCTCGTCCTCTACTTTAAATTCACCAAAGAAGGCAGTGATTTTAACAGTGAAGAATTTGTGCCAGTGAGGCGGTCCCTGCACCTGGGGGAGCCCCCATATTCTAATGGAAAAATAAAAAGCACTGTGCAGTGTCCCACAGATGACGATGACATGGAGTTCAGTGAGATGGTGATCACGTTCGGACATGTACTCTTCAAACTTTCTCTCGACCATGGAGACCCTGCCATTTGACCGATGCCCGGTGAAGCTTCCTATTAGCGGAAGAGGAGACGGGCTGTGGATCCCCCCTCGGTCATCACCTACCCTGCAGGACATTAGGCAGACGTTCCTTCGTCTCTCTGTCGTATTTCCCTCCTACCCCTTCACCCTACCCCCTTACCCCTCTACGTTCCCTTCTTCTTGTCTTCTATCCCTTTAATGTTTTTCTGTTGAGACCTAGCTATTTGACCAATGGCCGGTGGAACTACCTGATAGCTGAAGAGGAGATGAGCTGCGAATTCCACCTCAGCCGTCACCTATACAGCCGGACCTTGGGCAGAATTTCCCTTTGTCTCTCCATTGTATCTATACCCTACCCCTTACCCTTCTCACTCCAGCCGGACCTTGGGCAGACTTTCCCTTCGTCTCTCCGTTGTATCTGTACCCTAACCCTTTCTCCCCTACCTGCTTACCCTTCTCACTCCATTTTCCTTTTGTTGTATGCTCCTTAAATGTTTTTACTGGTATCATTGATAATATGTAACTGATGTAAGTTTGCAACTATGTGGAACCTTATGTAAAGCACTCCGATACCTTCGGGTATAGCCAGTGCTACATACAACTCTTTAAATAAATAAACAAATAAATCGCTCATACTCCTTCTGAAGTGCAGGAAACACAACAGGAGGAGCCAGGCGTGCCCGTCCACTTCATGGCAGGCTGGACGGGTGGGTGGGGCATCGGGATCCTCCTTCTTTGTTCCTGGTAGGGTGACCAACTGGCATGGGGCAAATTCAGGACGGTGAGTGTAAAAAATTCAGGACAAAGGGTCAAAATTCAGGACAAAAATTCAGGACAGAAGGTCAAAATTCAGGACAAAAATTTGGAACAAAAGGTACATTTTACAGACACATCAGAAGAGGTCGCGCAATAGTATATAAGCAAATAGACAATCAACATAAGAACAAGTCAAAATAAGTTTATATTAGTTTGAGACAATCATGCACTTCACGTTTTTTCGGTATGCTCACAGCTTTGAGCAACTCTGCAGGTCTTTTTGTAATATTTCATAGGATCATAATCTACTTATATGGTTACTGCACTGGGTTGTTCAGTCTCATATTGTGTTTGCAGTTCATGGTCCTGAGCAAGCATGTGTGGTGAGAGAAGTAGTCGGGAACATTTGTTTGGATGGACTTTATTACTAGCATCTCATATCTGAGTGCCACTGTGAGATATAAAGCAGCACGCATAGGATATAGCTAAATGGGTTTTGCACTGCTAGACTAGAGTGCAATTATCCGAGTGACCAGCTTTGTGTCAGATGCCACTGGATTCAATCTAGCCTGGCTGATAAGGGGTGTTACCCCGAAACCGGTACCAGGATGCTTCTTTCCGGTCCAGTGAGGACCTCACTTGGCAGCTCAGGCTGGACTGTTCCCATGAGGCACAGGGTCAAGACTGATTTGCATATGGCTGAGTCTGAACTGGGGTGGCAAAGTGAGCTAAAGAATGATGATGGGGAGGAGGAGCTACGCGGGCACCCTAGATGGCCGCGTGAGCACATAGCTCTCCGGACCCCCGCCGCTCTTTGCTATTTATCCTGATGATATCCTGAATTCTTGAACGGATTATTGAAGAGGAACCTGGGCTGATCTCTTTACTCGTTTCAGAATTTGATTTGGACCCGGGGAACCGAAATTACGTCAATTCGAACTTTCCTGGCCCACCCTGCGGTGCGCCGGGGACTTGGTGGCGTGTGAGGCCGAGACCGAGTTGAACAACAACGGCAGAGGGGTTTCCCCAGTTGCCCCACCCCAACTTTCGGTTTCATTTCTGCGCCTGGCATGATCGAACTGTGAGAAGGCTCTGCTTGGCGGGGGACCTGTCCAGCCTCTTTGCAGCGTGAATGAGACTTTACCACCTACACGGATTGGGCCAGGTCGTGTCTCTGTTTTGGGCGCACAACTTCGCATCGGACGACTGTTGGTGCCCTGCCCGCGAGCGGCCATTTTCACCAGGTCTCGCGGGCCCCTTCGGGAAACCTGCGAGCCTTGGCATATCTTCCAACATGACTGCCAGGGGAGACGCTGAGAAACGGAAGTCTAAGGCGCCCCTTCGGGGGGACCGGTCCAGTCCAATGTTATGGACCGGTATACCCAGCCTAAAGGATCCCCTGGAATCACCGGCCATACCCCGGGGGACGCGAAGGAGGACTCTATCTCCCCTACGGACTTTTCCCTGCAGGACATCATGGGCGCCATTACCAACATGAAGGAGACCATCGGTCAGCAATATGAGGCTCTCGCTCATAAAATCGACACAGTTTCCATCGATGTCACCCTGATTAGAGCCGATCTGTCTAAGACCAACGAGAAGGTGAAGTCGTTGGACCTCAAGACTTCTAGCCTCACGACCGATGTGTCGGATCTTCAGACCGAACTTGGTTGCCTTAAATCGGCGAATGATCTCTTGTCCCATCGGCCGGAGGATTTTGAAAGCAGGGCAAGACGCAATAACATCCGCGTCATAGGTGTTCCGGAGAATCCTGAGGCTCATTCTGTTGATCTCCTGGTTGAAGACCTTGTCCAGAACTATCTTGCCCCTTCTGGACTGACCAAGTTCTTTGCAGTGGAACGCGCCCACCGTGTCCCGGGTGGGAAGCCTAAGCCGGGCGCACCGCCGCGGCCTATCGTCGCCAAACTTTTCCACTTCAGGGACCGTGATGCTATCCTGCAGGCATCGAGGGTGAGCGGCCCGGTGAGATTCGAGAATTCCACTGTGAACTTTTACCCGGACTTCACTCAGCTTGTCCAGAGACAGAGGATGGGCTTTCGCGGAGTTAAGAGACGTCTACGGGATTTAGGATTGAAGTATGCCATGCTTTTTCCTACCAGGCTTCGTGTGGAGTATGAGGAACGGACATTCTTTTTCGATCGGCCAGAGAATGTGAGTGACTGGCTGGATTCCCTGCTTTGCCGGAACGACCCGACCGAGCACCCCGGTGGCGCCGAGGGTGGTGAGCCTTTGCAGGAATGACGTTTCGGCCCCTGATCTCCGGACACTGTGCATTGCTCATTGGGTTCTATTGACTTATATACTATGTTTTACTGACGTTCCCTTCTGAGTGGCGGGAGGGACGGGGCCCTTTTCCTCCTCCAGGGTCTTTTTGTAGAATGGGACTGTTTTGGGCGACAGGCACACTGCATGTTGGGGTGGCTTTTTAGTCTATTGCAGGGGTGCAGGGCGGGGGGAGTTGTAACGGGTGTTGGGGGGAGGGCATGGGTGTTTGTGGTTGTGTTTTTCTTTCTCAAGGCGACGTATTGTATCTTTCTCTATTTCAAGTGTCCTGCTCTAGGTGGGGTAACTCCTGCATTACTTGTTGGGATGGGGGGTAGTGGGTTGAGGTTAATATCTTGGAATGTCAACGGTTTGGGGGATCATATAAAACGAGGTGTGGTATTGCAGTATTTGCGACGCTTGTCTCCTGATGTGGTACTTTTGCAGGAGACGCATTTAATGGGAAATATGTGTCATGCTATGAATAGGTGGGGTTACCGACTGGTTGCACACTCCGGGTTCACCACAGGCTCTAGAGGGGTGGGTATTTTGGTTCGGTCTTCTCTTCCCCTGGAGATTGATGACATGATCCTGGACAATAGGGGGCGCTATGCCACACTCACGGGTACATGGGAGGGTAAGACTCTTTCATTGCTTTCTGTGTATGTTCCCCCGGGTCTCCAGACCTCTACGTTCTCTGATATTGGTCGTGTGCTGCTTGAGCTCCCTGATTGCTTCCTTCTGGTGGGTGGAGATTTTAATTCTGTGTTCTCCGGCAAGATGGATCGTCACCCCCCCCAGGGATCTTCTTCCTTCCCAGTCGTGGCTCAGTGGTTTCTTGGACACCTTTGGTCTGGTGGACTGCTGGAGGCTGATGCATCCAACTCAGAGTCAATACACCTTTCACTCCGGGGCTCATGGGAGTCTCTATAGACTTGATTATTTCCTCATGCCCGCTGTCCAGTCTTCCTCGATTAGGGAAATCAGACACCTGGCCCGGGGCATCTCGGATCACTCGCCTCTTTGGCTCTGCATCGCCACGGGGGTGAACGCTGCGGGGCGGGTCGCCCCTATTAACCCCTGGTACTTGCGTAATCCCGTGACCCGCAACCACTTGATCAAATCCCTAGACCACTATTTCCTGGATAATGAGGGGTCTGTTTCCTCCTCGGTGTCCCTGTGGGAGGCTTTCAAGACTGTCATCCGTGGGCAGGCCCTATCCTTAATTGCTGAAACTAAGAAGGCCAGGAATCAGGAGGTGGCGAGTCTGGAGGCCGAAATATCGGACCTGGAGGCCGACCTAGTATCGGATGTTACCCCTGACAGGCTTCATGCCCTCGGTCTGAAGCAGCTTGACTATATATCCCTTGTTACGGATGCTGCCAAGGCGTTATACAGGGAACAGCAGGGTAGACTGTACGATGTTGGGGATAAGGCGGGTAAATTGATTGCATGGCTGGACAAGAAGGAGAGAGCGTGTCGTGTGGTCCCTGTCATTCAGACTTCGGATGGTGAGAGTGTGACTGACCCGACTGAAATTGTGGCATGCTTTGCTGATTATTTTAGTGCTGTCTGTTCCCCGGTGTCCGAAAGGGATGAGGGCGATTCCCATTTCTTGCTACGCGACATTGCGCTTCCCTGCCTTTCCGAGGAGGATTGTGTGTGTATGGATGCCCCGTTGTCTGCAGACGAGATTGCGACTGCAATTCGATCTCTCCGTTCGGGTAAGGCTATGGGCCCGAACGGCTTGCCTATTGAGCTGTACAAACTGCGCCCGGATAAGGTTGCGCCATATCTCCGCGATATGTTCAGGGAATCGCGTGACCTCGGCACCCTCCCCTGTGACCAGCGTTTGGCAATGATCGTGGTGATTCCCAAGGAGGGCAAGCCTCGGGACCGCTGCGCATCGTATAGGCCCATTTCCCTGTTGAACGCTGAACCTAAGGTTCTTGCCAAGGTTCTTGCCAATCGTTTGCTTACGGTGATTCAAGACTTGATCCATCTGGATCAATCCGGTTTTATCCCGCATCGTAACACTGCTCTTAACCTTCGGCGCTTGCATGGTGTTCTCGCGAGGGCGGGGTCTCTCTCGGAGTCGACTATTTTGGCCTCGTTGGACGCCTCGATGGCCTTTGATACAATAGAGTGGCCTTATCTCTGGGCCGCCCTCGCGAAATTTGGTTTTGGTTCGGAATTTGTCGGGCGGGTGAAACTGTTGTATAAGGAGCCTCTAGCCCAGGTGGTGGTAAACGGTCGAGTGTCCAAATCCTTCACCCTCGGGAGGGGTACCAGACAGGGGTGCCCGCTGTCCCCCCTGCTCTTTGCCCTTGCACTGGAGCCGCTCGCTGCCTGGCTTTGATGGGAACCGTCGATAAAGGGCATTCAGTGGGCCCCCAATTTTGAGGACCGCGTCTCGTTGTAGGCCGACGATATTCTTTTGTACCTTACCTCCCCTCGTAAATCCCTTAACGTCCTATTTGATGTTCTCACCTCATTCGGCAAGAATTCTGGCCTGGTTATAAATTGGTCTAAGTCCTGTGTGTATGTTATCTCGGGCGGTCTTCCTCCATTGCCAAGTAGATTCCCCATTCAAATTTCCCACTCCGGCTTTAAATACGTGGGTATTTTTATATCATTGGATCCGGCCGCCCGCTTTGAGCACAATCTCCTTCCTCCTCTCCGCAGGTTGAAACTAGACGTGGTTCGGTGGCGTAGATTGCCGTTGTCACCGCTCGGCCGGGCCGCACTCTTTAAAATGATGTCTCTGCCCCGGTTTTTATACGCACTCCAGAACTCGTTCGAAGTCATTCCGGCAAGCTACTTTCGGGAGGTAGAAAGTTTACCGAGGCGGCTTGTCTGGGACGGCCGTTTGCGAATCGCCCTCGTGAAACTCACCCTCCCCTGGCATGATGGGGGCATGGCGCTCCCGGATATCAGGCGGTATTATTGGGCCTCCCAGTTGTCCGCAATCAATCACGCTATGTATTCACCCAGCCCGAATCCAGCTTTTGTAATGGACAAGTTCCAGCTGCCGGGCGGAGACTATAACAGAGCGCTCTATTCCCTGACGGCCGGGAAGAATCTGACAGGACCCACCAAGATTGCGGTGAATGTGTGGAAGGCCGCAAATGCGGCCATCGGATGGAGCGATCGATTGACACTTGCGACCCCTCTGTATGCTTCGGAAAGATTGGGATGTCTCTGGACGACAAAAGGGTTTGAGAGGTGGGATATGATTGGTATAAGCAAAGTGCGTGACCTTTGGTCGAAAGGGGTGGTCAAGACCTTTGAGGTACTTCAGCGTGAATATGAGTTGAGTGAAAGAGAGTTTTTTAGGTATGCACAGGTCCGCCACGCCTTGACGTCAGTCTTCGCTGCCAACACTACTGTTCCCGACTCCTCCCCGCTCGAGGATCGTATACTTGATGGTCATCTGCCCGATAGCACGATCTCCTTGATATACAAGAAGTTAATCAACAGTCGGGCGGACCTCCTTGTGCGCCTCAGGGAGGCCTGGACTGGAGATGGGTTGGAATTGGATGACGAAGATTGGCAGTCAGCATTGTCTTCCCCGAAGGAGGTCGCCATTCCTGCCTGTGTCCGTCTCGTCCAGCTTAAAATTCTACACCGGGTGTATGTTACTGGTCCTCGTTTGGTCGCTATGGGCTTCTCTTCGGATGGGTTGTGCAAGCGTGGGTGTGGTTCGAGTGCTACCTTCCTCCATATTATCTGGGAATGCCGGGAGGTGGCTGCGTATCGGACGCGAGTACATGCTGTAATGGAGAGTGTCACTGGGGTCGCTTTGCTGCCAGAGGCTCGGAGATGTTTGTTGAATGTGTGGGAACCGAATGATTACAACGTTGCTCAGGCCCGGTGGGTGGCCCTTGGGAACATGATCGCAAAGCGAGATATTGCGCAGCTGTGGGGTTCCCAACGGCCCCCCACCATGTCAGTATGGAAGGAGAATATGGACTGGTGTATGTTTAGAGAGAAGACGGTGTACTCGGCTAGGGGTAAGCCTAGGGCATGGACCAAAGTGTGGGGTCAATGGAACGCATATCGAGGGAACATCTGTACCCCCCCCGCTTGAGGAAGCACGGGATACTTCCCTATCCCCCTGATCCGACATTCCTGGATGATGAGGTTCCGTGAAAATTGTAAGTGATGTTTTCGACTCGCACGAATATGGTCGAGTCTGATATCTAAGAACCGCAAATGACGAGTTTAGTAAGTGTGCGCAGTTTCGCTGTGCTAACTTAAACCGTTCATTTGATATATGGGTTTTTCATCTGTACCCACGGGTTCCATCTTAGATACGGCATCCATTTTGTCTCTTGCCCTCAAGTAGCCAGCGAACGGACACTGTCCGCTTCGTCACCCTGGGACTCTCAGGATATTTGTGGAAGACACATGTACTTTGTAAATATCTTTTACGATGAGGGGGATGATACTGTAAGGCAGATGGCCCCGCTCGAGGCTCATCGTGCCGTCCGGTTTATTGTCTCAGCCGTGCATCTCATTAGGCACGTCCCTTTGATGCCTGTATCTCGTGTTTCCCGATACCTCCCCTTTTACACCCTTTTCGATTTCCCCACTGTCTCCATCTCCCTCTGCACCTGTCTTTGTCCCTATTTCGATCTGTTTTACTGCCGATTGGAATTCACTAATGTTGGGAAGATGGGTTTTTACAGTTGGGAACCGCCAAATGTTTCCGCACTTATGTTCCGGACATTATGTGTACCAAAGTGACCAAAGCGACCCCTCTGAGGGATAATTATGGGAACCAGGTTGTAAACTTTTGTGTACCATGTTGTCCTATGAGTTAATTTTGTATAAAAGGAGCGATCCACAGAACCAATTTGAAGCAGTCTCCCCAAGTTGCACGTGTTGTACTTGTCGTGACTTCTGTGTTCCCTGCAGTAATAAACCTTGAATCTTTGACGCCGAAGGAAGTGTCCCGTGTCTCTGTAGTTTGTGCGCCGAAACAGGTATCCCATGAAGGTTATAGGTGTTGTTCCCTGGCACTGCTGGTACTGTTAAAAAGTCCAGTCCTTCAGTTGGCGCCCAACGTGGGGCGACTTCAGTGGTACCGGTCCGGTCCAAAGCCTGATGATCGTGAGGAACTTCGTGTGAAATCTCCGAGGGAAGGTGCACCCCGCTTCATCGATCCTGTTGTCGAAATAAGTGGCCCGAAGTTTTTCCATGCGAAGATTCCCGCCTCCTGACGGCTGCGACGGACCGATGCCCTGACTGTCGACCTGTCTTCGACGCCCGGCGTAGACCTTATGTACAAGCGAGACGATAGACGGGCCTTCCTGGTGACGCCATTGAAGTTCTGAGTTAAGTATTTGTGGGTCGCTCCCAGTCCTTAGTGGTTGTTCTAGCTTTTTGAAAGCTTTGTGGTTAGCCTTTAAGGCTTTGTGGTAATAGCTCTCCGAGCTTTGTAATAGCCTTAAGGCTTTGTTGTATTGCATGGTTCCATTGCATTTGTGGTTCTTAGTATTGGTTCTTAGTATTATTTGACAGTTGCAATTGCCAAAAACCGAGGGTTTTGACTTACACGAGGTTTCATTGCTTCGGTAATCCTTGAAGTTTGATACTAGGTTAGTGTGCACGATGCCTAGCCATAGTGATTTGTTTCGTATTTTCAAATGTTGCGCAATGGATTCCCGGTTGGAGGACTCGTGTCCGATACCTCCAGTTGGAACTCCGATACATGATCTATATAGTCGACATGGGGTGGGTCCTATAATCTATAATGATTACTGGATCCGCTATACAAAGAAAGACGGTGACCTTAGATGGCCACCACACGGAACTTTTGAACTTTCGATTTTAGATAATCTTGAGGCTAAATTATTTTTAAAGAAAGCTAGGCCAGCTATGTTTGATTCCTTTCGGATATGGCGTAAAGAGGCCAAACAGAAAGAAATCAAACAACTTAAAAAGGATAAAAAGCAAGAGTTTGTTCCGATAATGCAAGCTATAAAAGAATGTAGACAAGACAAAGAAGAAAAAGATATGGAAATCGCTACTAGATTGCATCACATGAAAATAGATAAATGTTACCCAGTTTTGCCGAATAATCTAGAAAAGAAAGAAGAAGATTTGAAGGAGGATTCCTTGTTATCATACTTGATGAAATCACCACCTCCTTATGTACAGGGTGCTACTGCTCCTCCTATAGCTTCTCCTGTTGTTCCTCTTGTTGCTCCAGCGGCTGCGGGCCAGCCCGCTGTTAACCCTACGTTTGTTCCACCACCTGTCCTCGTTCCTACTGCTCCTGTACCTGTACCTTTGCAGACTGTTGTTTCTGCTACTCCGACTATCTTGTCCGTTCCTACTATGCCTTCCTTCACCTCTAGTGTTGTTGCTCCTGTTTTTCTTTCTCCTTCTGTTCGTAAGCGTGTTCCTAACTCTGTTGCTACCCTTTATTCACCTCTTTCTGGTCCGTTATTTTCGTCTGATTCATCTGAAACTCCTCAGAGACGGAGTCAGATCCCTAGTGGTAGGGAGAAAGAGACGTTAGTAACAATGGCACATAGGTGGATAAGACATCCTGCTAATTACACTCCACGTGTAGTCTTTGATACGTTTTCTCAGTTTAATGAGCCTACGCAGAGATTCGTATTTGAGGAAATGTGTAACTTTTTGAGAGAAGAATGGTACAATAATGATGTAGATGATGTACCGTCCGACATAATTGAACTCCAGAGTCACTTTTCGAACGGTATGATTATAGGAGACGATGTACGACGTGCCGTGGAACGCTTATTAGCATTCAGACCCACAGCACATTCTCGGGTGTCATTAGATGATACCACTGAAAACTGGAAAGCGGTTCCTGGTCAGTATCCCATGAGAGAAGTCCCGCCACTATGGGTGCCTGGAGATCCGCAAGCTAACCCTGCGGTTTTACCACATTTTCGAAGGGTGTGGATACATCTTCCATGGAAACGATCGGAAGTTTTGCAAGTGAAGCAATCCTTACCCGATCCGCGTAAAAATCCGGCTGGTTATTATAAGGAGTTATCACAACTGGTAGAAGCTTCTATTATGAATATTGCCGACATCGACATGTTGTTTGGCAATGTTGTACCGCAACCAGTTTGGGCTAAAATTCGTCAAGCCAATCACGCAGCTGAATTAGGGGGTGATTGGGCTGCACTGCTAGCAGCTGATGCATTACAAGTTGGTGGGGCTAAACCTGAACAGTTGATCTTGGATTTGCCTCAGAAAATCATTACGCTCATGAAAACTCTCATGCCAGCGATGAAGGTGAACTGGGATAAGTTATCAGCTTGTAAACAAAAGAAAGACGAGAGTGTCTCGGATTTCTTTACAAGGTTTGAGGAAGCGTTTGTCGACCACAGCGGCCAGGACATGGGCGCTGAGGGAGGTCAGCGGTTATTCGTTGACAAATTTGTGTCAAATTTGCTGCCTAAGCTATGCAACAAATTAAAGAATTCAGAAAGTGCGTGGGCAGTTTCAACCCCTGCGCAAATACTAGCAACGGCTCAGTATTATGAGAATAGGGAAAAGGAAGAAAGTGATCGTGTAGAAAAGAAAACGAAAGAACTCAAAACGAAGGTTTTGTTGCAGGAAGCATACCCTCCACGATCAAACCAAAATGATTCACAACAGCAGTATCGACCACGAGCACAGCCTGATAGGATGCAGCCGCGTTCTGATAACTTTGATTATAGATCTTCACTTGGGTATAACCAGTGCGCATATTGTAGGAAAGAGGGACACCTAAAATATGATTGTCTTGCTTTACGGGACCGTCTGAATGGTGTGTCGACACGTGGAAATCGTGGCGGTGGTCCTCAGCAGGCACCATGTGGTAGAGGTCGTGGTTCATCCCACAATCAGATTGATCGTCATCAAAATCAATCGGATGCAAATAATTATTTTGACCAACGAAATGCGGGGTCAGTTCGATCTGCACAATATAATGTTGATGACTATTATGTAGAGCACGAGACTGTTGTAAATGACCATTACTAGGACAGCCAACGACAAAGAGAGGGAGTAGTGTCAGTTCCGGTCGATCAGAGTGGGCCTTACGTTGCAGTGGCTACATCGGGTGTAGTTGAGCCTTTTCTGTTAGACACTGGTGCGACAAAAAGTTCCATCATGCATTCAAAACTCCCTGGCGCACCTTTGTCTGGCTTAACGAATGTTTCCGTCGGATTCTCTGGCGCCCCTGTTAGTAACCCAGTCTCTAACCCTTTGCCTCTTATGATTGGATCTCGTGAGCTAACGGCTCCACTGATTCTATCTACAGGTTGTGGTGAAAATCTTTTGGGTCTGGATTTGTTGAAACGATTATATGCAACATTGTATTGTTCCCCCGAAGGAGTGGAGCTTACATTGGGAAGGAGAGTGATCTCTCCCATGTATTTATCGGTTGATAAATTCCCACCGGAATTGAATTCCCTCCCTGCGTCCTTATGGGCCACAGGTCCCAATGACGTGGGCCTGTTAGACATTCCACCCTATGTGATTCAATTGAAACCAAATGCGCGATTACCGCGTTTACCTCAATATCGTATTTCTCTCGAGGGCGAACGAGCGCTATTAGCAATCATTCATGACCTCATTGGAAAGGGTGTTGTTGAAGAAACTCGTGGAAATGTATGTAATAGTCCTGTATTGCCAATTCTGAAACGAACTGACCCAACTAAACCTCCTGTGTATCGTTTTGTTATAGATTTGAGAGAGGTAAACAAAATAGTGGTTCCGCAATTTCCTGTGGTCCCTGACATTACGGCTTTACTAACAATGATTCCAGCATCTGCCTCCTGGTTCACAGTGATCGATCTAAAGAATGCTTTCTTTAGCATCCCGATTGCAGAGGAAAGCAGAGACCTATTCGGATTCTCATTAGGAGGTCGCAGTTTTAGGCTAAAACGCGCTCCACAGGGCTACTGTGAAAGTCCGTCAATCTATAGCCAAGCACTTAAAGGTCAACTTGATGCCTTTGTACTACCTAAAGGTGCAGCTTTGATTCAATATGTTGACGATCTTTTAGTGGCAGCTGATACGGAGGCTATTTGCAAAACGGCTACAGTATCATTGTTACACTATCTACATGAATTGCACCACAAGGTATCGCCTTCAAAGCTACAGTATTGTTGTCAAGAAGTTACCTATCTAGGTCACTTATTGTCAAGAGAAGGGAGAAGGTTGACCCCAGAGAGAATTGCAGCGATTTCCCGAATGACTGTGCCAAAAACCCAAAGAGATGTTCGCGCCTTTTTAGGTATTACGTCCTACTGCAGACAATGGATTCCAAATTTTTCATTGTTGGCGAAACCATTGATAGCCCTTACGTGCAAGGACGTTTCATCCCCAGTACCTTGGTCTGAAGAATGTCAGAAAAGTTTTTCTGAATTGCGTGATGCGCTGTGTTCGGCTCCTGTGTTGGGTACCCCTGACTACAGTAAGCCATTTACACTATACGTTCACGAGAGGGATGGTTGCGCGTTGAGTGTTTTGACACAACCTTTTGGTGGTAAGCAACGCCCATGTGCCTACTTTTCTTCGACTTTAGACCCCGTAGCAAGGGCTTTGCCAAGTTGCTTAAGAGCAACAGCGGCAGCTGCGGCGTCCATTCGACAGTCTGCAGGTCTAGTCATGGATAATATACTCACGGTAATGGTTCCGCATGCAGTCGACACTCTATTGAACCGAACGAAAACTCAACATCTGACAAGTGCAAGATTGTCCGGATATGAGTTGACGTTGCTGGCCAGTCATAAACGGATAAAACGGTGTAATGTGTTGAATCCAGCAACATTGCTGCCGATCGACACAGAATCAAGCGATGAAGCAGTACATGACTGCTATCTCAAAACTGAAGAGGAAACTAAGGGTCGCATTGACCTAAAAGATACTCCATTGACAGATCCCGATGGTACTTTGTATGTGGATGGTTCTTGTTTCAAGTTGCCGAACGGTGATGTGACGACTGCGTATGCTGTAGTTACATTGAGAACGATTGTGGAAAGTGCAAGGTTAAGTCAGAATTCGGCTCAGGCTGCTGAGCTAATTGCTTTGACGAGAGCGTGTGTATTGTCTAAAGACAAACGGGTGAATGTGTTTACAGATAGCCAGTATGCGTTTGGAGTGGCACATAGTTTTGGACGACTGTGGAGAGAGAGAGGATTCCTTACGTCACATGGTACGAAGATTCAGCATGGCCAGCTTGTAAATGATCTTTTGGATGCACTTACGTTGCCTAAGCAAGTGGCGATTGTTAAATGTAGTGCGCATCGTAAAGTGATGGATGATGTTGGTCGTGGTAATGCGTTTGCGGATGAGACTGCTAAGGAGACTGCCCGGAACCTTAGCACTCGAATGTATGTGACGAGTTCGGTTAGGTGGCCTGCAGAATCAAGTATGTGTGAGAACACTATCGAGAGTGTGAAAGCAATTCAGAATGAGGCCACCGAGACTGAAAAGACGAAGTGGAAAGAAAGTACGGGAAAGTTGGATGCGAATGGTTGTTGGACTGACTTATCGGAACAGAAAAGATGGATGTTGCCTGATGCGTATGTGCTGGCTATTGTGACTATGGCACATGGGTTAGCACATATTAGCGCGAAAGGTATCTGTAAATTGCTGTTTCCTGTGTGGAAGAATGATGGTATTACGAAATGTGCTGAACGCTTGGTTAAGAATTGTATGGTGTGTTTGATGCACAATCCTGGTAAGGGCACTCCCACTCCACCTGGCCATTTTGCCCCTCCTGCGTACCCTTTCGAAGTTATCCAGTTGGACTTTATCCACATGGAGAGATGTAATAATTTGAAGTATGTGCTGGTTGTGGTGTGTGCATTTTCTAGGTGGATTGAGGCCTACCCCCTTAAGGATAATACGGCTTTATCCACGGCAAAAATTTTACTCAAAGAGTATTTTTCCCGCTACGGAATGCCTCGGGTTGTGTGGTCAGACAACGGAAGTGAGTTTGTTGGGAGCGTGATGAAGAGAGTGTGTCGCGGGTTAGGGATTGTACAGAAATTTCATAGTGCCAATCATCCTCAGTCAGCTGGTTTGGTTGAGGGGTACAATGGCACCCTTAAACTAAAACTAGCAAAGATTCAGGCTACGACAGGTCTTTCGTGGCCTGACGCTTTACCCTTAGCATTGCTGTCAACAAGGGCAACTGTACACTCCCGAGTAGGGCTCAGTCCCTATGAAATAGTGTTCGGTCGTCCTGCCAATGTTTGGGGGGTCCCTAGACCGGGTGCCTTTTGTGAACTTGAGTATCCAATGTTAATCGATTATCTTCATGACTTGACTGCTAAACTGAGGTTAATTCACCAACAGGTTCACGAAGCATTGCCGACACAGACGGAGGGTCCAGGCCACCAGCTCCAGCCCGGAGATTGGGTGGTAACGCGCAATTTTTCGCGCAAGAACAATTTGGATCCCAGGTTCACTGGACCCTATCAGGTCCTCCTTGCCACGAGAACTGCAGTTCGTCTTGAGGGGCGGAAAAATTGGGTGCATGCCACCCATACCAAGAAAGTCCCCATTCCGTTGCCAGCAGACTCGTGGGTAAGGAAAGGCATTGCATCAACTGAAACCGAAGGATTGCCGGCGTTGGTACCTTTCAGTGACGCACAACCTATCGGAGAATCCTCAGTGCAGCAAAAAGGCATTATTGAACACTTGTCATCAGAAAACTCAAGACCAGAACATTCAGCTGATCAACAGGGCGTTGTCCCTCAACGGATCTTTTGTTTAACGAACAGACACGTCCTGGGAAAACCCGATATTTTTTAAGATCCAGCACTAAAGACTAATAAAAAACCCCGTTCTGTCCCTTGACAAGTGCATTATCCCGTTTTCCATGATCAGTTTGAACACTCATACCATTGTAATTATTTTGTATATATTCATTGAGCTTCGTTCCTTACACTTTTTGTTTCCACAGCTGAGAGACATTTGTTTTTGATATATATATATATATATGTGAAATAAAGGCCGTAGGGCCGCGCGTGTACTTCCTCCTGGTTAGTAGGTCTTGACGCTAGGTTAAAGACCGTCGATTCCTGGGAACTCCTAGGAATTGACTATTGCTACACAGAACGAAGTGCGTCAAGAAACGTTGCGGACGGTCATAGGGAATGGCATTTTTGAAGCTGATGGACTTGGAAAAAGCTCAAGCACAAAGATTCAAGCTGCAGCAACTCAGTCGTACCAAATGTTTTGTGTTCCAAATATTTGTACTGTTTGTGACTGTTTCAGCGTTATTGGCGGGTGGGGTGTATTACACAATGTCTTACTTCTTGCCTTCTACTATACCTACTCCTACCCCTGACCTTAAACTCATCTCCACTGACTCTCCTCATTCTTTTCACATCTTACCTGAACACGAGCAGGCTAGACGTGCAGAATTCCGCAACAATTCCTTTATTCAACTCCTTCATCAGCATCAGTTAGTGGTTAACACTACTAATTGTTGGGTGTGTGGGTTGATGCCACATACTACGGATAAGGGAATTCCATATCTGGTGTTACCGTATAGCTCCCAAGGGTCTGCTCGGGCATTTCAAACAATGTTTCGAAGCGCACTGGGTTTCCACCCCAATCGAGAACCACGTTCCCCTTACTCTGGTCCTACCTCGTACCAAAAATCTTTGTCTATAGCAATAGAGGATTTAGATAGCGATATCTATGATCCCTCGCTTATCCCTGAAGAAGAGGTACAAGCCTATAGGGTCCTAAGTAGAGGCGAATATAGTGTGTTCACTGGTGAAAAACAGCTTAAAAGCTCGCCTCCGATATGGGTCGTACCCCACACTGGTAATTTTTGTTTAATAGGTCGCGGCCGTAGAACGAAAGCCCGACTTGGAGAGAGTACTTGCACTGAAAATTATATATTGCCAATGGTCTCGTCCCCTGTGTTTTTGGCTGCCAAGGGTACATACTTTATTTGTCATGATCGTGCATATGCATGGTTGCCCTCTGACTTCATGGGCTCATGTTTTATCGCAAACTTGTTGCCTCCGACATTTACTGTAGATGCAGATTATCACAAAACTAGAGTTGTGAGAGGCGTAATTAGCGAAGAGGATACTGCCGGTCAAGAGGCAGGAGACTTTTTCAAGGGTTTCCTCCCATTTTGGGGACCTATGGTTAATAGTAGGAACCTAAGACAGTTGACTCGAGTGGTAGAATCGACAGCTAATATTACTGCCAGTGCCCTTGGTAATATCACCACAGAACTTCAGGCGGATAGACTTATGACGTTACAAAACCGTATGGTTTTAGATGTGATCTTAGCAGATCGAGGTGGGGTATGTAAGGTGATCCATTCGAGCTGCTGTATTTTCATTCCTGATAATGCTCCGACTGTCTATCAAGCCATTTCGAAGTTGCATAAGATCTCCGAATCCATACACGTGGATGTAGGGGATTGGACGCTACTTGGATGGTTTTGGGGCCTGATGTCGACTTGGGGTTGGAAAATTCTGACGATCATTGGAGTCGTTGTAGTGTTCCTGTTCACTTGTTGCCTTTGCGTGCAGTGCGGTCCTGCCTTATGTGGCCTCTGTGCTACAACGTGTATGAGACAGCCACCTGTTACCAAAGGGTCTCGGTTGGACAGAGCTATGCTACAGCAACATCTCGAGGGTCTGATGAATATCGAATATGATTCCGACTAGTGCTTGCCTACATGAGGGCAAAAGGAGCGTCTGAGGTTCCGTGAAAATTGTAAGTGATGTTTTCGACTCGCACGAATATGGTCGAGTCTGATATCTAAGAACCGCAAATGACGAGTTTAGTAAGTGTGCGCAGTTTCGCTGTGCTAACTTAAACCGTTCATTTGATATATGGGTTTTTCATCTGTACCCACGGGTTCCATCTTAGATACGGCATCCATTTTGTCTCTTGCCCTCAAGTAGCCAGCGAACGGACACTGTCCGCTTCGTCACCCTGGGACTCTCAGGATATTTGTGGAAGACACATGTACTTTGTAAATATCTTTTACGATGAGGGGGATGATACTGTAAGGCAGATGGCCCCGCTCGAGGCTCATCGTGCCGTCCGGTTTATTGTCTCAGCCGTGCATCTCATTAGGCACGTCCCTTTGATGCCTGTATCTCGTGTTTCCCGATACCTCCCCTTTTACACCCTTTTCGATTTCCCCACTGTCTCCATCTCCCTCTGCACCTGTCTTTGTCCCTATTTCGATCTGTTTTACTGCCGATTGGAATTCACTAATGTTGGGAAGATGGGTTTTTACAGTTGGGAACCGCCAAATGTTTCCGCACTTATGTTCCGGACCTTATGTGTACCAAAGTGACCAAAGCGACCCCTCTGAGGGATAATTATGGGAACCAGGTTGTAAACTTTTGTGTACCATGTTGTCCTATGAGTTAATTTTGTATAAAAGGAGCGATCCACAGAACCAATTTGAAGCAGTCTCCCCAAGTTGCACGTGTTGTACTTGTCGTGACTTCTGTGTTCCCTGCAGTAATAAACCTTGAATCTTTGACGCCGAGGGAAGTGTCCCGTGTCTCTGTAGTTTGTGCGCCGAAACAGGTATCCCATGAAGGTTATAGGTGTTGTTCCCTGGCACCGCTGGTACTGTTAAAAAGTCCAGTCCTTCAATGACTCTACTATTTTTCCTGATTTGTGACTTCCTCACGATGTCTCCCCCACCCTGACTATCTCCATTACTTACTTGGTATTCTGTATTGATGGTCCCCCCCCTGGTTGGAGCACGACTTTGTCCGCCATGCTCTTCGCCTTGAGATTTGTTTTGTTTTTTCCTTTGTTTTTTGTTCTTTCCCTAAAAAAGAAAATGGCTGTATCCTGACTACGTCATGTGTGCAACGATCTGGATCCTGTATTTTCCCAGACCTCTTGGTGACTGGCCGCTGTTTCCTGATTTGCATATGCTATCTTACATGCTTTAGCGGCCGGCTCGAATGGTTGTAGGCCCATACTTGTAACCATATTTGCACTTTACAATAAAGTTTTTTACAAAAAAAAAAAAAAAGAATGATGATGGATTTAACCCAGATCTGTGACTGGGGGTGAGTGTCTGAAAAGTTTCAGTGCTCCATCCATCATCTCCTCGTGGTTGCTTTGTTCGCCCTAAGTTGGCAGGGTATGCCCAGACATGGGTCCCTTGCTGCCTTTGCTACTGGATTCAAGCTAGCCTGGCTGATGTGGTGTTACCCAGAAACTGGTCATAGGATGCTTGTTTTCAGTCCAGTGAGGAACTGGCATGGCGGTTCGGGCTGGACTGTTCCCATGAGGCACAGGGTCAGACTGAGTTGCATATAGCTGTGTCTGAACTGGGGTGGCGAAGTGAGCTAAAGAATGATGATGGATCCAACCCAGATCTGTGACTGGGCGTGAGTGTCTGAAAAGTTTCAGTGCCCCGTCCATCATCTCTTTGTGTTTGCACTGTGAGATGTAAAGCAGCACACATAGCATGTAGCTAAAAAGGTCCTGCCCTGCTGGACTAGAGTGCAATCCTCCGAGTGGCCAGCTTTGTGTCCGATGAATAGATTATACATATAATTTTAGCAAAATCAAAAGGTCTTGGCTAATGTGAGACCTAATCTATTGTGCCAACGTCCATGGGCAGGTACATTTGCTGTTAATGATGATGACCTTGCACCCCAGTCTGAAATATGAAAATTGCACCAAGTCACTGAACTGCTGCTGTTCGCATGTACAGCAGAAGAGAGCACAAGGATAGTACCACATCTCTCCTGCCCCATGTGTTCCTATTTCAAGAGCACTGAAAGTATGCTTTGTCTTTCAATCCGTACATGGTGCATGAGAAAAGGAAAGCAGACTCTAGGAAAAATGAAACACACACATTCTCTTCGTAAAATCTCTAGCCTAGCAGTTTATTTTCTTTTTTTCAGTTGTGCAGAGTCCACTCAAACTGGCTTGAGGGACCTGTAAAAGGAATATGGAAGGGTAGGGGAAGCACATGATGAAACTATAACAGCGCACTACACAATAGATTTCACAATAGCAGGAGTGCAGAGAAACAATTTGCGGAGCTCCATATAAAGTGTTGACATAACAGGAGTGAACACTTAGAAGGATCACATTAGCATAGAAACGGTAATCATTGTAGCATGTCCACATAGATGAGCAGTAGATGTATGACATGAAAGCATGACAAGGGAATTGCCTGATCAATACTAACCATGAGATATTGAAATGTCCACAGTATAAAAAAATCCAGCCCAAAAAGATACCAGCAAGATATACACTAGTAAATCGGAGCGGTAAGCAAAAAGAGTGGATGAAAGCAGGGTAAAGGTAGGAGAGCAGTATAGTTTTACCAAGAAGATGAGGATCACAGGTGGGGCAGTATAGCCTAAAGTGTCCTGCCCCCTCACGTGTAGCTAGTTTTATGTCTCAGCAGATATACTGAGGTGATGAGTACTTTTTAAGATGTACATGATCGAAATGAAGTTTTGATGATGATGATATAATGCAAACCCCTAAGGTTTATGTCTTCTCTGACTCTAGCTTGCAGGACACAAATGACCTCAAATGATGCATGATATGTTTCTGCTGACTGCTGGAGTAAAATGATGAAGAAGAGCTACAGGAAAGCCATATGTACAGTACCTAGTACAGGGCTTCAAGTGGGATGAAAAAACTGGGGGGGCCTGTCAAAGGGGCTTGGCCGATGTAACTAAGAGCGCGGCTTAAAAACACGTAAACTCAAAATCTTTGCTTAGCATATTTTGCCGCCCGACTGGTAAATTTGCTGCTTATGTCAGTGCATTCAGATAAATAACACAATAAGTAACAATCCACCTAGAACAAGCCAGGACTTTTGGCTTTATCAATGGTTGTTAGTTGCATAAGAAAAATTAGCAGCATCTTTGGCTTAGTTGTAAATAATATTGAAAATGCTTCAGTTCTAAAATTATGAGACTGTGAAAGAACTGTAACCAGTCTCTTTGGAGTTACATCAAAGGCAGTGAAGGGTGGAACTGCAGCAGAGTTAAGATTTTGTTTCCACCCTGAGGATTAGGGCAAAAATGGAGAGCCCAATAAGGAGACATCCTAGCAACTGCTTTTTAGAACTACATCCGGCATTGAGCACGGGCAGGACCCGGCCCTCTTAAAGCCCTGACCTAGTAAAGCATCCTGTTTCATGAGGTACCCGCACACACAATATCACATCCCATCTATGATTTACTTTGATGTTATGTGCAAGGTGACATTGATATATGTATATTTACTGCAGGTCATATACTACCACAGCCCAGAGCCTACATTTCCACAGTGAAAAGCGTAATAAGAAAAAAATCCTGTTTAAACCAAGAATACCGACAGGTCAATCCACCAGGGGCTTCATGTCATAAAGGTTTTTTTTTTAAAGCTGCAAAGTCTTTGAATCACGCTTAATTGGCGAAACATCTTTTTTCAATGCAGAGAATTTGTTTTAAGAGTGGGGAAAGAGTTTTTGAATTGTGAACGGGTTTTGCGACACCTTCCAAATTGTACAAATGAGCCGGCATGAAAGAGCTATTCGCATCCTCTTTGTGAGTCGCAATGTAACGTAACAGTGGTTTGTGACCTCAGTTGTGGTTGTGAAGCACACACTTCACAGCTCAGCTTGGAACACCTTAACAATACGATGGAGAAAAATCTTTCACCTCGGGTAGTTTAGGGTCAATTAACACCTATTTAGTTCTCATTCAAGCAGCCTTTACATGCATAGATTAACCGGGCCCCACATTTCCATTTCCATGAAGCAGCCCGGCACCCTGGCTGCCCCTCCCTCTGAATCACTGTACAGGAGACCCCCTCCCTTCTGCCTGAGCTGAGCCATCTCAACTGCTGAACATTTGTCCTCTGGCCCAGGCGCGGTTCGTCCATTGGGGCGTGGGGGCGTAGCCCCCCTGCCCGACGCCGCCCGCAGCTCCCTCATGACAATCATGTCAATGAATCAACATGACGTCAGACCGCCGGGCGGGCGTCATGTTGATTCATTGACATGATTGTACGGCAACACAAGTACGCATGCGTGGGGAGGGAGGGGGAATTTTTACCCGTGCCCACGCATGCGCACTTGTGTTTTGGCGGCGTTGCGCATGCCCATCAGGAGCCCTAATGGGCGTGCTGCGGGCGAGAGGGTACCTGTGCCACTGGCGCCAGGATTGGCCTGGGGCACTGTGAGCCTGTGACGTGTGCGGGACCGGCGGCAAGGTAAGAGTGTGTGTTTTTCGGTGTTCCAGTAAACTAGCTTGCACAAATGACTTGAGATAGTTCAGTGTGTTAAAGCATCTGCTGCAGAAATGTGTGCTTCTATTCCAGGTCACCCGTTTATTTCACGGCATGGGGTTTTGGAAATGTAAAAATTCTCAGAATTTCTATTTTGATAGTTGCAACAACAGCCTTCAACAGATTTCATTTTATAAACATTTTCCAGAAAATGAGTTAACAACTTTGTTACCACAAATATAATGTACTCTTTGAACTAAGGTTATAAAATGTAAAAATGTTAACAAACGGAAGAGGCGGAATAGCATGATATATGCATTTATTATTGCATGCATGTTGGTGTATGTTTGTATGTGAATTTGTATAGTACATACCTAGGGCTTACAGGATGGCAAATACATGGGCGGTAGAAGGTTTCCAGCATAAAAAGGTAGGGGTGATGTAATAGGTAAACTGGCACATCCTTCAGCATCGATCCTAAAGGCTTGTTAGAGTCCGTCATTTATTTTTATATGGTCATAAAATACATGAATGATGGATGGATGCAGGGTGGGTGCATTAATGATTGTTCGGTGGATGGGTGGGTGGATGGGTGCATGGATGGATGCATGCATGATGGGTGGATGGATGCATGAATGATGGATGCAGGATGGATGGGTGGGTGGATGGGTGGATGCATGAATGAATGATGTATGGATGCAGGATGGGTGGATGGATGGGTGGATGCATGAATGATGTATGGATGTATGGATGGATGCATGGATGCATGCATGATGGGTGGATGCATGATGGGTGGATGGATGGATGCATGAATGATGTATGGATGGATGCATGAATGCATGCATGATGGGTGGATGCATGATGGGTGGATGGATGGATGGGTGGGTGCATGAATGAATGATGTATGGATGCAGGATGGGTGGGTGGATGGATGGGTGGATGCATGAATGATGTATGGATGGATGCATGCATGATGGGTGGATGCATGATGGATGGATGGGTGGATGCATGAATGAATGATGTATGGATGCAGGGTGGGTGGGTGGATGGATGGGTGGATGCATGAATGATGTATGGATGGATGCATGGATGCATGCATGATGGGTGGATGCATGATGGATGGATGGGTGGATGGATGGATGGATGCATGAATGATGTATGGATGGATGCATGCATGGATGCATGCATGATGGGTGGATGCATGATGGATGGATGGGTGGATGGATGGATGGGTGGGTGCATGAATGAATGATGTATGGATGCAGGATGGGTGGGTGGATGTATGGGTGGATGTATGAATGATGTATGGATGCAGGGTGGGTGGGTGGATAGATGGGTGGATGCATGAATGATGTATGGATGGATGCAAGGTGGTTCGGGCTCGCTTGCTGCGCTTGATCGCTGCGCTCGATCGCTGCGGTGCAACATGCAAATTAGTTTACGCCTCACCACTTTCAAATGTTACCAGCCGCCCCTGCTCTGGCCCCAAGGATAAAATTACGGACAAATGCCGTCCGTGGAAACATCCTTCACAGACAACGGACACAACAGTAAATTCACGGACTGTCCGTGAAATTTACGGACGGTTGGTCACCCTAGTTCCTGGTATGAGGTGATATGAACTCACTTGTAATGACTATGACAAGGACAGCGACATAGGGGTAATGAATTTATTATAATAATCTGGTATTTGTAAAGCACAAACTAATCACTCCTAAGGGTCTCCAGGCGCCGGGGGCTATGAAGGGGCTATCCCCAGAGTAACATGATGCTGAGCTGAGCTGGGGCCATCCAGAGAGCTGTCCCCCAGAGTAACATGACGCTGAACTCAGCTGCCTACTGTACCGAGAGCCCCGCATTCCAGAGTTAGTCACTCTGGCTGCTGCGCTACACCTCTGTGTGCTTTTGTAATGTAACTGGTGCTCATTTAAATTGCTCTAATATTTTCGGATCGAGTTTGTGCTACATATGAACTGCTTCTACTCCTGAGGCGCAGCCGGGAGCTCTGTGTAAAAATTGTATTTTTAAAACGTATTGTGTGCTATTTTAAAAAATAATCCTACCTGTCTCCACTCGCTCACACTCTGGTGGGACAGCTCACTTCAACTAGTGACACCCGCGCAGCCGATCTTAACGCTGCGGCGGGGTTGTATTTTGGTGCTTTGCCGCCATTAGCGAGAGAGCCTGTCTTGCTGACACGCCCACCTCCGACTAGGCCACGCCCCCCCACCCTACATAACGAGCTGATTACTAGCTTAGAGCAGATCCTTCTACTCCTGAGGCGCAGCCGGGAGCTCTGTGTAAAAATTGTATTTTTAAAACGTATTGTGTGCTATTTTAAAAAATAATCCTACCTGTCTCCCCTCGCTCACACTCTGGTGGGACAGCTCACTTCAACTAGTGACACCCGCGCAGCCGATCTTAACGCTGCGGCGGGGTTGTATTTTGGTGCTTTGCCGCCATTAGCGAGAGAGCCTGTCTTGCTGACACGCCCACCTCCGACGAGGCCACGCCCCCCACCCTACATAACGAGCTGATTACTAGCTTAGAGCAGATCCTTCTACTCCTGAGGCGCAGCTGGGAGCTCTGTGTAAAAATTTTATTTTTAAAACGTATTGTTTGCTATTTTAAAAAAAGAATCCTACCTGTCTCCACTCGCTCACACTCTGGTGGGACAGCTCACTTCAACTAGTGACACCCGCGCAGCCGATCTTAACGCTGCGGCGGGGTTGTATTTTGGTGCTTTGCTGCCATTAGCGAGAGAGCCTGTCTTGCTGACACGCCCACCTCCGACGAGGCAACGCCCCCCCACCCTACATAACAAGCTGATTACTAGCTTAGAGTAGATCCTTCTACTCCTGAGGCGCAGCCGGGAGCTCTGTGTAAAAATTGTATTTTTAAAACGTATTGTGTGCTATTTAAAAAAAATAATCCTACCTGTCTCCACTCGCTCACACTCTGGTGGGACAGCTCACTTCAACTAGTGACACCCGCGCAGCCGATCTTAACGCTGCGGCGGGGTTGTATTTTGGTGCTTTGCCGCCATTAGCGAGAGAGCCTGTCTTGCTGACACGCCCACCTCCGACGAGGCCACGCCCCCCCACCCTACATAACGAGCTGATTACTAGCTTAGAGCAGATCCTTCTACTCCTGAGGCGCAGCCGGGAGCTCTGTGTAAAAATTGTATTTTTAAAACGTATTGTGTGCTATTTTAAAAAACAATCCTACCTGTCTCCACTCGCTCACACTCTGGTGGGACAGCTCACTACAACTAGTGACACCCGCGCAGCCGATCTTAACGCTGCGGCGGGGTTGTATTTTGGTGCTTTGCTGCCATTAGCGAGAGAGCCTGTCTTGCTGACACGCCCACCTCCGACGAGGCAACGCCCCCCCACCCTACATAACAAGCTGATTACTAGCTTAGAGCAGATCCTTCTACTCCTGAGGCGCAGCCGGGAGCTCTGTGTAAAAATTGTATTTTTAAAACGTGTTGTGTGCTATTTAAAAAAAATAATCCTACCTGTCTCCACTCGCTCACACTCTGGTGGGACAGCTCACTTCAACTAGTGACACCCGCGCAGCCGATCTTAACGCTGCGGCGTGGTTGTATTTTGGTGCTTTGCCGCCATTAGCGAGAGAGCCTGTCTTGCTGACACGCCCACCTCCGACGAGGCCACGCCCCCCCACCCTACATAACGAGCTGATTACTAGCTTAGAGCAGATCCTTCTACTCCTGAGGCGCAGCCGGGAGCTCTGTGTAAAAATTTTATTTTTAAAACGTATTGTGTGCTATTTTAAAAAATAATCCTACCTGTCTCCACTCGCTCACACTCTGGTGGGACAGCTCACTTCAACTAGTGACACCCGCGCAGCCGATCTTAACGCTGCGGCGGGGTTGTATTTTGGTGCTTTGCCGCCATTAGCGAGAGAGCTTGTCTTGCTGACACGCCCACCTCCGACGAGGCCACACCCCCCTATTACGCCTATAAAACATGTGCACCACATGTACGCGCAGCGGACGGGCGCTGCGGGCGCGCCGTCTGTGTGCCGAAGGCGCGCCTAAGGCATGCCCGTCTGGGCCCGTCCGGGCCCTACCGGACCCAGGCCCAGCCACTCTGCCCAAATCCCCAGATGGACGATTAGTCTATACTAGAGACAGTCTCCTCGCACTCAACTCTTCCAAAAACCCTGCATGCAACTATCTCCACCCAGGTGGAATACCCTTCACCAAGTGTGATATGTGTAATCCCGCCCCCACCAACATTGCAGGAGAGAACAGCACACGGCTTGGCCTTCTCAACTGCCGGTCCCTACCCAAACACTCCCATGAAATCAATCTTCTGATTAGTGACCATGGATTCGACGTTCTGTTCCTCACGGAAACGTGGCTTACCTCCTGGTCCGAGTCTGACATCATTGACACCCTGCCTCCAGGATACCAAATTCAATATCAAAACAGACCCCTCGGCAGATGAGGTGGCCTGGCTATAATCTATAGAGATTCACTTCTGTGTAGAACAAGGGATGCCAACATCACCGACTGCGAAAGCTGCCATTTCATGTTACAAATATCCCCTCTACACTCCTTATCGGGGCTACTGATTTACCGCCCGCCGGGAACCCCAGGTAAATTCCCCTGTACCTTTATGGACACTATTACCCAAATAGCAACTATCGCTCCCAACTTTCTCGTTGTGGGAGACCTCAACCTTCATCTTCTAGACCCCAGTGACTCAATCATGTCCGAACTTTTGGCTGATCTCACGTCATTTGAGATACGATTAGTCAACTCTGAACCCACTCATGACAAAGGACACCTCCTGGACCCCGTTTTCACCACCATAGCATCCCTCACCACCGGTCCCCCTCTCCCCCTTCCCTGGACTGACCACTTCCTCGTACCCATCTTTTGGCACCTGCCTACTCCACCCAACCAACAAATCAAAACTTGGGTCTCAGACAGACGATGGCACAAACTTTCACCAGATACATGGGCATCTGCTCTTATGGCGTCCACCCCTGCCCAGACCTCTGACCCAGCCACTGCAGACAATCAGTACAACTCTTGGCTCACCTCGTCATTGGACCAACTCCTTCCTAAAACCACCACCCTTAAGCGAATTAAAAGAGTGACCCCAGCTCCCTGGTACACTCCCGAGCTTAATCTCCTCCGGAAGGAGTGCAAGAGAGCAGAACGATCTTGGAGAAAAGATAAAGCAACTGTTAAAAAAGCCGCATTTCGCACCTGCCTAAAAAACTATAAAATCGCTCTGCGCAACACTAAGAATACTTTCATCCAGGAAAGAATAGCCAACTCCTCCTGTTCTGCTAAAGAAACGTTCACCATTCTAAAAGAACTTTTGAAAGTCCCAGACTCGGCTCCAAAGCTTCCGCCTGATCCCAAGGCAGACGAAGAGAAATGTACCAAACTGGCCAAATTTTTCGAGGAGAAGATTCAGAATATCCTCGTTTCCCTCCCGGCCGTTGACTCTAGTACGGCTGAAGAAATCGGTATGAGCTTAAACCACACCACTCCCCATTTAAGCTCCCTTGGGCCAGTCAGCATTGAAGAGGTTTTAGCTTCTTTGGATTCTATCAAAAGCGGCTCTCCTAGGGACCCGGTCCCTCTACGCATTTTGAAAAAAGTGGCCCTCACCATCGCCCCCCCCCCCTCACGCACCTCATCAATACCTCACTGCTTCAAGGTAAAGTCCCTACAGGCTGGAAAGCGGCAGTTGTGAAGGCATTAATGAAAAAACTTTCCTTGGACCCTTCGGAGCTGGCCAATTACAGGCCAATTTCTCTTCTCCCCGGTACCAGCAAAATTGCGGAAAGACTAGTGAATAAAAAACTGTCGCAATATCTGGAAACCAACAACTTGCTCAGATGTTCACAAACTGGATTCCGCCCAGGGCAGGGCACTGACATCGCCCTGCTCGCAGCAGTGGAGGAGGCCAGAGCCCTGTTAGATGCAGGAGGATCAGTGGCAGTGATCCTCCTGGACCTCAGCGCGGCCTTTGATACTGTCAACCATCAGGTGCTGATCGAGCGACTTAAGAACATCGGTGTTGAGGGCATGGCTCTGAACTGGTTCAAATCATTCCTCGACCACCGTTCCTTTCAGGTCTGGGAGAATGACGCCCGCTCCCCCGAAACCCTCCTCCAATGTGGTGTGCCCCAGGGCTCATCATTAAGCCCGACATTATTTAATATCTACATGTCCCCTTTGGAGGAGGTTGTTACACCGTTCGGGGTGAGAATCATCAGCTATGCTGATGATACACAACTAGTGGTGTCCCTATCTCACCCGAACCAGGAACCATCAGACCTTTACAACTGTCTGGTAGAAATTCAATTCAAAAAGTGGGTGGTGATGGACAGAGTATCTGAATTAAGCAGAACACTCCTACCCAGTCAAAAGATCAGGGCTTGATCCATCACCGTTTTTTAGCTCACTGCACCATCCCAGTTCATGTAAATGTAAATGTAGTTGAGCTTATATAGCGCACAGCTACCCGCAGTGGGTTTCCCGGCGCTTGCTTAGGGAACCCTTCCTGGTATTCCCCTGTGAGATAGCAGGGTATCCACAAGGTGAAAGTCAGGCATCCCACTGCGAGGGGCCGTTGTGGAGATTAAGCAAGCTATTGCCCAGAGTCGCAGAGTGTGAACCCGTGAGTCAAGGAGGCACCGAGGCGAGAATTATCGAGTCCGTGGAATTTTTAGCCCAAGACC
Source organism: Lissotriton helveticus (assembly GCF_964261635.1). Taxonomy (NCBI): domain Eukaryota; kingdom Metazoa; phylum Chordata; class Amphibia; order Caudata; family Salamandridae; genus Lissotriton; species Lissotriton helveticus. Next base: position 346,155,653 of record NC_136058.1, on the reverse strand, counting down.
CCGCTGAGGCGGGGAATTGAACCCAGGTCCAGGACTGATCTCAGCTTCCGGGTCTGCTGCCTCTAACCCCTGAGCCACACTTCTCCACCAAGCCAATTCTTTACTGGAAAGGAAACAAGCTTCCGGGGACCGGTTTCTGGCATTACAGCCGTCTTCGGCCCGGCTTGCTTGAATCCTGATGGTGCAGTGAGCAAGGGACTCACATCTGAGCATACCCTTCCACACTTGTGGTGGCCAAAACGATTCAAAAAGTGGGTGGTGATGGACAGAGTATCTGAATTAAGCAGAACACTCCTACCCAGTCAAAAGATCAGGGCTTGATCCATCACCGTTTTTTAGCTCACTGCACCATCCCAGTTCAGAATCTGGCTACATGCAAATTAGTCTGACCCTGGCCCAGTGCATCATGGGAACAGGGCAGACCAAACTACCAAGCCAATTCTTTACTGGAAAGGAAACAAGCTTCCGGGGACCGGTTTCTGGCATTACAGCCGTCTTCGGCCCGGCTTGCTTGAATCCTGATGGTGCAGTGAGCAAGGGACTCACATCTGAGCATACCCTTCCACACTTGTGGTGGCCAAAACGATTCAAAAAGTGGGTGGTGATGGACAGAGTTTCTGAATTAAGCAGAACACTCCTACCCAGTCAAAAGATCAGGGCTTGATCCATCACCGTTTTTTAGCTCACTGCACCATCCCAGTTCAGAACCTGGCTACATGCAAATGAGTCTGACCCTGGCCCAGTGCATCATGGGAACAGGGCAGACCAAACTACCAAGCCAATTCTTTACTGGAAAGGAAACAAGCTTCCGGGGACCGGTTTCTGGCATTACAGCCGTCTTCGGCCCGGCTTGCTTGAATCCTGATGGTGCAGTGAGCAAGGGACTCACATCTGAGCATACCCTTCCACACTTGTGGTGGCCAAAACGATTCAAAAAGTGGGTGGTGATGGACAGAGTATCTGAATTAAGCAGAACACTCCTACCCAGTAGAAATTCAAGGCGGGATGAATAGGTCATCTTTGAAACTTAACGGTTCATAGACGGACATTCTCCTCCTTGGCCAGAAAGGGCTCTCTCTCCCGCAGAACATCTGGCCCCCGGTTTTAGGCGTACCCCCTACTCCCAAGTCTGAGGTTAAAAGTCTGGGAATATGGATTGAAAAAGATCTGACCTTCGCGACACAAGCCACAAAAATCGCCGGGACTTGCTTTGGGCTCCTTAAAGCTATCAGAAAGATTCTGCCCCTGCTCCCTCCCATTTCCCAGAAATTAATAATCCAAGGCCTTATTATATCAAGGCTGGATTTTAGTAACGCCATTTATCTTGGCGCTCCCGAGGCAACTTTCAACAAACTGCAGAGAATCCAGAACACTGCAGCCAGGATTCTCACTAACACCCCGGCGAGATCCTCCGCTAAACCAGCCTTGAGGCAGCTCCACTGGCTCCCAGTGAGAGAGAGAGTGGCTTTCAAGTCTCTTTGCCTGTCACATAAAATCTTACAGGACAAAGGACCCCCTATTCTAAACAAATTCATCAGGCCCTATAAAGCCTTGAGAGCCCTTCGTTCGGACCATGAAAACCTAGTCACTATCCCTAGAGTGAAGAAGGTGCGTACGGGCGGACGGCGTTTCTCCGTCAATACGGGCCGTCTATGGAACTCCCTCCCCCGGGACCTTAGGATGGAACCTGACTACCTCCGTTTTAGGAAACGGCTCAAGACACACTTGTTCCCCTGATCTTCTTTCCCCCCCCCCCCCCCCCCCACCCTCCTGAGCCTCCCTCTGGTCAGATCGGATCTTAGCGCTGGGATACTTACGGGTGACTACGCGCTTTATAAAATCCAATAATAATAATAATAATAAATAACTAAAATATAAAACTTTGAAAGAACAAATCTAAAAAAAATGGTTGAAGTTTATATACATTAACAGTCTTACAAATTGGAAATACCTTTCTAGATCATAACAGCACCCTATCAAACATCTTATGACAAAATTAATAAGTAAAAAAACTTTAGCTCGCGGATTAATAAGTTTGAATTCAGATGATCGGGTAAAGAACTTTAATATCGGAACTTAACTTGAAGAACTTATTCCCCGATAAATATGCTAAGCTGGCGACAGCAACAATTTACTACGCCATATGTATTTAGAGTACGTGTGTTAAAGTCGGAATCTTTTAATTCAGAAACATCATCATTCCGTAAACTCGATGCACATCAACTTCAGAGCAGGTTTACGGGGTTCTTGTTATTAGCATGTGTTGACAATGTGCGCACTACAGCGTAAAGCATCCCATAACAAAGTTTCAGGGTCAGATGTCAATAACCTGTTCTCTTATTCTTGAATAAAAATAACAAATGAATGCAAAAATCAAACTAAAATTGTAAATTGTTTTTGAAGACAGTGGATTAAAAGTGCATGCGCCAGCCTGGAATCGAACCCGGGTCGCAAGAATGGGAATCTTGCATGATACCACTACACTACTGGCGCGGCTGATGATGATTGTCTACCTGCACTCTAGGAGACCTGCAGACTGGATCTGTATCTCACCGAGAGAAGTTTCCTTCATGGAGGCTTTTTAATTTGCAACATTCTTGAATGGAATTGCTTAATCTTACTTTTTCCAAAGAAAAGAAAGGGCTGTGAGCTCTGGCGGGAGCTTGTTTCTTGCTGACATGTACTTTGGAAGCTTCAAGGAGGTGCAGAGGGTGAAGGGCCCACAGTGCTTAATTTGTAAAATAAGAAGGTCCAGGACTCTGACCAGGAGGCCACTGCAGCTTGCACCACACCCATCGCCCCTGTCACTGCTGCCAAAAAACTACTAACCATCTCTCCCGCCTGCAAGTAATACAGTTCAGTTCATTCCAGCTCCTCAAAGATAAAGGCATGGCTTGGGAGGCAGGCATTAGTAACTTTTCATGTATATTGTAGTCATAAACAACCTTTGTTCTTCTCATCTCTAAATTAGACGAGCCGCCCATCATGTGGCAGAATGTCAATATTGTGGTGTTGACAATTAAGTGCCCTGCCGAGTACCGGAAACAAATTAAGTGCTGGTGCCGAGCTCCGGAAACCACAGGTGCAAATTAAGCACTGGCCCACCCAGAGCTCTGCACTGGAATCTGTGCCAATGGACGCCTGGGCCCGTATTACCAATGACTCGGTTAATTGGGTCTTAACTAGCACACCTGATAATTTGTGAAGATGAGAGGGATTATGGGGGGATAATGAGGTGCAATAAATACCCCACATTCACCGGGCCCTCCCCACTGAGCGCCGAGAGGCCTGAATGCAAGCTGCCAGTTAAACCCGGTCCCTGCCGAACCGCTGATCTCCTGTGCAGGGATTGGGATTATAAATGGGCGGGATTATCCCGAATGTAAGTCACTGGGTGCAATAAGGTTTGCGCATCAGATAACATTTTGGCAGGTCAAAAGTGCCAGGAGTTAACAGAGGGAAATGGGTCCGGTGTTTACCAGGGCACCTGGAATCTGGTGTGAAAAGCATCAAAATCCACGTTATTCCACACTGAAGGAGAAATACTTCCAATGGGTGTATTTTATGGCACCCGATTAATGTTGAACCCCGGGGCGTCAGAATTACTCTCTGTGGTCAATGCTGACATTCTCTCAGGCCACTCAGTAACAACCCCTAAAACTCTTGGTTCTGCTCAGGAGGGGGAGCACGGAGGTGGGGGTGGATGGGAAGGGTTTGCTGGAGAATCACTGGGGTCAAAGAAGAATGGCCCTGCTGTAAAAACCAGGTCAGGGACAATCAATATTTTCCCGGCGGTATCGCCTCTTTAACCCACAAAATATTAATCAATGAAGAGGCAGGCGCTGGAGACTGGAAAGCAGGAAACAAGGTTTATTCTCTCCGGAGGAGAACACATCAGTTCAGACAGCCAGTATCGTCACGAGGTGCTCTAACCGCATCTCTGAGGCCTGGCCTCTTATACACATTTTCATCATCTTTATTGCAGGTAACACATCTTTGTAATGCTTTGAAGTATGAAAGGACATCCTCTGAATCTCCCCTTCAGGCCCGTTCCCACACACATTTACAGTTGAATTCCCCACCCCGGTCACAACAGGTGATGATTATCGCGCAGCTGGACATTCCGCCGATTCACGGAATGCGGGGGTTTGATCGGATCTCATAGGGTGGGGGCTTTGATCAACTCGGGGGTCCTTTGATGAGGGAAGGTTCCTACTGTACGGGGGGGCAATAAACAGTATCTGCAGAGCTAGGTGTCGGCCTGGGAACGAGGAAGACAAACGGGCACACAGGAAAGGGGGTTTGTATCAAAGGGCCTGGGACCATGAAAGGAATGAAGGGAGGTGTCGCGCTGGGAACAGGATGGGGTTCTGAGGCAGAGCTGCGCTGAAGAGGGGTTTATGACCCAAGGCATGTGCGAGCGGGGGGTTGTCAGCGTGCGGGCTTTGTGAGGGCGAAGGGCTATGCTGGGGGCCAGTGGCGTGCAGAGGGTGGTTCTGATCGAGGCACCTAAAATGGCGGGTGCGCACAACAAAAAGTGTGGCATCAGGGGAAAAGGCAAGATGGCGCAGATAATGTTTACCAAACCGTACTAATTTTCCACAGTCCTCCCTTTAACATATCCAAGACATCTTGCTGGCCTATTTCCTATCCATGTCTACTGTGGTGGTCATAAGTAAAGAAGTAGGAACCCAGGTGAAGGAGCTATAAACACTACATTTAAAATCTTTCGTCTTAGGAGGCGGGTTTATCGATAAAAATTAGTTTGCAGGAAAGTCATAGTAATGCAATATCGGACAAAAACGATTCTGTAGTGAGAGCATTGAGTACATTTCATAGAAGCTTATAGTCATTCGGAATGTGAACTGATAGGTTATTACATATGTAAGTTCTGTTCATATTTGGTTGGAGTATAATCAATACAATGGTGGCTGGGAGAGAAATGAGACGTAGTAAAAACAATAATCAAGGGTGTCATTGTTCGAAGTTAGTGAGTTCTCAGCATTCTTTGTCATTTTCTGTTGGCACTGTGGAGCACCGGCGGTGGAGCTATGGGTCCAGCTCTATTCTAGGTCCCACGTCGCAGGGCATGACCTTTTCCTCCCTTTTCTGGTCAAAAAGGTCCTTTTCGCCCTGTGTCCTTTTGAGTCGATTGTCAAAAAGTTCAGGTGGAAGAAGTGTGTGTGTGTGAGTAGTCCTTAGGGAAGGTCGGAGAAAAAGGGGGATGGAGCAGGGCCAGATCGGGAACAGACCAGGGGGACGGAAAATTTCAGGTAGGCGGGCTCATGACCGAGTTCAGAGAGCGGGGACTTTTCGGCACACGTTGAACTTCGAGCAGGGGCATCAAGTCAGCCCTTTCCTCTCATTTTGTCGGAAACAGTGCCACGTCCTGCAACTCCTTACTGTCGCGGTCTCGCCTTGGCCAATGTCGCAGATGTTCCACGGTCTGTAGTCAGGCCGCGTGCTCCCACATCCGGTCTCTTTCTCCTCCGACAGTGGTACCCTTAAATGAGTTTGAAAAGACAGTCTTTAGAGAAGTGGCAGAGGAAGGTAATCACATAAGTCTATTTCTCTCCCAGCTCCAAGCAAATGAGAAACATCCGTTACATTGGGGTTCACAACCAACATATAAATAATTGATGATGGGCTTGTTGGATTTTCTATAACTTTCCTTCGTAACTATTTCTTTGGTGTTTGTTGGTGTTACATTCATTGTCGTGGTACGAGATCTGGTACCTTTTTATTGCATTTTGTTTATTACGGTTACGTCAGTTCTTCTGACAGAGACCCACCTTCCTAGTACGAGCCTTACAAAGTTATACCGTTCTCCAGGGCTTTATATTTCGCGAAGAAGTGCAACGTGCTATCACCATGGTCTGATAGGTATCTTTCTGAGGAATGAACATAGGCTAAACAATTTTCCATTCTATCAATGCATCCTACCTCTCAGCTAAACATTTTACTTTCAACAGGGTTCATTGCAACAATTTCTTCATTTCGGTCTAATCTTAACTTTGCAAACATCATTCTAGTTCCTACATAGCTTCTTATAACCCGACTACTTCATTAAAAACCGGGGTCTTATGGAGAACAACTAGGGACATAGCAAACTGTGGTGAGGGACTATCGTCTTGCTTTGTGTCATAAGGGCGTTATCTAGCAGAAGGCCACAGTTCAGTTGGTAAGCGTTCAGTGACATTTCTCGAATTCTAAACTCGGTAGCTTGCTTATCAACAAATCATTTCTAGGAACAACGGCTGGCCTGTGTTAGTCGTAAGTCGACCCCTTCTCTTACAACCGGGGGTGAGGGACATTTTTAAAAATCTCGTCTGGGGCAGCTGATACAAAACTGGGGGCGTTCTGGGAAGATGGGGATGTTTCGATCACCTTTACTGTTTGGGGATTGCGACAATTCGGGACGGGGAAGGTCGCGTTATCTGAGGCATTTTTTTATAGAAGCCACTGACGTGTAGTTCCCTTATTACGGGTCAGATTAGGGAACCTCAGTCGTCTTACCTGTCCTTTCCCTTATGGCCAATTCTCTGTTTCATCAATTTTTAGCAGAAAGGAGAGGTAGTGACACGGCATCAGGGTGATTTTATTTAGGACAATTTTTGTGCAAATACTTGCGGTATTTGGAGCCAATTGGGTGGTGCACTAGGAGTGGCGGTTTGCCAATTTAGGTGCTAGTCGTTCGGAAGAGTGGGAGTGTGGAGGAGGGAGAGGGAGAGAGAGAGAGAGAGAGAGAGAGAGAGAGAGAGAGAGAGAGAGAGAGAGAGATGTGCAACAATAGGCTAAATAGTACACGTGCGACATGGGGAGCGGCCGTGTATTAAGATAGGCTATTCAGCGCATTACACAACATGAAACATTACGGGTCTGTGTTAGAATTTCGAAAGCATGCAGTTTGGGACGGACGAGCATTAGGACGGGTACAGGGGACATGCATTGAGTAAAAAAAAGGGCACCATTGTGTCGCACTTCTTGCATTCTCGGTCTTTTGACCAGTTAAGTCAACGCTTCAGTCACACAAAAACATTTTCTCGTAGTTTCAGACATACGTGACACGTGCCCATTCACGCAACACGGCATAGTTTCAGACATACGTGACACGTGCCCATTCACGCAACACGGATTAGGGGTGACCGTGTTTTATCATATCATACAACTTATTGGCTCTTTCGTTACAAGAGCAGTTTGTGGGTGTGCTTAGGTGCCACCTTGCAGCGTTAGTCCGCTTCATGTATCAGACATGGCGAGGCTTCAGATCTTCACCATACCTCAGTCGTGATTCCAATGTAACCTGTAGAGGGAGAAAGAGAGGGGAAGGGAGGGGGACAACATTCGAGCATATCCAATGCATGGGTACGAAAGTCCTTTACTTACCTCGTACTCGTCTTATCTCCTCGGGATAGAACCCCTGGGGTCTTGGTTTCTGAAGCCAGGGGGGCAGTGTGTCCTTATAGGCCGTGTGTAGGGAAACGTTAAAAGATCAGAAGCACTTAGTGCGAGGTATCTAGTTGGTAAGTGTATCTAGCTATCGGGGTCCTTATATCTCTTTCAACGTTGTGATGTTCTAAGGCATATCAGTTCTTCGGCCAACTTTGTTCCCTAGTACCTTTAAGTACCGTACCTTTATAACATTCCATCATTTACACCGCTTCACTTTACCCATCCTCAGAAGTCGAGGTCCTTCTCCATGCGTTAGTTCCTAAGCCAGTCGCATACTTGGAGGCAGAGTATCGTGTCTTAGATTCGATCCTTCATCCGGGGCTGGGCAACCATCTTCTAATAACCTTAAAGAGAGAGCAAAGCAGGGTGCACAGAAAAACTCTCCCGCTGATCCCATATTTAAAAAAGCATGCAATACCTATTCATAGTTTGGAAAACCTTTATTTGCACAATCGTTCAGCATGTAGATATGAGGGTGTAATCGTATTTGGCCGGACATGGCGACGGCTGAAGCACGTACAGTAAAGGGGGGTATTTTGCAGCATTAAAAACATTAAAAAAAGGGTTTATTTAGTCATTTGCAGGAAACTAAAAAGGTCTATCAATAGGTGGGGGATCAAGGAGCATTCATTTCATAATTGGAAGCACGGTCAGGCTAGTTGCAATCAAATTTCCTATATGCATACCGTGGGCGTGTGTCACCAGCGAGGTGATGTATCGGCTACAATAATATCATAATAAATTGTACATTGAAAACAACATTTTTCACGGGGTTCTTTCACATGTTCGTCGAGTGAACCCTCCCTCGTTTTCGTCAAGTGTACAAAGGATCATATACATATCTCAGAATATCAAGTTTTATTAACTAAAAATACCACGAGGTGTTCATAAGTTCTCATTGACACCGGCGCCATTTTGGGCGGGGCTGGGTTAGTCCGGAAGTAGCATCAGGGACAAATGTTTCCTACAACCGGCGGTTGGACCAGAGTCCTTTTCGGCAGTTCAAAAACTCGTGCTAACAGAAGGGGTGGCTATATCGTGGTTATTTCGTTAGCGACCAAGGCAGTTGTCCCTCACCGGAAGCCTGCAGGGGCCGAGGGCTCCGGGGACTTTTGTAGAATCTTCAAGGCTGTGGAGATGCTGTCGGAGGTGGGGGCTCGTGCCCCGGTGGGCAAGCGTCCGAGTTACATTGCTGGTCAAAGTTACTCTAGCGGCCTAGACCCGCCTTCCAGGGGGCCCAGACGCCATTTTGAGGCCCTGCAGCAGCCGCCCTTCGTTGAGTCTGCAAGAGTGGAAGAGACCTTTTGGGGTGAAAGAAATGGAACTCCGTGTTGTGGAAGCAGGACATTCGGCTAGGGTGCAGCTGTGGTGCCCCCACCGGGGGGGCGAGGGAGACTCGTTCGCGCCGTCTCCCTCTTACGGACAATACATGATGGCCACTCTACATCCCGTGCTCCACAAGTCCCATGTCCTGTGCTGCGGAAGTATGGCCGCCTGCAGTGCATTTCCTGTGCTGCGGAAGTATGGCCACCTGCGGCGTATGTCCTGTACTGCGGAAGTATGGCCACCGTTGCATGTTCTGTGCTGCGCAAATATGGGCGCCACCGTTGCATGTTCTGTGCTGCGCAAGTATGGGCGCCGCTGTTGTATGTTCGGTGCTGCGCAAGTATGGGCGCCGCCTGGCTGAAGGATTTCGGCGCCGGGCCGGGGGCTGGGAAACCTCCTATCCGGGGAGGTGGGAGAGGCCCGTTCGCGTCGCCTCTCCCTCCCAGCCCAACCTGGACTAATTTCAGCGGAGGTATTTGTGATGGTCAGACTGGGGCTGGGAGCCTCCTATCCGAGGAGGTGGGAGAGGCCCGTTCGCGTCGCCTCTCCCTCCCAGCCCACCCCACGAAGAAGAGGATGGGACAGCCATTTCATGCCGGGCCCGTGGTGCCTCCTGGACATCCCACTGGTGATCCGATCGATGGCTGTCAGCAGGCCCCGCCCCACACGTGCTGTGTGGTTCACCTTCCGGATGGGCGTGACCGGTGACCTGCGGCATTTCGGGAACTTCCGGAGTGGGGGTAGGTATTTTGTTTGGACAGGCATGTCTGGGTAATGAGGGGTTGTCTATGCATGCCTGTAATTGCTCCTTTCTTTTTACAGAGTGGGGGGGCAGCAGAGAGTAATCAGTCCCATTGCACTCGAAGTTTGAGTTCATTAATGGAATGTATACTAATCTGTCCGAGACTACTCTGTGTATTGTTTCTGTAAGTTATCCGAAAAGGGTGGCTTTTCTTTTGTTTTGTGTTAGGGAACAGTAGCGGTAGTACAGGGTTCGCTACCGGGTAATTTAGAGCTAGACTGGGTTTCTTGTCTTAGCGTTGTTCGATCTAAATCGGCCTGGCGAAATCTGTGCCATCGGGCATAATCAAATGTGGTGGTTCTATCTGGCCTCTCCATGTCAGTCTGATTCATCTTTGTCTCGCGCCTTTTCCCTTTCTGCCGGCCTGTTATTCCTGTCGGCCCTCTGCTCCTACTCTCGTTCAGTAGAGTCGGGCATTGGGCTTTCCAGTGCCCGGCATATTTACAAAAAGCACATTGGTTTTGCCCTAAGTCTGGTCGTCCTGCGCGTAGTGTCGGGGGATTACTTTCGGGTCGTTGTGTCCTGGGGTTGTCCTGTCGATATATTCCTTTACCTACTCTGTCCTCGTCTCTTTTCTTTCGTTGCATTGCTTCTTTGCGCCACATACCGAGACTGTCGAGCATAATAGGCGTTGTCTTATTATTACGAAGGGCTATTTCTAACGTTTCTATTATATCAAGATCGAAGGATCCTATCAGTGGCCACTGTTTCTCTTGATTTTCTTTGGTATACCTATGCCACAGCTTACTATAGGCTATGGTAACTAATCCATAGTTTATGAACATGTCTTTATTAGGGGTGCCTTCCAGCGGAGCTAGATGGTCCACCTCTAATAAATGGTCCGGGCTGAACCAACTACCAACCAGTGGGGAGAAGACAGACATGACGGCTCGCAACGAGGACAAAAAGTCAGCACTGCCTATCTTATCACTGCGTGCAAAGACTAGACAGAATATTTCTATTCTACGTTGTTTGCAGGCAGTGAATACCTCATGAACCAATATCAAATAATCAATAAACAACCAGTGGGGAGAATAAGTAGGCCCGCAAAAGGTCTGCGTCCTCTACCCTTTCACTATCTGCAAAGGGGAACCTGTTCTTTCCTGTTTGCAGACAGAGAATCTCCAGAAAACAATCCGCGAACAGTAGTTCGGGGTAAAAACAATTAATCAGTGTGGGAGAGGGAAATCTCCCGAAAACAATTCGTGAACAAATAATCAATATCAGTGGGGGAGAAAGATAGGCACGCTGGCTGCGTTACCTATCCTTCACTGTTTGCAAAGAGAAAGAGCCTATTGTTTCTCCGTGTGCAGACAGTGAATCTCCAAATAAGTTAACAAAGAGTAATACTAGTATTTTCCGGTCAATTAAACAATCGTTTCGCAATTCGTCGTGTTTACACGACCTTACCCGGACCGTATGGACAGTTTCCTATCTTCCGAATCCAGCGCCCGATCGTCCTCTTTTCCTCGTATTCCTCGCGGCACTCCTGATGGTTCCCAGTCAGGACCGTAGATCACTCGAGAGAGGTCTGTTCGGAACTAGTGAAGTTCGGATGATCGGCTGCCAGACGAGGGTCTATTGGGCAAGAGCTCTCCCGATCGTTGCAGTCGTTCACTCTGTCGTCAGGACCTCTCCCACTGGATCCACGTGTCGCTGATGGGCCCCACGCTTGGGACGCCAATTGTAAAAACCAGGTCAGGGACAATCAATATTTGCCCGGCGGTATCACTTCTTTAACCCACAAAATATTAATCAATGAAGAGGCAGGCGCTGGAGACTGGAAAGCAGGAAACAAGGTTTATTCTCTCCGGAGGAGAACACATCAGTTCAGACAGCCAGTATCGTCACGAGGTGCTCTAACCGCATCTCTGAGGCCTGGCCTCTTATACACATTTTCATCATCTTTATTGCAGGTAACACATCTTTGTAATGCTTTGAAGTATGAAAGGACATCCTCTGAATCTCCCCTTCAGGCCCGTTCCCACAAACATTTACAGTTGAAGTCCCCACCCCGGTCACAACAGGTGATGATTATCGCGCAGCTGGACATTCCGCCGATTCACGGAATGCGGGGGTTTGATCGGATCTCATAGGGTGGGGGCTTTGATCAACTCGGGGGTCCTTTGATGAGGGAAGCTTCCTACTGTACGGGGGGGGCAATAAACAGTATCTGCAGAGCTAGGTGTCGGCCTGGGAACGAGGAAGACAAACGGGCACACAGGAAAGGGGGTTTGTATCAAAGGGCCTGGGACCATGAAAGGAATGAAGGGAGGTGTCGCGCTGGGAACAGGATGGGGTTCTGAGGCAGAGCTGCGCTGAAGAGGGGTTTATGACCCAAGGCATGTGCGAGCGGGGGGTTGTCAGCGTGCGGGCTTTGTGAGGGCGAAGGGCTATGCTGGGGGCCAGTGGCGTGCAGAGGGTGGTTCTGATCGAGGCACCTAAAATGGCGGGTGCGCACGACAAAAAGTGTGGCATCAGGGGAAAAGGCAAGATGGCGCAGATAATGTTTACCAAACCGTACTAATTTTCCACACTGCTGGTAGTTGCTTGTGCTTGTTTTCCATTCATTGCCCTTGGATCTATTGAAGTGGGGAGGGCTGGAGTGCGGTGAGTCTGCAGGCTGCAGAGATATCATAGGGGCCTCAGCCCCTAGTAGAAGCATCAGCTGCTTGGGTGAGCTATGGTGACCAGGTGAGATATGGCCCTACTGCTGTCCTGGTAGTTGCTTGTGCTTGTTTTCCTTTCCTTGCCCTTGGGTCTATTGAAGTGGGGGGCGGGGGCTGGAGTGCGGTGAGTCTGCTGGCTGCAGAGATATCATAGGGGCCTCAGCCCCTAGTAGAAGCATCAGCTGCTTGGGTGAGCTATGGTGACCAGGTGAGATATGGCCCTACTGCTGTCCTGGTAGTTGCTTGTGCTTGTTTTCCTTTCCTTGCCCTTGGATCCATTGAAGTGGGGAGGGCTGGAGTGCGGTGAGTCTGCAGGCTGCAGAGATATCATAGGGGCCTCAGCCCCTAGTAGAAGCATCAGCTGCTTGGGTGAGCTATGGTGACCAGGTGAGATATGGCCCTACTGCTGTCCTGCTGGTAGTTGCTTGTGCTTGTTTTCCTCTCCTTGCCCTTGGGTCTATTGAAGTGGGGGGCGGGGGCTGGAGGGCGGTGAGTCTGCAGGCTGCAGAGATATCATAGGGGCCTCAGCCCCTAGTAGAAGCATCAGCTGCTTGGGTGAGCTATGGTGACCTGGTGAGATATGGCCCTACTGCTGTCCTGCCGGTAGTTGCTTGTGCTTGTTTTCCTTTCCTTGCCCTTGGATCTATTGAAGTGGGGAGGGCTGGAGGGCGGTGAGTCTGCAGGCTGCAGAGATATCATAGGGGCCTCAGCCCCTAGTAGAAGCATCAGCTGCTTGGGTGAGCTATGGTGACCAGGTGAGATATGGCCCTACTGCTGTCCTGGTAGTTGCTTGTGCTTGTTTTCCTTTCCTTGCCCTTGGATCCATTGAAGTGGGGAGGGCTGGAGGGCGGCGAGTCTGCAGGCTGCAGAGATATCATAGGGGCCTCAGCCCCTAGTAGAAGCATCAGCTGCTTGGGTGTGCTGTGGTGACCTGGTGAGATATGGCCCTACTGCTGTCCTGGTAGTTGCTTGTGCTTGTTTTCCTCTCCTTGCCCTTGGGTCTATTGAAGTGGGGGGCGGGGGCTGGAGGGCGGTGAGTCTGCAGGCTGCAGAGATGTCATAGGGGCCTCAGCCCCCGGTATAAGCATCCAGTGCTTGGGTGAGCTATGGTGACCAGGTGAGATATGGCCCTACTGCTGTCCTGCTGGTAGTTGCTTGTGCTTGTTTTCCTTTCCTTGCCCTTGGGTCTATTGAAGTGGGGAGGGCTGGAGGGCGGTAAGTCTGCAGGCTGCATAGATATCATAGGGGCCTCAGCCCCTAGTAGAAGCATCAGCTGCTTGGGTGTGCTGTGGTGACCTGGTGAGATATGGCCCTACTGCTGTCCTGGTAGTTGCTTGTGCTTGTTTTCCTCTCCTTGCCCTTGGGTCTATTGAAGTGGGGGGCGGGGGCTGGAGGGCGGTGAGTCTGCAGGCTGTAGAGATGTCATAGGGGCCTCAGCCCCCGGTATAAACATCCAGTGCTTGGGTGAGCTATGGTGACCAGGTGAGATATGGCCCTACTGCTGTCCTGCTGGTAGTTGCTTGTGCTTGTTTTCCTTTCCTTGCCCTTGGGTCTATAGAAGTGGGGAGGGCTGGAGGGCGGTAAGTCTGCAGGCTGCAGAGATATCATAGGGGCCTCAGCCCCTAGTAGAAGCATCAGCTGCTTGGGTGTGCTGTGGTGACCAGGTGAGATATGGCCCTACTGCTGTCCTGGTAGTTGCTTGTGCTTGTTTACCTTTCCTTGCCCTTGGGTCTATTGAAGTGGGGGGCGGGGGCTGGAGGGCGGTGAGTCTGCAGGCTGCAGAGATGTCATAGGGGCCTCAGCCTCTAGTAGAAGCATCAGCTGCTTGGGTGAGCTATGGTGAAGATGGCCGCAAGGAGGGAGTGATTGGGACTAGCTCCGGACCTAGGGATCACTTTCAGTGTAAATCCCGTCCGGAGCGACCCCACCGAATGCCCCCCGCCAACCCCACCTGGTCCTAGACATCAACCGGCACGGAACGTCCAGCTGATCGAGAGAATCTGATCGAGAGATTCTTCCTGCCCCTCCCGTCAAGGAGGACCAGGCTCCCTGGCGCCATAGACCCTCGTCTACCGGAACCTCGCCCCGCTCCCCCACCGACAGCAGCAACCCTCCGGCAGTGAGCTGTCCCTTTCTCTCACCGGAGTAGCGTAAGGTGACGAGGCTCCCAGTGACGGCGCCGCCGGACGTCAGAGCGCGGATCATCAGGAGCAGTGCAGAGCCGCGTCATGAGGAACGGGGTAGCAGCGGAGGCTGAGGATCGCCTGTTCACGATGTTGGATCCGGTGAGTGACTAGCTTGCCCACGAAGGGCTGGGGGCCCCGCGCCGGTCTCAACGCTCCTTTCCCCCCGGAGCTGCCTGTCCCAAGATGGCCGCCAGCTCTAAAAAAAACGAGACCTCGAGGATCCCACTTGGCACATAAAGGCCCCCCGCCATTGTAGCCGGGGGAATTAAAATAAAAACAAAAGCAACGACCAACAAAGACGCCTCACCCAATGCCTCCACACTATCTACATCCACTTTGCGCACGCTAAGGGCCGCCTGATCCTAAGATGGCCGCCACTCGGGACACCAAATAAAAAAAAAAAAGGAAATCAGACTCGATTGAAGGCAACTTACCCAAAACTGCAATTCCTTGCAAAGGGGCAGAGGAGGCCCCTATTTACATCGTTTCCCTCCCAGTTAACCGAGCGAATTAAGTTAATTTAAGGAGCCAATTTTCCCTAGCGAAGGGTTCCTGGAAACCACTATCTACAACATCTATCATTCAAGTATTCTGTTGATCGCCCACCTCTGGGTAACTACAAACCTGCTAGACAACTAAGGAGGCCCCTATTTACAACGGCTACCTCCCATTTAACTTGGCGAACTAAATTTATTAAAGGAACCAATTTCCCCTAACGAAGGGACTCTGGAAACCCTATTTACAACATCTATCATTCTAGTACTCTGTTGATCACCCACCTTGGGTACTACAAATCTGCTAGACAATTTAGGAGTTTCCTTTCTCTAAGCACTCCATTGCGCAAGCACGACGCCCAGACCCAAGGAGATTAACGCAGATCCTCAGGGACACCCTCCCATACCCCCCATAACAGTTCAGCTCCCTCGCCCCTACCTAGAGTGGCCCCACCCCTCAGGTCCGCCTCCTAGTCTTCGCTTATTCCGGTACTGGACTAATAAAGAGCTTCTCCCTACCTACTACCACACCTGGCCCTCACTATGCCAGCTCGAAGCCACATACAGAATAGACATACGCTGATCCACTGAAGCACTGGACTCTGCCACTCACGTAAGCTCCAGCTCTCTCCACCCCTGCTAGGGCTGCCGGACGCCGACTCGGTTGCCACACCTAACCTAGGAAGGTGCAGTGTGGGCCCCAGTCCGAACTTCCTCCCTTCCGATTCTAAAACTCTATCCTCCCCCTCTGTTAACGCCGCTCTCAGTCCCCCAGCGGCCACACACCCCCTTGCTCCACCATAATGCCTCCGTCCTTGCGCCTAGACATACACCCCAGCCCTGCACTCAACCATTTATCTCCTCTTGGACGGAATACCTACGCCATTACCTTCCCACACAGCATCTCCTTCAAAGCCAAAAAACGCCTCAAACAGAATTTAATTAGACAACACCCTGAAACTCTTATCGTGGACACCTACCATTGCTCAACGAGAGGGCTGAGAAAAACAGACTTCATTTTCCATACCACCCGACCAGACGCGTGGGTCTCCACCTTTAACTCACTCCTTCCAGTGTCCAAAACCACCTTATCTGAACACTAACGATCTCCCCCCTGAACCAACAGTCCCTGACCGGAGACATCTCCATCTCCATCTTCAAGAATGGCACCATTCTAATCCAGGCGAAAGATGACAACCTCGATTTCTTCGACTCCCTCTTTCACACTCTTAAGACGGCCATGGCTCTCTACCCATTACATACACGCCCCACCACCCCCTGTGACCCTCGCTAAACTTCTATCCCGCAGAACATGCCCCATCCACCCCAACAATTCCCTCCCCTCACTCTTAATCATGTCAACAACCACCCGTCCTTCCGAGCCCCTCCCCCCTCTATCCCACAGCCCCAAGCGCCCGCCCCCCTCTCCCAAACATTCAGAACCCCCCCACCCCCCTCTCACCTACATCCCCAAACGTCCTCCCCCTTCTCCCAAACTTCCAGGACTCCCCCTCCCCCCCTACCCCGCCTACCTCCCTCCCCCCTCACCACGTCTCCCTCACCCCCTCAGGTTCTCAGTCCCCTCCCCTTAGAACTCACAAGCCCCCCGCCGTCTATGATTCACATCGCTCTGCGCGATCCCTCACTCCCACTGCTCACGCCATCCCCGTAGTGAAGACATCCACCTCCCCCAAAGAGACCGCAACCAACCTCCCTCCCTACCCCCCGCCCATCCGAACTCGAAACACCAATCAGATCCCCCATCTCGACTACACCCCCTAATAGTAACTCGCCCAGCAGCCCCTCCCACCACCCTGGCCTTGACCAAAAATTCACGAAAGCTAACTCCGTGCCTCCCTCTCTCGTCTCACTTCCTAACAGTATCTCGCCCCAAACCCGCTCTTCCTCACTAGTCCTCCCACAATCGAACTCCAACCTGGACCCGGTCCCCCCGTCACAGACCCCCCCATTCAATGTTCTGCTCCACGACCTATCCCACGCCAAACGCAAGTCCACCCACTCGCCCCCCTACTCCCCAGCACCAAAACTGACACAACGCCTGGACTTTCTAGAAGCCCAGATCGCGACTCTGATCTTCGGCCTGAAAGAAACCCTATCCTCCCTAGAGAAACTCCAGCCTCCCTCCCAGAACGTCCCTCCTCCTCACCTCCAGCCGCCTCCCGCCAAGACTGACTCTCATACACACACTGGGTCCAAGCCCCCCACAGGCTCCCAGCCTCTTCTCTCTAATCCCAGGACTGAGGCTCGAATCGACAGTCCTAGAAGAACGGCTCCCTCCCTTTCGCCACAGGAAGTGACCTCCCTCATCGCCTCCTATGAAACCCCGCCTATTCAGCCAGCTCAAATAATGCCCCCTGACCACCCTCCCTTCTCCTCAATTCAAGTCATCACTGGAGTGGGAAGGGACCCGTCACGTCGTAAAACTGCCAGACCACCACCCTATCTCTCCTCCTTACCCAGAGCTACCTCTGTCAATCATATCTCACAGGATGACTCCCAAATAAACTGTATGCTCATCAATTGCAGATCCGCCGTCAAACATGCAACAGAAATAGCCGAAACCATCCTCTCCCATGACCGGGATGTAGAATTCATCACTGAAACATGGCTTAACACTCTATCCAGCCCCATCCTGGACACGCTGGTGCCGCCCGGTTTCTCAATTATACGCAAAGACAGGCCCATTCACAAAGGTGGCGGAATAGCTATTATCCATAAAAGCGACCTCTCCATCACTGAAGCTCCTTCCGTCATTTACAACTCCTTTGAATCCCTCTCTGGTGGAGGAGTGTGGCTCACTGATTAGAGCGGCAGACCCTGATGCAGAGGTCTGGCCTGGGACCAGGGTTCAATTCCCGACGCGGCAGGGTCCTGAGCCCAAAAATGTCCACAGACTTGATAATTCTCGCCTCGGTGCCTATTCTAATCATGGGGTCCCACGCTGCAACTCTGGGCAATAGTTGCTTAATCTCCACTACAGCGGCCCACCCGCTGTGGGATGCCTGGCTTTCGCCCTGGGGATACCCAGTAGGGGTTATCTCACAGGGAAAAACCAGGACGGGTTCCCAAGGCAAGCGCCTTGATGCCTTCGGGTGATACGTGCGCTATATAAGTCGCAATACATTTACATACATTTACCTCTCGGTCAACATCATCTCTCCTCATCATCATCCTACACTCCAATGCCTTCTCCTCTACCATCCCCCGGGCAACACCTCTGAATTTGGTGCTCAGCTGACGGATCTGATCACGCAAACCGCTCTCAACAGTGATTTCAGTATAATTCTGGGTGACTTCAACCTAAGATGGAATGTATCAAAAACACGCTCATTCAATCCCTCAACACCCTTATACATGACCATGACTTGACCCAGCACTGCACAGAGGAAACCCACCACAGAGGAGCAACCCTGGATGCTATCATCGCAGATAGAAAGACAATTTCAATTGACCACATCATCCCAGTAGACTGGTCAGACCATCACGCCATCCTCTTTCATATCAAGCACCCGGCGCTTTCCGTCCCTCCCACTCAAACCTCCCCCAAGTGGATCAGAAACTTATCGAGAGTACCTCTTGACAAGCTAGAAAAGGGCCTCAGCTCACTCCTCCCGATCACGACAGAACCCCTTTCAACCACAGAACTCACCTCGCTCTACCATTCCAACTTGGAGCTCGTCTTAGACCAGCTGGCACCAAGGAAACTAAAAAAACAAAGAAACATCCCCTCCAGATCTTGGTTCTCCACTGACATTAACGAAGAAAGAAGACACCTAAGATACATGGAAAGATCCTGGAGGTCCAACCCCTCCTCACGCAACTGGGACCAGCTCAAGGCAGCCCGCAAAAGCTACTACAACCATATCAAGAACAAAAAGTCGTCCTTCTTTTGTGCGGCCCTTGATAATGCCAAAAACCGCCCCAAAGAACTTTTCAACATCATCAAGAACCAAACCTCCATTCCGGTAACAAGAGACATGGTGGCGTCCAAATCCCAATGTGACGACTTTGCCAGCTTCTTCAACGAACAAATCGCGAAAATTGACCGATCTCTCGGCACATTGCCCGCAGACCACCTCGCTACAACTTCCCATTTAAGACCAACAATCACATCCACTCGCTGGTCCTCCTTCAAACCTATCCAGGTTGAATTGATAAGTAAGCTCATAGCCACCGCCAAACCCTCAAACCACTCTCTGGACCAGCTTCCCCCGAGAGTGACCAAAGACTTGAAGCTCACTCTAGCCCCTATCTGGGCCAAGATCATCAACAGCTCTCTGAGCGAGGGCTCCATCCCGGACTGCCTTAAAATAGGTCAAGTCACGCCTCTACTAAAAAAAACGGGCCTTGACCTACAGGATATGAATACCTTCAGACCAGTCTCGTACCTTCCACTATTATCCAAAATCTTGGAAAGATGTGTGCTGTCGCAACTTTCCCAGCACTTAGAGAACACGAAGCTTCTCGACCCACATCAATCAGGGTTCAGAAAAGGCTGCAGTACTGAAACCGCAATACTTAACGTCCTGGACGATCTTCACATGTCGCTCGACTCCAACCAATGCAGCCTTCTCATCCTCTTAGACCTTTCGGCTGCATTTGACACAGTCGATCATGCCCTACTAATCAATGTCCTAAAGGAGAGAGCAGGCCTCGAAAAGACTGTCCTAAAATGGTTCTCCTCCTTTCTCATCAACCGCACACAAAGAATAAAAATGAATAGCTGCGAGTCAGACATTCTTCCCATCAGCAGAGGAGTTCCTCAAGGGTCTGTACTCTCTCCTCAACTCTTCAACATCTACATGGAGCCCCTCACGTCAATTCTAAGGAAAGCTAACATCCCCTTCCACCTTTATGCGGACGACACGCAACTCTATCTGGAAACCACATCGATCTCGGACATCCACAGACTGAACCACACACTTACCGAAGTTCAGCTCTGGCTCTCTTCCAACCACCTTAAACTCAATGAGGAAAAAACTGAAGTGCTCCTCATCTCTAACAAAGAAGAAAACCCCCAAATTCTTGAATGGCTCAAAGCCTTAAACGGCCTGAATGTGCTGCTTGTTCCATCGAACTCAATAAAATCCCTAGGGATCACCGTTGACCCCAAACTGGATATAAAAGAACACATCTCAAAAACTGCCAAAAGTGCCTTCCTGAACCTGAAATTGCTCTACAAACTAAAACCATTTCTCCCCACAAAAGACTTGAAACAGGCCACGCAGGCTCTGGTTCTCTCCAGAATTGACTACGGCATTGCCACTCTGACTGGAACAGCCAAATCTCACCTGCGTCCTCTGACCTCTACCCTAAATGCCGCTGCAAGAAGGATCACGGGAACAAAGAAATATGATCACATCACCCCAGCTCTGAAGGATCTGAAGTGGCTCCCTATTGACCAACGAGCTAGCTTCCGCACAGCTTGCCTCACTCATAAAGCCCTGCATACAGGCAAACCGGAATACCTGGCCAACAAGCTCAAAAGGGCCAGGCAGTCTAGAAACCTCAGAACTCCAACACGCTCCTACTCATTCCTCTGAAATCCCAGAAACTCTCTACATCTAGCAAATCCTTTGCGGGCAATGCCCCTAAGATATGGAACTCCATCCCCCCACACATCAGAACGACCGCATCCTTCCCGAAATTCAAGAAGCTACTCAAAGTCCTCTTCCTTGAGCGCCCCGGAAACAACTAGATCTCAACCTAGACTTTATAGTTCCATGTTCTCGTTCACCCCAGAGCTATTGACTTGCCTACGACTCTCCGCCCTGTTTCACGCCTGGCTGCTATTGTATAGACTGTACTCACTCCTGTGCTCATTGCCTTGCTTTTTGTCCGCATTATCTGTCTAAACGCCTTTATTCTTGCTGTGAAGCGCTCTGATACCCTCGGGTCCAGCCAGCGCTATACAAAACTTTAATAAATAAATAAATGGTGACCAGGTGAGATATGGCCCTACTGCTGTCCTGCTGGTAGTTGCTTGTGCTTGTTTTCCTCTCCTTGCCCTTGGGTCTATTGAAGTGGTGAGTAAGCATGAGCGTAAAATCCGTTCCGCTCGCGGATTTTGCGGATTTTCGGCAAATTCGCAATCCGCGAACTCTTGCGAACTTGCCGAAAATTAGTAAAATCCGTGCGAAGCGGATTTTTTGCTTGGTCGCACTTGCCAACTAGAATACTATACAATTTCGCGGGAGTAAACACTTGCGAACACGTAGATGCGGCGGGCAGCGACAATCTCGCAATTGCGAGATTGCAAAATTAGCAATTTCGCACAAGAAATCCACCAGCAGGCAGCATAAACCTTGAAAATTATGATTTTTATCAGAATAACTCCTCAGGTTGACATTTGCCTGTACTTTTTCTTAGCAAGGAGTCCATTTTGGGGGGTGGGGGGGTGGGAGGAAGGAAGTGCCCCACAGTCTCCAACTTCCTGTTCCTGTCCAGCATGCTCCTCCCAGTGCTTTCTTCATGTGCTGGTCACTTTGATTTGGATCTTGACCTGGAAGGATTACTTTTTGTGGATGCTGCTGGATATTTGGATTTTTGCAAAACTGAAAGCACTCAGCAGGTGCAAAAGTTCAATCTTATCATTAGTAACCATTCCCTGTAGTGCCTGGAAGGATTACTTTTTGTGGATGCTGCTGGATATTTGGATTTTTGCAAAACTGAAAGCACTCAGCAGGTGCAAAAGTTCAATCTTATCATTAGTAACCATTCCCTGTAGTGCTTCCTGATGGGCCCCTTTAGAGTTCAGTTGCCTACTTGCAACTATTCTATGACCCTGCTCTGACCCTCACAGCAGGCTCATAGAATAGCTACAAGTATACAACAAAGGTCCTGTTAAAAAAAATTACACTGCAACAGAAAGCAATTACAGACAAAACTGAAGGCACTCAGCAGGTGCAAAAGTTCAATCTTATCATTAGTAACCATTCCCTGTAGTGCTTCCTGAGGGGCCCCTTCAGAGTTCAGTTGCCTACTTGCAACAATTCTATGACCCTGCTCTGACCCTCACAGCAGGCTCAGAGAATAGCTACAAGTAGGCCACAAAGGTCCTGTGAAAAAAATTGCACTGCAACAGAAAGCAAATTACAGATAAGGAAGCAGGTGCGAGCCAGACTGGAAGTTTAAATTTAGTGACACATTAATCAACCCCAAATGAATTCATGTCAGTTGAAGCAGGGCAGGTGTGCTTGCTTTTTTTCACCCCCATAATCTACACTGATAAACCAACCAGAGGGTGGCAGTGATGTACCAGAGGGTGGCAGTGGTGAAACAGAGGGTGCTGTGAACCTGTGATGATGAACCAGACGTAGAAACAACATAGTCGCGGCTGTTGCGAGCCGACAAGTAAGTTCGCAATTGCGAACTGGTACACAACCCTCGCGAACTGGCAGAAACCCTTGCGAACACAAAAAAAATCCGCAAATTCGCGAGAGTTCACGGATTTTGCGGATTGCGAATCCGTAAATACGCAAGTTCGCGCATTGCCAATTCGCAAAATACGCCCATGCTTAGTGGTGAGGGCTGGAGGGCGGTGAGTCTACAGGCTGCAGAGATGTCATAGGGGCCTCAGCCCCCGGTATAAGCATCCAGTGCTTGGGTGAGCTATGGTTACCAGGTGAGATATGACCCTACTGCTGTCCTGCTGGTAGTTGCTTGTGCTTGTTTTCCTTTCCTTGCCCTTGGGTCTATTGAAGTGGGGAGGGCTGGAGGGTGGTGAGTCTGCAGGCTGCAGAGATGTCATAGGGGCCTCAGCCCCTAGTAGAAGCATCATCTGCTTGGGTGTTGCTATGGTGACCAGGTGAGATATGGCCCCAGACAGCATTGACAGAGTGACAGTGATGGCAGACATTTCTCCACAGAGGATCTCACTGGACTGGAGAAGACACTCGGGCGCGGTCCCCCACTTATGAAGTTGACAGGGCACAGAGCACCCCAAGAAGGCGAGGGCAGGAGGCGGCGGGTGTATTTTGCACCTGAGGGGGTCTCTGGAGGGGAGCTGGTCTTGGACTCCGGACTCATTTCTGTCACAGATGAGCGAGGCTGCCGGACATGACCCCCAACATTCGTCCATCCCCCAGAGTCTTTCCACTGGAGTCCACTCACGGTCTAACGACCCCCTGGTGAAGCTCCCCCGCTCTACCTGTGCAGGTCAGTGGTGGCAAGGCTGGTTGTAGCCCTGTATCCTTTGTCCCACCACATCCAGCCAGCTGTTTCCCCACATCAGGCACCTGTGGTTTGGGGCCTTGTCTGGTCCAGTGAAATGAAGGGATAGAGAGAAGCGTACAAGTCAAGTCAAATAGTCTATAATGAGTGTATCTTATACAACAATAAATGATTACATGAAGCAATAAACACAGTAGGCATATTAAAAAGATGAAAAAGTCATGAGATTGAATACGGTCCTCGTGCTCATCAGGTAAAGTGTTCCTGATCCTCAAAACTCTGTTTACAAAACTTAAAACCACAGCGCAGATGGGTAAAGTTTGCAAGGACTGTAAATATAACAGAGCAGGTCTAAACTGTTTAAAATGCAACACAACTTGCTTTCAGAAAACGAGGTCTCTGAGATTTATAACATTTACAAGAAATCTAGATATAATGTGTGGTGTATATGATATGTCACCATAAAATGGACTGTGCTTACAACAGAACTAGTTACAATACAGCATTGGTCGCTATTTAGAAGCTGAGATAGAACTGCAAGTTATGATATGAAGGAATGAATGCGTGGGCTGCAGCTGAGGTATTAGCCAATTCTCTTTGCTTCCTGGTCTCACGTGCCAATCCTTGCAATTTCTGCTTAAGTTCGAGTTTTGTGATTTTTGCAACTGTGAATAAATACTGTTCTGTATTGCCCAAGCCTCATCCTCAACTTCTGCAGCTCAATGTAATAAATTCTAACCAAGGGATTGCGTGCGTGAAATCCAGCGACAGACAATGAACAATGAATTTACAATAGGTTCAGGTGTGGGCCAGGTTGAGGCCACAGGTGCATCGGCCCTGGTTTAATGATATCTTCAAAGCCCCCCCTTCTCTGTCCGCACCTGCCTCCTCGTGTTTATGGGGGGAGTTCACGTGGCTGCAAAGTGGGGGTTTAATTAACACCTACAATGTCGATCAGTACCTCTCAGTAACAATGCACCGACCTGTCATTCTCAGTGGCGCACAGTGACGCCTCCACAGTGGCCGAAATAGCTCAGTTGGGAGAGCGTTAGACTGAAGATCTAAAGGTCCCTGGTTCGATCCCGGTTTTCGGCAGATGTTGTCTTTTTTCCTTCCTTGGTATTTATAATTTCCTCCGCACGTCGCACATTCTTTTCTGGCTGTTTTTGCCTCATCCTCCTGTCCCTCTCCCCTTTCATTCTTCTTTCTCCTTTTCCCGCCCTCCCTCGTGTCCTCCCTGCTTCCTCGCCTCATTCCCACCTGTGGACTCTTCCTCACCCCGGGCACTGCAAGGAATGTTTGATGCTTTGTCTTCTATGCGCGGCTGTCACTCCTTCTGCCTCAGAACCTGGGGGATTTTAAACATCCCCAGAACAGGGCATCCAGTGCCCCCTCCCTCCCTCCCGTGTTATCTTTCTTGTTCTCTCCACTGCTGCAGCTCTCCAGAGAGGGGTGTTATCAATAAGTACAAGTGTGCCCGTTTTGTATTCTTCTTTATCCTTGTTTCACTCCCCTCCTCCCTCAGCTCCTTCCTCAGCTCCGTCTGATGATGCTCTTCGCTTTGCTCCTGGGCTTAGTAGCTCCATTTCCTCTGGTTCCGGGACTTTTAAGTATCTCCATAGGTCGCTGGGGTCCTCAAAGAGTTTGCTTCCATGTCTGTCCGTTATCCTCATTCTGGACGGGCCAGCGAAGGTGAAGGTGATGTTGTTTCTGCGCAGCTGATCTCGTAGGGCTAGGAAGCCTTTCCTTACTTCAACTGTGATTTTTGAAAAGTCTTGAGTGATTGTCACCTTCTTGCCATTGATCAACATTGGCTGGCCTTTCCTAGCTACAGCGAATATGGCGTCTGTATGGTTGGCTCGTAAGGGCTTGCAGATTATTGGTCTCGGGATGTTGCTGTTTGCCGGTTTCTTAGCTGGGATGCGGTAGGCTTTTTCGATCGCGAAAGCCCTGTCGAAGCTAAGGCCGGTAAGCTTCGGAATTATGGGCTCCAGCATCAGGGCGCACGCGCCGGGGGTGTCTTCTTCCTCTTCGGGGACTCCCAGCAGTCTGACGTTACCTTTGCGGCATCTGTCCTCCTGTTCCGCCATTGCTCTTTGTAGTGTTGAGGCTCTCCTTATCACTAAACCCAGGTCTTTATGCATTGACCCTGTGTGGCCTTCGAAATGGCTCACTCTTTTCTCCGCTTCATCTATCCTTCCGTTGGCTCTGCTTTGCTCGGCTCTTATTGCTATCAGCTCCATTTGGATACTGTCCGCGGTCTTTTTTGTGGCCTTTGTTAGATCGTTGCCTTCCGTGATTTTCCTCAGTAGTGTGTCTAGCGTAATCGTTTCGCTGCCTTGGCCGTTTTGTTTCTTTGCTGGTGAGTCAGGGGTGTCATTCTTGCTCTTTTTGGGGTCGTTTGTAATCTTCTTGTCGTCTCTCCCCGACATGGTGTCAAAACCTCTTCTGACCTGGTGTGTCAGAAGTCTTCCTTCTTTTTGTTGTTGTTTGGTTGGTTCTGCCTTTGTGCCTTTTGCTTCTTTGGTGGTTTGGTTGCTGAGTGGGGGCAGGGTACTTCCTCTGAACCTGCACGGCCCCTTAATGACGCGGGTCCTGGCCTTCGCCCTCGCCAGCCTTTTGCGCTTGTGTATCCTTGCTATGCCTCTTGTCGCTTGACCTCCTCCGCGGCACTCTCGCTCGTTTTATCGGTTGTCTGGGCTCACTTCTGTGTCTATTTCGCGCCGTGCTGGTCGGGGGGGGGCGGTGTGCGCTGTCTCGTGTTGGCTGGATTGTCTAGGCTAGCTTGTTGTCTGCGCGCCCTCCCTTCCTGCAGTTTCCTGTCTTGGGCTATCGTGAGTTCCACACCCTCATGCAGTTACCCTTATCAGTGCCTCCTGTGTCCCCAGCCGGCTATTTCATGCGGCCGTTTGTTGCAGTGGACTTGCAAAGTTCTTTGCCTTTCGTGATCGCCTGCAGACTTCCGAGTTCCTCCCCCTCGGGGTGCCGCTGTGTTTGTTTGCTGTTTCCCTTGTTGTTTTCGGTTGTTGCTATGTTAAGATGGCCGCCTCTCTCTTTTCTCCAAGATGGCCACCGTGGTGTCGACGCTCGGCTGTTTCCCTACTTGGGGTAGATCTTGCTTAGCACCTTATTTGAGCATCACAGCTTCGTTCACTTGCTGCATATAGAAGAAAAGGCCCCCGCACCTCTCTACCCTTGTCAAAGAGGCCGCTATGTTCGCCTTCTGTCCCCCGTAGCTGTCGCCTTAACTTGTGTTTTGGTAAGATGGCCACCCCTTACTTCTCCGCCTATGCCAAGATGGCCGCCGCTTACTTCTTATGGCTTGCGCTGGGCGTTGGGGCAGAACTTGCTAGGCGCCTTGGGTGAACGCCGCCGCTTCACTCACCAGCTGCGTGAAAGGAAGGCTGCCCCCCACGCTTCTCTGCCTTGTCAGATTGGCCGCTACGTTCGCCTTCTGCCCCCGTAACTGTCGCCGTTATTTGTGTATTTGGTAAGATGGCCGTCCCTTACTTCTTCGCCTTTGCCAAGATGGCCTCCGCTTAATTCTTTTGGCTCACTGGGCGTTGGGTAGATCTTGCCTTGCGCCTTGGGGGGAAAAACCGCCGCTTCGTTTACCAGCTGCGTGAGGGAAACAACCGCCCTGGCGTTTCTCCGCTTTTGTCAAATTGGCCACTGCGTTCACTTTACTGTCGCCGCTACTGTTGCCGTTATTTGTGCTTTGGTGAGCTGGCTGTCTCTTACTTCTTGCCTTCACCAATATGGCCGCCGTTTACTCCTTGCCAAATGTCTATCTTTGTAGTAGGAGAGGTTGCGGGTTTGGCCGCCCGCTTCGCGCTAAGCGTCGGGGTTGCTTTTCGCCTGGGGTGCTCCTACTTGGATGCCGCTTCCCAGCTGCGGCGTTGGTTCTGCCTGTCGCCTCTCGTGTTCACCTCTCCTCCTCCGTGGTCATGCTGCCATCTTGTGCTCCTTCTTTCTCATGCCCCGTTTGATTTCTTCTCCGCTGTTGCCTCGTTCTTTCCCCTTTCAGTCTTGTGAGCCCCGCGCTGGGTGCCTCTTGTGTTCCTACACGCCCTCGTTGCTTTTGTTGTTGTTTTCCTGCAAAAACCTTGTGAGACTATGCCCCCGACCTAAAGCCGCAACAGAAACTACTTGCACGCACTGACAATCAAGAGAACTTAAGTAGAGCAAACTCTAGAGCCAAGCTAGGCGCTACACGAAATAAACTACCTCAGACAACGCACATTGGTGCACGCACATAGACACAACCGCATCTACCTCCACAGGGGAAAGGGAGCAGCTGCGGCCTACCAAGAAGAAGACAACCAGCTATATCTTTTTCAAAACCCTGTAACCCAGACCGATTCAGAAGAACAAACGAGAGACACTAACCGAACTAAGTGTGCCAACACTATGCAAAGACACAAGGGCAAGAGCGCTACACCTTCCCAACAGACAGAGACTTGGGGGGGAGAGAGCGGGAGGGCCTTTGCTGTCGCACACCCACAATTCCATAGGCAGAGGGTGGGGGGGAGGGAGGGAGGGGGGAGAACGAGGGAGAAGGAGGGGACAAGTAGACCGAAAAGCGAATGGTACAGTACGTAAATGTATAACTAGACTATATTTTTCTTCATATATCTTTTTCCCACCTATCACCGCACATCCAACACGCCAGTCCTCGGGGGAGGCTCTTAGGAAGATCCAAGGAAGACCAAAAAAACATTCAGCAATGCATCTAGTGAAGAACACGGAAGACAGCGACAACACCAGACCACCATGAATAACACACCAAAAGCCAAACTAACCACAAACCTCAAGGTGGTATCCATGAACATAAAAGGCCTCAACCATCCAATCAAACGGAGGAAAATACTAGACCACCTAGCCAAACTGAAAGGCGACATCTACACACTGCAAGAAACCAAGCTCACAGAAGAAGAAGCAAAGCTCTTGAAAGCAAGGTGGATCGGGGAGGTCTTCTGCTCGCCGGCAAATGGGAAGAAACGAGGTGTAATCACCATACTGAGCAAGAAAGCTAACCTGACCCTGAAAAACTCAAGCACAGATGAGGAAGGGCGAGTACTAATAACGAGCCTACTGAGAGGAGAAGAACAGATACATATAGCCAACATTTACGGGCCAAACTCCGAGGATAAGAAATTCTGGCAGGAAGTGGAAACGATGCTCTCCGACATTCCTCAAGAAGACCTCTTGCTGGTAGCAGGTGACATGAACAGGGTAATGGACCAGGCAACGGACAGACACCCACATAGAATAAGCCACGAATCTCAAAACACCAACACCCTGAAGGACCTGTGCACCAAACTACACCTTGCTGACCCATGGAGGCTACAAAATCCAAGTGCACGTGAATACACATTTTACTCGCATCCACATAACTCCTACAGTAGGATAGACTACATACTGATGTCTAATACCCACACACACCTAATCGACCACACAGAAATCGCGCCAATAACCATC
Source organism: Lissotriton helveticus (assembly GCF_964261635.1). Lineage (NCBI taxonomy): Eukaryota > Metazoa > Chordata > Amphibia > Caudata > Salamandridae > Lissotriton > Lissotriton helveticus. Next base: position 346,127,050 of record NC_136058.1, on the reverse strand, counting down.
TCTGACCATGCACACATCACACTATCACTACATGGAAGACACAACGAGAGGCCAACGAGAAGATGGCGGCTAAATGACGACATCCTACAGAACAAAGACAACGTGAAGTTCGAATAATCGAATACCTAGAATACAACGACAACGATGAAGTAGGGAAAAGCACCATCTGGGTCGCCCTCAAAGCTACGCTAAGAGGGAAAATTATCAACATCAAAGCAAGAATGAACCGTGGCAGGAACAAGAAGATCAGCGAACTGGAGGAGGTAATAACACAACTGGAGAGAGGGCACTGCGCCAACATAACGGACAAGAATACCCTGACCACACTAACAAAGAAGAAATATGAGCTGAACAAAATTCTAAGTAAAAGAGCCGGCACATGGCTGAATAAGTTCAAATCCATAAACTTATGTGCTGCCAACAAGGCGGGGAAACAACTGGCATCATACCTAAAAGCAAAACAGAGGCAACACACAATCGCGGCCATAACAGACAAAACGAATAGGTCCCAAACGACGAACAAAGGTATACTCGAGGTATTCAGGCAGTTCTACCAGGAACTATACACCGAGGACAAGAACCTTAAAGCAGACGGCGGCACAGCCATGCTCAACGACACCACTCTGCCAGAACTCACTCCAGACGAAAGAACATCACTTGAAGTGGACATTGCGGACACAGAAATAGAAATAGCCATCAACCAGCTCAAACCGTACAAGGCACCAGGTCCGGACGGATACACGGCAAAGTTCTACAAGATTTTCAGCCAACAACTAAAACCACTAATGGCGGAAACATACACTCACTGCATACAAAGAGGCAAGATGACTGAGTCCATGGGCGAAGCGAATATCACAATAATCCCCAAGGAGGGGAAGGACCCACAATACCCGCAGAACTACAGACCGATCTCGCTCATAAATGTTGACTGTAAGATATACGTGAAGATACTGGCCAATCGACTGAACAAGGTTCTGCCAAACCTGATCCACAACTCGCAAGTAGGATACATCAAAAACAGACTATCGCAAGACAACACAAGACTGCTGTGCCATCTCATCAACCACACTACACACAGCAACAAACAGGCGGTGATGATAGCACTAGACGCGGAAGAAGCGTTTGACAGAGTCTCCTGGCCATTCCTAAACAACTGTATGAGTAGGTTCGGACTAAGGACCAAATACAGATCGATGGTGATGGCAATGTACAACGAACCAAAAGCAAAAGTGGTAGTAAATGGAAGCACATCGGAAACACTCACATTGGGTAGAGGCACCAGGCAAGGCTGCCCCCTCTCACCGGGCCTCCTCCTTCTAGCACTAGAACCTCTACTAGCCGGAATAAGACACAATAAAGAAATAGCAGGCGTCAAAATCAAAGAAAAAACCGTCAAACTGGCAGCATACGCGGACGACATCCTCATCACAACTACTAACCCGTCAACGTCAATAACAGCACTCATGCACACAATAGGAGAATACGCTGAAGCCTCGGGATACAAGCTCAACAAAGACAAATCAGAATGTAAGCCAATGAACATCCACACCACCAGAGAGGTGCTTGGTGACTCAGGACTGACATGGCAGACGAAACCACTCAAATACCTTGGCCTGCTTTTCGGGAGAGACCTAATGTCAGGCGTGCAACCACAAGAGTCCATGTTTTTTCCGTCTTGAAGATGACTAGTCCCAATTCCTTCGAGAACTAACAAGCGTGACAAGGAATTCAACACTTGACACAACCTGTTAGCCACTAAAGGGAAGGGGAAGTAGAAGAGAAACAAACAACAAAACACAGGATCTCTTCTTGAGATGAGTGTCTCTGTTTCTCCTGAAGTATTCTGGGCTTTCTCTATGCAGTTGCTGTCCTTGAATGCAGTAGCTGTATTTAATCACCCAACAAGATTAACACTAATTGAATACAATACAATCACAATGCTCAGAAAATATATACTCTATTAATTAACAGAATACATACCAACACTAAGAAAAGCCCATTCCTATACTTCGAAATTGACAAGGTTTAAGGATTTTCATACAATATTATGTCACCTTTGAAATTAAAACACAAGAGTCAAAAGATTTGCATTTACATGAAATTTAGCGCAGAACCAGTCAACTTGTTAGTATAACTTAACTAAACTTTCATGCATACAACGGTACCTTACCTTGCATTCTAATTCTTTGGCCTTTAATGGGGGTTCTGTAAGTTAAAAAAAACAAGAGAGTGCAAAACAAAAGAAGGCACCTAGAACCCAATGACTCTATAATTACAAGTAAACAGCTGTGAGTACAATTCTAGCAGTTGAATGTCACTCCTTCTTATATTCACACTTAGTATATGTTCACACTTAGTATAGTAACAATAATGTCCTGCAATAACTGTAAAGTCTTAGAAGCAAAGTTCTCTTATTTCAAAAAAGGCGGTCTTTGAATAGCTTTCTTTGCATTTAAATAACATTGCTCGAAATTTGCTTTTGCCAAAGTTTGTTTTCTTTTTTCTTGCAAATATTGAATAGTCTTACTGTTTTTTCAGGAGGCCGGAAGTTCGTGATGCGGGGACCGAAATAAGGAAGAACGGGTCCGACCTGAATAGTGCTCCGATGAAGAAACCGGAAGTCGGGCCTTCTGATGGAGACGGTGTTCAAGAAACCTTCCGGATGACCAAGGCGACGAGGATCCTTCTGCTGCTGGGCTTCGCAAAGGAGAATGAGGTAAAGGGGAGCAGGGACAGGCAAGCGGGATTGGGAACAGGAATGCAGGAATCAAACGCGGGAGTACTGGAGCTCTTGAAGTGACGATGTAGCTGTGAAGCGAAGCGTCTTTCTGCATACCGGCAAGCCTTTTATAGGCTTTCACTACGCGGGTTTGGGGCAATGCACGTGTTGTTTAATGTCAGTTGAGCGCACATGCTCCACGTGTGCCTTCATGAATATTCATTGTGCTAGCTACCGTTTTTAGTCATCAAGCATTGCTCAATCCAATAATGTTCAATACAGCAATACCTTTTAAGCAGACATTATCCAACAAGCATTGCTAAATCTAAATAGACCTCAATACATCTTAACTACAGATAAACCCTAGTGTGTTGAGGAGAATCAGATGTTTACATTTTCATGACAGTTCCCCCCCCCCAAAGGTCTTCTCAAAGGTCGTGGTTTATTAGGATACAATGCATGAAAAGAGCGAATCAAACGGGGAGCATGTACATGATTCTCTGGTTCCCAGGATCTTTCCGAATTGTCGTAACCCTTCCAATCAATTAAATAATACAAACAACCCCTAATACATTTTGAGTCCAGAATTTTCTTGACTTCATACTCTTTGTAATCACCTACTACAACTGGAGGAGGTGGTGTATCAGGTCGGGTGTTTGGATGCACTGGTTTGATCAGGGATACATGAAATACTGGATGAATCTTATAATCCTGGGGAAGATTTAATCTTACGGAGACTGGATTTAGTACTTTTTCAATTGAAAATGGGCCAATGAATCGGGGTTTAAGTTTTCTAGGTCCCTCTATTTGTATGTTCTTGGTTGACAACCAAACCTGATCTCCGGGTGCTGGAATCCTATGTTGGTCAGCATAAACCTTCATTTTGTATTTCTGTTTTATCAATGTTTGTTTTACATTTTCTTGAAACTTACGCAAACTGATTAGTCTATCTGAAACTGCTGGCATATCAGTTACCCTTTCTGGAAATATTATTGGCAGAGTTTTGGGATGTTGGCCAGTGAGAAAATAAAATGGAGAACAACCAAGAGCTGAGTGTATTGTGTTATTATATGTGAATTCTGCTAAAGGCAAAGCTTCTACCCATTCTGAAGATAAGGTAGTGGTCAAACATCGCAAGCTCTGTTCTAGATATTGATTCACTCTTTCTGTTTGGCCATCTGTTTGAGGATGAAAGGCTGATGATAATGCCAAGTCTATACCCAACTGGCCACTTAATTGTTTCCAAAATTTAGACAGAAATTGTGGACCCCTATCTGAAATAATTTTTTGTGGTAAACCATGCAATTTGACAACATTAGCTAGGAACACATTACTGAATTCTACTGCTGATGGAAGTTTTGGTAACGAAATAAAATGTCCCATCTTTGATAATAGATCTACTACTACTAAGATAGTAGTCATTCCAGATGACTTTGGTAAATCTGTTATAAAATCCAAGCTAATGGTATGCCAGGGTGTTGGAGGAATTTCCATTGGTTGCAATAACCCCATAGGAAATGAGTGAGATGACTTCTGTCGAGCACACACAGGACAAGTTTGAATATATTGCTGTGTGTCTGACTTCATACCTTTCCACCAATAATACCTTTGACATAACTCCAAAGTTTTGTTAATTCCCGGATGGGCAACTATAGCTAAATCATGGTTCCATTTTATCACTTGTCCTCTCAAATCTTCTTTAGGAATACATAATTTATCCTTAAGATAAAATAAACCATCAGAAATTGAAGTCTGTTTCTGTGAAAGCCAGTCTTCTTGATTTAAATCCTTAGTCTGATCTCTGAGTATAGATAAAAAATCAACCTGTGTAATTTCTGCACAAATCTTTTCTACTGGAATAATACTCTGTCGTTCCTTATTAGGCTCTTTGTCCTTATCGCAAACCAAACGTGAAAGTGTATCAGATAACAACTGTTTGGCTCCTGGTCGATAAGAAATAATGAAGTCAAATTCGCTAAAAAATTGTAGCCATCTCATTTGTCGTGGTGTAAAGGCCTTCACTGTAGAGTAAAACTGTAAATTCTTATGGTCAGAAAATATTGTTATTGTATGTTTTGCTCCCAGGAGGTGATGTCTCCATTCAAGGAAGACTGCCTTAATAGCTAAAAGTTCACCCTCAGCAATAGTGTAGTTCTGTTCTGCTGGTAATAGTTTTCTAGAATAAAAGGCTATTGGATGAAAATTCCCTGAGTTTACATCCTTTTGTAACAGAACTCCTCCAATAGCTGTTTGTGAAGCATCTGCCTCAACAAAAAATGGTCTGCCAGGGTCAGGATGTTTTAAAATAGGAGCTGAAGTGAATGCTTTTTTCAAGATGTCAAAAGCTAGTTCTGCCTCAGCGTTCCACTGAAATTTCTTTCCTTTTTGTAACAGTCTAGTAATTGGTACTACAATTTCTGAGAATTTTGAGATGAATCTCCTATAAAAATTTGCAAAACCCAAAATTCTTTGCCCTCCTTAACGGAGGTAGGAGCTGGCCAATCTAAAATTGCTTTAACCTTTTTTGGGTCCATAACAATGCCTTCTGGAGATAACCAATAACCAAGAAATTCAACTTTGGAAGTGTTAAAAACACATTTTTCGAGTTTGACAAATAAAGAGTTATCTCTTAATTTCTGTAGAACTGATCTAACATGTTCCACATGTTCCTCTGGAGTTTTAGAAAAAATCTAAATGTCATCGATATATACAATGACACAGATGTCCAAAAGGTCATGCAACACATCATTAATGAAATATTGAAATGCTGCTGGAGCATTACAGAGACCAAAGGGCATCACTGTATATTCGAAAAGTCCGAATTTAGTGCGGTAAGCAGTTTTCCACTCGTCTCCTTCTTTTATGCGGATTAAGTGGTATGCTCCGCGAAGATCTAATTTAGTGTAGATTGTAGACCCTTTTACTTGATTTAAAAGTACAGGTATCAACGGTAGTGGATATCGATTTTTAATAGTAGCTTTATTTACTGCGCGATAATCGATGCAGGCTCTCAAATCTCCTGTCTTTTTTGCTACGAAAAATAATGGAGACGAGACTGGAGAGGTGGAATGACGAATAAAGCCTATTTCCAAAAGTTCGTCAAGATATGTTCGTAAATACTGATTTTCAGGTTCAGTAAATGCGTATATACGGCTGCAGGGTAGAACCGCTCCCGGAAATAAATCAATTCTGCAGTCGTAAACCCTGTGGGAAGGTAACTTTGTTGCCTTCACAGGGTCAAAAACATCAGAAAAATCCTGACATTCAAATGGAAGTTCTACCGGGTCTGAATGAGTAACTGCACAGGTAAGTGGAAGATCTGGGTCTCTATGTTCTTGATAGCAATGTGTTTTACAGTGTGTTGAATCCAATGTTACTGTGCGTTTTACCCAGTCGATTTTTGGATTGTGGAGCTCTAACCACGGAATACCTAAGATAACCCCAAAGGCTGGTGTGTCAATGAGATCAAAAACAGTTAGTTCTGTATGTCCATTATCAGATATTAGAAGCAAAGGTGGTGTATGAAACCTAATCAAACCAGACGAGAGTGCTGAACCGTCTACAGCCGGCACAGGTTCTGGTTCTTTCTTGGGAATTAGAGTTAGGTTTAGTTTCCTTGCAAATCCTAGATCAAAAAAGTTTCCAGTAGCACCTGAGTCAATTAGTACAGGAATACTGTGCTTCTGTTGGTTAGTTAAAATTAAGATCACTCTTATGGTGAAATGTCGAGGTACATGATTTGTAATGCTAGATACATACTGTGAGATCTCTAAATTATTATTTCTCGAAGAGTCGATCTCTCCCTCCCTCGAGACACTTAGTTTTCCGATTCCTGCGAGGGATTTTGAATCATGGCCAAAATTTTCTTCTTAACTGGCCTAATAGGGCACTCTTTAGCAAAATGGTCAGCCTTTCCACAATATAGGCATAAGTTGGCTTTTCTCCTTCTATCTTTTTCATCTTGTGACAAAGGTCCTTTGATACCACCTATCTGCATTGGTTCTACCTGGGCATTTTTATCTTCAGTACTTTTCTTTTCTGTTTTAAAGTGTAAAGCTCTGAAATCCAATTTTGGTCTTTCAGTTCTTCTTTCACCGAACCTATGGTCCAACGTAACCACTAAATCTTGGAATTCAGTGAAATCGTCTGGTAAATTTACGATATGCGGCAAAGAGTCTTTCAACTCCTCTCTAAGCCCTCGATAAAACAAGGATACTCTTTTATCTTCAGGCCATTGCGTTTCTGCTAGCAAGCGATTAAAGGTGGTCACATAAGTGATCAAGTCTCGTGAACCTTGACGCAAATTTAATAACTCATTATCGGATGCTTGTACAAAGACATGATTTGCAAATAAACTGGACATTGCTGTTTTAAAATTTGTTAAATTATGCAGTAAAGGATCATCTTTATCCACTAAGGGCATGGCCCAATTTGCAGCCACTCCTCCAAGATAGGAAATAATGAACGCTACCTTAGTGGTATCTGAAGTACAAATATGAGGTTTGCATAAAAAATGCAACTGACATTGGCTCCTGAAAGTTTTAAAATGTGAACTGTCTCCAGTAAAACGTTCAGGATTAGATAAAGGAACTGGTTGTGGTGATACAACTGTTAACTGGACTGGCTGATTTTGACCAAAACTTGGCGCCTGAGTTTGATTTTGAAATGGTACCCCGAATTTTGGTGGTGTCAAAACTGGTCGTTTAGGTTCCCCTTTTTCTCTCCAAGATGTAAAACCATCTCTGGTACTATCTAGTTCCTCTCTGGTACAGTCTAATTCTTGTCTAAGGGATTTATTTTCTAAAAGTAGGTCTTGTACTTCCTCATTCAGTTTGCGCACTATCTCAGCCAACTGAGTAACGTTCATTTTAGCAAGATCCATGGAAATAGTCAACTTCAAGAGGAAATTAGGATAGTGGCTTCGCTTTCTGTCAGGCGTGCAACCACAAGAGTCCAGGTTTTTTCCATCTTGAAGATGACTAGTCCCAATTCCTTCGAGAACTAACAAGCGTGACAAGGAATTCAACACTTGACACAACCTGTTAGCCCCTAAAGGGAAGGGGAAGTGGAAGAGAAACAAACAACAAAACACAGGATCTCTTCTTGAGATGAGTGTCTCTGTTTCTCCTGAAGTATTCTGGGCTTTCTCTATGCAGTTGCTTTCCTTGAATGCAGTAGTTGTATTTAATCACCCAACAAGATTAACACTAATTAATACAATCCAATCACAATGCTCAGAAAATATATACTCTATTAATTAACAGAATACATACCAACACTAAGAAAAGCCCATTCCTATACTTCGAAATTGGCAAGGTTTAAGGATTTTCATACAATATTATGTCACCTTTGAAATTAAAACACAAGAGTCAAAAGATTTGCATTTACATGAAATTTAGCGCAGAACCAGTCAACTTGTTAGTATAACTTAACTAAACTTTCATGCATACAACGGTACCTTACCTTGCATTCTAATTCTTTGGCCTTTAATGGGGGTTCTGTAAGTTAAAAGAAACAAGAGAGTGCAAAACAAAAGAAGGCACCTAGAACCCAATGACTCTATAATTACAAGTAAACAGCTGTGAGTACAATTCTAGCAGTTGAATGTCACTGCTTCTTATATTCACACTTAGTATATGTTCACACTTAGTATAGCAACAATAATGTCCTGCAATAACTGTAAAGTCTTAGAAGCAAAGTTCTCTTATTTAAAGAAAGGCGGTCTTTGAATAGCTTTCTTTGCATTTAAATAACGTTGCTCGAAATTTGCTTTTGCCAAAGTTTGTTTTCTTTTTTCTTGCAAATATTGAATAGTCTTACTGTTTTTTCAGGAGGCCGGAAGTTCGTGATGCGGGGCCTGAAATAAGGAAGAACGGGTCCGACCTGAATAGTGCTCCGATGAAGAAACCGGAAGTCGGGACTTCTGATGGAGACGGTGTTCAAGAAACCTTCCGGATGACCAAGGCGACGAGGATCCTTCTGCTGCTGGGCTTCGCAAAGGAGAATGAGGTAAAGGGGAGCAGGGACAGGCAAGTGGGATTGAGAACAGGAATGCAGGAATCAAACGCGGGAGTGCTGGAGCTCTTGAAGTGACGCTGTAGCTGTGAAGCGAAGCGTCTTTCTGCATACCGGCAAGCCTTTTATAGGCTTTCACTACGCGAGTTTGGGGCAATGCACGTGTTGTTTAATGTCAGTTGAGCGCACATGCTCCACGTGTGCCTTCATGAATATTCATTGTGCTAGCTACCGTTTTTAGTCATCAAGCATTGCTCAATCCAATAATGTTCAATACAGCAATACCTTTTAAGCAGACATTATCCAACAACCATTGCTAAATCTAAATAGACCTCAATACATCTTAACTACAGATAAACCCTAGTGTGTTGAGGAGAATCAGATGTTTACATTTTCATGACACCTAACATCCACATTAGAACACAACGAGGAGTCAACCCTGAAGAAGATAAAAGAAAGACTAGACCTGTGGTCACCCAAATACATAAGCTGGTGGGGCAGGATCGAAACAATAAAAATGATGTTAACGCCAGCCATCAACTATACGCTCAGCATGCTACCGCTCCTGATGACGGACACATTCCACAAAAAACTGGACAAACTCATAAACAATTTCATATGGAGAAGCGAGAAACCTAGAATCAACCTACAGAAGCTAAGATTAACGAAAGACCTGGGAGGACTCAACCTAGCGAATTAAAAAAAATTCCAAACAGCCTGCCTAGCAAAGCAAGGAAGCCTCTGGCTAGACAACACCCAAAGCTACGAACCTGTTTGGTTAGAGGTGGAAAGGAACATCCTGGAGGGGCTAAACCCAGTAGCCCTTCTAACCGCGAACAAGCACCCCCAAAGACTGAACCCGATACTGAGACACACAAAGGAGGCACTGATGGATATAGAAAAACGTATGGCACGGAAACTGAAAGGCACGACATGGGAATCGATCTGGTTCAACACAAAGATAACCTACCAAGGAGCAACAATGCACAATGATACATGGATAGAGAAAGGAATAAGCCTCCCAAGCCAGCTAGAAACTAAACAGTCACCACTAACATTCCAAAACCTGCAACAACTACACGGGCTCCCGAACCGGGAACTTTACACCTTCCTGAAGATCAAAACAGCCATAACGAAAGCGAACCTAAGCAAGGAAGAACCAACCATCATCAAATACTTGCAAACTCTAAACTCGGCAGGCCACCAAACGGCAAAGATATACAAGCTCCTCAAGCCAACCGCATCGTCACTGAATAAGAAAACAACGGACACGTGGGAACAACTCCTGGGAAGGCGGCTAAACGACAGCGAACGAGGCACAATGTGGCGCTCGGCATCGACAAACAAGATAACACCACAACTAGCCCAGACAAAATTCTGGCTACTCCACAGGGCCTACTGGACACCGTCAAGACTCCACAAACTAGGCATCACAGAATCAGGCGACTGCTGGAACTGCCGGAAAGAGGAAGGAACTCTAGAACACCTGATCTTCAGCTGCACTAAAGTCAGGAAGTTCTGGATGAAAGTGAACAGCTTCCTGAACGATGTATTCAACAAGGACTTAACAATCAGCTTTGTTAGCCTGGCCACAGAACACATGACAGCAGACCTAAACAGCAAAGAAGAAAGAGACCTACTAGACTTACTGATCACAGCAGCCCTAAAAATAATCCTGATGAACTGGAAAAACACAGCCAAAGCCAATTTTAAAACATGGATGAACTGGGTCACCATTCTCAGAGGAGCAGACAACATAACGGGGAATTTCTCAAAGGAACACAACCCAAAAGAAGAGATGTGGGAGCTCCTAGATGCACAGCTGACGAGACCCCAGCCAAGGAAATACAACTAGCCCCCCCCTCTCTTGCTTCCTTTTTCTTTCTCCTTTTCTCTCCTCTCTTTCTCGGAGAACACAAAGGCGAAGCATACCACATTTTGTACTGTATATCAGAAAGCCAGATGTATGTTCTACATTTTATATTTTAATAAAAAGTTTTTAAATAAAAAAAAAAAATACAAGTGTGGCTCCCTGCCTGTCACTCTATGTACATCAGATACACAGCTGTGACCATGACGGTAGCGTGGCCGAGCGGTCTAAGGCGCTGGATTAAGGCTCCAGTCTCCCCGGAGGCGTGGTTTCAAATCCCACCGCTGCCATATGTGCTTTTCTTTCAGTGACTGATCGCACCCTCCTTTACAAACACAAAGTAGAAGAGTTCCCGCCACTGCTCATTCCAGGGCTCCACACAGGGTTTTTGCTGTCGGTCACTATATCCGAATTATATTTATATACTTTGTGGAGCAGCTAGTAGTCTACATATATTCCATATATTACACATATTTATGAAAAGCTGCCTATCAGCCAGCAAGAAGAAGCTTGGAAGCTTTATACAGCCAGTTGGAAAACAGGACACCGATCAACGAGTTTATAATAGCAATTATAACAAAAGACAATTCTCTTTAAAGGTCTCACTACATTTTTAACCACATGTTGGTTGGATGGTTTTGTCGCATCTTCCGCATCATCTGCTGCCTTCGAGATCTGGGTCTGAGTCACCTTTCAATACCCAGGCAGTATTGACCTCCAGTGGTACAAAAGGGGGTGGTGATGGACGGAGCATCTGAACCAATCAAACACTCACACCCAGTCAACAGATCTGGGTTTAATCCATCACCGTTCTTTAGCCCACTCTGCCACCCCAGTTCAGACATGGCCATATGCAAATCACTCTGACCCTGTGCCTCATGGGAACAGTCCAGCCCGAACTGCCAAGCCATGCCTTCCCTGGACCGGAAACAAGCATCCTGGGACCGGTTTCTGGCATTTCAGCCGTCTTCAGCCCGGCTTGCTTGAATCCAGTGGCAAAGTGAGTGTTGACCCCTACCCTAAGGAGTTGGTAAAACAAAGGTTCCTGCACACAGGAAGAAGGCAAGTATGTTAAAGACCCTTGACATGGTTTCTATTCTCCAATCTGTGCTAATTCCAACCTCCCCAGGTATAGAGCTGTATCTGTCTTCGATAGAGAACCCCGGCCTAAGGTTTTATCTTACTCGGTTAAGAGTGAGTGCATTCCACTTTTTGTTGCCTTTCCCCGGACAGGTGCTTGCTTTGCCTCTCTTCGGTGCTGCCCATGTGATGCGGCCGCCACCCACTCTACGAAGCACTTTATGCATTTGCATACACTGTACTGCACTTTAAGATCTCGTTGTTATGCCTTAGTTTACGTCAAATCAATGTAAACAGACCCCAAGAAGGGTTGCACTTTTTAAAACGCCTCAATGTCCCTCAATGTGTTTCTTGGTTATAAATGTTACCTCCTGTGCTTAAAACTGATAAGGAAATAATGCTTGCGATCATGATTATTAATTGACGCTCGCCTGGCTGTAAAGTACATATTTTAATATGTATACCTTTTAATCAACTGGCTAAAACTGCTTGTCTGTAATGAAGTATTTCAGTTTTCACCCGTGCCTGTGTTTATTGTTCCCACATGTACTGCTTCTTCCTCGCGGGCAGCATGGGGTGGTTTATTGCCAAGTTGTATCTCCCTTTCATTACCAGAGCATCTTTCTGTGTTCTTAAACTGTAATGTTTTTAACTGTTTTTTTGTTACAATGGCAATTCATTTTCATGCTGGACTGAAATTGTGTTATGTACAAGTGATAATTATATTTTTCCATTGCTTTTATGTTCATAATTTGACCCAATAAAGAGTTTGACTGACAGACCCGTATGTGTTTTATGGGGGTGGCACGAGGCCTCAATGAGGGGGCTGTTTATGACGCGTCATGAAGGCCCCCGGGAAGGGTGGAGCTGTGAGCAGCAGCATCTCTGACAGTGGGTCCCTCTATGCGCCTCGAGTAGTTAATGCTGCGGGAGGCACTATAAGTTGTGTCAGCAACGACAGCCTGTTCTCTGTAAGGGTGGGGTGTAGCTTTAGGTTGTGACCGAGACTAATGGGGTTATGACTCGTCCTGAAGTGTCTGGTTCTAGACCCAGAGGTCTGACTGGGCTAGTGGGTGAAGGGTTGATGGGATGGTGAGTTGGTGGGTTGGTGGTTTGGTGGGATGGTGGGATGATTGGTTGGTGGGATGGTGAGTTGGTGGGGTGGTGGGATGGCGGCATGGGTTGCGATGGTGGGATGGGGTAAAGGGGCTGGGTGCGGTCAGCTGGTGGTTTTAGGGGGGCTGCCACAGAGCGATAACACCCAGCCCTGGGTTCAAGGGTCACGGCCTCAGCAGGGCCATCCCTGGGTTCAAGGGTCACTGTCTCAGCAGGGCCAGCCCTGGGTTCAAGGGTCACTCACTCAGCAGGGCCAGCCCTGGGTGCAAGGGTCACTGCCTCAGCAGATCCAGTCCTGGGTTCAAGGGTCAGTTCCTCAGCAGATCCAGCCCTGGGTTCAAGGGTCACTGCCTCAGCAGGGCCAGCCCTGGGTTCAAGGATCACTGCCTCAGCAGGGCCAGCCCTGGGTTCAAGGGTCACTGCCCCAGCAAGGCCAGCCCTGGGTTCAAGGGTCACTGCCTCATCAGGGCCAGCCCTGGGTTCAAGGGTCACTGCCTCAGCAGGGCCAGCCCTGGGTTCAAGGGTCAGTGCCTCAGCAGGGCCAGCCCTAGGTTCAAGGGTCACTGCCTCAGCAGGGCCAGCCCCTTACCAGAATTAGCTTTGCATGTGACTAGTGCAGCTCAATGGAAGATTGTGATTGAGAACAGACACAAACAAACATGTAACAATCTCAGAATGTGAAAAAGGGACAGCAGAAGATCAAAGAGTTTCTGATAAAAATGGAACAATCGGTATAGGTTTATTTTAAATAATGCAATAAAATAAATATGCGGAAACTGAAATGAGGATAACTTTGCCCCCAATTATTGTCACTGGTTGTGTCTACTCTTGCGGGAGCACCTCAAGGGTGGCGGTCTCTGCCTTGAGGGGGAGCAGGAGGCGTCTGGAATGCCTTTGGTATCTTCTTACCCAAGTGTCATGTGCTTTCGGATAATGGATTTTCATTACTTACAAAAGGCCTTTCTTTTGTCCCAACTATCCGCCCTAACTTCATTGATGCTCAAACAGAGCTCCTGAGATTCTTCAGAAAGGTCAGACTTCACAGTTTTTTCTTGTTGAACCCTACTCCCATGAAGCACGCAAACACTCCTTTCAAACCTCCATCAAAATTTTCCCCCACTGGCGGAATGGTCCCCCCTGAAATACCTACATTTGAGAAACTAGTTCTCAACGACCTTGCTGCTCTAGAAAAACAAAAATCTTTTATCCCCTACAACATCACAATCGAAGAAAAGAAAGCTCTGACCACCTTGAAAAACAACCCCTCCATTGTAATAAAACCAGCTGACAAGGGAGGCGGGATTGTGATCCAGGATATGGATAACTATAAAAATGAAATCCTTCGCCAACTGGCTAATGCCGAACACTACTGCAAATTACCACGTAATCCCACAGAGGAAATACAGAAACTAATTTCAGAGGTCACCACTGATGCCCTAGAACTAGGATACCTCTCCAAAAAGGAACATGAGTTCCTCAACACTAAGGCTCCACGGGTACCAGTCATTTACTGCCTACCCAAGATTCACAAGGGTTGTGAATCCCCACCTGGTCGTCCTATAGTATCGGGGTGCGGCTCTGTTCTGGAGCCCCTCGGGCACTATATTGATTATTTTATCAAACCATTTGTCCCCGAAACCTTGTGCTACATCAGAGACAGTATGTCAATGATTAACATGATTGAGGAATACCAATTTGATCCCACATCCAGCACCATGTGTACGCTGGATGTGGAATCTCTATACACTAATATTCCACAACACGAGTCACTGCGGGTTATTGAAAAAGTTCTTAACACACGTCCACGCCCACATAATGTCCCATCACTCTTTATCCTTCAACTACTGGAGATCTGTCTTACCAAAAATTTCTTTCTATTCGAAGGACAGTTCTATGGACAGGTATGGGGTACATCTATGGGGGCTATTTTTGCCCCCAACCTAGCAATTCTGTACATGGACAACCTAGAAACATCATGTATACTGACCGCATCGAATCCTTTCCACAGTGGCATTGCCCTGTGGAAACGATATATCGATGATATCTTCATGGTATGGAATGACTCATCTCAATTGCCTACAATACACACTGGCCACGAGCAAGGAATCAATCCCCTTCCTGGACATAGAAATTAAGAACACAGAGGGCCGCCTGACCACTAGCCTCCACAGAAAACCTACTGAACGAAATACCTTGCTTAATTATAGCAGTCACCATCCCCGTGCCATCAGAGACTCCCTCCCCTTTTCACAATTCCTCCGTATTCGGAGGAACTGCTATTTTAGGGAAGACTATTTTAATGAAGCAAAAACCCTCAGTAACAAGCTTAGAAATAGGGGGTACCCCAGAAAATTAGTACGGCGTTCCATGAAGCGGGCATGGTATTGCCCCAGAGAAACCCTGCTAGAACCAAAACCAAAGAAAAATCAAGACAGACTTGTTTGTGTAACTACTTTTACCCCAGCATCCAATGTTATAAGGAAAAGCATCTTAAAACACTGGCCTGTACTGAATGCCGGGGCATTGAACCTGGAACACCCAATATTCGCTTTCAAGAGAGCAAAAAATGTAAAAGATCATTTGGTGAGGGCATCCCTACCACCACCCAATCTAAAAACCACGATCAATGATGTGTGGGGGTTACCTGCCCTAACAGGTCATGTAAAATGTGGCAGTTGTGTAGTATGTGACTTCACCATTGAGGGAAAAACATTTACCTTTGGCACAATCACCTTTGACAGAAAGCACTTCACCAATTGCAATTCATCCAACGTAGTGTATGCTATCTTTTGCCCATGTATGTTGATATATGTAGGTCAAACCAGTCAGAAGATAAAGCTCCTCATCGGACAACACCGTAGCAGAATCCGCTGTAACACTGCAAATGCCCCCCTCGTTGAACATTTCAAGGACAAAGGCCATACTGAAAATGACTTGACATGGACAATCATTACTTTGGTAAAACCACCTCCACGGCGCGCAGATATATCACAACTACTGAACAAGGAGGAGCTACATTGGATACTGCGTACCAACAGTATCCATACAGGACTAAATCGTCTTGAGGACTGGACGTCCCTCTTGTGACCACCTGGAATTTAATCTCTAAATTCTCCATAGTACTTGCCAAGTTCTGTCTTTTAATTCTATATATTTTTCGGACATTATTTGTAAATATGCCAGACATTTTTAACGTTATTGTACTAGGCTAGAAAAGTCACTATTTTTCACCACTCACCCACCCCAAAATGGCCCAGTCACTACCACTTCGTCCGAAGCACATTCCAAAATGGCCGCCGCGCTCGTAACGTCGAGTCCCTTCTCGATTTCCAAACACTTCCTTATCCCCTCTCCTTCCACGAGCACACCAGCGATCCCCGCCCATCTGAATCCTGAATTGCCATTGTGCAACCCAACCAGGAAGTAAGTACCTGTTGAACCTTATGGTTTTCCATGCTTCGATTAAACCGTGTTCTTACTTCTTCTGTAATTCTGATTTAATTTCCCCAGTGAGACACGATTGGTCCGGTCTCCTATGAAGAGGCTCCCTTGCCCTGGTTTGGTAAATATATCACGAATACTTACCACATCACGTAAACGCTCTTTTTTAACCCTTAATTAATTAAATTTCACCCTCCCTTTTTTTTTGGTAGGCAAAAAACCAATCACCCTGCTCAGACAATTGAGCACTCGGCTCAACGCCAATGGTTACCTCTCCTTCCCTAGAAATATATAGCGGTTGGACCAAAACTGGTAATTCTTTTGATTCACAGCCTTATCATGCCCTTCCTGATTCCCTCACCACTGCGCCGTATGTTAAATTTCACGTTTTAATTCACCTTATCTGAGTGCCTGTGAGGACTATGCACATAGCTGCCGTTGTTCAAAAATCGCCCACCGCCCTTAGTCTAGCCGAGAGCAAGTTTAACAGTCCTGCTCGCTCCATTGTACCATGTTACAATCAGGCTACACGGTACCAGAAGGAAGCTCCTCAAGTGTACCCTGGCTCATTTAGGTTGAAACACCATGCCAGACTCGGATTCACCGACCAGTTATATTATTCCTCGGCACATCGTGATCCTTTTCAACGCATGGACTTAGTCGCTCCCAGAATAAATACCACGTAACCCGCATGTCACTAGTCTATCACATTCATGTGCCGTCTCTTTTAGACCCCCACTGCGCCGCAAATTGCATGTCATTCACTTGACAGTTGTTGCTAATTTAGTAACATAGTGAAAACGCACTCTTGTCACGGATGGTCCACTGTGTCACATGCCTAGCTCATGTTATTTACCCTCATTCTTATTCTCTCTTTCTTTTGTTTTCTTCCCCAATACAATTTTATGTAATTTATGTGTGTAGGCTGAAACTAAATATTTTCAAGACAAGCATATCATTTTTTGTCCTGAAAATGATGCCAATTATCTCTGTCTAGGCATTGAAACGTCGTTGACATAATAGGGTCATATGTATAAGAGAAAATAGAAAATGATTACAATGATGCTTTGAAATGTATTTCTGTCTGTTCACTGATTCACTAGTATACAGACCGCCTCGTTCGCTTTAACTCTATCCCCTTGTTTTGTCTTGTCCCCTGTGGGTTACTGGTTGTACCCACTGTGTAAAAAAATCTTGTGTATATTTGCTACTTACTTAAATTAAAAATCCTGTCCGGCTGGACAAAGGTCATACTTACCATTGAGCGTATGTCTATTAATTGTTAAGGTCCCTGAACTACTAGGGACCATTGTTCTTTGAAAAAAATTGTAACAAAGAGTGGCACAGCACGTGGAGAACTGAAAGCAGAGCTGTCAAGTGACCTGTCTCTTGTTTGAGTCTCTATGTACTTTGTTTTTATTTGCATTCTGGCATTATTGCTCCCCCCAGTGTAGACTCAGGGCCATCACCAGTGCCAGCATTTGGAGGAAACTCCTGCCTCGGGTAACCTGCTGGGGCAGAGAAAAGTGCAAAAACCACAGTTGATGGACAGAATGCAGAACAATGTCATACATTCACCCCAGTACAGAGATCTGGGCATAAATCCATCGTTTTTTTGCTCACCATGCCATTCCAGTTTGAACCCAGCCATATGCAAATCAGTCTTGACCCTGCGCCCATTGGGAACAGTCCAGCCCGAACTGCAAAGCCAGGTCCTCCCTGGACTGGAAACAAGAATCCTAGGACCGGTTTCGGGCTTTCAGCCCTCATCAGCCAGGACAGCTTGATTCCAGTGGCATGGAGAGCACAGGAAACACGTCTGAGCATATCCGTCCCACTCGGGGTGACAAATGCAAAAACAACAGTTGATGGACAGAATGCAGAACAATGTCATACATTCACCCCAGTACAGAGATCTGGGCCTAAATCCATTGTTTTTTTGCTCACCATGCCATTCCAGTTTGAACCCAGCCATATACAAATCAGTCTTGACCCTGGACTGTTCCCATGAGGCACAGGGGGTAAACAGACATAATATCGATTCCAAAATATCGACTGGACATAATATCGAGTTAAAAATATAGACTAGACAAAATATCGACCAGACATAATATAGACTACAAAAATATCGAGTTATATCGATATTAATAGCCAAAATATCGAATCAAAAATATAGACTAGACATAATATCGACTGGATAGAATATAGACCAAAAAAATCCAAAATAAGGTACGTTTTTAATAATTTGTAATAATTGTGTAATATAAATCTGTAGCGGGTTGTGGGTTTATAGGGGAATAGGGTGGGAAGTAATTTAAATATAATTAATTAATTATGTAAATTAATAATAATTGTTAAATAATTATTAATTGGTAATTAATTAAAATATAATTGGTAATTAATAATAATTGATTAATTGATAAATAAATAATTTTTAGTAAATTATTTTCTGTAGCGGGTTGTGGGTTTATAGGGGAATAGGGTGGGAAGTAATTTAATTATAATTAATTAATTATGTAAATTAATAATATTTTATTAATAATTAATTGGTAATTAATTAAAATATATTTGCTAATTAATAATAATTGATTAATTGATAAATAATTAATTTTTAGTAAATTATTTTCTGTAGTGGGTTGTGGGTTTATAGGGGAATAGGGTGGGAAGTAATTTAATTATAATTAATTAATTATGTAAATTAATAATAATTGATAAATAATTATTAATTGGTAATTAATTAAAATATAATTGGTAATTATTTATAAATATTTAATTGATAAATAATTAATATGTAGTAAATTATTTTCTGTAGTGGGTTGTGAGTTTTTAGGGGGATAGGGTGGGAAGTAATTTAATAATAATTAATTATGTAAATTAAAATAAATTGTTAATTAATGATTAATTGTCAATTAAATTAAATTTAATTGGTAAATAAAAGTATTTGGTATAGGAAATAAAATTTACTTGGTAATAATATTTCTATTAATTATATTTATTTATGAAGTTTTTACTTTTTCTACTGTTGCACTCACTGGAGTGGAAATAGTAATTTTTACCCCTACGCTATCCAACGCTTTCCCTACTGTTGCACCCACTGGAGTGGGAATAGTAATTTTAACCCCTACGCTATCCAGCGCTTTCCCTACTGTTGCACCCACTGGAGTGGGAATAGTAATTGTAACCCCTACGCTATCCAGCGCTTTCCCTACTGTTGCACCCACTGGAGTGGGAATAGTAATTTTAACCCCTACGCTATCCAGCGCTTTCCCTACTGTGGCACCCACTGGAGTGGGAATAGTAATTTTAACCCCTACGCTATCCTACGCTTTCCCTACTGTTGCACTCTTTGGAGTGGGAATAGTAATTTTTACCCCTACGCTATCCAACGCTTTCCCTACTGTTGCACCCACTGGAGTGGGAATAGTCATTTTAACCCCTACGCTATCCAACGCTTTCCCTACTGTTGCACCCACTGGAGTGGGAATAGTAATCTTTACCCCTACCCTATCCAGCGCTTTCCCTACTGTTGCACCCACTGGAGTGGGAATAGTAATTTTTACCCCTACGCTATCCAGCGCTTTCCCTACTGTTGCACCCACTGGAGTGGGAATAGTAATTTTAACCCCTACGCTATCCAGCGCTTTCCCTACTGTTGCACCCACTGGAGTGGGAATAGTAATTTTAACCCCTACGCTATTTAGCCCTTTCCATACTGTTGCATCCACTGGAGTGGGAATAGTAATTTTAACCCCTACGCTATCCAGCGCTTTTCCCACTGTTGCACTCTTTGGAGTGGGAATAGTAATTTTTACCCCTTCGCTATCCAACGCTTTCCCTAATGTTGCACCCACTGGAGTGGGAATAGTAATTTTAACCCCTACGCTATCCAACGCTTTCCCTACTGTTGCACCCACTGGAGTGGGAATAGTAATCTTTACCCCTACGCTATCCAGCGCTTTCCCTACTGTTGCACTCAATGGAGTGGGAATAGTAATTTTCACCCCTACGCTATCCAGCGCTTTCCCTACTGTTGCACTCAATGGAGTGGGAATAGTAATTGTAATCCCTACGCTATCCAACACTTTCCCTACTGTTGCATCCACTGGAGTGGGAATAGTAAATTTTACCCCTACGCTATCCAACGCTTTCCCTACTGTTGCACCCACTGGAGTGGGAATAGTAATCTTTACCCCTACGCTATCCAGCGCTTTCCCTACTGTTGCACTCAATGGAGTGGGAATAGTAATTTTCACCCCTACGCTATCCAGCGCTTTCCCTACTGTTGCACTCAATGGAGTGGGAATAGTAATTGTAATCCCTACGCTATCCAACGCTTTCCCTACTGTTGCATCCACTGGAGTGGGAATAGTAAATTTTACCCCTACGCTATCAACGGTTTTGCTACTTTTGAACTCACTAGAGTTGTTACAATAAATTTTAACCATTGTGGTATGCCACGGTAAAAATATTATATATGTTTATTTAATAATATGTTTTTATATATATATATATATATATATATATATATTTGACACAAAAGGAAAATCAGCGCTGATTTTCCTTTTGTGTCAAATTCGAACGGGACCCGGCCCTGGCCCCGAATCCAGCACCGACTCACAAGCGTTCCCTCTGTGACAGGACCGAGTGTGAGAAATATATATATATATATATGTATTATTTTTGTTATATATTTTTTAATTTACATTAATTATTTATTAATATTACATTTATTTAATAATTTTAACTAAGTTTATATTAAATATATTTATTATTATATTAGTTTTAACTTAATTTAAAACATTTAAAAAAAACGATATTTTGACAGTCTATATTTTTGTAACTCGATATTTTTGAGTCGATATTTTAGTACTTACCTGTTTGAAGATAGCCAGTCGATATTTTGTCCCTCGATATTTTTTCCTCGATATTATTGTATCTCGATATTTTTGTGGTCGATATAATTTCAGTGATCCGACACAGGGTCAGACTGATTTGCATATGGCCATGTCTGAACTGAGGTGGTGGAGTGAGCTACAGAATGATGATGGATTAAACCCATATCAGTTGAATGGGGGTGAGTGTTTGATATGCTCAAACGCTCCGTCCATCATCCCCTTTGGTGTCGCTTTGTTCGCCCTAAGTTGGCAGGGTGTACCCAGACGTGGGTCCCTTGCTCACTTTGCCACTGGATTCAAGATATCCTGGCTGATGAGGGTTATGAACCCGAAACCGGTCCCAGGATGCTTGTTTCTGGTCCAGGAAAGAAATGGCTTGGCAGTTCTGGCTGGACTGTTCCCATGAGGCACAGGGTCAGACTGATTTGCATATGACCATGTCTGAACTGGAGTGGTGAAGTGAGCTAAAGAATGATGATGGATTAAACCCAGATCAGTTGACTGGGGGTGAGTGTTTGATTTTCTCAAACACTCCATCCATCATCCCCTTTGGTATCGCTTTGGTGCAAAGAAAAGGGCATCTTCAGAGTGTTGGGGAAGGGGCAATTGCTGGCAGTAGGCAGAAGTAGCGCTGGGAGCGAGAAGGCCTGATAGAGTGATACGGGGCGGGCGCAGTGCCCTGGGGCATTTGTAATAAGCATAGATGGTGAGGGGAGTCATCTGGGGACATAGGTGGGTGAACCTCTGGGGCAGCTAGAGAGAGCAGCTGTTGTTGGATGGGGTGTGGGCAGGTTACCGGGGTCGAGGAAGGAGCAAGTATCTGGGACCATTGAAAGAACATGGGGACATCTTTAGACACTTGGGCTCATTCGGTGAGCAGAAGATGCCAACTGGGTCAGGGGCAAATTCTGAGGGGGGTCTGGGAACAGAAGGGTGCGATTGTGGAAACTTAGGCGAACAGTGAATGATATGATATATCTGGAGCACAGAGGTGGGGGCTGCTCCAGGCATAACAGTCAGGGAGTAAAACAATATAGTACGGTGGTAGTAAATGTGGTAGTAAATTCTCTGATTAACTATGAAAATACTCTTCATCTAGGCACTCAAGAAGCCCCATCATTGGGTCTTAGCACCTGAGAGTCCCGTTCTCCAAGTGTTCCATTACCCTCCTCCAGGAGGGCGACTGTCTAGTGTACCACAGTCGTGAGTAGGGAAGGTGCAATCTGGTGAGAGAATACAACATTTAAAATATCTCTTCTCTTGTGTTGGTTGTCTTTAATGATACAGGAAAGGGATATAGTTTTAAAAAGTAATGATCGGTAAAAGGTCGGTCGACATGTTTCAGCCTGCGTTGCCCATGTAGGTCAGGCGGCTTTCATCACGACCCAAAAAGTGTTGCCAGGCCGCCTCTGATTTCAGGAGGCTGGGTATGGAGGTAGGTAAGGTAAGTATAGTCCCTCACCTTTCTTCATCATCTGGTTAGGATATTCGGGTAGCTGATGTGAAGATATAATCACCAACAATGTTGGCTTCACAGTATTGAGACACCCGCAAGATCGAAGTTAATAGCCAATTGGTGAAAGTAGTGCATTTATAGTAAATGTTTTATATATATAGTTTCAGAATAGTCCCATATAGTTTCTATATTCCTCTGGGTTAGCCACCAACGAATATCAGACTTCTCCATTTCCTCTTTTTCCCCCCTCAGTATCTACTGATAGAATCATTTATTCTCGTATTTTCACTAGCATGTCATTAAGAGAGGCTATCTAGGAATTCTTTAGCTTTGATTTCAGAGGTAAAGTATTTAGTCTGGCCATTGTAAATAACTTTCAGTTTAGCTGGGTTATTTAAGTAGACTTGTGCTCTTTTCTCCATAAAGGGTTTGATGAGTTGTCGCAGACGCCACCTCCTTTCCACTGTCGTGTGGCAGAAATCAGGTCTTACAAAATAAGAGATGGTGTCTCTGGTCCTACGAGCTTCTGGCCTGGCTTTTACCGAAACAGCCTGTCGGAGGAGGAAATTTCCCAAAAATACAAGGACAGCCCGTGGATAACTCCCCTGCTTGCTAGTGGGTTTCAGGATAAATGGAGTTCTATGCACTCGTTGTACTTCGAGCTCCCAGTCCCATGAAGAGAGTTCTGGAAGAGTGTCTTTAAAGAGCTGAATGATGAAAGCTCGGATATCGGAACCTTCGATATTTTCTGGTATCCCAAGTACGCGGAGGTTGTTACCACGTAAACGATTTTCCATGTCCTCGAGCTTCCATCTGACATCACTTAATTCTGCCTCATGAGATTCAACTTTCTCTTGTGTGACTATAGCCTCTGCCTCATTAAGGACTATTCGCTCTTCCATCTCCGTCATTCTAGTGTTGAAGGCATTTACTGATCTTGACAGTTTGCTCACTACACCCTGAACCTTATGCAGCGCTGATTGTGCTTTGCGCCCATCTCTTGATGTTTCTTCTCTATGTGATGCAATGGCCTGAAGGACTGTATCCATTACCGTGGAGAGTGTGGCTTCTGGTTGTTGCGTAGAGCTCCTTTGAGCTGTCCGGGATACACTGATATGTTCTTGACCCCCCAGGGCGATCGACGTTGAATAGTCCCATGTCAGCCCCTGGGCTCTCTTCTTTCGTATGATAGTTCTTCTATTTTCCCTGGATTCTGTCGTCTTTTCCTCTTGGTCACTCTCTGTCACAGAACCTGTGTCTGTATCAATCTCTAGCTCAGAATCCTCTGACCATCTTGCATCTTCTATCCCCTCTGATAGTGAGTAAAAGTCTGATGGTTCCCTATCAGTATCAGTAGGATCGGGAGTTATCGCGTCTCTGTGACTCCTCTCGTTACCTTCAGTGGCCTCCAGCAAGCCCCCCAGATTCTTTGTGATATATCTAAGATCAGATGCCACAAAATCATTCTCAGGAGCAATGTCTGGTGACTGATTTTGCAATATTTCCTGTACAATTGCAGAATTAGCGACTTCGCAAACCGTTGGTGTACTTTCTAGTACTGTTTCTGTTGATTCTACTGATTCTATCATGCCTGCTGGACAGGATTGTACTATCAGAGAGTTTATCGGAATAGAAGAAGAAGAAACAGGAGGAGTTTCGGACAAAGAGAGGTGCTCCATACCTTGTAATTCTGCATCTGCGTCTGTATCTGCCCCACCCTTAGGGTCTGATATACCTGCCGCTATATCTGTAATTTCCACGTTTTTCACTGGAGAATCCCCTCCTGAAGTTAATAAGCTATTACTATTGATATTCAAATTTTTCTCTTTTTCTTTAGTTATATCATTTTTCTTTTGCCCACTAGATGTCACTATAGGCATAGGTTTAGCATTCAGAGTAGTGTCAGTTACCGGCAAGACTGCCGAGGGCTGTGAAACAGGAGCTGAATTCATACCCGGAGCGTATGTTGACCCAGGAGCTTTCCGGAGCAGATCCATCACAGAAGGGCCGGCAATGGATGCACTTTGCTGTCGTCTCGGGGGTTTTACTTTTCCTGCTTCTGCCCCTGTATCAAGATCAGCAACATCTCCGCTGCCGCCACCGCTCTCCAAACGTGAACCGCCTCGTTTAGCAGCCAGCTCCCTTTCTCTGAGCATAGCCTGCTTTGCTGCCCTTGTCTTTGCTGCGTCGGCGGCCACAGCAGCAGCGTTTTTTGGCGCCATTCTATCGCAGGTAATCGACAAACTCGCCAAAGGTAAGACTGTATGCAGTTGCAGTTGTGGAGCTGGAAACTCCGGAGTTCCGTTTCGCCCGATCAACCCAGCTCCTCCACTGGTCTGCAGGCAAGTGAAGAGCCGCAGGACAGTGACACCAATTAATGAAGTGTAGAACAGCATACGCTGCTGCAGCAAAGTGGGATTACGCTGTTCACTGACACCGGCTCCCTTGATCTCCGACATTACCGAAGGTAAGTGCTTCAAATCCAGTAACTACATTTTTCCAGACCAGGATATTTTTTATATTCTTTCCTCGCTATGCTGCTTCATCACTGGGCTGGCTTGGGAGCAGCCTCACAGCGGTCTAGTGAGCCGCCGCCATCTTGCCCCGAACCTGGATTCCCTGCCCCGAACCTGGATTCCCTGCCCCGAACCTGGATTCCTATTCGGAAACTATATATATATAATTTCTCTTATTCTTGTCTTTCTTGTCTTTCTTTCTTTTCATTATTATCTCTTTTCCTCTCTTTCTTTTCTTTTATTTTTTTCTCTCTTGTCTTTAATGACTTTATTTTGAATTTGAACCTGGCTTGGGAGTGTCTCTCCATCACCAAAGACTCTGATAGAGTCTAATTGCCTCACATCGTGGGGGGAGGGGGGGTGGGTTGCAGGGAGTTGGATGGAGTGGGAGGGGGAGGGGGAGGGTAAAAGGGAGGGGGAAAAAATGAAAAAAAGAGTGTGATCTGTAGAGCGATTTGTAGTACCAAAAATTGTGAAGAATATTTTGTGTTTGTGAGTAACTGAAGTAATGTATGCTATATCATGACTAACCTAAATTGGGAGAGAAATGGCAATCTATGGTATTGGTCTAAAATGAACTATAGAGATGACACAGGTTTAATTGGTTTATATATTAAATGGGGAGAGTAAAATTGAGATGCTGGAACATAGCAGGTCTTAATGATGGGAGGAAAAGGGCCCAACTTTTTCAATTATTGCGCCAAGATCCTGTGGACATCCTCTGTATTCAGGAAACTCACATAGCTGGCTGCGATAAAAATCTGTTAAAAATTCCCGGGTTCAATTTGCTTGCAGCAACAACACAAACAGCTAAAACACGAGGGGTCGCAATCTTGGCTAGACCAGGATTAGGGAACCCCAGACGCCAACTAGTTGACAAACAAGGCAGGTGGGTTGTAGTTCAAATGGAGTCAGATATAACCATTTGCTCACTTTATGGTTCAAACCTGGACGATCCACAGATTTTCACCGAGCTAGAACTAGAACTGGCCTCTTGGGTCGGCCCGCTAATTCTGTGTGGAGACTTCAATATAAATATTGAAAAATTAGTAAATAATCGACTCCCGCAGAATTATAGTGGCCGTAAACCCAAAGTATATAAGGCAGTCTCGCAACTGATGGACAGTCACGATTTAATGGATGTCTGGGATATGCTGAAGCATAATGCGAATGGCTATACTTATTACTCGTATCCCCATAACAAATATGCCCGGCTAGATTATATCATGACATCACTACACAAGACAGCTTTAATAAATATAACCAAATCCCCCAAAACCATCTCTGATCACAATGCATTAACACTAACCTTTGAACTGGACAGTTTTAATAGACCCAATTCTCAATGGTCATTTGACCGAAAGCTCCTTACCAACCCAGACTATATTAATCATATCATATTATTTGCTCAATCCTTCTTTGATAATAATCAATACAGTGCACCCAGATTTAGTGTATGGGACTGTTTTAAGGCAGCAACTAGGGGAGAGACTATTGCATATGTGGCAAATTATAAGAAAACTCAGGATCGTACTAATAAACAACTAAATACTGAATTAATCAATCTGGAAATAGAACATGCCAAACAGATTCAGCAAGGAAAATCAACCTCTGATATACTACAAAAATTACTGATTCTAAAAACAGAAATCAATAGTTCATTAACTCAAAAAGCGGCAGAAATTTATCAAGCGAATAGAGCTAGAATCTATGAAGCAGGAGAAAAAGCAGGGAAACAATTAGCTCTTAAAACCAGACAGAAACAAACCTATAATAGAATAAAAAATATTGAATATGAGGGTCAACAATATACTACCTCTCAAGACATCGCAGAAGTGTTTAGGAAATATTATCAAAAATTATACCAAAAAGAGAATGAACATCTATCTTCAAGAGATATGAACATCTTCCTTAGAGAGTGGGTACCGGAATCAGAAATACCTAGAATACTTGACAGAGTTGATAGAGAAGAACTGGAGAAAGAGATCACAATGGAGGAAGTAGAAAACGCATTAGCAGATTTAGCTAACGGGAAGGCAGCTGGGCCCGACAAGATCCCATTAGAGCTGTATAAACTGTTGGGCAAACAGATACTACCTTACTTACTAGATCTGTTTCTAGGGGTACAATATCACTCAGATACACCTAATTCATGGAAGTACATCATGGAAGTACACTAACATAGCAATATTTCCGAAAAAAGGTAAACCCTCTCATCTTCCCTCCTCATATAGACCAATTTCACTCATAAACTCAGACTCAAAGCTTTACTCAAAGATACTCGCAAATCGTCTAAGGGGAGTGATCAAACATCTCGTATCCCCGTGGCAACATGGCTTTATTTCAGGGAGGGGAACAACTGATCATACTCGTAGAGTCATTGCCTTATTCGACATCATGGGCGCCACGGGGGGAGAGATGTCAATGGTCCTATTAGATGCTGAAAAAGCGTTTAACCGAGTGTCTTGGCGTTTTTTATGGGAAATTATGAAGTTTAACAACTTTGGTCCTGGCTTTATTAAAGCCTTGAAAGCCTTATATATTAATCCTAAGGCTAAATTATCAATTGAGGGTTTTGAGTCAGAGTATGTCGAGGTACAAAGAGGTACTAGGCAGGGTTGCCCGTGCTCCCCGATATTATTTGCCTTAGTAATCAATCCCTTAATCTTAAAGCTTCTTAATTCTCCCCAAATCCAACCAGTAAATGTGGGTTCATACTCTACTAAAATATTGGCTTATGCCGATGATATTGCTGTTATTACAACCAAACCAGCAGATGCAATAGCTGAAATAGAACAATTAACTCAAAATTTTGGACTTCATTCTGGTTATTCACTTAATAGAGATAAAACCATGGTAATATGTACAAATAATATCACATATGACAGTCCCTATAAAGTGAAAAACGCAATATATCTTGGGGTGAATATCTCTCCGGAAATTAAAGAAATTAATCAGCTCAACTACAATCCATTGATTAATTCAATAAAAACAGATTTAAAGAGGGTAGATAATCTACACCTCACAATAATAGGTAGGGCTAACTATATTAAAATGAGTATATTTCCTCGTATACTCTATCTATTCCGAGCTATCCCATTGATGGCCGACTACACCATTATAAAAATCCTGGATTCAACAATCTCTAAATTCATTTGGAATTACGGTAAGATAAGGAGAGCATTACCAGCTTTAACTCTACCCCCGAATAGAGGCGGTCTAGGAATCCCGAATTTGACATTCTATCTTTGGGCTACACTACTTCAACAAATGGGCTTGCTTTTTAAATTAAAACCTCTCAATTCACCTATCACAAACACCTACATCCCCTCTATTTTTGAACTGGGACTAGGAGATAAATGCCGAGGATTACTGTTGAAACAGCTTGAAGCATCTTATTATAAGAAAACAAAGTTTAAAGTAATCGAAGATGTATGGAAGGTGTGGAAACTCGCTTCTAAACAGTTAGGTATACCTAAAATAACAAGGTATATCTCTCTCTGGCATAGTGAGGTTATATCATCATCCCTAAAAGATGCTGTCTCTAGGAGATGGGAAAATTCAGGTATATACACACTTGGCCATTTTTTTGGACAGAACGTTGCTCCATCCTTTGAGAGACTTCAGCAGAGATTTGATATACCAACTACAGACTACTTAAAATACTTTCAAGTTTACACCAACATTCGTAACTCTAAAGCCATCATCAACCTAGATAGTTTTAACTTTTTTTCTGTTATAGGGAAACTAGATACCAAAATAGGTACTCTATATAACTTATTCTCTCAATCCTCTAAGGATGATCTAGAAAGTGTTGAGAGGTCCTGGGTACAAAAACTTGGTAATTCTGATATAGATATTAATAACAGTATAACTCTTTACACAACTTTATTTTTAGCACCTAACCTTAAAGCACAATACTTTAAAACCATTTACAACCTTTATTTTACTCCGGCTAAACTGTTCACTTGGGGTATGCGAGTAGATGACAGATGCCCCAGATGTAGACAGGGACAAGCTAATTTGATTCATATGTTTTCCGAATGTCCGAAACTAAATAACTTACAGACAATGATCGAAGGATTCTGGATTCAAGTTTTTGGACGGAACCTCAGATCCTCCACCACTTTATATCTTTTGGGTCACGATGAATCTTTAGGTCATAGCGTAGAGGAACAGAGAATTGTATTTCTGGGTACTGCCGTTTTTCGCATTCTTCTAGCGGCATGTTGGAAAGATTCTAATGTTCCCACTTTTCAGATGTGGCTCGGCCGATTTCTTGCCATCTACAAGCAGGAGATGGCTGTATATCGCACAAGGGGTAGGAAAACAAGAGCTAGGGGTACTCAGATCTGGGCCCCAATTTCGAACTGGTATCACAATGTAAGATCCTCCACCTGATATGATAAGGGCTGACAGGGAACTACATGTTAAGAAAATGGAAAAAATGTATAATTTATAATTGACCCCTCTTTTTTTCTTTTTTATATTTTTCCTTTTTCCGTTTTTTTTTTTTTTTTTATTGTTTTCGTTAAAATTTTACGGATGTTGTATTGAATTTATTCTCTACCGTACAAAATACGTCTTTGTTTGACTACTACAGATCATGCTCAATAAAAAAAAAAAAAAAAAAAAATATATATAGTAAATGTTTTGTGAAAGCAAATCCATTCTTCTTTCCAGATCTAAGGTTACATGGTGTAACAGTCAGCACTGTGGACTTTGATCTGATGTGAAATCTCGATGGGACCAGATGCTTTTACTCTTAAGAAACTCAAATCTCTCATGTATAAGTTTGAAATCTCAGAAAACATGTTGTTCCTAATAAACAGCATTTGTTACTGAGTTTTTAATGATTTCTGTTCGATATATTTGTTTGTTTACTGAAACTTGGTACGTTCATGTTACATTAAGGCCTCGATTCCGATCCGGTAAAATATTCCGCCGTACGATTCGCATCCGTATCCGAATCCGTACGAATGGGAACTTTACGTCCGACCTGCGAATTCCGATCCGTTCCCGTCTATTTCCGTACGATTATCACTGAACCGTCCGAATCACAGTCGATGATCCGTACGAACATGCATCGGGAATCCTACCGTACGATTCGTAACCAGCCCGTACAAACACACAAGTACGATCCTGTACGAGAAGCCTGACAGTGAATGGTACGGAACTAAGTTATCGCACTTGAATAATGATTCGAACGGCAATATGCGGCTCGCATCTAGCAGCGTCAACACATACGACACGCGTAGCCCTCGCTCACGCACAAGTACGACACGCACACCCCCCCACGCGAACACCCCCACCCGCCAACGGCCCGTACCAGTCAATCCACGCACAAGTACGACACGCACACACCCCCAACAAGCCTACGCGAACACTCCCACCCGCCAACGGCCCGTACCAGTCACTCGCACGCACAAGTACGACACGCACACACCCCCACGCGAACACCCCCACCCGCCAACGGCCCGTACCAGTCAATCGCACGCACAAGTACGACACGCACACACCCCCACGTGAACACCCGCACCCGCCAACGGCCCGTACCAGTCACTCGCACGCACAAGTACGACACGCACACACCCCCAACAAGCCTACGCGAACACCCCCACCCGCCAACGGCCCGTACCAGTCAATCGCATGCACAAGTACGACACGCACACACCCCCACGCGAACACCCCCAGCCGCCAACGGCCCGTACCAGTCACTCGCATGCCCAAGTACGACACGCACACACCCCCACGCGAACACCCCCACCTGCCAACGGCCCGTACCAGTCACTCGCATGCACAAGTACGACACGCACACACCCCCAACAAGCCTACGTGAACACCCCCAACCGCCAACGGCCCGTACCAGTCACTCCCACGCACAAGTACGACACGCACACACCCCCACGCGAACACCCCCACCCGCCAATGGCCCGTACCAGTCAATCGCACGCACAAGTACGACATGCACACACCCCCACGCGAACACCCCCACCCGCTAACGGCCCGTACCAGTCACTCGCACGCACAAGTACGACACGCACACACCCCCAACAAGCCTACGCGAACACCCCCACCCGCCAACGGCCCGTACCAGTCACTCGCACGCACAAGTACGACACGCACACACCCCCACGCAAACACCCCCACCCGCCAACGGCCCATACCAGTCACTCGCACGCACAAGTACGACACGCACACACCCCCAACAACCCTACGCGAACACCCCCACCCGCCAACGGCCCGTACCCGTCACTCGCACACACAAGTACAACACGCACACACCCCCAACAAGCCTACGCGAACATCCCCTCCCGCCAACGGCCCGTACCAGTCACTCGCATGCACAAGTACGACACGCACACATAACGCCAACACCCAAACCAGCACAAGGACTTTGCAAACAAGTGGCACAACAACACTGAACATGTCTCCTGTGTACAGACCATAGAGAATCAATGTCCTGGTCACAGCCAAACAGAGGTCAACACTAACACCCACCCCATATAACACACACACAACCAATTCAAATTAAGCCACACCCACTATTTGACCAATAAAAGGCTCCACACATACAACCCAGCATCCTTTGCAACATACCCATTCTTGCAACGAAACAGAGAGCACACCAACTATAGCAGCCACATACCTTCACACATACACCCTATCACATCTACACCCACACCACCCCCTTCACAATCACAACCACACACCCTCATCCATACACACCATCACCCCCTCAATCACATACACCCCACACCATGACCACACCCAAGAATCCAAAGTTCACTAACCCGGAGATGGAGATACTTACAGATCAAGTCATCAAAGTCGAGCTACAGCTGTTTGGCGCATTGGTCAGACAGACCAGCATGGCAGAAAAAACACGCCTGTGGGAGAGGATCGTAGACCGGGTCAATGCTGTTGCACCCATCCGGCGCACCAAGGGGGAATGCCAGGCCAGGTGGTATGATCTGCGGTGGATGGTCAAGAAGAAAATGGACCAGGAATACGCCTCTGCACACCACACTGGAGGAGGTGGTCCCCGCAGACCTCCTGTATACCAGCCCTGGGAGGAGAAAGTCATGGCCCTGCTGCCACCGGCGGGAGTCCATGGAATATTAGGAGCCGTTGAGTCTGGTGAGTGTACAAAAAATACATGTTACATTGGTGGACTTACAACAGTGCCCAGCAGCATGGGGTGGGTGGCCATGAGTCCTAGCAGGACACAACTAAAAGTGGTTTGTTGCAAGTGGGACCCACAAAGGGTGGAAGGTGGAGGGTAGGAGGCTGCTCTCATCCCATATGCCCCAGGGCCTCACCCAGGCACCATGCCCAATGTACAGGGATAGGGAAATATCACACAAGATAGTAGACCACAGCTCCTAAACAATATCATGTTGTGGACACACCTTCCAGAGATACAATATTTTGTGACACAGTAAGGCAGTGTAGCAAGTGAACAAGCACAAACAACCTGCCTCCAACCCTGTCTCCCCCTCCCACTGTCTCCCTCTCCCTCTGTCGCCCTCTCCCTCTGTCGCCCTCTCCCACTGTCGCCCTCCCTCCCACTATCACACTCTCCCACTGTCACACTCTCCCACTGTCACCCTCTCCCTCTGTCGCCCTCTCCCTCTGTCGCCCTCTCCCTCTGTCGCCCTCTCCCTCTGTCGCCCTCTCCCTCTGTCGCCCTCTCCCACTGTCGCCCTCTCCCTCTGTCGCCCTCTCCCACTGTCGCCCTCCCTCCCACTGTCACACTCTCCCACTGTCACACTCTCCCACTGTCACACTCTCCCACTGTCGCCCTCTCCCTCTGTTGCCCTCTCCCTCTGTCGCCCTCTCCGACTGTCGCCCTCCCTCCCACTGTCACACTCTCCCACTGTCGCCCTCTCCCTCTGTCGCCCTCTCCCACTGTCGCCCTCCCTCCCACTGTCACACTCTCCCACTGTCGCCCTCTCCTTCTGTCGCCCTCTCCCACTGTCGCCCTCCCTCCCACTGTCACACTCTCCCACTGTCACACTCTCCCACTGTCGCCCTCTCCCTCTGTCGCCCTCTCCCTCTGTCGCCTCTCCCTCTGTCGCCCTCTCCCACTGTCGCCCTCCCTCCCACTGTCACACTCTCCCACTGTCACACTCTCCCACTGTCACACTCTCCCCCTCTCCCTCTGTCGCCCTCTCCCTCTGTCGCCCTCTCCCACTGTCGCCCTCTCCCTCTGTCACACTCTCCCACTGTCACCCTCCCTCCCACTGTCACCTCACCGCATCTCCCTGGGCACACACCAAGTTGCACCCAAGCACTGCACAGGCCTTACAAACACCATAGAGCAGAATGTGTAGGGATGTCTCCTAATTACCAGCAGTCATCCACTAAGTGCCTGCAACACACACACCATTTCTAGCCAACACTGTACTGTGTCAGGACACACATATCATAAACCTCTGTAGTACGCAATGGCCACAGGTGTAGGCAGCACATGTCCCTCCTGTGATCACTGCAAACACAAACACCAGGACAAGGTCACACACCCTGTGCATGAAGACAAAACCACCAATATGCCAGCATGCAACGTCAGGGGGCAGCCAAATCATGAACGATGGACGCTTTCAAATTACACACAAAATACTACCTTGGCCTATCCTACACCCGCCTTACAGAAACTCATCCCCTGGGGACAGGCTTTGGAGTGCAACACTGTCCCAATTGTCATGTACCACAACAAAACACTCACTCATATGAAAACGGATACTACTCATACATGCACATTGCAGATGCTCAAGTCCATTGTGGCGCTCAAACAATGCACGTGCCCCATCTCATGAACGTTGTGGATGCACTGAAGTACCAACATGGACATGGGTATTGACAAGGTAATGCGTCTTACAGAAGTGCCAAGTTCTAAATCCATGATCTATTAGTGTGTGTACAGGTCCAGGGGTGTT
This sequence comes from Lissotriton helveticus, assembly GCF_964261635.1. NCBI lineage: Eukaryota > Metazoa > Chordata > Amphibia > Caudata > Salamandridae > Lissotriton > Lissotriton helveticus. The sequence goes on along the minus strand of NC_136058.1, from coordinate 346,093,003 downwards.
GGCATTGTTTGGCCATCACGGTACAGCAAAAGACATCCAAAGTAGTAGATGTCATGCAAATTAATGATGCTGTGTCTCTAACATCAACATGCTGTATCTAAACTCTGTACATGCTTGACGCAGACATAAGGATTTACACCGTATCCTGGATGTTGCCTGAACATGACCAATGCCTTACATGTGTTGTGCCGCCAATACAAGACACAGCAATGGCTGTGTCAGTCATTGTCAAGATAATGGAATAATGAAAATACCCCAGAGTACATGTCAAATTACTACCACTACATACACAACAGAACAATGTCAACAATGTGAAGCTTGTGGAACTGTGATGCTCATAATGGATAACTAAACAAGATGTCACTTGATAGTGCCTTAACAGTGTCTGTCTCTCCCACACACAGGGGACCGTGTGCCCCCCCCAACCAGGGGGGAGAAGGATCCCAGTCCCAGGCTCAGCAGGACCCAGACCCCACCGACAGCGACGCCACTCAACGCACTGTGGATGACCCCAACCAACCTGGCTCCTCTGGATCCCAAACGCCTGCAGCAACTGTACCAGCTACATCTCAGGCAACCACCGGACCCATTCCCACCACATCCCAGCAGACAGGTCACAGCCCTGCCCATGATCCACAATCGAGCCAGTCTGAAAATGAGGGACACCCTTTTGTCGGGTGCCCCTGAGGTTGCAGACGACCTCCACCCTGCCAGCACTCGGGGGGCCCGTCGATTGGGTGTTCCCACAAGCGCAGGCCGTGTTCGTGTTGGTCAGGGTGGTGGGAGTGGCGGAAGGCGGAGGCGAGATTCTGGCCAGTCAGCTGCAGCATCCGGTATGCCTGAACTCGCTAACATCCTGGAGGCATACCGGCGGGACACCAGGGAGATAGGCCAGCTTGTGGAGACCCTCAACCAGGTGAAAGAACAGCAGGCAGAGCAAATAGCCAGGCAAGACCTACATTATGGACGGGTGGAGGCAAGTCTGGCTCAGCTCTTGACGGTGCATCGGGAAATGAGCCAATCAGATAGCTGCCAACATGCAGCACCCTCCCTGTGACACAAGGCCAGCAACATCACGGCAAAGTGTGACACCTGCCGCAGGGAGGGAGGAGGAGGAGGAGGAGGTACTCTCTGACGTAGCATCCCATGCATCGTCCAGGCCTGCACATGAGGGTCCCCCAAGGAAGGTGGGTCGTCCACGGCTAAGACGTTGAGGGGCAGTGGGCCATGCACATCTCACAGGACACTGGACCTGGCATATTGCCCCTGGGTGCAACAGCATCCCCTATGAGACTCTCCCACATGGACATGCTAGTCACAGTCTGCCCAATGATGCCAAGCACTGTGGCCTGGACTCTGTTGACTGAAACTGTAAGGCATCTCATCTCCGGCAGTGAACTTTGGATTCCACCCCTTTCTGTACAGCACTTATTCACGTTCCCTGCACAAGATCTCCCAATAAATATACTAATCCTCATACGCATGTGGTGAGTTATCTTTGAACCACAGCATAAATTGATATGTGTGTGCAAATGTATGAAATGCAAGGGTATCCGACAAACAGCAGCCAACCACACACTTGGATCAGAATCTGAGTGTGGACACACATTGGGGGGAAAATCCTAACAACTAGATACATGGATGGAAAGACACACCTGTGTGGGATAGTAAATGCTGGAGGGGGGTTTGGAGCCCAAAACTGCTATCACAGGCAGGCCCACGAGAGTCACTTTGAGGTGTACACATCAGTGTGACAAAAGTAGTTGACCACGTAGGGAGTACCTACAACTGTGTCCCCAGGTATGTGAACTATCGTCTGCATGATGCAGTACTGTGGATGTGATGAATGGCGCACAGGACAAGGTTGGCAGGACAGACTGTGGGCAATGGGCTGTAGCACTCTACACAAGCACACCTGAATAGGTGACCTACCCCTATGTAGCTACAAGTACTATACTACTGTAATGGGAGCAACGCATACAGAACAACCACCCACATCTGACAAATACCTACACCAGAATGGGGAAATCACACCACACCCAAGAGATGTGGTCATGGTTTGTCTCCCCTGTGGCTACTTGACTGACAGTGACAGCTATGTTTTTGCTGCTGTGGCGTTGACAAGGTAACACTGTACAATATTGTGCCTATGGAAGGTGTGTGTGTGCTGTACACGGCACATGACCTGGTGGTACATAGACCCAATGTAATGTGAATCTGCCATAGTCGTGCCAGTATGTGTTGCACACACAGGCATAGCAGCTGCAATGGCTGAGTTAGAAGCATTGTGATAGCAGGAGGGTGAATGTCTTGGGTAGTCTGTGTGTAGGGTGGCAGGAGCATGCTCTATAAATGGATGGAAGGAGGGTCATCCTGTAGGTCTCTGTGTCCCTGGATAATGTGTGCGGCATGGTGGCTGTATATGCAGCAGCAGCAATGAGTGAAGACATGCTGGCAGGAGGGGTGTGACAACTTGCAAAACAAGCACATACCACAAGGGCATTTGCAAGCCACAAAGTGACATGTGTATGTGAAGGCAGGAGTGTCTGCCTCACTCAGGGTCACAGCAAATAAAATGGCACAGTAATCACCAAAGATCACAGCCACTGGACCAGGGCCCTTACGGACAAGTGGGGCACAAGACACACAGCGTCAGCAGGTGTACACTACAGCTAGTGTGTTCAAAGCCAAAAAGCTACTACAAAGCCATCTACCTCACACACAACATAGTATTCTAGCCTCCCCCACACCATGCGTGTGGTCACTTTACAGGTAAACACATAACAAGCATAAGCTAACTTCATGCTAAATAGTATACATGCACATTAGAAGGACATGTGCGTTGACATCAAGGCGGCACATTTATCTGTAGAAGTCAGACGTCATGCACAACATGATTATTTACATTGGGAGCCCATAGAGCATTATCAAACATACATGAGCATTGGCAAGAACTCCAATTAACACTATTAATGATGTCACCTGTAATGCAGCAGTACTATTGGCTACAAGCCTGTCAAGGACTGGCCGTACCTTACTTCATCAGTGTGGTGTGATGCTCAAAGGGTTCCACCTCCAAATAGCCCCTTGGTCTGAGTACAAACGACAGACACAAAAGGGTGATCAGGCGAGGGAAGGAGAGGATGGGAACTGCTGGGAGGAGACCTGAAACAGAGGTAAATAACCATTAGGAGTACATTCTCATGTCACTGACTCTACAAAAACATCATTAGCTACACTGTACCAGTCACACCTGTGAAGTTTACTGACTGTAGACAATTTTAGTTGAGTAATCATGGTATCACATGAGATCCGATGCTATGACACAGACACATAAAACCTAGGAGAGTCTGTCATCCATTCGAGTCATGTGTTACGCTCTCAAGTGAGCTACCATGCAATGAGATCTATGTTGTTACAAATCATTCACTGGCTCAGATGAGGTTGACCTTACAAACTCATGGAAACATATGGCAATGCTACTTACGCTAACTGTAATGTCTGCATGTGAATATGGGTACCCATAAGGGCCATGTACCCCAACTTGACTTGACCCACAACAGCTGTAAGTATCACATATGATGACGAAGCTAATGATCTACATGCAATGAAGGCACTCAGTAGCCAGTCTTTTGATCTGTCAAGTGTGCATTACTATGCTAAACATGATATGCAGGTTTAAAAGATTTAAAGTGCAAGTGATGTTGATCCAAGCCACATAATGAGACCCTAGCATTGCCCAGTAATGCTGCACGGGACTAGAGATTCATGGGAATGACCGCACTCCACTGATGCTACACAATAAATCACATATGCATCACCCAAACATTGTCATTTCCCATGCTAAACATTAATGGCATCATGTGAATCAAAACAGAACTGCTACTCACTGTGAAGGCTGGTGTAGCTGTATTTTCGAGCTGCACTGCGGTAACGACATGACAGTGACATGATATACTGCAACAAGGGGCAATGCATCCATGTAAACAGAATGACAGGACAGTTATCTCAACATGTGGAACATAGACTGTGCCACACCTACACCACATGCTTTGATGGTAAACAAACGGAATTGGCCCACAAGCTGGAGGAGAGGATCCAGTCACATTCTAATGCACACAGTGAGGCTACAATCCCCCACAGAGTCCGTGGTTGTGACCTCTGACACAATGTAAAGACATGGTATATGCAATGTAGCAGTGTCAATGTCTACACACATGGATGATTTCACCAGAGTCTCTAACTACAACAGATGACAGTCAGATGGGGTGACTATCCTGTCATGGGAGTGGGCATACGTGTAATAAGTAACATTTTGTAGTTGCATGTATCCATGGTCTCACTACATGCACATGAACATGTACCACACGTTTCAAAACATACCAACGCTAAACAGCCTCATATGAGTCCTTACCCAAATTGACTTCTCCACATGTCCATGCATGCTCCGTTGATTTGGCAGACGTTGCAATCATGATGAGCAATAGCAGGATGACCACGATGACCCCAACGGACAACAGGCAGGGCGAGCTGTGGGTGAGAGTGGCACACAAGGGGTCAAGTTCTCTTTCATGTCATTTTGACGATGTCCTGTTTATTATCCAGATGTTGTAGTACACCTGTACATTCAAAATGCACACATAGCACGTATGTGTGTTGTATGACATCTGCACCTGTGTGACACTGCACACCAAACATCCAAGTGAGCTTGCATACAGTCTGTTGCATACACAGCATGCTACCCATGCAACTCTATTGTAGATGTTTCAGATTACAGCTGCTATGACTCACCATCATGAAAAGAAGTTGTGGATGAGGTGACTCCGGATATCATCTTCACCCTCCTCGTCGCTGGCATCCTGGGCAAGGCCTTCATCCTCAACGGGCGGATGTTCCAGCTCATCAGGATCAAGGTAGAGTGGCACGGCCTTCTCCACTGCCATGTTGTGTAGCATGCAGCACACGGTGAAGATGTCACACACCTTGCGTGGGCTGTATTGGAGGGCTCCGCCTGTATTGTCCAGGCACCTGAACCGGCTCTTCAGGAGTCCAAAAGTTCGCTCGATCACCCGCCTGGTCTTCCCATGAGCATTGTTGTACCGCTGGTCTGCAGCTGTCCTGGGGTTGCGTAGTGGAGTCATTAACCACGGCATGTTTGGATATCCAGCGTCTCCTGCAAATTGACATCATGGAAATGAGTGTGTAATATGATGCAGATCATGAAGTTGTGACATACTGACATACAGAGCTGACAGGGTATACTCACCAACAAGACATGCCCGGTGGTTGTGCAGCTGCAGCATCATCTGTGGTACCCTGCTACGCCTCATGATGAAAGCATCGTGGCACGATCCTGGAAAACGTGCACAAACATGTGAGATAATCATGTTGGCAAGACACACCACCAGGGCATTTATCGAGGGGTAGTGTTTCCTGTTGCGATACGCTTTCTCCTGAGCCTGTGGTGGCACTAGAGTAACATGTGTACCATCAATTGCACCAATTACATGTGGCATGCGGCCCAGGGCATATAATTCCCCCTTGACATCTGTCAACTCTTCTGGAGTAGGGAATGTAATGAATTCATCCAGGTGCAGCAACATAGCTGCCAATACATCACCCAATACCCGGCTAAACATAGTCTGAGACATCCCTCCCACATCAGCTATGGTGAATTTGAACGTACCTGTGGCAAAGAAATGGAGGGCTGCCATCACCTTTACCTTGGGTGTCAGCGCAGTTGGATACCTGTGGCGTGGTTGTAGGTGAGCCTCCAGCCTGTCCGTCAGGTCCTTGATCATCTGTCGGTTGAAGCGATACCGACGGATGCAATTGCGCTCCCTCATGGCTTCCAAGTCAGGCAACGGCCTTTCCAGAGGGGGTGCCCTGCAATACACAATTTATAGAAAATGTCTTCAACGGTCTGACTAAGACAATAACAATGTACATGGCACAAGCAACACTGCTTCAAATAATCTAGACAATTTGGAGTGTGGCGTGGGATACACACTAAAGTAACATGTGCAAGCTCCCAGCCACTCTTCCGTGAAAAGTAAAAGACCTGTGGTGTGTGGAATGGATATGACATGCATACAAACGATCTGATGGAAAGGTCTTAGTGGGCATGACAATGTATCATGTCAGTGACACACGTCATGTGAATGTGAGTAGCAGCTTCTCTGCACATCCAGACAGCTGACAGCAATACACACACACACCACATGTGCCATCATTTGCACAGTTCTGACTTAGTAATGTTGCGGTGTTTACATTCCCAAAGTATTACATGACCATCATCATACATCATAAATCTTTGATTTGTGACAAATGGTATGTGCTGCCATCACACATATAAGTGGGTAATTAACACACGGGGCATGGTGTGTGTACATTACAAACCAGGTCATCACGCCAAGGACACAACATAGATGCTCCTACAGCACATGTACTGAACTGTATGGACGAGTTACTTACGTTTTGTAACAAGATATCAGTAAGGAACAGTAGTTATTTGCATAATCCCGACTTTGAATACATGACAAGCTTTTGACAAATATGCCTCCCTGGATGCCATCAATCTGCCCAGTGAGTCGGGGCTATCCAGGCCACATTGGAAAAAAGACAGTGTGGGTGATTGGCATCCTACAAGGGAGTGGCCAAGTATTGCCCGTACCTACAACGCACACTCTGCCAGCAATTACACAACCATGTCCCACAGAGAGTGTGGGTACCAGACAAAGAGGCATGTGATGTAGGAAGAGCCCACTCCCAGACTCAGGGAGGATGAAAACATGTTTCCGTAGTGCTCATACCTCTTGGATGCCCTCTACAGCGGAGCTAACGGGAATGTGGTCTGTGATTTGGGGGCCTGGATGCCCATGCTCTCTGGGGTGGGGTGGGAGGACAGGGAACATGGTCAGTCCGGGGAGGGGAGTGGGCGCCTGACAACGTGCCTATCTACAGCCAAACATGCAGCGTGCCTGTACATGCTGGCCAATATAGATACAGTACATTCCTGAAGATAGGCCTGCAGAGGCACAGTGGAGCGTGAGTGGAGTTGAAGGACCTAAGTGAGGAGGTTGGTCCTCACGGCGGCAACGGGGAGATGAAGGGGCAAGGCTCCAGCCACCCACGTAAACACTACACTGCACGTTGCCCACTCATCCACAAACACGTTTGGAGTAGAGACATCACCAGTGTCAGGCTAGGTGTCCAGACCACTCGCATCCCCCAGTCCACCTGTCCTGTCGTCTTGGGACTGACACTCACGTGCCACTGGGTCTTCATGACCCAACAAATACCCATTCACACCCATTGTAATGAGCTGTGGCAGGCTCATTGAAGTTTTACTCCCCATGCAGCATTTATAGCGGTGTTCAGCCGCACAGTCTCCACGCTGGAGCCGTACAGTGTGTGGTATTGGGGACAGCACCACCCAAGAACGGCACCAAGGCTGGCACCTGGGGGACTGTTGCCAGTGAGGTTGTGAGGTGAACCAGCGAGGACCAGGGTGACCATTCACATCCTGTCTGTCCCAGCGGTTCCGGGACGTATGCGCCGCCTGCGTCAGGGACAAAGCGAGTGATGGCGTCAGGGGCAATTCACCAGACGCGCTCGTGCCCCCAGACGGGTCCGCTGGGCCAGGAGCCGCCGCGGAGGCCGTTGTTGGGTTGAGGGACATCATGGACATGAGGAAGTGCACTGACTCCTCCTGCTTCACATGCAGGGCAGGGCCCGGAGGTCGTGGTGCAGGCTACGACGGCAGCTAATCTGACAGAGCCGCATGGCCGGTGTCACCCGGATCACATGCAGCATTGCACGTGCATTGTGGGGATTTGGAAGTGCAATGACATATCTTTGACTCATTTGGGATACGTGACGACTCAGCCCTGGAGGACTGATGTGTAATTCAGGAGCTCTGATGTCTCAACACCCACGCCCAGGCACTCGTCCTACGTCCAGACCATGAGCTATATTGGTGCAGGGCCAACTGCTGGAGTCTGAGCGGCTTGTGGGTCCAATCACACCTGGATTCATAGGTGTGTTCCCAGCAGTTTGAGCAGCTCTTGTTGTTGTGCTTGACGTGAAAACAGTGGAGACACCAACGGTGAGGGTCAGTCACCAATATGAGTCGTTGGCATTCCTAACAGGCTTAGAAACGGACATCCATACTGGCACCGTCCGGAGTCAGACAATCCAAGTGAAATGGTCTGAAGTGAACGTACTATGATTTTACTTGAAAAATGACTAAGCTTACACTCATACAGGACCAGCGCTTGTGTTGTGAAATAAAGTTCCTGACGTGTGCACGCAGAGGTGACGTCTGAGTACTCAGACAACGTCATCACGGCACACACAACCCCAACATCACATGCTGGGCTGCAGGCCATGGCTACCAACACACAAGTGTAGTGCTGAGTGGTAATTGCCATATCCAGGATGACTCTTGGGGATATTCAAAGGTGAGTAATATGATACTGACCTGTAAATGTCATATGCTAACATCATGCACAATGTCGCACATGGCACACACATGACGTGGTCACACAGGGTCATGCTGAGCGGCTATTAGACCTCTGTGACAGTGGGCATGTTGCTGTCATCATGTGCCAGTTCCCTGTACTGAATGGTGTGGCATTCCAGTGTTGATGTGCATCACAATATGTTGCAGACTTCACTCCGGTATGAAGTGTTGAATGCATGTGAAGCACATGTGAAATATGGTTGATGACATGTCTCGCCAGCTCTTCACACATCAACTGAGTCACAAAGTCACAGTCCCTGTGCTTCTTCTATGTCTGCCACACCTTGGGCATGCTGATGTATGGATGCCATGCTGATGTATGCATCCACATCCTAGACATGAGTGTAGACTACATCCCTGCTAGGTGATTTCCTGGACTCACTCTCCCAATGGTGACATGGGGTAGGACAGGGATGCAGCCTACACAATTGTACACTTGAGCATGTCTGACGCACTGTATCCCAATGGTACGTGCGTGTGTACGCCTGGTTTCCCTATTGCATTTCAGCCATACGCGAGCCAAGCGTACCCCAATGGTACGTCGTTTCCCTATTGCATTTCAGCCATACGCGAGCCAAGCGTACCCCAATGGTACGTGCGTGTGTACGCCTCGTTTCCCTATTACATTTCAGCCATACGCGAGCCAAGCGTACCCCAATGGTACGTGCGTGTGTACGCCTCATTTCCCTATTGCATTTCAGCCATACGCGAGCCAAGCGTAGCCCAATGGTACGTGCGTGTGTACGCCTGGTTTCCCTATTGCATTTCAGCCATACGCGAGCCAAGCGTAGCCCAATGGTACATGCGTGTGTACGCTTCGTTTCCCTATTGCATTTCAGCCATACGCGAGCCAAGCATACCCCAATGGTACGTGCGTGTGTACGCCTGGTTTCCCTATTGCATTTCAGCCATACGCGAGCCAAGCGTAGCCCAATGGTACGTGCGTGTGTACGCCTCGTAACACCATTGGATGGGTTGCATACGCAACGGCAATGTCACCGTACTTGTGTGGGAATTTGAATAAATACATAGCCAACATCTAGGGGAACAGTGTACTGACCAAAATGTAACCAGGTTGTCATGGATACAGAGTTTTTTGAGGCTCCTACAGGTGTTGTAGGGAATTCAGTTGGGCAAAAGTATACAATGTTGCAAATGTTGTTGTTCAGCTCAGGCTCAGTTTTCAAACCATGCATATGTGTGTCATGGACTTATGTGTGATGTGATTGGATGGAACATAGGAGGCTAACTATGGAGGCCTATCACACACTACTCCTTGGACTCACAGACCCTCTGTAGCACAGATATAAGGCAGAATGTGGCTGTGTGAGGGCACTTGCCTGCACAACATTGGTGTGGTAACCACAGCTGCTGTCTCTGAATCCTCTGGACCCTGATTTGCTGAGCATGGAGAGGGCACCTGCATTCACTGATGCTGAGAACAAGGCCCTGCTGGATGCCCTCCTGTCAAACTACAGCAAGCTGTATGGGAGACCAGGGGATCAGGTGAGTGATGTGTGCAATACCTTGGAGTGTGCACCTGTTGTGTGTGTGACATAATGGCCACTGTGTATGTATGGTGTTTAGATGCAATGTTGTTGGGAGTAAATGCCAGAGTGTACAGTGTTGTGTCAAGAGGGTTATTTCTTGTAGTGGGGTGTGTGACAGCGTGTCAGGGGCTGCAGTGCATCCAGATGTAGCCTACATTGCTCTGTGAGTGCCATGCTCTAAGAGTGTTTAGCGCACGTCATGTCATCTGTAGCCTTTCAATGGCATGTGCTGCAGCAGTGTTTGCTCACAGGCCACATACTCCTGGACAATGATGCAAATGTGTGGAGGCTACGATGCCCTGTAGTCATTAAGTATTTTGTGCACATATGTGTGTCTTTTGGACATGGACCAGGTGTACTGATGCTCTTTTACTTTACATTTGTGACAGGCATCTACCTATGAGAAGGGTGAAATCTGGCTGGACATCGCCAGGGCTGTCAGGAGTGAGTGGGGGCCTCGCAGGAGGCTCAGAAACATCAAGAAGATGTGGCAGGACATCCGGTGCTGGACCCGCCGCATCGCCAGAGTCCAGCTGCATCTGGAAGCTCCACGCCGGCATGGCGGCACCCGCCACCTCACCCCCCACATGCTTCGGGTCCTGGAAGTGGTGTTCCCAGACCTCCATAGGCAGTTGCAGGAGGGACAGCAGCAAGTAGGGGGTAGGTACATGTCTGTTTGTTGTCATGTGTGTCACATGCTCCCTGCAGTGCTCCAAGGCATGGTAACACTCCCATAGTTTGAGTGGTGTGGTCAGACAGGCACTTCATGCATTGGCATTACAATGTCCCAGTTTCTGCAGCAGCTTCTTTAAACTTTTTGCCGTACTCCACATTTGCCCGGCGCTTTGGCTGATGTTTGTTTTTCACATGTACTCCTATGGTGCAATGTCTCCGTATGCATCTTCCTTTGCACATCATCATGTTGGAGGTGGGTCTGTGACACCTGTTGGTACATTACATGTAGCACCACATGTGCACTGTGTCTGCCATTCTTAATACTTTGGCACGTATCCTGAGTGTCAACATGTCTTTTCTGCACAAGTCAGCCTCAGTGGCCTTTGTCCATGGTACTCTTTCGATTTGTCATGTGTTGGATACAGGTGCACAATGTACATGTGCAATATTTTGGGCTCATGCATAGTCACACTGGGCAGTGCGTGTGTGCATATTCGCCAAATACTTAGATTGTTGTTTCTAACTAATAATGATGGTCAGCCACACAATGTGGCTTTGGGTGTCAACAGCTGTGATGCCAGTGTGAGGTGATGTAACACTTGATTCATGTCCCAGGATGGCATCAGATTTCAGTTCAGGCAGGACTTTTCCCATGTGGCACAAGGTGTAAGCAATTCAAACATGTCCAGGTCTGGGTTTGGGTGGCAGGGTGGGAAAATGAGCTGGGATGCATGATCAGCTATCCTGTTGTCAGGCTGTGGATCATCATTGTGTCTCTCATACTAGTGTTTTCCTTGCCTGTTGCTTGTATCCTACTATACATTGAGCGTTGTGTCTCTCACAATTGGCCACAACTAGACTTAGCATTGTGCAGAGTTCTGTGTCATGTGACTCATAATGCATGCCATGTTTAGAAATGAGGCAAAATGTATTGTAGCTTATATGTCTGATGTGTACAGGTGACTGATATGTTTTTGTTGTTCTCCTTGCCCACAGCAGCAGCATCTGAATCTGAAGGAGACACAGGCGCGGACCAGGCAGAGGGACCCAGCGACAGTGCCACATGCTATGAGGAGTCAGAGGGAGGCAGTGGCACGGAGGGTGAGGAGAGTCTGCAGGCCAGACGACATGTGACTGACACATCTTACCATGCCGACAACTCCGAGTCAGACTCTCAGGAGGAGGGGGAATATGCAGCAATGGTCACATCTTCTTCTTTGTCTGCCCTCCCCTCCTCCAGTACCATCTCCACCCTCCCAGTCGTTAGTTTCCCTAGGGTCCGTGCTAGACCCCGTGTCTCCTTTAATCCCGGCACCGCAGCCCCTGCCCCTGTGTCCCCTGCTGCCCTCAGTGCTGAGACTGTGGACCTACTCCGGCAGATTGCAGTAGGTCAGACATCCATGCTGACTGTCCTCCATGGACATACACAACTGCTTACATGGGTGGTGTCGTTCATGGAGGGCATGTCATCGGCCATGTCTGATCTACGTCGGAGTGTGGCTGCCATGGAGTCAACACTGATGGCAGCTCTGTACACCCAGCAGCATCTGTCCCTCCCCCATCCTTCAGACCCATCCACCTCTGCCTCTCACATACCTACACAGCATACTCGCACACGCCACAGGTCAGACACACCCAGCTCACACACACAGCATAAGAAGCTCAAAGCTCCACGCACCCATTCTCAAGGGGAAGTAGGCACACACCCAGGGAGAGGGGAGACACCTCACACAAGCATCCACACACCCAGTAGAACTGACTCACAGCCCTGTACCTCCACCCCCAATGTGTCCCCGGGTTCAGGTGGTAGTTTTTCTGCACAGGCTGCGGTGTGCAGCCAGGTTTTTGAATCTACTTTTGGCGATGCCCCACCCAGTGTGGAAGAATCCACTACACCTGCACCCACTCCACCTGTCCTTCCCTCTACTGTCCATGCGGTGCCGGAGGATTCCTCAGATGGTGCCCCCATAGTTACCACAGTGGATTAAACGCCATGTACAGGCAAGTTTGGGTGTGTGCACACCCATGGAGGCACAGACTGTTGCAGAGACATCTTTGGACTGGCCATTGGCCTTTAATGAGCGAGGACTCTTATTTGCTTTTATATTTGGAACCAGCTGAATAAAGCTATTATTTTCCTTTTCTGAAATTGAGTTTGTGTGAAAAAGTCTGTGACTGCTGTGTGCCTGGGAGGTGGTATGATGTTAAAATATAGTTATGTTGACATGTGTCAATCTCCTGGTGGTAATGTGGTTAAGAATGTTAGGTTTTTGTTGTAATGGCTGGCCACTGTTGGGCAGTGGGGGGGTGTTATACACACACACTCTGATGCTGGGCACTGGTGGGCAGTGGTGGGGATCTTAGCCACACACACACTCTGATGCTGGGCACTGGTGGGCACTGGTGGGCAGTGGTGGGCACTGGTTGGGGTCTTAGCCACACACACACTCTGATGCTGGGCACTGGTGGGCACTGGTGGGGGTCTTAGCCACACACACACTCTGATGCTGGGCACTGGTGGGCACAGGTGGGCAGTGGTGGGGGTCTTACCCACACACACACTCTGATGCTGGGCACTGGTGGGCACTGGTGGGGGTCTTAGCCACACACACACTCTGATGCTGGGCACTGGTGGGCACTGGTGGGGGTCTTAGCCACACACACTCTGATGCTGGGCACTGGTGGGCACTGGTGGGGGTCTTAGCCACACACACACTCTGATGCTGGGCACTGGTGGGGGTCTTAGCCACACACACACTCTGATGCTGGGCACTGGTGGGCACTGGTGGGGGTCTTAGCCACACACACACTCTGATGCTGGGCACTGGTGGGGGTCTTAGCCACACACACACTCTGATGCTGGGCACTGGTGGGCACTGGTGGGGGTCTTAGCCACACACACACTCTGATGCTGGGCACTGGTGGGCACTGGTGGTGGTCTTAGCCACAAACACACTCTGATGCTGGGCACTGGTGGACACTGGTGGGGTCTTAGCCACACACACACTCTGATGCTGGGCACTGGTGGGCACTGGTGGGCACTGGTGGGGGTCTTAGCCACACACACACTCTGATGCTGGGCACTGGTGGGCACTGGTGGGGGTCTTAGCCTCACACACACTCTGATGCTGGGCACTGGTGGACACTGGTGGGGGTCTTAGCCACACACACACTCTGATGCTGGGCACTGGTGGGCACTGGTGGGGGTCTTAGCCACACACACACTCTGATGCTGGGCACTGGTGGGCACTGGTGGGCAGTGGTGGGGGTCTTAGCCACACACACACTCTGATGCTGGGCACTGGTGGGCACTGGTGGGGGTCTTAGCCACACACACACTCTGATGCTGGGCACTGGTGGGCACTGGTGGGGGTCTTAGCCACACACACACTCTGATGCTGGGCACTGGTGGGCACTGGTGGGCACTGGTGGGGGTCTCAGCCACACACACACTCTGATGCTGGGCACTGGTGGGCACTGGTGGGCAGTGGTGGGGGTCTTAGCCACACACACACTCTGATGCTGGGCACTGGTGGGCACTGGTGGGCACTGGTGGGGGTCTTAGCCACACACACACTCTGATGCTGGGCACTGGTGGCACTGGTGGGCACTGGTGGGGGTCTCAGCCACACACACACTCTGATGCTGGGCACTGGTGGGCACTGGTGGGCACTGGTGGGGGTCTCAGCCACACACACACTCTGATGCTGGGCACTGGTGGGCACTGGTGGGCAGTGGTGGGGGTCTTAGCCACACACACACTCTGATGCTGGGCACTGGTGGGCACTGGTGGGGGTCTTAGCCACACACACACTCTGATGCTGGGCACTGGTGGGCACTGGTGGTGGTCTTAGCCACAAACACACTCTGATGCTGGGCACTGGTGGACACTGGTGGGGTCTTAGCCACACACACACTCTGATGCTGGGCACTGGTGGGCACTGGTGGGCACTGGTGGGGGTCTTAGCCACACACACACTCTGATGCTGGGCACTGGTGGGCACTGGTGGGGGTCTTAGCCTCACACACACTCTGATGCTGGGCACTGGTGGACACTGGTGGGGGTCTTAGCCACACACACACTCTGATGCTGGGCACTGGTGGGCACTGGTGGGGGTCTTAGCCACACACACACTCTGATGCTGGGCACTGGTGGGCAGTGGTGGGGGTCTTAGCCACACACACACTCTGATGCTGGGCACTGGTGGGCACTGGTGTAGGGGTCTTAGCCACACACACACTCTGATGCTGGGCACTGGTGGGCACTGGTGGGGGTCTTAGCCACACACACACTCTGATGCTGGGCACTGGTGGGCACTGGTGGGCACTGGTGGGGGTCTCAGCCACACACACACTCTGATGCTGGGCACTGGTGGGCACTGGTGGGCAGTGGTGGGGGTCTTAGCCACACACACACTCTGATGCTGGGCACTGGTGGGCACTGGTGGGCACTGGTGGGGGTCTTAGCCACACACACACTCTGATGCTGGGCACTGGTGGCACTGGTGGGCACTGGTGGGGGTCTCAGCCACACACACACTCTGATGCTGGGCACTGGTGGGCACTGGTGGGCACTGGTGGGGGTCTCAGCCACACACACACTCTGATGCTGGGCACTGGTGGGCACTGGTGGGCAGTGGTGGGGGTCTTAGCCACACACACACTCTGATGCTGGGCACTGGTGGGCACTGGTGGGGGTCTTAGCCACACACACACTCTGATGCTGGGCACTGGTGAAGTGCGGTGACGTACTTCGATGACGTAGGTGCGGCACGCCTCTGTATTGCACTGGTGTTGTGCGGTGAGGTACCGTACCCCGAGGTCATTGACGTACCGTACCCCAGCTGGATGGCGTACATGCTGCACGTATGACACTGGTGAAGTGCGGTGACGTACTTTGATGACGTAGGTGCGGCACGCCTCCGTATTGCACTGGTGTTGTGCGGTGACGTACCGTACCCCGAGGTCGTTGACGTACCGTACCCCAGCTGGATGGCGTACATGCTGCACGTATGACACTGGTGAAGTGCGGTGACGTACTTCAATGACGTAGGTGCGGCACGCCTCCGTATTGCACTGGTGTTGTGCGGTGACGTACCGTACCCCGAGGTCGTTGACGTACCGTACCCCAGCTGAATGGCGTACATGCTGCACGTATGACACTGGTGAAGTGCGGTGACGTACTTCGATGTCGTAGGTGCGGCACGCCTCCGTATTTCACTGATGTTGTGCGGTGACGTACCGTACCCCGAGGTCGTTGACGTACCGTACCCCAGCTGGATGGCATACATGCTGCACGTATCACACTGGTGAAGTGCGGTGACGTACTTCGATGACGTAGGTGCGGCACGCCTCTGTATTGCACTGATGTTGTGCGGTGACGTACCGTACCCCGAGGTCGTTGACGTACCGTAACCCAGCTGGATGGCGTACATGCTGCACGTATGACACTGGTGAAGTGCGGTGACGTACTTCGATGATGTAGGTGCGACACGCCTCCGTATTGCACTGATGTTGTGCGGTGACGTACCGTACCCCGAGGTCGTTGACGTACCGTACCCCAGCTGGATGGCGTACATGCTGCACGTATGACACTGGTGAAGTGCGGTGACGTACTTCGATGACGTAGGTGCGGCACGCCTCCGTATTGCACTGATGTTGTGCGGTGACGTACCGTACCCCGAGGTCGTTGACGTACCGTACCCCAGCTGGATGGCGTACATGCTGCACGTATGACACTGGTGAAGTGCGGTGACGTACTTCGATGACGTAGGTGCGGCACGCCTCCGTATTGCACTGATGTTGTGCGGTGACGTACCGTACCCCGAGGTCGTTGACGTACCGTACCCCAGCTGGATGGCGTACATGCTGCACGTATGACACTGGTGAAGTGCGGTGACGTACTTCGATGAAGTAGGTGCGGCACGCCTAAGTATTGCACTGATGTTGTGCGGTGACGTACCGTACCCCGAGGTCGTTGACGTACCGCACCCCAGCTGGATGGCGTACATGCTGGAAGTATGACACTGGTGAAGTGCGGTGACGTACTTCGATGACGTAGGTGCGGCACGCCTCCGTATTGCACTGGTGTTGCGTGGTGACGTACCGTACCCCGAGGTCGTTGACGTACCGTACCCCAGCTGGATGGCGTACATGCTGCACGTATTACACTGATGAAGTGCGGGAGTGTGTGAACCAACGTACCCAGAGATGACAGTCGTGCAATGGAGATGTGCGAGTGTGGCAACACGTACAGGTATGTTGGATTTTGTTGTACTCACCTTCTGCGCCGTCGTCGGTTTCTAAGTACGAGGTGGTGGCCGTACATGATAGGGATGAGACGGACGATGGCGTTCATGTCCTGCTTGTCGCGTACCGGGGTGCGGTTCGTGCCGGAGTGTGGTTTTACGGTAGTTTAGAGCTCTCGTAGACAAAGAGCCGTACGGAGTGTGTTCTACACGGATCGTACTTCCTGGTTCGGGAGACGCGCTCTTTTTACGTTCGGACGTTGCGTCGAGCGTCAGTCGAATGCAATTCGTATGGACTTTCGATTCGTACGGCGTTTTTTACGAGTCGTACGGAGTGACGCTTTAGATTGTGATCGTACTTGCTGATTCGTACGGGGACGCCTATGGGTACGACTCGTACGGGGAAAAACGCTCCGAACCGCTATTCGGAGCGCTTTTTCCCGGATCGGAATCGACCCCTTAGGTATTACTATGTGAGGACTCTGTTGTTCACTTCCTTGTCTCTTTTTACACACTAATTATTGGCATGCTCTTTCTCGTTCCGAAATATCCCGGCCTTTCTTTACATTTTTGCAAAATTCTCGTTCTCTCTTTGTGAGAATAGTGCACCGGCCCAGGGGCAGGACAGCGGGGCTACTGCATTTATGTTTTACATATTTTACTTTAAAAGCATTTTCCAGGGAATATTTTTTTGCTATTTTTAATTTTATCATCATCACATTTAAAATTTCAAGTCAGTAAACATAAACGAATGTAACACAATCGAACCAACTTTAGCTAAGATACTGACCTCAAAAGTACTGTATTGTGGTAATGGCTAGACACATGAAGTCACTGACTTTACAACTCCGAGTTCCGCGGACTTTGGAATGATAGATCACTCAGATTCAAACTCTAGCCATAGTAATAAAAATAGTATTATGAAATGAATGAAATATATCTCTGATTGTTACAATGGCAAGTTAAAAGTGTTTCCGCCCGGTTTCGAACCGGGGACCTTTCGCGTGTGAGGCGAACGTGATAACCACTACACTACGGAAACTCAATGTTCATCGAATGGGGCCCTCCAAACAAATCACCCATGAGCGCAGAGCAGTGTTCTCACATTATCAAAAGTCCTGATTGTATTTCTTAAAGTGGCTTCAGAAATGATTTCCTCATTTGGTTCTAGCTCCTTTCATTTCAGTCTCCCTTTGTGATCCTTTTTTGCTCCTGTCCCGCTGCAGCAGAGCATTTACTCAGCCCATTCCCTCATACAAAAAGAATTTAATTCTGCCTTTTTATGATCAAGCTAACTTTCCGCTGTGGCTTGTGCAACTCACAGCTTCGGAGACACCTCGGCTCCGCGTCAGCCGGCGGCAGGTGCACGCCGGGAGTGTGGGGCTGACCGACCCTTCATGATTCCAGCGCCGCCCTGAGGCTGCTCAGCCGAGAACCGTCCCCGCCAGAGCTTGGACGAGTCAGCAGGACTGAAGGGTCAAGAGTTATAGGATTCTTTAGAGTCTTTTCACCATATTTGATTGAAAACGGCAGAGAGTGGAGGCAACCAATGTGGGCCTCAGCTGTAGGGATTAATCGCACCCACCGCACCCACAACTGTGCGGCCCTGAACGCCGCTCTGAGCCCGGACTGAGCTGAACTGCCCGGACTGAGCTGCACCCCCTGAGGCCGGACTGAGCTGCAGCCGCTGAGTATGAAGCACAATCTTTCTTTGAGGGCTGCTTTGTGACTTTTGCAATTCCCCTCTACAGTGACACCTCCAGTAACGCTGCAAAAAAACATCTTTTTTACCCGCAGAGACCAAAGACGCCTTTTACAGACACTATCCAGAGGTTGTGGGGTAGTACATTATAGAGATGTGTCCTGTGACGACCCGAGCTGAGAGTGATGAAGCTCCTTGTATCCAGGGTCCTGAGGCATCTTTAAAAACATCTCCGAACCCCACCAACCCCCTGGACGGGATGTTTTGTAACACAGAAGTCACTACAAGAAACTGTGTGCGCAGCTTTCCCTACGTGGGCTGGAAAGTGAGCCACAGAGGTGTAAGCAGTGTGTCAGGATGGCCGAGCGGTCAAAGGCGCTGCGTTCAGGTCGCAGTCTCCTCTGGAGGCGTGGGTACGAATCCCACTTCTGACAGTAGCTTTTGCGACTCATATTCACAGTTTTTTCTCCAGACAATATTACACAATCCTAACACACTTCAGTAAATTGTCGTTCAGCTCCAGGGCACACGTCCTAAAAAAAGAAATGGGGGGACTAACTTAGTTTGGCAGTAGGCAAGTGACATCACGCTGCACGACAACACGGCTCAAATGACTCTAGACCTTCCTCACAAACTCGCAACTGCCTTCTATTTTTGCCCTCTCCTAATCCTTCTCCCCTGCTCTATTTATTTCTAACCATTCCTTTCTCCCTGTCACTCACACACACTTCTCTTTTTTTTTTTTTTTTTTTTTATTTAGAATTTTTTTTATTGGTATACAAAAGAAGGTCGTACAAAAATATATATATACAGATATAGGTACACAGATGGCGGTCATATCTATTGTTCTCCCTCCACTGGAGAAGAAAAGAGAAAAGAAGAAAGAAGGGGGGGGGGGTACGCACGTAGTTGTCCTTGATTGTCCTTTATTGGGTCGTCCTCAGGAGCTCATCGAGCGGGTCCCACATGTGCAGCTTGGCTTTGTGTTCTTTCGAGAAGGTGCCTGTAATGTTGTCGGCCCCCCTCAGAAAGGTAATCCAGTTGATCCATGTTTTAAAGCTTGCTTTGGCTGTGTTTTTCCAGTTCGTTAGGATCATTTTGAGGGCTGCTGTGAGAAGTAGGTCTAGGAGTTCTCTCTCTTCTTTACTTTTTAGGTTCGCTGTTAGGTGCTCAGTCGCCAGGCTGACGAAGCTGATCTCCAGATGTGTTTTGAGCATATCGTTCAGGAAAGTGTTGATTTGTGCCCAGAACTTCCTGACTTTCACGCAGGTGAAGATAAGGTGTTCGAGGGTCCCTTCCTCTTTCAGACAGTTCCAGCATTTGTCTGAGTCTGCTATGCCGACCTTGTGGAGTTTGGATGGCGTCCAGTATGCGTTGTGGAGCAGCCAGTATTTTGTTTGCGCTAGTTGTGGGGTGATTTTGTTTGTTGTCGCTGAGCTCCACATTATCGCTCGCTCCGTTTCATTTAGTTGCCTGCCCAGGCGCGTCTCCCATGTGTTGGTTGCTTTTTTGTTCTGCGCCATCTTGGATGGGCTGAGGAGTTTATAGATTTTTGCCGTTTGGTGACCTGCTGAGTTGATGAGCTGCAGATACTTGATGATCCCCGGCTCTCCTCCGCACAGGTTGGCCTTTGTTATTGCTGTCTTAATTTTTAGGAAGTTATAGAACTCTTGGTTCGGGAGGTCATGTAGCTGCTGTAGGTTCTGGAACGTCAGCGGTTTTTTCTTTGTTTCCATTTGACTGGGCGTGCTGATGCCTTCTCCAATCCACGTGTCATTGTGCAGTGTCGCCCCTTGGTAGGTCACTTTAGTGTTGAACCAGATGGATTCCCAAGCCGTGCCTTTCAGTTTCTGCGCCATGTGCCTGTCCACTTTCAGCAGGGCGTCTCTCGTGTGTTTTAGTATGGCGCTCGCTTTCAGTGGGTGCCGGTTCGCTGTTAGGAGTGCTATTGGCTCGAGTCCTCCTAGGATGTCTTGTTCGACCTCCAGCCATACTGGCATGTACGTTTGTGTGGCATCTACCCAGGCGATACCCTGTCTCGCCAGACATGCCGTCTGGTATGTCTTGAAGTTCGCCAGGTTAAGGCCTCCGAGGTCTCTTGACAGTCTTAGTTTTTGTAGGCTTATCCTTGGCTTCTTGTTTTTCCACAGGAAGATGTTTATGAGCTGGTCCAATTTTTTGTGAAATGTCTCTGTCATTGGGAGTGGTAGCATTGATAGCGTGTAGTTTATTACCGGTGTTATCATCATTTTGATCGTTTCAATGCGTCCCCACCAGCTGATGAACTTTGGTGACCATAACTCCAGTCTCTCCTTTATCTTCTTCAGCGTGAGGTCCTCGTTGTGTTGCAGCGTTGACGTGAGGTCTCTCCCAAAGTGGAGCCCTAGGTATTTCAGAGGTTTCGTCTGCCATGCTAGGCCGGAATCGCCTAGGACTTCTCTTGTGGTGTGGACATTCATTGGCTTACACTCCGATTTCTCCTTATTGAGTTTGTAGCCTGAGGCTTCTGCGTATTCACCTATTGTGGCCATCAGAGCTTTTATCGACGTGGAGGGGTTCGCTGTTGTGATTAGGATGTCGTCGGCGTATGCTGCTAGTTTGACGGTCTTCCTCTTGAGCTTTACGCCTGTTATCTCAGTGTTGTCCCTGATCCTGGCTAGCAGGGGCTCTAGAGCGAGCAGGAATAGTCCGGGGGAGAGAGGGCATCCTTGTCTGGTGCCTCTGCCCAGCGTGAGCGTTTCGGATGCGCTCCCATTTACCACTATTTTCGCCTTCGGTTTGTTGTAGAGGGCCATGACCATCGCCGTGTACTTCCTGCCTAGGCCAAAGGCTCCCAGACAGTTACCCAGGAAGGGCCACGAGACTCTGTCGAAAGCCTTCTCCGCATCCAGCGCTATCATGACTGCCTGCTCGTTGCTGCTTGCTGTGTGGTTGATCAGGTGGCACAGTAACCTTGTGTTGTCCTGCGACAGTCTGTTCTTTATATATCCCACTTGTGAGGGGTGGATGATGTTTGGCAGGATCCTGTTTAGTCTGTTGGCTAAGACTTTTGCGTAGATCTTGCAGTCGACGTTTATTAGCGATATTGGTCTGTAGTTCTGGGGATATTGTGGGTCTTTCCCCTCCTTGGGAATTATGGTGATGTTGGCCTCGCACATGGACTCCGTCATCCTCCCTTTCTGGATGCATGTGGAGTATGTTTGTGCCATCAGTGTCTTGATGTGTTCGCTGAAGGTTTTATAGAATGTCGCCGAGTAGCCATCTGGTCCTGGCGCCTTGTTCCGTTTCAGTTGGCTTATGGCAGTTCCAATCTCTTCCTCCGAGATGTCAGCTTCGAGCGACTCCCTTTCCGCCTCGTCTAGCTTCGGCAGATTGGTTTTACTGAGTAGGTCACGTCCTGCATCTTTGCTCAGGTTTTGATCCTCAGTGTACAGTTCTTGGTAAAATTGTCTGAAAACCTCTAGTATTCCTTTGTTCGTTGTTTGGGATTTGTTCGTGCGGTCAGTTATCGCTGCTATCGTGTGTTGCCTTTGTTTTGCCTTTAAGTAGGACGCCAGCTGTTTCCCTGCTTTGTTTGCTGCACATAGGTTGACTGACTTGAACTTCGTCAACCAGGAGCCCGCTCTTTCGCTTAGGATCCTGTTCAGCTCGTATTTCTTTTTTGTGAGCAAAGTGAGCGTGTTTTTGTCCGTTATGTTAGCACAGTGACCTCTCTCCAGTGCTGTTATTTCCTCCTCGAGCTCACGGAGTTTCTTGTTCCGTCCTCTGTTCATCCTGGCCTTGATATTTATCAAATTCCCCCTTATTGTCGCTTTGAGGGCATCCCATACGGTGTCTTTCCCTACCTCGCCATTGTCGTTGTGTTTGAGGTACTCTTTGATTGTAGCTTCAATTTCTTTGACGTTCTCTCTGTTCTGGAGGATGTCATCGTTCAGTCTCCACCTCCTCGTTGGGTTTTCATTGTGTTTCCCACTTAGAGTGAGTGTTATGTGAGCATGGTCTGAGACGGTGATTGTGGCTATCTCCGTGTCTTCTATGAGGTGCGTGTGTGTGTTGGACATCAGTATGTAGTCGATCCTGCTGTAGGAGTTATGTGGGTGTGAGTAGAAGGTGTATTCTCGCGCTGTCGGGTGTTGGAGCCTCCACGGGTCTGCCAGTTGATGTTTGGTGCATAAGTCTTTCAGGGTGTTGTTGTTGTTGTTGGAGTTGTGACTTGGTCTGTTTGGGTGTCTGTCTGTTGCCTGGTCCATCGTCTTGTTCATATCCCCGGCTGTGATCAGGAGGTCCTCTTGGGGGAGATCTGATAGCTTGCTGTCCACTCCCAGCCAGAATTGCTTGTCTTCCGAGTTCGGACCATAGATATTGACCATGTGGATTGTGTCGCCTCCTCTCTGGACGCTTGCTGTGAGCATGCGGCCATCTTCATCAGTGTCCACTGCTAGTGTTGTCATGTTGGCCTTCTTGCTCAGGATGGTTATTACTCCTCTTTTTTTCCCTTTTGCCGGTGAACAGAGTACCTCCCCTATCCATCTGGCTTTGAGTAGTTTCGCCTCCTCTTTGGAGAGCTTGGTCTCTTGGAGCATGTACACATCTCCCTTTAGTTTGGACAAGTAGTCCAGGATTTTCCTGCGTTTGACTGGGTGGTTCAGTCCTTTAACATTCATGGACACTACCTTCAAATCAGTGGACAGGCCCGCTCTTGTTGGGTTTGTCATGGTGGTTTCGCTTCGTCGCTTGTGCTTTGCGTTCTGCGGCCCCCCCCGGGGTGCTGGATGGGAAAAAAGAAATAGGAAAAGTATAGGGTGCCTGTGGAGAAAGGCAAGATTCTAGGCCCTTTGTTCATGACGCAACCGGCGGCTCTGCCATGTACTGTCATATCCGCCGACTTCACTCCCCCCCCTGGCCCGACCCCCTCCCCCCCTCCCCCCTCCCCCCCGTCAGTAGTAAACCGGGTGTGCGACAGCAAGGGTCCTCACACTCCCCCCCCCCCAAGTTCTTCCTGAGTCTTTTAGTCCTTAGCGTGTTAGCCAAAAACCCCCCCGCCCCTCGTGGTCAATTTCAAAAGAAAAGGATATCGAGCGGCGCGCACTACAGCCCAACGGAGAGAAACTGAGCCAAACCCCGGAAAAAGTGTGAGGGAACCAAACGGGCACCCTACGAGAGGCTCCGCGACCAAAAAGAGCCAAGAATAAGGCGGCGGCGGGGGAGAAGGTGAGCGACCAGGGGGGAAGAGGAGCGACCCCAAGATGGCGGCTTGAGTCGGAAGACCGGGAAGACAGCGAGCCACACAAAGACAGGTGAGCCGATCCACCTAGAGCGCAACACCGACCGCCCAACACCCCCGCTCCCCCCCCCTGCCTCAGGAAGAAGGGAGAGAGAGGCAGTCACGGCGTGCGGGGACCGAGCAAGTGAGTACCGGCTCAGCGGAGCAGCGTGCGCAGGTCGGCGCAAGGAACGAACTGGCAGCCCCCCCACGCCCTTACAATTCTGAATCCTGACGAGGCGGCACTAACATACCGCGGCAGAGGGGCCGACAGCCGCTTCGGTAGCAGGGAAAACAACAACAACGACAAGGCGGCCATCTTGGTAGAGGGGGAAGGAGCAGGGGCGGCCATCTTGCTAAAGCCACAAGTACATTACGGCGACAAACGGCGAAAATCGGCCCGACAACACAGCGCGAGTGGGTCAGAGCGGCAAACTTGCACTCTCTCCGACGCAGCGGAGAACCAAGAGGCGACCAGTCTCAGCCACACAACCCTATCGGGGGGCCAGGCCGCAGCTGCAACAGCAGCAGAAAAGACAAAAACAAGGCGGCCGTCTTAGTAGAGAGGGAGTGAGCGGGGGCGGCCATCTTGCTAGAGCCAAAGCACCTCACGGCGGAAAATTCTCCTGGCATTACACGACCCGACAACACAGTGCAAGCGGGTCAGAGCGGTAAACCCGCGTTTCTCCAACGCAGCAGAGAACTGAGGAGCAATCAGTCATGCAAGTGAGCACCGGCTCAACGGAGCAGCGCGCGCAGGTCAGCGCAAGGAACGAACTAGCAGCTCCCCCCACGCCCTCACAAGTCTGAATGCTGATGAGGCGGCAGTAACACACCGCGGCAGAGGGGCCGACAGCCGCTTCGGTAGCAGGGAAGACAACAACAACAACAAGACGGCCATCTTGGTAAAGGGGGAAAGAGCAGGGGCGGCCATCTTGCTACAGCCACAAGTCGACAACACAGTGCAAGCAGGTCAGAGCGGTAAGCCCGCACTTCTCCAACGAAGCAGGGAACTGAGGGGCAATCAGTCACGCACCAGGCACGTACACAACAGGGGAGGAGGCAGAGAGCCATCGATAAGGCCACTGACGCTGTGACAAACAAGCCTGAGCAGACGGCGACGAGAGCTGGAGCATAATAATAGTAGAGGGGACACGGCCAGAGCAGAGAACAGCGCAGAAGGCTGGCGGAGCTTAGGACTAAAACCAGAGTGGTCAGGTGGCCACCCAGGTTCAGAGACGACCCTATAACGCCGATTTGCACCTCGAGGGGCAAGGAGGGAGGAAGAGGAGACAAAGCCGCAAAAAGACAGCCACTAACAGAAGGGAGGCTCAGTCTCAACCAGGCCAAAAGAGGAACAGAAGCCATGGCAGGCAGGGACGGGAAACAAGGGACCAACGACTTGAAGAAAAGCAAGAATGAGACACCGCCCTCACCGGGCAAAGAACGAAACAATCAGGGGGATGGCACCATAACGCTGGACATGCTCCTGAAGAAAATAACGGAGGGGAACGAGCTGGCAAAAGCCACGAAAAAAACAGTAGACAGCATCCAGATGGAGCTAATAGCAATCAGAGCCGAGCAAAGCAGAGCCAATGGAAGAATTGACGAGGCAGAGAAGCGAATAGGTGCGCTAGAAGACAACGCAAATATAACACATAAGGACATGGGGCTTGTGATAAAGAGAACAACGGCACTACAGAAGGCCGTAGCGGAGCAGGAGGACAGGAGTCGCAAGGGGAACATAAGACTCTTGGGAGTACCTGAGGAGGAAGAAGACACACCAGGAGCATGTGCCCTCATGCTGGAGGCCCTAATACCTAAAATAACGGGACTTACTTTCGACAAACCGCTGGAGATCACCAAAGCGTACCGCATACCAGCCAGGAAGCAAATGAACAGCAACGCCCCCAGACCCATAATATGCAGACCACTAAGAGAAAACCAAACAGAGGCGATATTTGCGGTAGCCAGGAAGGGCCGCCCGATGATGATAAATGGGAGCAAAGTAACCATCACCCAGGACTTCTCCAAACTAACAGTCGAGGTGAGGAAAGGCTTCCTAGCCCAAAGGGAACATTTGCGGAAAAAGAACATTGCTTTTACATTTGCAGGCCCGTCCAGGATGAGAGTGACAGACAGACACGGAAGCAGAATCTTCGATGACCCCAACGACCTGCACCGATACCTACGAGACCCGGAACCAGAGGAGATGGAGCTGCCGAGCCCAGGGGCAAAGAGAAGGGCATCCTCTGACGAAACACACGAAGGAGGTGAATAAGAAGGAGTGCTTTTAAGGAACACGCATGTCGCAGACACCCATGTACAGGAGCAACAGCAACCACGAGACTCTTGACTGCTACGAACAATAGCCTGGAGTAACAAGCATGCGCAACCATGCAAGGAAACTCTGACATTAACAACAACCTACCTCAAAAAAGGGAATCTACCTCACACAACAACAACATACTACCTCAGATGGCCACAGAACAAGATTGGCCACAGCCACCGGGATACAGAACATGCCGTGAGCCACCAAACAGCAAGAACAACCATACCTACCACACACACTTCTCTTTAAACCCTCTTTCGCTCTCGCTGTCTCTCATGCACATATCCTGCTCTGGAGTCACCCTCTCTCCTGTCATGCATTATCCCCGACCCTTCACAGCAACTTCGTCCCTATTTTTAGGTGAAGCGTTTGGCAGCGCATGCGTTGCATGCACTGTCTCAGCGAGACCTAAAGTAATCTGTATGTTGACTGAAACTTAGTCTAATTTGTTTTTACGCTTGTGATTGGTTTATCTGAGGCATTGTGTCGTGTTCCTGCTCTCTGTTGTCTGTTGATCCTCGAGTTACTTCCATGTAGTTCCAAAGCAGCGGCGCCTAAGTACAGTTTTCTCCGCAACTCGCACTTGTTTTAGTTAACTGCAGAGTGCCATCTGTTTCTCACGCCGCTAGGTTCCGGTGACGTAAATATGGACCGCTTTTAATCCGCCTTTTAACTTGCCTTGGAGGGGGCGATCATTGGGAAGAAACAAATGAACAAACATGTCAAAAACAGGAATCCTGCTTCTGAACAGGAAAAGCGGCTCCATGACAAAGTGTCACCTTTGTAGACGTATATTGTGACCGCAGAGCACAAAGTAACAAAATTGTGTCGGCATAGCAACTTTTGTCGAATTACACAGAGCAACACACCGTTGTGCCTCTCACTCGTATTGACGCAGAGTGCGTGGCTTGAAACATTGGGAAATCACGAAAGAAAGACAACCGCCCTACAAAAGAACCAATTTACCTCACCTCGACCCCCAAAACAGAACAGTGTAATGCTCACTTCTCTGAAAGTGCAGAAGGCGCACTATATTTCTTCAAAGATGCCGCCCCTTATGTCCTACCACCAACCTACGTGCACAACCCATAACAATATAAATACACACACACACATATACCTGTCAGCTCCACTGTGTGATTAAGGGAGAAGGGTATACATGGAACACTGTCATAGCGCCAAGAGGGCTTACCTGCAGTTGTTCGCATGTGATATTCAACCAAGAGACAGAAGGTGAGTGCTTCGGAAATCACTCAAGAACCCCATAGATGGCATTATAGGTTGGGCCACTGGAACGATGAGATTTCCCCATAGTTTTGAACAAGCCACATAATCCATAATTTGTAGATTTAGCAAGAAAATAGTTTGTAGCTCAAGTGGTCAAAAGTTACTAAAAACTCGCCACACGTTGCGGCTCAGTGGCCTGTCATTGCTCTTTTAATGTGCGGTGACAGGTCTTTCTTTTGCTGATTGTTGCCTAACGCGTGGCAACTTCTGCTCAGTGTTAACATTGTAGGAAAGAACACTAATGATGTAATACTGTGACAAACAAAATGCCAAATGACGCTGCACAATGCGTCTTTCCTTGCCACATAATTTAGCTAACCCTGCTGCACGATTCCTCTGGCTCTGGTTAGAGGCCTGTACAAAAGTTTCCTTGTCTATCTCAATGATCCATTAAATTCAGCACAAATGGACGCAAATTCCCACATAGACTTGGTGCACAGAGGAAAGGTTCACCAAAACTGTTACTTGCAAAGCCTTGCTGCACAGCTGAGAGCATACTCTGAACCAATGCAGAGTTGGTGCTCAAATATGAATTT
Source organism: Lissotriton helveticus (assembly GCF_964261635.1). NCBI lineage: Eukaryota > Metazoa > Chordata > Amphibia > Caudata > Salamandridae > Lissotriton > Lissotriton helveticus. The sequence goes on along the minus strand of NC_136058.1, from coordinate 346,064,886 downwards.
ACTACTAAAAAATGAAAGACAAGAGGCATTTGGCAAAATATTAACAGTTGGTTTAATTAAATGCAGCGACCGGGAGAATAGTACACCAAGTCGGGTACGAAGACTGCCTCAATGAACATTGGTTTCAGATGATTTTTTTATAAATTACATGAAGCATCATAAAACAATTTCAACTTTCCTTTGGAGAGAGAAATCTGTGCCTAGTGACTGGCCATAAATCTGACCATTTCATAAGCGGCGCAGGTGGGTCTTGACCATGCGTGGACACAATGTGGGCCCAGAGGGTACGTGTCCAGATGTCTTCCATGGGGAGTGCGTGATCACTAAGTGTAGTGTGCATATTGTATCTTGATTGGTTGAGCGTTCCCAACTTAGTATTGCATTGGACTTTATGGTGTTTTGCAAACGCACTTCCTTCTGGCCAAATGTGTTTTATTGGGGCAATCTCCTAAGACCATTGTGGGATCACTGCCTATCTGTTGGATTGATCTGGGTATTCCTGTTTGTGCATTTGTCTAAGGGTTATGTGTCACCCCACCTGTGATCTGTTAATCATTTTTCATTTCATTTCATGAAGCTTTATTCGGTTCATAACAATTAATGACCATAAAAGCACATAGCAAAATGCATCAAGATAAAATACAGTTAATTAATCATAATGTCTAAAGATCATACTTTTCCTAAAAGCCATAGATTTACAGATAAAACTGGCAGTATAAAAACATATATAGGGACATTCCATATTATTTAATAAACACATTGCATCCTCCACAGTAAGAATATCATACTTAAGAAACATTGGTTTTAGATATGTGATCCTTACATTCTGGAACAACGTACAAATGAGCATAAAGTGCAAGGTGCTTTGTTTAGAGTGCCCATCGCAGGGACAAGGGCCAACCGGGTGCTTTTTTTGATGTGGGAAGGCCACCAATGCATGAGCAATTCCAGCCCTTAATCTAGACAATACAAATCTGTGCGCAGGCCTAGTTACCACGCTCAGGTAAGTCTGAAATCCCTCGGTAACAATATACTTATTATAAAGATTAACAGTGACGAGAGAATTGATCACATCTGAGCGTTTTTGAACTCTATATGACTTAAAAGTATTTTTCATAACCTGCTTGGTAAGACCTCTGGGAGGACAAAGATCTAACAACAGGTTGAAATCAAAGATATTTTGGTAGCAATCCACAACATATTTAAGCCATGGTATCATCATACAGTTGTCTAAACCAAGGCAGTCCCTAATTACAAGTTGATTAAACTCGGTCTCTTCCTTGAGCCAGACTGCTCGATAGAGTAGTAGAGGCCTAAGTAAAGCAAGGTCGCCCAGATAGGAAAGCCCTACCTCTTTGTGAATCAACTCAGTTGAAGCAGATTTAGGGAGGCACAGTAATTTCTTTAAGAAATTATTTTCCTCCCTCTGCAAACACTCAGTATTGCAGTTGCCCCAGAGTCCCACCCCATAAAGGGCAGTGGATACACTACGTGCCTTGTAGATCTCTGTCATATCTTTGATTCGTCTATCCCCCAACTCGGAGGCGAATTTAAAGATTCCATAAGTGCTTTTACTCATTTTACTCCTAACATTGGTTAATTCTTGCCCCCAACTGCCATCACTGGAAAAGGTAACTCCCAGGTAGCAAAAACTACTGACATGCTGCACCCTTACCCCTTCAATAAAAAAGGCACGATTGTTCCCCGACTTTGTACCGCAGGTCATAGTGTGGGTTTTGTTTTTATTAATCAGCAGTCTCCTACTCCCAATAAAATCAGTAAACCTGTCCATCAAGCGCTGCAGGCCAACAGGTGTTCGGGACAGGAGCACCGCGTCATCTGCATAGAGCAGAACTGGAACACTATTCCCAGCTACCTGTGGGGCATCAGCTTTAACAGTTTTCAAGGCAGATTCAACCTCATTAATAAAAAGAGTAAACAACAGGGGGCAAGAACACACCCCTGTCTAATTCCCCGTTTGATATTAAAATTAGGGGTACACCCCCCACTAACCCCATAGCAGACACAAGTTTGCATCTTACTATACAATCTAGCAAGGAAAAAAGTAATTTCTTTAGGGGCACCCATATCAAGCAAAACTGACCACAGGAGAGAATGGTTTACTAAATCAAAAGCGCTACTAAGATCGGCAAAGCAAAGATAGATATTACCGGGCTTAGCTCTAGTCTACTTGCCAATCAATAATTCTAGATTCAGGCACTGGTCTAAGGTCCCTCGTCCCTTCCTGTATCCGTATTGAGAATTGGCAAGAGTCCCATTCTCATCAGCCCACTCTTCCAATCTATACAGCAGTACTCGACTCATGATTTTGACCGATGAGTCGAGCAGACTAATCGGCCGGTAATTACAGGCTGATGCCTTATCCCCCTTTTTATAAATGGGGACAATGATGGAGTCACCCCAAGAAGGTGGGATCAAGGTGGTTACTGCCGCATTGAGTGCCAAAGTAAGTATACGCCCCCAAAGCTTCGGTTGGGCCCTAAACACATCAATTGGGACTCCATCTGGCCCCTGGGCCTTACCACCCTTACTGCGTTTAATACTACTTTCCACTTCCTTCAGGGCGATACCTAAAGGCACCACAGGCCAATGCCTTTGCTCTGCGGGTGCCTGGGTATTGTCCTGAAAAATTGCAGAAAAGTGCTTCACCCATTCCTCGCTACCAACATTGGAGGAGAGCTGTGGAGTTTTATCATCTTGGAGGAAAGGGGATTAACGGTGGACCAAAACAGGCGACTATCAGCGGTTTCAACTGCCTTGGATAGATTAACCCAGGCTTCCTGCTGTAGTTCCTTCTTCCTTTTAGATAGCGCCTTTTTAAATTCGATTCTTAAAAGTCTAACTCTATTCATATCTCTTGGGGTAAGGGCTAAAGCGTGTTTAAGTTGCGAGAGAAGGGTCGTGCAGGTATGGTCAAACCATCCGATCCCCTTTCCGCTTCTGCCCGATTTAGTCCCCGTGAAGATGTTATTAATAACATTTTTAATGTTAAGAAAATTAGTCATAACAGAATCGGGAGGACATCCTGGAGTCAAGATAATATCGATGTCCGCCAAGCATTTATTTACAATTATTAGTTCCACAATGGCTGCTTTTTCCCCTTTCCACCTAAGCCTAGTCCCATTAGCCCTGTGTGGCTTTCAATGTCATCCAAAATTCTTGTGGGCAGTTCTGCTCTACACTTCCACGTAGTTATATGCATTGTAATGTAGTTGTGATCGCTCAGGGTGGAAGCATCCTTTATCTTGGTCAGGCAGTGAGGTACCAAACTGCATGAAACCATAATATGGTTGATAGTGGATCCGCTATTCCGCCCTGTAAAGGTTGGAATTGAACTCTCACTACCCCCCTGGTCAGTACTCACTAGCTCTAAATCATAGGAGGCCATGGCGTTGTTGATAGCCTCCCCATAGGCATGATGTGGGAAATGCAACATGCTCTCCCCACTATTGGTTTGAATCCCACATGCCCTGGAGTTGGACAAACTACAAACAGTTAAATTAAAATCCCCTAACCAAATATAAGTAAAAGTACATTTTGCCTCAGATATCAGCTTCATGAGGGCACAGTGTAACTCCTCGATTACTTTGTGCCGTAAATTGTTAAAAATATTGTTATAAAAATGTATTAAAAGCACATTAGTTCCGTCCTGTGCACGTACCCAAAGAATTTGTGAGTGGGGTTCGACTAACAGATGTTTAATAATTGTCAACTTTAGATCTACAGAAATGAGGAAAAGTAGTCCTCCCTTCGCTCTGCCATGCCTTGATTCGGTTGCTTCTAGGCTATAGCATGTGTACCCTTCAAAACTAGGTTTAACAACACACCATGTCTCCTGTAGGCATAGGATGTCATAAGACCTATCAATGCACTCCCACTCCAATTTTTGCACCTTAGAAGCCCAACCGGCGATATTCCAGCTAACAATAGAAATCCCCATGGAACAGTCACTATTTTGGATGCCAAGTGCATTCTTACAGTAATTTCCATTACTACTATGTTCATTCTCGGGCCTCCCTATGTGACTACCTTCTTCCTTCCCTTGATCCTCATAGGTCTCAGTCACACAAGTCACTATTTGACACACCACTCGTATTACTCATAATATTGCTAGTATGTTGGCTTTCATCGACCACCTTTTCTTCACAGTGATTATTCAGATTAACAACCCAGATGATGTCCCTCCAGGGCCCAGGTCCCTTATGAAGTCAATCATTCTGGTCCAGAGGGCTTAGGAGTTGATACCTGTTCTGGACCGGGACTTCATAGACCATCCCATGGGTAGGTTGAAAAAATCTGTCGCCAATGGGTGCAAAGTTCGGGTTAGATGCAAAAGATCTATCACCAGAGGGTATAAGGTTTGTGGTAGGAATGGAAAATCTATCGCCATTTGGTACAAAGTTAGGAGTAGGTTGGGAAAATCTCTCACTATTAGGTATAAAGTTAGGAGTAGGTTGAAAACATCTCTCAGTGTTAGGTACAGGGCTAAGGGTGGATACCCTATCTCTGCTAGTAACAGATGGAATCTTGTTAAGATGGTTGTAAAAATAGCCCAGAGGGCGTGCAGTAACATCAGTCTCATACTGTGTGATAGCAGCAGCTCTTAGTAAGACTGTCGCAACATGCTGGGGGTATTTAAAATTGACAATCACACAGTCTCCCCTGCAGTTCTTTCTAGTATTGCCGATACAGTTAACCCTTAGGGTAGATAGAATTTGATCCGATAATTTAACTGGGAACCCACAATGACTATGTAGCCAGGAGACTGTTTTATTCTTTAACGAGTCCCGCGGCTCTTGGGAAGATAAAGCCTGGCTAGCTGCTAAGGAGGGAACATTAGTTAAAACCACTACATATGGTACACACTCGGGTGGGAGATCTACCGAGCGATAATTACCAACAAAAGCCCCTACAGAGCCTGCAGCCGCTGGTGTTTGCACAGCCCCACCTGTCTTAGGTGTTGAACGAGTTTTTTTACGAGTAGGTCCCACTACAGACCCCACAGCTGCAGCTGCATCCGTCGCAGGTGGTGCCTGCCCTACCCTATCTGGGTGGCATGTTGGTAGCATACTCGTACTTGGCAGGGCAGATGGAACCTGCGGACTGTCTTTGCTGGTACCAGATATAGCATTGTTCGTTGGGCAAGGCCTCCCCTTAGCTGGTTTTGGGACAGATTGAATACTGGGGGCATCCTTACTGGTCGGTACAATGTTAACTACCTTGGCTGTATACACATCTAGCTGAGACCCCAATCTAGATACTTCAGCTGATAGGGTATCAATTTTAGCAAGTAATAGTTCAACAGTCGACTTCAGTTTACCATCTATGCAACCCACTAACGAATCAAATTGGTCAGCATTAATAGTAACACAATTGTCTTTTGTTAAAGTCCCTTTATCACATACATTTTTCTTGGGTGTGGATTCCCTTTTCCTCCTAGTCATATGGCCTCCCCACTTGGTGGTTAATTTCCTGCATGCTCTCATTGAACGTGTAGCCCTTGTGCAGGGTTGAGGTGTACCATCAGGGTTGTCAGATTGGTCTTCCGCGTGGATAGAGTCATCTAACACCTCAACGGGGGTAGTTCCTATGTTACAACTGTTATCCTTAGGCTCAAGTGTCACAGTGGGGGGAATGGGAGAAGTGTTATACTCATTGGCGGGATCCAGTGATAGATCCGGTGGTGGATCAAGTAGATTGCCTTGACCTAAGGATTTTCTTCTGTCACTGTTGATCTTACTAACAACTTTAACCAAATAGTTGTCCATTAGAGAGGTTTGTTTGGCCATAGTTAGCAGCTATTTAGGGATATAGGGCACAAGTTGCAGGAAACGGTGGTGTTCGAAAATGTCATAAGCCTCTCAATACTAAAGTAAATTATCGTTGTCCGACATAAATAGTTGATGAAAGTAGGGGCACTTACTCCAAATGACAGCCAAGGGGGGTGGCCCAGCCCTGCCTCTTACTGCCCCTGACGGCCACAGACGGCCCGCCCTCTGCCCGGGCTCAGCCCGGCGCCGCCTGCGCGCGTCCCGCGACGCTGGATGAGCGCCGCGTTTAAATGTGCCTCCGGGCGCGGGAAAGTGGCGCTGCTGTGGGCGTCTCGTCCTCCCTGCAAGGGACGCCGGGAAAGGTAGTTTTTGGCTTGCTCGCCCCCCCCTCTCGGCGGCCGCGTTTCACAGCTGCGGCGGCGGGGGAGAGCGGTAGGGTGACGTCGCGGGTCCAAGGTTCAACAGGGCAGCCTGGACGGGTAAGTGACAGCCACGGCCCCTAAATTGAAAAGTCCCCCGCTCCTCAGCAGGAGAGCCGCGTTTAAATGCGCCTCCGGGCGCGGGAAAGTGGCTGCTGTGGGCGTCTCGTCCTCCCTGCAAGGGACGCCAGGAAAGGTAGTTTTTGGCTTGCTCGCCCCCCCTCTCGGTGGCCGCATTTCACAGCTGCGGCGGCGGGAGAGAGCGGTAGGGTGACGTCGCGGGTCCAAGGTTCAACAGGGCAGCCTGGACGGGTAAGTGACAGCCACGGCCCCTAAATTACATGAAGCCTCATAAAACAATTTCAACTTTCCTTTGGAGAGAGAAATCTGTGCCTAGTTACTGGACCATAAATCTGACCATTTGATAAGTGGTGCAGGTGGGTCTTGACCATGCTTGGACACAATGTGGGACCAGAGGGTACGTGGCCAGATGTCTTCCATGGGGAGTGCGTGATCACTAAGTGTAGTGTGCATATTGTATCTTGATTGGTTGAGCGTTCCTAACTTAGTATTGCATTGGACTTTATGGTGTTTTGCAAACGTGCTTCCCTCTTGCCAAATGTGTTTTATTGGGGCAATCTCCTAAGACCATTGTGGGGTCACTGCCTATCTGCTGGATTGATCCGGGCATTCCTGTTTGTGCATTTGTCTAAGGGTTATGTGTCACCCCACCTGTGATCTGTTAATCAGTTGGTTCAATCCTAGGTTGCAGGGTCTGCCTGACCACACATTTCTGACTCGGGGTTGATGGGGAGGTCATATCGGGTGGATCTGACAACAGAGTTGTGAGTTCATTGTTTCACATGCAAATATCATAGCGTACATCTACATTGCATTTATCAATAGTAACATTTCCCCCTCTAGTTGAATGTACAACTACATCAATTACCGTACACTTCATAGCACTCACATTATTTGAGGTTCTGTGTGTTTCTGTTCTGTCTGTTAGTACCGCACTAGTTACTTGCACCCCAACTATACTTATAGGGTGGCAGTAGGCACACTGTACAATATTTATAGATGTCCAACACAAGTCCTCTGTTTAACACAACCCGAGACCCTGGCAGGGTGGCTTCCTGTAAACATATATCAACAAACACTCCTCATGACAAGAAGTACGCCACCTCCAAGATCAAAGGATTACAAGCATTTAATTGGAACACTGAGATATGCGGCAGCTCATTTTACATCCTCAATCCTTACATGTTTCGGCTTTCCCTGAGCCTTAATCACAAGTGAGTTCTCCATTTCAAAAGGACAATATATATCTATCTTTTTTTGAGGAGGTTCTTAGTACATAGTCAGCGCAAGTGCCAGAGTCGCGCTTCAAGAGGCCCCTGCACCGCAAGTTGGCCCTGATCATACTGGCTTCTGCTTCGGTAGTGGTGTTTGTTTCCAGGTGACTGGGAGGGAGCCCACCACGCGACTCGGGAGGAGAAGAGGTAGTGTTGGAGTCACTTGACTCCACGCCGGGCAAGATGGATTCCCAGACTTGCCCCTGCTGATTCTGACACCGGGACTTGGAGGTTGGTGCTGTCTGGGGAGCAGAGGAGGCATCGGCATTGGAACAATAAGTTGGACAATTTCCCGCAATCTGTTTTCAACTAGCCCCGCATTTTCACCGGAAAATCACACGGCATTCTGGGACTTGTAGTACTGCCGCACCTGGCGTCCTACATGTTGTATTCACACCAGTACGAAATTTCATCTTTTGGGGGGCGGAGCTTGTTGACACCTTTCAGGATGGGGCATGGTATTTAAATCTGTGATGGCGCCCTCATCCTGTTTACACCATTGGGGCTGAGGAAGGTAGAGAAACAAGCCGAAATGCATTCGCCCTATAGATGGTGATACTCACAATAAAGAAGCCTCCACTGTCTCCCCTACTGTGGCCTCTTCTTCTTTTTTTGAGGAGGCTCTTAGTGTATATATATATATATATATATATATATATATATGAGGCCTATGACTCGATCACAAACACACGGTAGCGGGCAAACATCAAACGCAAACAGAGACGCTACGCAGCAAAACAAAAATCAAAAACAAAACCAGCCGAGAAGGAGTTACTGGAGAAAAAAGTAACACAAACAGTGGTCAATCTCTCCAAAATAACGTTAACCACTAAAGAAGTAAACACCTTAAGTCTCGGACTGTCATATTGTCCCCCCAACAACTTTGATTACCCTAATATCCAGATGGATATATACAAAGGAATAAGGAAATTGAAATTAAAAAAACTATATGCTATAAAAAACAAACCAACCAACATAGGCGACAATGATAACCCTCTAGACGATATCATCGCATCGGGATCTAATACAATAGCAGAACTAGAGGAGCTGTGGAATCAAGACAACATTCCAGCTGGAACGGGAACGCCACAGAGCACCAATTTATCTACAAAAGGAGCGGGCTTGACTCAGTTCAAGCCTAAGTCGAAATATTGTCCCATTATGTTGCACGACTCCATTGACACCTTTCATGAGGTCATCACAGGAAAAATCAAAAAATTGAATAAAAAAATTGGTATGACGTCCAAAAACACCGCAACCAAGACCATCAGTACTTTCAACTAATGAAAAAATTTAAAAACAACAGAGAGGTCGTGGGAGGAGGAGCCAAGCCGGCGACCGCAATGACTGCCTAGTCCCTCGGCTCCGATCACCATCTCCTCCCGAGACCACATCCTGTATGAACTACCGCAGCAAGACGGAGCGCACGGGGACATGAAAGCGTCCGATTACCGAGGGTGAAGTCCCGAGGTTCGTGCCTGCTTGTGAAGGCGAGATATGGTCGGCGACGTTCGCGGCCCGCAGCGGCCCTGAGACCGGGGACTCGGCCATACTGTGAAGCTGGTCCCTGAGTGAATAACAGCGGCCGCCGGTGGCCTGGAGGGACCGGTCAGCTCCGAAGTGGCGTGTGGTGGCGGTTCTTCTGGCGGGCCCATATTGGCAGACTGTGGGCACGTGGGAGGACCGAGACTATCACTCTGCCTCCATGTAGATAGATGGTGCAACACAATTTTCACTTGTTTTCCGCCGAGAAGTGTTTTGCTGCTCGTCCCGCTTTTGGCGGGAGGCTCCCGAATTTCATGCGAGCCGCCGCTCAGCTGCACTGACTCCAGCGGTGACTTTTGCTTGATCTCGGTGGCCCTGCCGGCGGAGTTACACTGCTCGCTGCCTTGCTGCCTGTGCCACGGCCCCGCTCCGGACCTGCTTTGCCCCGTGCTACTATGGAGAAGGGGAACATGGTACACGGGGGGCACGGAACAGATTTGCACCTTGGCGATCTGATGGTCTCTCTAGCTGCCCTCCGTGACACCTTGGTGCAGGGCGCCCGACTACTGGGGGGCAAGTTGGATAAGGTAACCCTCGCGGTGGAGCGAATGAGATCGGCTGACCCGTTAATGCATGGCGAGACGCCGTCTTCAGCGCCCAGATGCTTCAAGATGGCGCCCATTACTTCAGCTGGAGGGTCCGAAACACTGTGCCTCGCGACGTTCCATGATTGTACTATTGGATGCACTGGACAGTCTGCAGGCGCTAGACTAGATCTGACTGATGGACTCTTTTCCTACGACCTGCTGCTGGAGATCCTGCTGCTGCTCCTGCCGTGTTTGGACATTGAAATGTTGTTCTCCTGTGTTACTTCGTTGCATGAAGTGTGGAAGGTCTGTTCTCATGCCAGGTCTTGTCCGTCGCACTTGCTGGAGTTTGGTAATGTTGCTGGATCTGGTGATATACGTAAGACTGGACAAGGATAAATGACTCTCCTTCGGGTCCTCGTCTTTTGTGCTGGGGGCTCTGAGGGTTGCGCGACACGTCGCCTTATGTAATGCTGCGCTGGGTTGATTTTGTCCCTTGCGACTTGTTTAATTTGGTCTGACTCTTGCTGCTTTAGTTCACATCCTGTGCAGATATAACGATTATGTGAGGGAGAGGCCGAGGGACTGCTGTAGATTTGCTCTCCATTTTTGTTTATGGCTTATGTTGCAAGGGGTACTGCATTTATAACGTTGTTACTACAGTGGGTATTGCTGCTTTGGGGAGCGGAATGTACTGTTTTATAGTCAATCCTGTTTCATGCTTACTACTGCTTACGCTCCGCTCGCAATAGTCTCGACTGTTCATACCTTGCTCGATGATGACCCCTTGTACTTATAGGTTTTGATTGCCGGCGGGGGGCACCGGGTGCCCGGGAGCGGGTCTGTTTCTCTCCTCCTCCACTCTTTATACTTTTCCCTACTTTGGGGCAGTTCCGGGGCGACAGGCACGCTGTTAGTGGTTTAGGCCGTAGCCATTACAGGGGTGCAGGGTGGAGGGTGCGGGGGGGGTTTGTTATTTTAGTTTGTTTTGTTCTATGGTCCCTATTGCTCTTTTCCGGCTTTGGGAGGGTTTGTTCCTCTTTAATAGGGTTGGCTGTCTCTGGGTCTCGCACCTTTTTTTTTTTCTTTTACTGCGTCTCAACTAGCCTTTGTTTCCTGTTCTTGGGGGTGGGCTCTCTGGGATCGTATTTGGAACTGTTGCTTTCTGTAATGCGGCTTATTGTCCAGTCTTATCGCTGCGGCTGCTTATTGTATAGTTGCTGTACTCATAGCCTATCTCAGATTGTAAATGGGGTGCGTCCCCCTTGTTTCTTTTGTGTCCCTTTATGTAAGGTGTGCAGTCCTGGTTGTTGCAGCCCCCTCTCTTCTTCTAAATTTAAAAATGAAACCTCATATCCTGTGTTGCGCACCCCGCAGTCACGTCTGGTGTACTTTGTAATATCCTGCCTATAGATTGGCCTACGGTTCTCCTGTTTCTATTGACTGTCTTTGCGGCCGGCCACGATGGTTGTGGGCTTGCGCATGTATCTCCTATTTTTTCTCAATAAAAGTTTAAAAAAAAAAAACAAAGAGGTTGTGATACGAAATAGTGATAAGGGAGGAAACATAGTCTTGTGGGCACATGATGAATACTTAAAGGAGGCCATGAGCCAATTAAATGACAGACAATGTTATACACGCATTGACGTTACAAGACTGAAAGAAATGTATCACACTTATTATAAAAAATTATCAAGCTGGCGGAACAAATTGCTAATAAGTGAAAACGAGTACTAATACCTAAAGAATGACAATCTAGTTGTACCCACGATATATTTCATACCTAAAATTCATAAGGACAACAGATTGCCACCAGGACGTCCTATTATCAGCGTTAGGAACAGTATCCTAGAAAAAACATCAGTATACATTGACTATTTCCTGCAGGACTATGTGAAATCCTTACCTTCCTACGTAAAAGATACCAGCGACTTCATCAACAAAGTGAAAGACTTTGAATGGGACTCTGAGTACATACTGATGGCACTTGACGTGTCTTCATTATATACTAATATAGTACATGAGGATGGCATACAGGCAATAGAGTACTACCTAAGATACAGAGATCCAATTTACAAACAACACAATGAAATGCTGATAGCAATGATAAAACTCTGCCTCTACAATAACATTTTCATGTTTAATCATTTGCTATATTGCCAGATCCAAGGAGTTGCCATGGGGGCTAGCTTCTCCCCGAGTTATGCTTGCCTCCACATTGATTGACTGGAAAAACGTTATCGCGCTAATGGGAGCATTAGTGACGCTCCTCTGACAAAGTGCTAGTGCTGTGAATATTTTTTTACAAAAATCTTTTAAAACTTGAGACCTGGAATTTTAATTGTGTACATTACCACTGTGTCATTATAATTGTCGCGCCACTCCCCGTTCCACCGCAGCGATCTTGTGCTGTTTGCGTGGAGGGAGAAAAGCGCTTGTGTTGCCTGATTAGTTCTTGCGAGGCAGCCATCTTTGATAGGTCGCCGGTCTAGTCTCCCCGCACCTCCCTGAGTACAAAAGGGCGGATTTCTAAGGCGGTCGAGAGATTGACTGGAAAAACGTTATCGCGCTAATGGGAGCATTAGTGACGCTCCTCTGACAAAGTGCTTGTGCTGTGAATATTTTTTTACAAAAATCTTTTAAAACTTGAGACCTGGAATTTTAATTGTGTACATTACCACTGTGTCATTATAATTGTCGCGCCACTCCCCGTCCCACCGCAGCGATCTTGTGCTGTTTGCGTGGAGGGAGAAAAGCGCTAGTGTTGCCTGATTAGTTCTTGTGAGGCAGCCATCTTTGATAGGTCGCCGGTCTAGTCTCCCCGCACCTCCCTGAGTACAAAAGGGCGGATTTCTAAGGCGGTCGAGAGATTGACTGGAAAAACGTTATCGCGCTAATGGGAGCATCAGTGACGCTCCTCTGACAAAGTGCTTGTGCTGTGAATATTTTTTTACAAAAATCTTTTAAAACTTGAGACCTGGAATTTTAATTGTGTACATTACCACTGTGTCATTATAATTGTCGCGCCACTCCCCGTTCCACCGCAGCGATCTTGTGCTGTTTGCGTGGAGGGAGAAAAGCGCTCGTGTTGCCTGATTAGTTCTTGCGAGGCAGCCATCTTTGATAGGTCGCCGGTCTAGTCTCCCCGCACCTCCCTGAGTACAAAAGGGCGGATTTCTAAGGCGGTCGAGAGATTGACTGGAAAAACGTTATCGCGCTAATGGGAGCATTAGTGACGCTCCTCTGACAAAGTGCTTGTGCTGTGAATATTTTTTTACAAAAATCTTTTAAAACTTGAGACCTGGAATTTTAATTGTGTACATTACCACTGTGTCATTATAATTGTCGCGCCACTCCCCGTCCCACCGCAGCGATCTTGTGCTGTTTGCGTGGAGGGAGAAAAGCGCTTGTGTTGCCTGATTAGTTCTTGCGAGGCAGCCATCTTTGATAGGTCGCCGGTCTAGTCTCCCCACACCTCCTAACCCTTATAGGCAGCTACCCCCAGCGCAGCGGTGACGCGCAGCGGGAGCGCCTTTGACGCGCCGAAGAGGCGCCAAAGAGAAGCCAGTCTGCGCCAGTCCGCGTCAGACGCTTCGGGCTTCGTGGTCAGGCACTATGGTAGGGCGCCGCATTGTTTATAGTGCTCCTACGCTGCATGCCCTGCGACTCACTAGCATTTCTTCTTGTCCTATTATTGCCCCTCCCTATCCCACCAATTTGCGTTGCAAAGGCTGTAACTGGGGTCTCTCTCCACCCACTAGAGTGGACCAACAGCCCTCGTACACCTTGAAGCTGCTCCTCCTCAACTGCCGGTCTCTCTCAAAGCATCATACTGAGTTGGCGCTGCTGATTCAGGAGTACAATCCAGAGGCTCTCTTTCTAACAGAGACATGGCTCCAGTCCCACAATAGTCCCACAGTAGTGTGGGCCATTCCTCAAGGCTATACCATCAAGTGTCATAATCGTCAGACAGGCAGGGGTGGAGGACTAGCTATTATTTATAAAGATACGTATAGCTGTCGCATTACCCCCTCCACCTCTTCATCGTGTGAAAACCTATATTTTTCATTAAGTCTGTCTCCGACTACTACCTTCTCTGGGATCTTGGCATATCGACCACCAGGCGCTTCTGGTGATTTTATTGCCAACATAACAGACCTAGCAGCCAACTCTGTACTTACCTCCGCCAACTTCACCTTGCTGGGCGATCTAAATCTGCATTTAGACGATCCCCTCAATGCCGCTGCTAACGACCTCCGCTCTAGCCTCCAAGCCATTGGTCTGACCCAAAAGGGGTTCCAGCCGACACATAATAGGGGCCATCTGCTGGACCATGTTTTCAGTAATTTGGACACGCTCTCGGTGGAAACACCAGTACCACTGCCATGGTCTGACCATTGTCTAATTCCCATTACATGGTCTATCAACATTCCCACTACCTCTGCACCTCATATTAGGCATTGGGGTAGGAAATGGAGTGCGCTTCCAATTCACACCTGGGAACAGGCCCTCTCTGAACAACTGCCCCAAAAAACGGAGAATCCTGACCTAGCAGTCCATAATTTTCATAACTGGATCTCCAACTCTCTAGATCGAGTCCTTCCAAAACGCTCCCTGCAAACAATCAGAAGGCCCAAAGTCGCCCCCTGGTACTCTCTCGCCCTTAGGGCCCTGAAACAAACGTGCCGGAAAGCGGAGAGAGCGTGGAGGAAAGACCGCTCTCAATCTAAAAAATTGGAGTACAGGGCAGTTATAATGCACTACAAGAGGGAGATAAAACTTGCTCAAGCCAAATTTTATGAAAGAAAATTAATATGGCAGCCAATTCACCTAGGGAAATTTTCAAGATCGCTAAATCTCTGATATCTCTTCCTGCTGAGAGACCTATATCAGAGGGGGCGCAGGCCCGCTGTGAGGATCTTGCCACTTTCTTCTCACAGAAGATTCAGGCCATCTATTCCCAATTAGCAGCAAATGATGGGGGCACTAATCCACTGCCCACCTCAGACTCAGACCTGCCTCCATCCTGCTCCTTGGCTACCTTTCCTCTCCTGGACCCTAATACTTTAGATTCTCTTGTTCAGAAGGTTACTTCAGGATCTCCAAATGACCCTGCTCCTTCCCAGACCTTAGTAAAAGCAATGGACACCATCCGCCCCTGTTTGCTGGAGGCTCTTAACACCTCCATTACCTCCAACTCTGTACCAGTCGCCTGGAAGTGTGCAATGGTAAGGGCCCTGTTAAAAAAAACGAATTTGGATCCTAACAACCTATCCAATTTTCGCCCTATCTCGCTGCTTCCATGGATGAGCAAATTGCTGGAGAGGCATATCAACAAAGCATTAGGGGAATATTTGGAGTCCAACAAATTGCTTCAGGTCTCCCAAACAGGGTTTCGCCCACAACATGGCACTGAGACCGCTCTTTTAGCGGTTACGGAGGCAGCGAGAGCCATAATGGACCAAGGTGGTAAAACAGCTATCATACTCTTGGACCTCAGTGCCGCGTTCGACACTGTGAACCATGCCACACTATTACATCGCTTGAGTGGCTTGGGAGTGTCGGGCGCGGCCCTGTTGTGG
This sequence comes from Lissotriton helveticus, assembly GCF_964261635.1. NCBI lineage: Eukaryota > Metazoa > Chordata > Amphibia > Caudata > Salamandridae > Lissotriton > Lissotriton helveticus. Next base: position 346,049,666 of record NC_136058.1, on the reverse strand, counting down.
CTGACCTCCTTTTTGGAGGAACGCTTCTTCCAGGTATTTGAAGGCGAGGCGACATCATCAAAACATCTTCTCAGCTGTGGGGTTCCTCAGGGCTCCTCCCTGAGCCCCACGCTGTTTAATGTTTATATGCAGCCTCTGGAGAAGATCGTTCTCCCCTTTGGTGTGCGGATTGTCACCTACGCAGACGACACTCAACTCGTGGTCTCTTTGGACCACGAGGGGGGTTCGTCGAACACTTTGGGTCCATGTCTGGAGGCTGTAGCTGGGTGGATGCAACTCTCCCACCTCAAGCTCAATGGGGAGAAGACCGAGATCATGGTGCTTGGTAATTCCTCCCCTACCTCCTTCCTGGATGACTGGCCTCTGTGTCTCGGCACTCCCCCCCCCTCCTAAAGAGCAGATAAAGAGTCTGGGAGTCTGGTTGGACAGAGCGCTAGACTTCTCGTCTCAAGCTACTATCACTGCCTCGGTATGCGTGGGGCTAATGAAAATGCTCCGGAAAGTGCTCCCCCTGCTCCCATTCCAGGCGAGGAGGGTCATGGTCCAGGCCCTGATTCTCTCCCGCCTGGACTACGGAAATGTTTTATATCTTGGGGCCCCGGCAACAGTGACAAAAAAACTGCAGGTCACTCAAAACTGCGCCGCCCGCCTACTGTTTAATATCCCTCGCTGGCAGTCGGCGAGAACTGCCCTAAAGGAGCTTCACTGGCTTCCAGTGGCCTCAAGAACATTATTCAAGGCCATTTGCATCCTGCACAAATCCCTTCATCAAACTGGCCCGGCAGTACTGTACCCTCTAATACCGCCGTATGTGCCACTTAGAACCCTACGTTCAGCCTCACTGCACCTGGCAACCAAAGTAAAAATCAAGAGAGCCAGATGGGGCGGCCGCTCTTTCACCTATTCAGCGGCGAAGGCATGGAACTCCCTGCCCCTGTCCCTCAGGAAAAACAGCAACCTGATGTCATTTAGGAGAGAATTGAAAACCCATCTGTTCTCAAAAGCGCATTAATCCTTCCCTGCAGTCGCACACAGAATTCAGTCCCTAGCGCTGCGAGGCCTTCGGGTGGTTATGCGCTATACAAAAGGAATTTTCAATTCAATTCAATTCACATGGGCAAATGGGAGAAGCTAGTCCTCATGGGGAACTACAGTGAAACCATGACAAGTAAGGTAAAATTGTGGTTAAGGTTCATTGACAATCTCTTTGTTATCTGGCATGGAACTACGGAGGAAGCAGAGAGATTTGTAGCACAAATCAACAACAACGATTTGAAATTAAGGTTCACAGCAGAAATCAGTGATACCAGTGTAAATTTCCTAGATACCAAAGTATACATAAGTAACAATAAACTAGAAACTACTTTGTATCGAAAGAAAACGGCAGGAAATTCTGTTACATGCCTCCAGTTCCCACCCGCGCCATCTAGTGAATAGCATCCCTTATTGCGAAATGCTTAGAATCAAGAGGGTATGCAGTACACGAGAAGAACTAGAAAAGGCCCAACAACTTAGCAAAGAAAGATTCATAGAAAGGGGCTACTCTAGACAAATAGTAGAACATGCCATTGCCAAAACAGAGACATTAGTTAGGAAAGACTTATTGGGCAAAAGCAACCAAAAGGATCAGGATCACTGTCACAGCAAAGTGAGTGGGTTGGAGGAAGATAAGAGTTTCCGATTAATAATTGGGTACAGTAGACAACATAAGGCACTCCAAAAAATCATCCAGGTGAAGGACTGGGGTATTTAAGGCCCAGCGGTGCCAGGGAACAACACCTAAAACCTTCGTGGGATACCTGTTCTGGCGCACTAAAGACAGAGACACGGGAGACTTCCTTCGGCGTCAAAGATCAGCGTTTATTACTGCAGGGAGGCAAAAGTCACAAGAAGTACAACAGAGTGTAGGTTCTGAGAGTCTGCTTCAAATTGCATATGTGAGTCGCTCTCTTTTATACAAGATTTTACCATTGCACAACATGTGAACAAAAGGTTACAACCCAGTTCCCACAAGAAGACTTCAAAAGGGTCGCTTTTATGTTTACAGAACCCCGGAACACAATCACAGTAACATTGCCGGTTCCCAACTGTAAAAGCACATCTTCCCACCATTAGGCACATTCCACTTGAGTTGTAAATAAGCAAGAGAAAGAGACAAGAACAGCTGCAAGGAAGTCAGACAGCAGGGAAGAGGGAGTGTGGGGATAATATTGGATGCGTAATCGTAGCCTGAAAGGACTTGATCCCAGCACGTGCGAGGCTGAAACAATAGACCGGCACGGCAGGATCACCTCCGAGCGGAGGCAACTGCTTTAGCAGTGTCTCCCCCTACTCATAAAAGACGCATGAAAGGAATATGCTTCTTCCGTAAAGCTTGGGAACTAAAAGGTCACAATGCGGACAGTTGCCTGTTTCGCTGACTACGTGAGGGTAAGAAACAAAATGGATGCCGTATCTAAAATGGAACCCAAGGGTTCAGATGTAGAAACACGTAAATAAACGCGAACCATGCCAGGTAGTGTAGCGAAAACGGGTACACTTACTGAACACGTCATTTACGGTTCATAGATACCTTACTTGCCCATATTTGTTCATGCCCGGAACACCGTAACGATTTTTTTACGGAACCTCAGACGCTCCTTTTGCCCTCATGTAGGCAAGAACTAGTCGAAGTCGGAGTCGACCTCGATATTCATTAGATCATTCAGATGTTGTTGGAACATACTTCTATCCATCAATGTCTCCTTGGAAACGGGTGGCCTTCTTATACACGTTGTAGCACAAAGGCCACATAAGGCAGGACCACACTGTACACAAAGACAACACGTGAACAGAAATGTCACGACAACCCCTATGATCATCAGAATCTTCCAACCCCAAGTCGACATTAGACCCCAAAACCATCCTAGAAGCGTCCAATCTCCCTCGTCCTCGTGTATGGACTCTGAGATTTTGTGCAACTTGGAGATGGCTTGATAAACCGTTGGAGCGTTATCAGGTATGAATATGCAGCAGCTCGAATGGATGACCTTGCACACACCACCTCTATCCGCTAGAACAACGTCTAGAACCATACGGTTCTGTAACGTCATAAGCCTATCCGCTTGAAGCTCTGCTGTCAGATTACCAAGGGCGCTTGCAGTTATGTTAGCAGTTGACTCTACTACACGAGTTAACTGTCTCAGATTTCTGCTATTGACCATGGGGCCCCAAAACGGTAGAAAACCCTTGAAGAAGTCTCCTGCTTCTTGACCGGAAGTATCCTCTTTGCTAATGACACCTCTCACAACTCTGGTTTTGTGATAGTTGGCAGCAACAGTGAAAGTCGGGGGCAATAGATTTGCAATATAGCAGGTACCTGAGAAGTCATGTGGTAACCACGTATATGCTCGGTCATAACATACAAAATAGGTACCCTTGGCAGTCAGAAAGACAGGGGAAGAGAGCATCGGTAGAACGTAGGTATCCACACAAGCACTCTTCCCAAGCTGGGCTCTTGGATTTCGGCCACGACCTTGCAGACAAAAGTGGCCTAGGTGAGGTACAATCCAGATTGGAGATGAGCTTTTAAGCTGCCTATCATCCACTGATATACTATACTCAGCCTCGCTAAGGTACTTATAGGTTTTCACCTCCTCTTCTGGGATAAGTGACGTATCGAAGATATCTCTATCTAGATCGGCAATAGCTATCATTAGAGACTTGTGATATGGGCCAGGACCAAAGTTTGCTGAGAGTGGCTCTCGTTGGGGGTAGGAATCTAGTGCACTACGGAACATGATTTGGAATGCCCGAGCTGACCCTTGGGGGCTGTACGGAAGAACCAAATATGGGATACCCCTGTCCATGGTATGTGGCATTAGCCCACACACCCAACAGTTTGTAGTATTTACCACCAACTGATGCTGATGCAAAAGTTGCACAAAGGAATTGTTTCTAAATTCCGCATGTCTGACTTGTTCATGTTGAGGCAGTAGGTGAAAAGAATGTGGAGAAACAGTAGAGACGAAATTTAGATCATGAGAAGGAGGAGTAGGTGAAATGGAAGGTAATAATAATTGAATCCCAAAATATACCCCACCCACCAGTAGCATCGAAACGGTTAGGAACAACATAAAGATCTGAAATAGAAAACATTTTGTACAAAACACTTTTGATCTTTGCGCCAACATTTTCTCTCTTTCCGACAGCTTCGAGAAGTTCATCCTCTAAAAACCGTCCGTGACGTTCTTGACGCACTTCGTTCAGAGTAGCGATTGCCAATTCCCAGGAGTTCCCAGAAATTGACAAAAGAAACCGACCTAGTGTCGATAGCTGCTAAACAGAAGGAAGTACCCGCACGGCCCTACGGCCAACCCAGATGATAGGTTAAATGAATTAGAATTCATTCAATAATAGTCTCTTAGCTGCATGAAAAGAAAAGGTAAACACAATATGTAATGTCCACAATGTTCATGACAACAGTAAGGGGTACTGTAAATTCAAAAAGGGAATAAAAAAACAGAACTCTTTTATTTGTCCTTAACGCGCGGTCGAAGAAAGTATCGACTTCTCCCGGGTTGAGTCTGATCTTCAAACAGTGGAGTGGATGGTGAAAGAGTGTTCGATTGTCCAGGCAATTGTTCAGTACTTATATTCCCCAACGTTGAAGGAAGAGAAATTGTTTGAGAGGGATCAACAGGGATGTCAGATAACACTGAAGTGTTCCCTATGGTCTGAGCTTCGCTAAATGGGACAAAGCGCTGGGGAACGTCTGTTTCAGACGAGGAAAAACCTTTACGTATCCATGGGTCTGCCGGCAGAGGAAGGGGAACCTTCTTGGTGTGGGTGGCATGCACCCAGTGTTTCCGTCCCTCTAGTCGAACCGCCGTCCTCGTTGCTAGTAGCACCTGGAAGGGTCCCACAAATCTCGGCTCAAGATGGCGTTTTCGTCCGAAATTTCTAGTGAGGACCCAGTCCCCTGGTTGGAGCCGATGACCAGGACCCTCTGTTTGTGACGGCAGAGCCTCAAAGACCTGTTGATGAATCAAACTCAATTTAGCAGTCAGATCATATAGATAATCAATTAACATTGGATATTCAAGTCTGTTCAATTCTTTAGGTCTCGGAACCCCCCAAATGTTCGCAGGGCGGCCGAACACAATCTCATATGGGCTAAGCCCTACTCGAGAGTGTACAGTAGCCCTGGTCGATAAGAGAGCTAGAGGCAAAGCGTCAGGCCATGATAAACCAGTTGTTGCCTGAATTTTAGCAAGTTTTAGTTTCAGGGTGCCATTGTATCCTTCCACCAAACCCGCTGACTGAGGATGATTAGCACTATGGAATTTCTGGGATATTCCTAAACCACGACACACACTCTTCATCACGCTCCCCACAAACTCACTTCCGTTGTCCGACCATACAATCCGAGGCATGCCATACCTGGGGAAATACTCTTTTAGCAGAATTTTAGCTGTGGATAGGGCAGTATTATCCTTAAGGGGGTAAGCCTCAATCCATCAGGAGAACGCACACACCACAACCAGCACATACTTCAAATTATTGCATCTCTCCATGTGGATGAAATCCAATTGGATAACTTCGAAAGGACATGTAGGAGGGGCAAAATGACCAGGTGGAGTGGGGGTGCCCTTACCGGGATTATGCATCAAACATACCATGCAATTCTTAACCACTCTCTCTGCACATTTAGTAATCCCATCATTCTTCCATACGGGAGACAACAACTTGCATATGCCCTTCGAGCTAATATGTGCTGTTGTGCCATGGGCCATTGTAACAACAGCAAGCACATATGCATCCGGTAACATCCATCTCTGTTTCTCTGACAAATCAACCCAACATCCATCCTCATCTAATTTCCCCGTGCTTTCTTTCCACTTAGTCTTCTCCATCTCAGTGGCCTCATTCTGTATTTCCTTCACACTCTCCACTGTGTCCTCACACATACTAGTTTCCGCAGGCCATCTCACTGAACTTATAACATACATTCGATTTGTCAGATCTTTCGCTGTCTCCTTAGCAGTCTCATCTGCAAACGCATTACCACGACCAACATCATCTGTCACTTTTCGATGCGCACTACATTTAATTATGGCCACCTGTTTAGGCAATGTGAGTGCATCTAAAAGGTCATTCACAAGCTGTCCATGCTGAATCTTTGTGCCATGCGACGTTAAGAATCCTCTTTCTTTCCACAATCGCCCAAAACTATGTGCCACACCAAAAGCATACTGACTGTCTGTGAACACATTCACCCGTTTTCCTCTGGACAACACACACGCTCTCGTCAAGGCGATCAACTCAGCAGCCTGAGCCGAGTTCTGATTTAATCTCGTAGATTCCACAACCGTTCTCAACGTCACTACAGCATACGCAGTCGTCACATCACCATTCGGTAACTTAAAACAGGAACCATCAACATACAAAGTACCATCGGGATCTACCAATGGAATATCCTTTAGGTCAATACGACCCTTCGTCTCTTTTTCGGTTCTTAGATAACAGTCATGTGGTGCTACATCACTTGACTCCGTGTTGATCGGCAACAATGTTGCTGGGTTCAACACATTACACCGTTTTATCCTTATGTGACTAGCCAGTAACGTCAGCTCATACCCAGACAACCTTGCGCTCGTCAAATGTTGAGTTTTCGTTCGGTTCAAGAGAGTGCCAACTGCATGCGGAACCATCACCGTAAGCATATTATCCATGACCAGACCTGCGGATTGTCGAATGGACGCCGCAGCTGCCGCTGTTGCTCTTAAACAACTCGGCAAAGCTCTAGCTACTGGGTCTAAGGTCGAAGAAAAATATGCGCATGGACGCTGTTTGTCGCCGAATTGTTGTGCCAGAACACTCAACGCACAACCATCCCTCTCGTGAACGTACAGTGTAAACGGCTTACTGTAATCAGGAGTACCTAACACAGGAGCCGAACACAACGCATCACGTAATTCAGAGAAACTTTTCTGACACTCTTCAGTCCATGGCAAAGGAGTCGGAACATCCTTGCACGTGAGAGCTAACAATGGTTTCGCCAATAGAGAAAAATTTGGGATCCATTGTCTGCAGTATGACGTGATACCTAGAAAGGCACGTACATCTCTCTGAGTTTTTGGCACAGTCATTCGAGTAATCGCTGCAATTCTCTCTGGGGTCAACCTTCTCCCTTCTTTTGATAATAAGTGACCTAAGTAGGTTACTTCTTGGCAACAATATTGCAGCTTGGAAGGTGACACCTTGTGATGTAAGTCACATAAATGCCGCAACAATGATACTGTAGCAGTTCTACAAATATCTTCGGTATCAGCGGCGACCAACAGGTCATCAACGTACTGAATCAAGGCTGCGCCTGCCGGTAATATAAATGAATCAAGTTGAGTTTTAAGGGCTTGACTGTAGATCGACGGACTCTCACAATAGCCCTGTGGTGCGCGTTTCAGTCTAAAACTGCGACCACCTAATGAGAATCCGAATAGATCTCTGCTTTCCTCAGCAATCGGGATACTAAAGAAAGCATTCTTTAGATCGATCACCGTGAACCAGGAGGCAGAATCTGGAATCAGGGTCAACAAAGCCGTTATATCAGGGACCACGGTAAACTGTGGGATCACGATTTTATTCACTCCTCTCAAATCAATTATGAAACGATACACCGGAGGTTTAGATGGATCAGTGCGTTTTAAAATTGGTAGTACAGGACTATTACACACATTTCCTCGAGTTTCTTCAACGACATCCTTTTTGATCAGGTCGTGTACAATCGCTAATAGTGCCCGTTCTCCCTCAATGGAGATACGATACTGTGGTATACGTGGCAATCGCACATTTGGCTTCAGCTTGATTACATAAGGTGGGATGTCCAAGAGACCCACGTCATTGGGACCTGTGGCCATAGAGACGCAGGAAGGGAGCTCAATTCCGGTGGGAATTTATCGATCGACAAGTACATAGGAGAGATTACTCTCCGACCTAACGTAAGCTCCACTCCTTCAGGAGAGCAATACAAAGTCGCAGATAACCGTTTTAGCAAATCCAGACCCAAAAGATTCTCACCACAACCAGTAGATAGAATCAATGGAGCCTCCAGCTCACGAGGACCAATAGTAAGGGGCAAAGGGCTAGAGACAGGATTGCTAACCGGGGCGCCAGAGAATCCAACGGAAACATTTGTTAAGCCGGACAAAGGTGCGCCAGGGAGTTTCGAATGCATAATGGAACTTTTCGTCGCACCAGTGTCTAACAGAAAAGGCTCAACTACGCCAGATGTAACAACTGCGACGTAAGGCCCACTCTGATCAACCGGAACTGATACTACTCCCTCTCTCTGTCGGTGGCTGTCCTAGTAACGGTCGTTTACAACAGTCTCATATTCAACGTAATAGTCGTCCGCGTAATACTGCGCTGATTTATCGGACCTTACATTTCGCTGGTCAAAACAATTATTCGCGTCCGAGGACGTATTAGGGCGCTCAGTCTGATTTTGGAAGGTACCGCGACCTCTACCTCGGGATGCTTGTTGAGGACCACCACAACCCCCTCGTGCCGATATACCATTAAGGCGGTCACGCAAAGCGGGACAATCATATTTTATATGTCCCTCTCTTCTACAATATGCGCACTGATTATACCCAAGCATATCTCTAAAGTCAGAGGAATCAGAACGTGACTGCGTTCTGGAGGACTGCGATTGCGGCCTATACTGCTGCTGCGAATCATATTGATTCGAACGTGGAGGATACGCTTGTTGTAACAAAACCTTCGTTTTGAGCTCCTTCGTTTTCTTGTCTGAACGATCACTTTCTTCCTTTTCCCTATTCTCATAATATTGAGCCGTTGCCAATATCTGTGCAGTGGTTGAAACAGCCCATGCACTTTCTGAATTCTTCAATTTGGTGCATAGTTCAGGCAACACATTTAAGACAAATTTATCGACGAATAACCGTTGGCCTCCCTCAGTGCCCATATCCTGACCACTATGATCGACAAATGCCTCTTCGAATCTAGTAAAGAAATCGGAGACACTCTCATCCTTCTTTTGCTTACAAGCTGCTAATTTGTCCCAGCTTACCCTCAACGCTGGCATAAGCGTTTTCATGAGCGTAATGATTTTCTGGGGGAGATCCGCAATTATTTGTTCAGGCTTAGCTCCACCAACTTGTCGGACATCAGCCGCTATTAATGCAGCCCAATCACCGCCTAACTCATTCTGATGATTTTGCTGGCGAATTTTCGCCCAAACTGGTTGTGGTACAACATTACCAAACAACATATCGATGTCGGCTAGGTTCATAGTAGTAGCATCTACCAATTGGGATAATTCCTTGTAATAACCCGCCGGATTCTTGCGTGGATCAGGCAAGGACTGCTTGACCTGCAAGACTTCTGATCGCTTCCAGGGGAGGTGTATCCAAACTCTTTGGAAACGTGCCGGAACTGCAGGATTAGCTGCAGGATCACCTGGTATGTATACTGGCGGAACCTCTCTCATAGGATACTGACCAGGAGCCGCTTTCCAAGTTTCTAAGTCGTCATCATTAAATGACACACGAGAAGGCACTGTGGATCTAAAGGATAACAATCGCTCTAAGTCACATCGTACATCGCCACCTACAATCATACCGTTTGAAAATGGACTCTGAAGTTCAATCATATCGGGCGGTACGTTATCTAAATTGTCATTATACCATTGTTTCCTCAAAAAGTTACACATTTCTTCGAACACGAATCTCTGTGTAGACTCATTAAACTGAGAAAACGTCTCGAAAACCATGCGTGGGGGGTAGTTAGCAGGATGTCTTATCCACCTACGAGCCATTGTCGCTAATGTTGCACTCTCTCTTCCACCAGGGATTTGACTTCGTCTCTGGGGAGTTTCGGAAGCACTGGTTGGTAGGATCGATCCGGATAGTGGGGAATAGAGCGTAGCAACAGTATTAGGAATACGGGTACGAACAGAAGGAGAAGAAGGAAAAAGAACAGGAGCGACAATATTAGAAGTGAACGTAGGAACAGCAGACACAGGCAAGATAGTCGGGGTAACAGGAACAAAAGGCTGAGAAGGTACAGGCAAAGGAGCAGTAGGAATAGAGACAGGTGGTGCGACAAACGTAGGACTAACAACGGGCTGACCAGCAGCCGCCGGAACAACAGGAGGGACAACAGGAGGAACGACAGGCGGGACTACAGTAGGAACTACAGGGGCTGTAGCACCCTGTGCATAAGGAGGTGGCGATTTCATCAAATACGCTAACAAGGGATCCTCCTTTGAATCCTCTTCTTTCTTATCAAGGCTAGCTGGTAAAACCGGATAACATTTGTCTATCCTCATGTGATGTAGTCTAGTGGAAACTTCTATTTCTTTCTCTTCTTTATCTCGCTGACATTGTTGTACAACTTGCATTATCGGAACGATACCTTCTCTTCGATCCCTTTTAAGCTGTTTGATTTCTTTCTGCTTGGCCTCTTTACGCCACAACCGAAAGGAATCAAACATAGCTGGCCTAGCTTTCTTTTTAAACAACTTAGCTTCTAGATTATCTAAGATCGTGAGGTCGAAACTTCCATGTGGTGGCCAACTAAGGACATCATCTTTTTTTGTGTAACGGACCCAATATTTATTATATATAATAGGACCCACACCATGTCGACTATAGAGCTCATATATCGGAGTTCCAACCGGAGGTATCGGACACGAGTCCTCCAACCGGGAATCCTTGTTGCAACATTTAAGGAAACCAAGAAAACCACTATGGCTAGGCATCGTGCACACTAACCTAGTATCAAACTTCAAGGGTTACCGAAGCACTAATTCTTCATGAAAGACAAAACCCTTGGTTTTTGGCAATTGCAATTGTCAAATAACAACTAAGGACCAACAACTAAGAACCACAAATGCAATGGAACCATGCAATACAACAAAGCTTCAATAAGCTGCAACAACCACTAAGGACTGGGAGCGACCCACAAATACTTAACTGAAAATATAATGGCGTCACCCGGAAGGCCCGTCTATCGTCTCGCTTGTACGAAAGGTCTACGCCAGGCGTCGAAAACAGGTCGACAGTCGGGGCATCGGTCCGTCGCAGCCGTCAGGAGGCGGGAATCTTCGCGGGAAAAATCTTCGGACCACTTATTTCGACAACAGGATCGATGAAGCGGGGTGCACCTTTTCCTCGGAGATTTCACACGAAGTTCCTCACAATCGTCAGGCTTTGGACCGGTACCGCCGATGTCGCCCCGAGTTGGGCGCCAACTGAAGGACTGGGGTATTTAAGGCCCAGCGGTGCCAGGGAACAACACCTAAAACCTTCGTGGGATACCTGTTCTGGCGCACTAAAGACAGAGACACGGGAGACTTCCTTCGGCGTCAAAGATCAGCGTTTATTACTGCAGGGAGGCAAAAGTCACAAGAAGTACAACAGAGTGTAGGTTCTGAGAGTCTGCTTCAAATTGCATATGTGAGTCGCTCTCTTTTATACAAGATTTTACCATTGCACAACATGTGAACAAAAGGTTACAACCCAGTTCCCACAAGAAGACTTCAAAAGGGTCGCTTTTATGTTTACAGAACCCCGGAACATAATCACAGTAACATTGCCGGTTCCCAACTGTAAAAGCACATCTTCCCACCATTAGGCACATTCCACTTGAGTTGTAAATAAGCAAGAGAAAGAGACAAGAACAGCTGCAAGGAAGTCAGATAGCAGGGAAGAGGGAGTGTGGGGATAATATTGGATGCGTAATCGTAGCCTGAAAGGACTTGATCCCAGCACGTGCGAGGCTGAAACAATAGACCGGCACGGCAGGATCACCTCCGAGCGGAGGCAACTGCTTTAGCAGTGTCTCCCCCTACTCATAAAAGACGCATGAAAGGAATATGCTTCTTCCGTAAAGCTTGGGAACTAAAAGGTCACGATGCGGACAGTTGCCTGTTTCGCTGACTACGTGAGGGCAAGAAACAAAATGGATGCCGTATCTAAAATGGAACCCAAGGGTTCAGATGTAGAAACACGTAAATAAGGCGAACCATGCCAGGTAGTGATGTGATCAGTAATGTCAAATGAGATGTCATCAGTGATGTCATCAGTGATGTCATTTGAGATGTCATCAGTGATGTCATCAGTGATGTCATTTGAGATGTCATCAGTGATGTCATCAGTGATGTCACTGACCATGTCATGAATGATGTAATATGTGACATGATCAGCAGTGGATTGCGGGTGCGCGATATATAGTTAGTACAACTAACTATATATGGAATTTCAATGGTTTTGTGTGAGTAAAATAAGGTTTTTTAAATGCTAATTCCTAACTATATATGGTCTATAACCTATGGTTTTTTCAGTGAATTTTCAAGGTTTTGTAAATGCTAATTCCTAACTATATATGGTCTATAACCTATGGTTTTTTCAGTGAATTTCATTGGTTTTTTAAAAGCTAATATCTATAGCTGTAAAATGTATTCTTCTTTAAATCCAAAAATATATTTTATATGTTTATTAATAATTTTTTTTTAAATATTTTTTTTGTTTCGCTCCCGGTCTGCGAACCGGAAAGCTTTCCGTTAGCTCAAATTGATGCCGCGACCCGGTCCGCGAACCGGTAAACGTTCCGTTTGCGCAACTGCCGCGTTAGAAATCAACATCGTGACGCGTCGCGGAAGCGTGACGTATCGCGTTGTCGCGTAATGCGTCTTATGACGTACCGCGTTAGCGCACCCGGAAGTGCTCCGGGGCGCGAACCGAGGCGCGAAACGCAGCTCCCCGGAAGCGATCCGCGGCGCGTCGCGAAAGCGCGACGTATCGCGTTGCCGCGTAATGCGTCTTATGACGTACCGCGTTAGCGCACCCGGAAGTGCTCCGGGGCGCGGACCGAGGCGCGAAGCGCAGCGACCCAGAAGCAATCCGGGGCGCGTTCCGCAGCACGTAACATAAGCGTGAGAGGTCATGTGACTTGTTAATAACACTTTTCATTGGTTCATTTCACTTTTGGTTTCATAATCATGTAAGGCTAGGTCAGGTGACCTAAAAATAACACTTTTCATTGGTTGAGAACTATTGTTTTTCCCAAATGATGAAAACCCCTCCTTCTTTCCTCACTCTGACTTTCATCATTGTGAGAGGAAGACCTTTATTAATACTTGAGAAATGACTTCAGTACTTGCTTCAGCTGGTGCACCCCCACCACCACCTCCACCTCCTCATGGGAAGAGAGGACCACCTCCCCAGGTCATCACCAACACAGAGGAGGAAGAGGAAGAACTAGAGGAAGAGGAGAGAGAAGAACCACAGTTCTTGGAAGAGGTGCCCCGTGTTTCCCATAGGAAAGCCAGTTTCATCTGGCAGTTTTATTCAATCCCTCCAGGGCAAAAGAAAGTGAATGTGAGATATGTCACCTGCCTCATCTGCAAAGACAAATTATCAAGAGGGACTGATAAAAAGTATAGCTATGGGAACTATACCATGCATAGGCACATGACCAGGAAGCATCCACTTAATTACAGCCGGGCGGAAATACGGGATATGGAACAAAACCCAACAGCAACTCCTGTGGCCAGGTCAACATCGTCAATATCATTGACACCAGCAGAGGCACGGGAAACTGTGCCAAACATCCAAGAGAATTTTGGCTACATGAAACATACTTGTATGCACTGTGGTGCGTTGATATCATGTGGTAACATGAGTATTAATGCCATCAACCTGGCTTATGACAATCATAATTGCCCTAACCGCCCCCAGTAATTTTTTTTTGCTCCTGTTGAGCCCTTTTCAATGCCTGTTTTTTGTTGTCCCCCCCCCAAAAAAACCAAAAAAAATATAAAATTGTTCAAAAAATACAAAAAAAAAAAAAATAAAAAAAAAATATAAAACAACAAAAAATTTTAAAAAAAAGTTCTTTTCAGAACTACCTCCCCTTTCAAAAAAAATTGCTAGAATGTTTAGCACTCTGGCAAGCTCTATTTCTTTTGGTTCGCTTCCCGGTTAGCTTCCCGGTACGCAGACCGGGAGCTAACCAAAAAAAAAAAAAAAAAGAGTAAGTATAAGGAAAGTAAACAGAGAGTGATGTTAAAAGAAAGACAGCTATAGGGAGTAAACCAGAGATACTGTTTAATAGATCTATTTACCAAAGAAAAGACGGAAGAGGGTATAATTGTGAAAAACAAAATAGATAAGGAAGTGAAAGAAAAAAAAGAGAGTAGAACAATAACAAAGAAGAGTTTCTTGGAGAATGTGAGTGAATGTTCAAAATAAGATTAAAACATGGGGAATAGCAGAGAGAAAAAATAGAAAACAGAAAACAAAAAATAACAGAAAAAGATTAATTGAAACAGCAAAGAAATGTAAATAACATAGAGCCATATCATCAACATAGGCAATAAAAGTTTTGCAGCTTTTATCGGCAGAAATGTGTCGCTAAAGCCGCTTTTGCGGCAGAAAACTGCCGCTAAAACCACTTTTGCACCAGTTTTCTGCCAATAAAAACAGCAATAATTTTATTGGCTGTGTTCATAATATGCCCCTTAGTGTGCTTCAACTACACAGAGAAAGCATTATGAACAAGTAGTGATAGATTGATCAGTCAAAGATACTAAGAGTAATAGAGACGGAGTGAGTGAACAAGAGTGAGGAACTATGAGAAGAGAGGGACTGAGAAAAAGAGTGGAAGGAGTTGAGTAAGTAGGTAATAGAGAAAGGAATGAGGAAAGTAGCAAAGGCAGGAAACTGAGGGTTAAAGAAATGAAGCTGTGGAACTAATAGTAGGTGAATGTGATAGAAATGTAACGAAAAGAATACAAAACATTTACCTTATAATTGTCGTTAAATTACTCACTTTTTGTTTTTATACTTTCAATCTGTGAAAGAGAGAACAAACATTTGAAAAATATTAAAACATGTATTTAAAAATTACAAAAGACAAGGGAAAAGATTGAAGGACAAACAGTTTTTCAACAACTTTGACACTTACAGAAGCTTCTGCTTCTCCAGGCCCCCTACACAGTCCTAAAGATATACATTTTAAACTAACAGTATCTTGATGCAGATGAAGTGAGGCCTATCTTAAAACATGGTGCATCTTTTGCACTGCTGTTGTCTCAGAAAAGTGTCGCAAGACACTAAAATTTTAAATGATTGCTTCAGGATGCCAATAAGATGTGTCCTATCCAGAGGTTTGTTTGAGGTGAGGCCTACTCAGGGTTGCAGATGAAATTTAGAGTTGTTGAAGAGTACAGAGGAGATAATACATTTGCAGGCCTACCAATGAAGTGAGTCATGTCCACTGCACTCTTGAACAAAGGCCAAACCTCCTCTGTTTCCCTGGACAGACCTAAACTTGATCTGCACAATGTGATTCGTAATGATAGGAAACACAGGTGATGTAATTGAAATACGTGCCATTTCTATTGCTCATTTCACAATCACATCACTTGTGTTTCCTTTGCTTAGGTATCTCATTGTGCAGATGTAGTCCAGCATATGAAAGAGTACGCAGAAGTGCAGCACTGCATGCAACAACTTTGACACTTACAGAAGCCTCACCTTCTCCATGCCTCCTACACAGTTCTACATATACATCATAAATGCAAACAGCACAGAATTAATTATACATGTTAAATGGTTTATTTTTGCTGTTCTCAGAATGTATCAAATTTCACTAAAAACAGTGACTTGAAGGTATTCATCATATAACAGCGGGGGGAAAAAAAAACACAATCAAAATGATTGTGTTTAAAAAACCCATACAACATAACAAATCAGAATTCAGAACTCCTTAAAGTTAACTTACTTTCCATGACGTCAAAGGATGTCCTATGAACAGCTTACACTCTGTTGTGCTGTTATTACTTTCAGCCCGCCACTGTCTGAAAGAAAACCTCCATCGTTTTGAAAAACATGTTACATACAATAAATTACTTCTCGCTCTCTACCACAAGTTTCCACAAGGCCAAATCTTGTCAGAGCCATTTATAACTCTTGGATTTCTTGTAAGCCAATCCCGTCATTTGGCATTTCCGCAACTTTCAGAATTAAAATGTTGATGATCATTTTCACAATCCTGGACTAGTAATATCTTCCCCTTCTTGCTCAGTCATGTTCTACATCTCCTATGACACTGATACTGCTTACTATGAAGCAGACTTACACTACCTCTATGACTACTACAATTATTTAATTCTCTACATCACTTTTAGTCACAAAGCAATGTAAAACAGTAGACAGCATTGCAGACTTACATTCCCTCTACTCTATGTTTTGATTGGCTGCTTCAATTAGCTTATAAAAAGAAATAGTTTTTCTGAACTCATTCAAAGTGCACTTATTTCTCCATGACGTCCAGTCTTATGGTTAGAAGTTATGTCTCTGAACTACACTTATCCTCAAGGCCAAATCGTGTAGGAGCCATTAGAACTTCTTGAAATTCCACAGAGCACATCCCGAGATTCTTTCCCTAAAATTTTGGTTTTAAAAACACCAGGTAAGAGTTTTTAAGGTCATACGGCAATTTTTTTTTGAAAATTAAAACAGAATCATTGCAGAATGACCAGCCATTTTTAGACTTTAAATAAGCTGTGTAATGTCCTGATGTTATTGAAGGACCGTCATGATATATAATTGCTGCAGTTACAAAAGTCCTTCCTGATATTGACAACTGCGAAGCTACAACATTTTTAATTAAAGTTGTCAATTTTGTTCCATCAGGCCTACATCGTTGGAACATTAAAATGACATACTGGCCATATGTTCGTATAAATAATGTGGACATCATTTCAGATTTACATTGGCTACACTCCATGTTGTGATCAGCTGCTTTTACTAGCTTATTAAAGGAGACTGATTTACTGTCTGGCAAAGTTAAATATATAAATCTTTCTGAGTCTACACTAGTAGTACTTGATACCATACAGTTCTCGCAGTCATGCTGCCATTGATAAGAAAGGCCAAACAGATGATCTACATCTACACCTTCAGCATGCAATACATCAAGCATATACATTAAAAACTCCTGACAATCTTGCTGAATCTTTTGAGAGAATTGTGTTTGGCCTGAACATCTGTCTAACAGATTTCGAATTTCAGACACACTTTCTATGTTTGTTCTATCAGTGCTACATTTCTCTAACACAGAATTTAACAAACTGCAAAATCTTTGATCAGAATTGACCACAATCTCTTCTTTTACATTTTCTAGAGAAAACAAAACATTAACCACTACATTAGCATAGCAGTTGACACCAGAACTGTTTTCAAATTGAAAACCAACAACATCTTCAACAGAATCCTTTTTATTTCTGCTTATAATTTCAGGTTCATCGACTTTTCGTCTTTTTGCTACAACCTCCCCAGTATTGGTCACATTTCTTCGTTTCCGGCCTACCACACGTTTCTCAAACAAAGGATATTGAGGCAAATGTGGCGCATACTCTCTTCTTAACCTATTGTATTCCTTAACACAATCTAGATCCGCACAAATGCTTGTGACATCACACTCAATCAAGTACAATCCCGATAAAGTTCTAACTCGTGACAATGCCACATATGCCATACCCTCCTTGAACACAGAACTGCCAATATTCACCAATGCACTGTCTACACTTAAACCTTGCGATTTATGGATTGTCACCGCATATGCCAAGCAAACAGGAAACCGCTTACGGCGAACATATAAGTCTTTTACAAGCAAAAATCTAGCAGAACAACGACCAATTAGTTGTACTTCCTCAATGCCATCAAATTTAATTTTTAAAAATTCAATTCCATCTCTATTTCTGTATTTTACAAAATCAACAACATTACCCATTGATCCATTTACCAGACCTCTTTCAACATGTAAATTCCTTCTTAAAATTATACGGCAGTTCAAGCACACATTCAGAGTCTTTTCAAAACCTGCAGTCTTAGATATACTCTTCTCTAATGAATCCAATTTTTTTTTCAGATTCTCAGACAAAATAATTGTTGATCCCATATGCTCTACTCTGTCAATAGCTTCCACTTTCACAATCTCTTGCTTTTCTAAATGCAACATTTTGTTGTTGAATTTGGCACATTCTGCAAGAGTTGGCATCAAATATATTCCAGATTTCTTCTCAGTAATTTTCTGAAAAATATTCTCAGGCACAACGTCTTGTTCTGGATATAAATTTGACAGTAAGCGTGCATGTAAAGCTTCTTTCCCATGCTCGGTCACTTTTCCAATTCTAACATCTTGTAGAATAGTCTTGTAAACTTCATCCTTCGCCTGACGCATATTTTCATGCAGTTCAGCATAATTGAAGTTTAACCATATATTGACGTTGCCAATGCTGCCTAGGCACTTCCTGGTATCTTCATGTGTGAGCATTTTGAACACAGGTTGCCCTTTCACTGGTGTCAGCTGCAGAAGATCTCCGAAAACAATGATGTGTTTGCCACCAAATAACACATCATACTCTGTTTTAAGAACTTCTTGCATTCTCAAATGCACAAAGGCAAGAATGACATTGGAAACCATGCTTACTTCGTCAATGATAAGAAGTTTCATTTTCCTCAAGACTCTTGAAACTTCAAAACAAGCATCTCCAGATAGCTTGTGATATTGTAATTTGTTGTCATGCTCCACTGGCAGCATCAGTAAACGATGTAAAGTAATCCCTTTAATGTTATGTGCTGCCAGTCCAGTTGGAGCGGTGACAACACAAGACAGCGATGACTCTGTCCTTTCCTGCAAATAACATGAAATTGCTTTAATAAGGAAACTTTTTCCAGTTCCCGCTTCTCCACTCACGTACAGTCGGACAGGCTTGAACGACGTACATGAGCACTCTTTCTTGTCATGACTTAATCCATGATCAATTTGCATGGTAACTTCGTCATATATTTTCCTCTGCTCAACGTTGAGTTGTCTTTCCAACTCTTCTAATTTAACCGCATCCTCCTGAGCATGTGCCATGGCTCTTTCCACTTCATTCATAGCAGTGGCAGCTTCATTTTCGATAACAGGTCCTCCTAGTGGATCCTGACTCAATGAAGCAGAACTCTGACTGTCCTGAGAACTGTCTCTGGCAATCTCGGCTGCAATCATTGCTTCCTGCTCAATTTCCGCATTCAACATTTCTACATATTTGGGAAAAGCAGGACATTCTATGGTCTCCTTGGCGGCATTGAAAGAGTCTTCGTAACAGAGAAAATCTCCAATCAGTTCCTCTTCTGCACGCCAAGGTTTGAAAAGTTGCAAAAGTGCTAAATAGAAAAACTCCTTTTTTTCAGGAGATTCGCCACTCAATTTTCGATGGTTTACCAAGTGGCATTTTCTTTGCTTGACCAGACATCCCTCACTTCCTATTACAGCATACACTCCTTTCTCAGTATCTTCTTTGATGTTCCTCTTGAATATGTAATTTTGAAGAACCTCATACAGACAAACATTCTCGAGGTGAATGCTTCGATTTGGATAATATGTATCCAACATGTTGGTCTTCAAAATGTCGGTACTGTTTGGCTCCTTTTCCGCCAAATACTCAATTTCCCGCACAGGTTTGAGAACTCGATTACGCGTTGCAGCAAGACCAAGACTCGCCCAAACGATACTCCTGGACTTGGCATAGAGACTTGCTGAAGACAACCGGTCAGAACATTCGTACGCTCCGATTTCTCGATGCGACAACATCTTCAGACTGAAACTGTACAACTTCTTGCTGAGGCTCTTTTCATGGGAAATGTCCTCCCACATATCCTTCAATTCTGTCTTCTCTTTTTTGGTGATGTAAGACGTCACATACCGAGCCACAGCCATACAGTTATCAGCCACAAACTGTATATCCATGTTAGCATTCCACATGGACAAAATCACCGGGTTGTAGTCGTTGATGTACTTGGACTCTTCGTTCCTCTTCAAATTGTATGTGTTTTTAGGTGATTTCTTCATCATATTATGTCGCAGCGAAGACATCAAACTGTTTACTCTTCCTTTAGAAATCACCGGTCGTGGAAAGCCGAAACGACATTTGGTGTAGAACTTGTCCTTGTTTCGGAATTTACGACGACAGTACTTTCCACATCGATGGCTTTGGAAACGCAGAACTTTTTCTCTTAGGCTTTTCTTCTCCTTTGCGTTTGGAACAGCACACGTAGAATACTGTTGTATAAAACTCATCACTGAGTCTTCTGGATCCGTTCCAAATTTAGGTGCATCCTTGATCCACAGCAACATATGTATATGAGGAGCACCTCTTGCTTGGTACTCCTTTCTCCAGAAGAAATCCAACACCTCTCCAAGAGGTGGATTCTTCTTATTCATGATGAAAGACATCATAGCTTCAAATCTATGATTGAAGTACCTACATACATTGACTGGATCCAAAGAGCACAGTTCTCCGGGTGTCTTGAATTCGATGTTTTCTACGTTAGAATTTGCCTCTCGTAGAAATTCAAGTAAGTCTTCCCAGCCATACTCGGCACAGCTCAGAGTGAGGAACCATGTGGGAGTACCTAAGTTCCTCAGCATACATTTTAAATCACCATGACGATGGTACCAGTACTCATTAGTACCACGCTGACACGCCATGAGATTAATCAGGTGAGAATCCAAAATACTGTCTTGGACATTGACTTTATCCATAAAGTCACTTGCCGAGATGTTTTGCATGTGTATACCACTTTTCAAGATGTGGTTCACTGCATATGACAGTCCAGACAGATCGCTTTCAAACAGGAGATGAAACAAATAAGGAATGCATTGTCGAAACCTAGCATCTCCTGCATACAATCGCAAAGTCCGGTATTCAGAAGCAGGAATTTGATGAGGTCGCTCATCATATCTTCCTCCCTGACCTGTTGGAAAAAGCTGTGGGAAACACCGAGCTTCCAAACTTTCCTCCCAAACACTAATGGGACTCCCTTTGGCTTGTTTCATTTGAAACAACTCAATAGCATTCCCCATGACTTCCTTGGAATGCAAAGGATGAACACTATAATGTTCATATATTTCTTCACTAGTAGAGGGTTCTACTTTCTCAATTTGACCAGCACACAAATCGCTATCCTCTTCCTCACTTACTTCCTCTTCTGCAACATATACATTCTTATAGTATTTATTATTTTTTTTCAAATACAATGTTGCCTTTTTAACTTTCCTAACATCTACTAAATCTTGCCATATTTTCTTATTCTTTGTCGGAACCCCATTAACTAAGATAACCAGAGGTTCCTCTTCCACTTTTTCTACTCCAATTGTGTTAATGTTTTTCTTCAAATCTAGAGGCAAATAAACAACTCTTCCCTTTAATCCTCTCTGTAAATCTGATGGAGGCAATTTCCCTGTCTTTGGCTCCATTCTTACAACAGCCTGAAAGGGATGGATACTTTGAATCAAAATAGATTCATAAGTATTTAAATCCTTCAATTCAGAAGGAATCTCAACCAATTCCAGATTATTATGAACTGCTCTAGCAGGCATCTGGTTTTGATTTAATTTGCAACAACAATAAGTACACACACGTTGATCCAATCCCAAATCAAAACAATTTTCTACCATCAAGTATGTGGTGAAATCCTTCCATTCACTATTATTTTCCCTTTCACTTTTTGCATATAAATCCACTAACTTAGTCTGATTCTTATAATAAGTGCGTCGACAACACACACAAGTGAAATTTGGCCTCTCACTTGATTTGACCTGAAACGTCGCAATTTCCCTCTGGAAATTATCTGTACTGGAAACCTGTACACTATCTTCCACATTACCCACTTCTTCTTGGTCAATTTCAACATTCTCCTCTTTACTTCCAAAGTAACAAAACTCAATTTCTTCACATATATTCTTCACATCTATTTCAGAACCATGCAAAAGAGCAGCACATAATTGTTTAAGCATAATTGCTGGACTCTTAGCATAATACAACATTCTAACTAATTTCCTCACTTTATTATGATGCACTGCTAGCATCCTGAAATGATGAAAAACACTCTGGCATACTCTCCTGGAAAGACAAGCCAGTGAATGACCATGCAAACCTGTCACTTCTCTCACTCTGCAAGGATCTAATTCTTGCAACAACCTTATTTTCTGCTTCAAACTTTTCTTATTAAATGACCGTACAAAATCACAAAGCAAATTGATGGAATCCTGTCGCACACTGCAAATACTACTACACTTCCAGGTGTACACAGGACCCTTAGCACGTCTTCCTAAAACCTCATTACCTAACACCTCTTCTGCCTCTGTTGTCACAAGTTTTTCTTTTTCAACTGGACAACCATCTTTCACTTCATAAGCACGACCACTGGTGTCAACTGCATGCACCAAATCATTATCCTGGAAATAACTCTCCTCATTAAAAAATGCCTCACAGCTTGAACTATGCATCCATTCTCCAGAAAAAACTTCACAAAAATTACTACGATTAACTATTCTCTTCCATCTACTATTTCTTTTGAAATCATAAATTGCCTTGTTTAGCTTCCTAATTCTATTGATTATCAAAATAAATAACTTACGTTTAATTTCAAATGCCTGATCAATAACTTTCTCAACTAATTTTTTTTTCTTTTATAAAAAAACACTTTCTGTTGACCTTTCTTAATATTTTTTAACAAATTGCCAATTATCCTGTTGCGGAACATTCGTTTACGAATGTCCCTAAACTGTTGTTTCCTTCTACTATCATGCACAGAGTTATCTCTTGCTCTAGCAGTAACATTTTTGATTGGCCTTTCCTTTCCATTTGAATTGCTTCTCTTTTTCTGGACAGAAACATTTTCTGTAGTAATATTTTTTTTACTACAAATATTTCTTATGAATGTTTTTGTACTCTTACCCGGTGCTTTCTTGGTGACTTGACAAATCTTTTTGTTAGAGGACTGCTGCTTTTTTTCAATCACCTGCTGTCTTTGACGTTTTGCAGCCTTTCTCAGTCTTTCTTTCGTTGGCATGGTGAAATGTTGAAATGATCTGCAGTTGAATCTGTGGTAAAATATATAAAAAAAAATTATTAACCACTATTACCCAACAGTACATCAATAACAGTAATCAAAAACTTAAAACACTACTTTACATTTTTACATATAAGATTTTTTAGTGCATGGCAATTTTAGAATACAGATATAGCAGAAAAGAAATGGAATTTATATTCATGTTACCTGTGCTATTTTATATGTGAATCTGATCTAATTTTATGATTTTATTGAAGACACTACACATAACCTGTTTTTGAAGGTGTCTTTATTTTTAAATTAAATGGTTTACATTTTTACTTTTTATTTATTATAAATTTTAAAAATAAATGTTTATAGTTCCATAGGATCAAGCAGGTCAGCATCCCACCCTATGTCATATAATTCGGACAAATCTGCATCCTCATCACGTTCTTCTTCCTCCTCAGGATTTAAATCATCCAAGGGATCAACATCCACTGATGTTTCAATTACAAGTTCAATGATGAGGTCAAAATCAACTGATTGCTGATTGTCGCTCATGTTGATGTTGTCTTTATCTTTAAAGAAAGATAACAACAATGAGATGTTGCAGAGTAAGAGACAAATCTCAGAGATTATAATAGTAAAATTGTTTAACAAGAGTAACATTTTGCAGCTATTATTTAGCCATGTCCAGCGATGCTGAGCAGGTGAAGCCTATGTCTAATTTTTCAGTGAACAGGACTCATCTCTTCTTAACCTTGGATAAGCCTCACCGACTCTGTGTCCCCTGCACATACTTAAATGTAAAGGGGCAGATTTATGTTAAATGGCACATCCCCAGGCATGCACCAGTTAACGTGCACCGCTGCTCTGCCACCCATGGTGTGCCGCATTTACAATCAGATAGGAGAAAGCTGCGTCAAAAACCTGCGCCTGCTTTAAGCAGGCATAGGTCTTGACGCAACATTGTGGAGATGGGGCACCCCTGAGCCTTGCTGGAGCTGCATCGCACTTGCGATACAACTCCAGTAATGCGCCACCTTTACAGCACAGATACGTCACGCATCTGTGCCATTTTTGCCCCATGCTGCGCCGCATTGTAAATGCAGCACACCATGGGTGGCGGAACAGCGGCGCAAAATGACTGGCACATCCCTGGTGATGCGCCAGTCATCATAAATCTATCCCTAAGCTTCTTATCTTGTTACAGATGAACCGCCATATGTATCATCAAACTATTTTGCATTTCCTAAATAGCAAATTTTAAGGGATAAATAGCGATTCTTTACCATTCCTAATTTGCGATGAGCAAATTGCTAATTGCAAATTACCCATTCATTTCCATGGGCCAGGAGGCCCATAGGAATGAAGGTGCAATTTGCGATTAGCAATTAGCTCATCACAAATTAGGAATTTTTCCAAAGGTGCAGGGGTGTCTCAAGAACACCCTGCTGCACCCCTGAAAAAGAAATTTGGGGGCATATGGCGCACATACATGCCCTAAGGGCATGTATGGGCGTCATATGGCACCTTTTGTTTTTTGGAAAAAAAGCTTTTTGAAAAGAATTCGCAAATTACCACAAACTAGAAGTTGGTGGTAGTTTGCAAATCCTTAATGGCATTTTTTGCATATTTTTAGTTTGATACATTGCATTTAAGGAATCGCAAAATTTGCAAATCCTTCAGTGCAATCGCAAAATAAGGAATAGCAAATTTTGCTATTCCTTATTTTGCATCAAACTTGTTTGATACATACCATTTGTCTAATTAGCATTCGCAAAGGCCGAAATTCGCAGAATTTTGACCTTTGCGAATGCTAATTAGCTTGATACATATGGCCCCAAGTGAGGCCTGTCTTGCAACATGGTGCATCTTTTGCATCACTGCTGCATCGGTTTCATGTGGCACATTTTTTTTACACCATGACACATCTGCCTAAATGCATCAATTTGTAATTTTGTCGCCTCATAGCAAATCTTTTGCACCGCCGCTGCATCATAAAAGTGACGCACAGTGGCGCAAAAGAGGCATACACCTATCATAAATCTGTCCCTGGCATTTTAAATGATTAATCCAGGATGACGATAAGGTGTGACCTATCCAGAGGTTTGTTTAAGGTGAGGCCTACTCAGGATTGCAGATTAAAGTTACGCTTGATGAAGAATACAGAGGAGATAATACATGTAAAGGCCTACCAATGAAGTAAGTAATGTCCACTTTATTGCGCCAGTCATCATAAATGTATCCCTAAACTTCTTATCTTGTTACAGATGAACCGCCATATGTATCATCAAACTATTTTGCATTTCCTAAATAGCGAATTTTAAGGAATAAATAGCAATTCTTTACCATTCCTAATTTGCGATGAGCAAATTGCTAATTGCAAATTACCCATTCATTTCCATGGGCCAGGAGGCTCATAGGAATGAAGGTGCAATTTGCGATTAGCAATTAGCTCATCGCAAATTAGGAATTTTTCCAAGGGTGCAGGGGTGTCTCAATAACACCCTGCTGCACCCCTGAAAAAGAAATTTGGGGGCATATGGCGCACATACATGCCCTAAGGGCATGTATTGGCGTCATATGGCACCTTTTGTTTTTTGGAAAAAAAGCTTTTTGAAAAGAATTCGCAAATTACCACCAACTAGAAGTTGGTGGTAGTTTCCAAATCCTTAATGGCATTATTTACATATTTTGTGTTTGATACATTGCATTTAAGGAATCGCAAAATTTGCAAATCCTTCAGTGCAATCGCAAAATAAGGAATAGCAAATTTTGAATTAAGGACATTTTAAGTCATTTCCACATGTGCAGTGTTTTCAAATTATGATTTGAAAATCGTTTTTAGGGAAAAGGAATGGTTTGTAAATTTATGACAAGGACATAATGGTGTATGCTTCTTTATAAGGCATTTCAGTGTCTCTGATGTCATTTTTCCCATATTACATTAAAAGACCTTTCCCCGTGGAGCACATTCCTTGTAAATATGCTCCCACCTGTGCATGGTAAATTTAGATTTTGACTGTTTGAGTCACATAGCCATGTTAAAAGTGACCCAAAAAAGTTGCAAAGGCTTTAAAAAAACACTTTCATGTGTCTTAAGGACATTTTAAGTCATTTCCCCGTGGGCAGTGTTTTGTAAGTGGCGCAAAAGAGGCATACACCTATCATAAATCTGTCCCTAGCATTTTAAATGATTAATTCATGATGACGATAAGGTGTGGCCTATCCAGAGGTTTGTTTAAGGTGAGGCCTACTCAGGATTGCAGATTAAAGTTACGCTTGATGAAGAATACAGAGGAGATAATACATGTAAAGCTCTACCAATGAAGTAAGTGATGTCCACTTCATTGCGCCAGTCATCATAAATGTATCCCTAAGCTTCTTATCTTGTTAGAGATGAACCGCCATATGTATCATCAAACTATTTTGCATTTCCAAAATAGCGAATTTTAAGGAATAAATAGCGATTCTTTACCATTCCTAATTTGCGATGAGCAAATTGCTAATTGCAAATTACCCATTCATTTCCATGGGCCAGGAGGCCCATAGGAATGAAGGTGCAATTTGCGATTAGCAATTAGCTCATCGCAAATTAGGAATTTTTCCAAAGGTGCAGGGGTGTCTCAAGAACACCCTGCTGCACCCCTTAAAAAGAAATTTGGGGGCATATGGCGCACATAAATTTTAACAACATTCCTTTACCTCAAAAACGATTTTCAAGTCATAATTTGAAAACACTGCCCACAGGGAAATGACTTAAAATGTCCTTAAGACACATGAAAGTGTTTTTTGAAAGCCTTTGCAACTTTTTTGGGTCACTTTTAACATGGCTATGTAACTCAAACAGTCAAAATCTAAATTTACCATGCACAAGTGTGACCATATTTACAAGGAATGTGCCCCACGGAGAAAGGTCTTTTAATGTAATATGGGAAAAATGACATCAGAGACACTGAAATGCCTTATAAAGACGCATACACCATTATATCCTTGTCATAAATTTACAAACCATTCCTTTTCCCCAAAAACGATTTTCAAATCATAATTTGAAAACACTGCACATGAGGAAATGACTTAAAATGTCCTTAAGACACATGAAAGTGTTTTTTGATTGCCTTTCCAGCATGGTTGGGTCACTTTTAACATGGCTATGTAACACAAACATTCAAAATCTAAATTTGCCATGCACAGGTGGGAGCATATTTACAAGGAATGTGCCCCACGGGGAAAGGTCTTTTAATGTAATATGGGAAAAATGACATCAGAGACACTGAAATGCCTTATAAAGAAGCATACACCATTATGTCCTTGTCATAAATTTAAAAACAATTCCTTTTCCCCAAAAACGATTTTCAAATCATAATTTCACTGCACATGGGAAAAAGACTTAAAATGTCCTTAAGACACATAAAAGCGTTTTTTGATTGCCTTTGCAGCATGTTTGTATCACTTTTAACATGGCTATGTAACACAAACATTCAAAATCTAAATTTGCCATGCACAGGTGGGAGCATATTTACAAGCAATTTGCGCCACAGAGAAAGGTCTTACATTAAAATGTGAAAAATAACATCAGACACACTCAATTGCCTTATAAAGAAGCATACACCATTATGTCCTTGTCATAAATATTATAACCATTCATTTTCCTCAAAAACGATTTTCAAGTCATAATTTGAAAAGACTCCACAGCTCCTATGCAGAAAAACACCCTGTCAGTACTAATACTTCACATTTTCTCCAATTACATTTTCTCAAAGAAACAAAATCTATTTGTAAAACACTTGAGACAAAGCAACATTTTAAAAACACAACTTTCTTCATAATTTTCTCCTTAAAGCACACTATTCTCTATCTAAATTAAAGAAATATTTTCTCACCTTAGCAAATACTTTGAGTTTGAAAACAGTCTCAGAAACACACCAATTTGTCTTCAGCAGAGCAAAAGGTATGCACTCCAGAGTCTGCAGCTATCAAAAGCACAGAAATGCTGTAATTCTTCACACATATCTCTCATGTCACCCAATCAAAACTCTTCCCTCACTTTTTTTCAAATGAAAACCCTTCCCCCTCTGCCCAATCTGCCTTTTTTGCATGGCAACCACCTCTTGGAAGACCTCTGGTGTTTGCAAGTTCACACAACAATGTTTCAATTGAACTCTGAACTCTCAGTGCACCTGCATATCCAGTGCAATCTTTCATTTAATGATTTTTTATTGACCATTCAAAATACATCTTTCAAAGAACTCATCCATGCACCCTAACTTTCTGTTTTCAGCAATCAAAATCCACCAATCACTGTTACTGCTTCATTAACACAGAAACTCCACAGTTTTTTTCATTTTAAACTCACATTTTTTCAACTGCCATTTCATTGCCACACTTCATCTGACTGCAGCAGAACCTTCTCTCACCATGTTTTCTGTCTGGATTGTTGGACATAGTTATATCCACTGGGCTCACAGGTATGCTAAGAACAGAAATTTACCTAACCTCAATTTACAAGATGTGGAAATTAAGTGGTTTGGCCACAGAGGATTAAAATGTCACCAATGGATACCATTGGTGAAAACCTTTATGCATTTGCCAAAACCTGACCTGTTAATTGTGCACTGTGGAGGTAATGATTTGGGCACTTTGACTGGGGTAGGTCTGGAAATGCTTTTAAAGGACACCTTTGAGCAATTGATGGCACTTTTTCCTCAAACTGCCTTGGTATATTCAAATATATGCCAAAGACAAAAATGGAGGTGGTCAAACCAATTTTGTCCACAAATTGAGAAGTCGAGGAAGCATGTAAACAAATCTGTTTCAGCTTACATGAGAGACCATGGAATGGGCTCCATGTACAACAATAACTTGCGTTACTACATGCAAGATATCTACAGAGGAGATGGAGTTCACTTCTCAGATGAGGGCAACAGAATTTTCATTCTGAATTTAAGACTGTGCATTGGTACCTACTTATAAGTACCTAAATGTACCATAAACCCAAAAGCTCTTCTCAGAGCTACCCTACATCTGATCACTCACAATTATTATTTTACTGTAACATTTTTCACTAATTTTCAACAAAGTACGCTCCCTGGGGCGCTGCCCGGTACGCGAACCGGGAGCTAACCTCGCGAAATTTAAAAATTTCTTTTTTTTTTTTCGCACATATAAGCCTCCTCAGCCACCCTCAGAAAACCTAGGGGGTCAAGATAAGTCTACCGTGCCCCCTTCTACCCATTCTGAACATTATTTGCCCTCCATCTTGTATCTTAATTCGACCGAAACACAAAATGGTGGACTCCCGTAACGCTTAAAGTTCGCGAACCGGGGCGCTCAACAGTTCGCGTACCGGGTCGCTCCCTGGGAAGCGCACCATCAAAAAAGGTGGGGAAGTAGTTTACAGAAAAGCGACTGGAGACAATTTCACCAAATATAGATTAGCTCATACTACATACCAATCCCTACCATTTTCACAAATTTGATTGAAATTCCATTTAACCATTTAGCCTGTAGACCTCTCTGAATACCCTGAGGTAAATTACTTCACAAAACACATCTGAAGTGTTGGAATTGACAACCAATTAAAATGTTACTTTCATTTTCTACTTTTTTTACCTGACATTTGATTGGTTATGTACCTGAATATATATAAAGGAAGAGAGAGAAACACAGCCATTTTGATTACTACTTCCTGAACTACATTGCAAGATCATTTTCACTCACAACTTAAACTTGTTTTTAGAAGGTGAGATATTATTTTATAAATTTGAAAACATTTTCAGATAGTTATATACTATCCCTCTGTAAGAGTTAGACATTGAGAAAGGCTTCTTTATTATAATTATGGATTGATTTAGGTTTCTGTGGTATAATTATGAATTTACTTAGACTTCTTCACAGGCACTTTTTAATAGTACTACTTCACGCCTGAAACCATACAGTGCCCATAGATTACTTCTCTGTTATAAACTCACAAGTACCTGTCTGAACTTAAACCCAACAGTGCCCTATCTCTACTGATATATTTATTTTTTATGCAAATTACAGCAATAAAATGGAAGGTGAGCAGAATGTTTCCTTCGAAATTGTTCTAGAGAGCAACAATGAACAAGTTATTGAACCCATTGATGACTTAGAATTCATGGATGAGTCACGGGACTATGAATTAGTTCAATGTGTAGAATCTGTGGATCATTTACTCCATTATGATGACGGTCAAATGTGGGAACTTATGGATAGGACATATCGGACAGTCAAATGCTAGACGTTCTATTAAATTTTGAAAAACAATTTGAAAAATAAAATTGTATGTAATATTAAAAAATAGTTTGAGTCTTTAATCATTTTTATATGTAATTCATAAACTAGTTAAATGTTAGAAATGTTATTAAATTTTGAAACACAATCACAATAATAAATAATTGCTTAAAAAATAAAAAAATTAAAAAATAATCAACAAAACCAACAATCAATTAACATACAGTATTTGAAAAGTCTATCATTCATTTTTCCTTATAGTACGCTGCCCAGAACGCTTCCCGGTTCGCGAACCGGGCGCTACCCACGCAAAAAAACAAAAAAAAAATTATTTTTTTTTGCCCCGCGGGGCCCTTTTAAAGCCTCCACATTAAACCTAGGGGGTCAGGGAGGATCTACTATGCCCCCTTATAGTCATTTTCCCCTTTGTTTTGGCCTCCTCTTGTCCCTCAATCCTACCGAGAGACAAGATGGCGGCCGCTCCGGACTGTTTAGAATGTTGACAGACACCGGAGAGCCAATCAGCTTCGCTACGCGAAGTTCCGGTACGCGTAAAGTCCGCGAACTGGAGCGCTGCCCGGTCCGCTGTTTTTTTGAACATTAATTTCTCAAAATCCACTGAAGCACATATATTGAGACCTAGCAAAGGCACATCGGGCTACCAGTCCCTACAATATTGCCAAGTTTCGTGCAAATCCATTCAGCCGTTCGGGCTAAAAGTGAGGCCAACCGCCCTATGGAAAACTCGATGTTAAAAACATGTTTTGGGACCCCCCTTTTTTCTCGGCCCCCCCTTGACGAACCCCCCCCAAATTTCCAGGGGCTGCTCAGAAACAAAATGTTCAATTTTCCAGAAAGTTTCAGCCAATTCCGTCCACAAACGCCAAAGTTATTAGACATAGAATTTTCAAAAATCCCATAGGGAAAAAATCCTAACTATATATACCTACTGGCGACCGCCAGTAGGTAATATATATATATATATATATATATATATATATATATATATATATATATATATATATATATTCACTGAAAAAACCATAGGTTATAGACCATATATAGTTAGGAATTAGCATTTACAAAACCTTGAAAATTCACTGAAAAAACCATAGGTTATAGACCATATATAGTTAGGAATTAGCATTTACAAAACCTTGAAAATTCACTGAAAAAACCATAGGTTATAGACCATATATAGTTAGGAATTAGCATTTAAAAAACCTTATTTTACTCACACAAAACCATTGAAATTCCATATATAGTTAGTTGCACTAACTATATATCGCGCACCCGCAATCCACTGCTGATGATGTCACATATTACATCATTCATGACATGGTCAGTGACATCACTGATGACATCACTGATGACATCTCAAATGACATCACTGATGACATCATCCAGTGACTGTGTGTTTCTGTAAAGTTTAAATATGTTTTACATATTGAAGAATGAGTAGATATAGAAGTGTCTGGATGAAGGATTTAGTAGGTGCGTGACTGACTGTATGAGTGAGTGATTAAATGTGTCTCACTGAGTGCATGGGTTAGTGACTAAACTGTCTTAATTTGTGCATCATTATGTCTGTTGTTCTGTAAACTGCTGCATGTGTTGATCAGTAGCTATATGAGTAACTATATGGGTTATTGATTGATTGCCCAAGTATTTGTATGGGAGACTGAGTGTGTGTGTGGCTGGCTGGGAGGTGTGTGACTCTGTGCAGATCAATGTGTACTTGTATCAATGATTGTATAAGAGAGTAATTATGTGTTAGTATATGTTTCAAAATGTAAGGTGCTCTATGTTTAACTGTATAGATTAGAAAATGGAAGTGTGATTGATTCTTTACAGGACTGACTAGGTGTGTGAGTAACTCCATGGATGAGTGACAGAGTGTGAGAGTCTGTATAGGTGTATGAGTGCATATGATAGTGTTGTAAAGATGAGTGATTGTATGTATGAATGATTGTATGGGTAAATGAGTGAATGTGTGTGTAAACATAGGAATCACTGAGTGCGTATGTAGTAACTAGTATTGGTGTGTCAATGGTTTCAAAAATTATACTCTGTATTTAACACTGGGTGTAACAGAGGTTATATTAAAGTGTGAGGAGATGCATTGTATTGTCACATGAATGATATCATCAGTGATGTGGTCATTGATGTCAAATGAGATGTCATCAGTGATGTCATCAGTGATGTCATTTGAGATGTCATCAGTGATGTCATCAGTGATGTCACTGACCATGTCATGAATGATGTAATATGTGACATCATCAGCAGTGGATTGCGGGTGAGCGATATATAGTTAGTGCAACTAACTATATATGGAATTTCAATGGTTTTGTGTGAGTAAAATAAGGTTTTTTAAATGCTAATTCCTAACTATATATGGTCTATAACCTATGGTTTTTTCAGTGAATTTTCAAGGTTTTGTAAATGCTAATTCCTAACTATATATGGTCTATAACCTATGGTTTTTTCAGTGAATTTTCAAGGTTTTGTAAATGCTAATTCCTAACTATATATGGTCTATAACCTATGGTTTTTTCAGTGAATTTCAATGGTTTTTTAATAGCAAATATCATAAGCTGTCGAATGTCAAGTACGTGGTAAGTAAAAACATTTTCGTGTTTATGCACACTGATCTGCTTTGATTGCTGCCCCCCACCCCTCATTTCTATTAGGAGTACTCTCTCTTTGCAGATAGTGAAGGGTAGTTAACGCAGCCCTTTGCCCCCGTTGTAATCCGTCGTGCCTGCTTCTCTCTCCATTTGATTGATTGTTCTCTTTGGTTCATTCTCTATTTACAAACAAGCACAGAGTCGCAATACTCTGTTTAGTCTTTGCAGATAGCGAAAAATCGTGTAAAAAAACAAAAGGAATCGAGCAAAATCAGTAGGCCACTAATGGGATCTCTTTTGACCTCGCTAAAATAGAAACATTAGGAACAACCTTTGAAAATAGCAATGCGTATGTATATAAGCGGCGTTCATTTGTGTTCACAGTACCCCTTGTTGATTGTTTCAATCGAGCATTGAATTGTTCGAAGTTAATTCTCTTAAGGATCTTCTCTACCTGCAAACGAGGAAGAATAGGAATATTCTATCTCCCTTTGCAGATAGTGAAGTGTAGGTAACGCAAGCCTTTAACACGTCGTACCTATTTCATTCCTCATTGATTGATTGATTGTCCGAACATTGACTGTTTGGAATTAGTTCTTTTTGGAGGTATTCCCTGTTTGCAAATAAACGTAGGAAAATCTTTGCAAGTAGTGAAAGGGTACGTAATGCGGACCGTTCTCCCCCGTTGTAATCTGTCATGCCTATCTACTCCCCACTGATTGATGCACCTTTTTCACCCGGACCATTTACTAGAGATACGTCATCTGGCCCGACCAGAGAGCACCCCTAGTGAAAAGGACATATGCAATAATAACGAAGTGATCACTGTATCCTGTTAACAGAAACTTTACCATGAAACAACCTGGAAAGAAAAAAATAGGAAAACGAAAATCAGTAGGCCACTGATGAACATGAACTTTTATTAAACAACGAACAAAGAAACGATAACATAACGTAATGATAAAACCTATTAATGTCCTAGAAACAAGAAAACGTTAAAATATGCCAGTGGTGAGAGACCAGAAAAACAGTAAGAGAAACCAAATCACCCCTCGCTGTCCCACCGCCTGCCACGCCAAAAAAATCGATAGACTAGGGAAAATGCAAGTCAGTAGAACATCCACCCCCACTCTGGAAACTTCCAAGGTGGGGCAGGGTTCCGGCTACGCCCAGCCGGGAGCAGCCCATATAAGGCAGGTCCTGCTGCCACGCCTCGGCCAGGAGATCCTAACGTAGGGTGTAGCCGAAGGAGAGGCCGAGGCCAGCGGGACCCGGCCAGGGGATTGCCTTTACAACGCTGAACAGTTGCAGGGGGGGGGAATGTCTCCTCGACCCTCCCCTCTCTCTCCCAGTCCGGCCGCGGTGGCCCTTGAGAGTTGCAGGTAGTCCCGCCACATGCTCTTCCGGTCCGACCACCAACGGTCGGGGGGCCGAGGCCGACGGGATCCGGCTGCAGCCGATAAACCAAGAAACCCGTTCATGGGGCCAGAGCCAGGGGCGTCCGGCCGACATCCACCGGAAGCCCGGCCCGAAGACGGACGGGACACTTCTTTCTTTTATAATGGCTGCGACAACACTGGGGGGGGATGTCTTGCACATGCCTCCGACCCCCCCCCTCGTCCTCATCGCCTGGTCCGGCCATAACAAATCTCAAGCGAGACGCCGTGGGGTGCACTGGGAGGGAGAGACGGTGCGAACGGGCCTCTCCCGCCTCCCCAGGTGGAGACTTCCCAGCTGCACCCTCAGCGCTCCAGGCGCCCGGAAAACGGTTCTTCCACTGTGGCCATGCTGCAACGTCTCGCCCGGCAGGGTGGAGCCCGTCCGCTCATGTGACCCCGCGATCGCCGGTAGCTGCCGAACTCTCAAAATGGCGGTCGACCTGGCAAGAGCGGGCCCAGCATAAAGAAATGGCCCGGTCACTGGTTGACTCCACCACCGTAGTCCTCCACGACCTTGAAGATTCTAGAGGAGCCGCGGGAGTCTCCGACCCCCGATGGGGAATGACTGCCATGATCGCCCGTGGAGTGACGAAACTGTATCCGCGGGACGTCGGCGCTCCCATGCTGGCGCCAGCCTCACTTTGAATTACTAGAATCCTGCAGACCTCACTTCCGGTGAAAGCACAGTGTGACCCGGTAGGAAAAATTATTGCACCCCCTCCCCTTTTTGACTGATAGTTCAAACCACCGATCCTTTCCTTTGCCCTTTTAACGGAACTTTGGACTGCCTCCCCGTCTTTTACATTTTCTAGAGAAAACAAAACATTAACCACTACATTAGCATAGCAGTTGACACCAGAACTGTTTTCAAATTGAAAACCAACAACATCTTCAACAGAATCCTTTTTGTTTCTGCTGTGACCCTGCTACAGCACAGGCATTGTCCCCAGCAGTAATTCTGCAATGCCCGTAAGAATAGCTGTGGTGCCTACTGGACTCACTCACCCCCGCGGCGCCCCACGCCGTTTTTTGCTGGGCGGCAACTTACTAGACATCACTTTCGTGCCATCTAGATTTCAGCGCGTTCTGCTGCCTTGGAACTATTCGCACAACAGACCGCTACTGACAAGAATATTTCATTATTGGTGCTGTCAATTTCAATAAATCTATTGGATAATTAAAAAGAAATTGCCACGGTCTCTTCGTTGTTTAAATGTTTTTACTGTTTTTGTTTTGTTGTATATATTTATATGTTATTAAAGTTTTATATTCCTACTACTTTGTTGGAGTGCTATATATTTTTAATGTGACACATAATTGTAAAAACTTTGATGTACAAAGAGTCATTCCTGGAATCTTCCGCTTCAGGCTCGGTCCCCTCCCCAATCACAATACAGGATGGTTTTCAGATAGTAGGAACACGTGTGGTGTGACGGATCTCATCGAGTGTGGGCCTTGATCTACTATAACTCCTTTGAAGAGGGGTGATTCTTTACAGCTGGGGCCATAAACTACATCTGCAGGGCTAGCTGATAGCCTGGACAATCGGACACAGAGAAAGAGGAGTGTCAGAGGGTGCGGTAGTGAATAGGGCGAAAGGGAGGTGTCGGGCGGGCACAGAGTGTGATTCTCAGGGAAGAGCAGCGCAGATGGGGGGAGGTTTATTGCCCATGCATAAGACAGAGAGCGGTGGTGACCAGTGCCTAGGGAAGATGCTTGCGTGGGTGAGGAGCCATGCTACGAATCGACAGCGTGCAGAGAGTGGGTCTGGTGAAGACACCTAAAATGGCTGCCGTGCACGACAAAAGTGTGGCATTTCAAAAAAGGCAAGATGGCGCAGACAATGTTTTTCAACACTTCCTCATTTCCTTCGAATCGAACGTTAACAGACGTTGGGGCATATTACCAAAGTTAAGCGATATTTATCGCTAACGATGCTTACCAACCAATTTTTTACCACTAAGCATCGTCAGAAATTATCGAAGATAAACCTTACTATTATCAAGGTTTATCGCAAATGCGATAATAAACGGCCGCAATGCATGAATATCGCTAAAAACTCAGCGATATTCATGCATTACCGAGCTAATGCTCTTAGCCATGTTATCCACCTCCCATTGGATAACATGGCTAAGAACTGCTCAGGGCAGGTGTTACTTTTTGGAGATATTCGCGCTTAGCGCGAATATCTCCAAAAGTTGGTAATAGGAGATAGATATCTTGCATGTTGTAATGCAAGTTATTGTGGTATATGGAACTCATACCATAATCTCTCAGGAAAGCAGAAACTGATCCTTTTGGGACCGCCTAAAAAGGCCTAGGGGGTGAGGAGTACTCTACTTTGCCCCCTTTTCACGTTCCGAACTATTTTATTTTACTCTCTTCTGTAATTACACAAAATACCAGCGATAAGATGCATCGGAGACACACAGTGAGAGAAAGGAGGCCGGAGATGAAGAAGACATGTCAAATACACATTGGAGATAATATAGTGGCAGAAGGGAAGTAAATATGAGTAAACTTACCATGTAACATAAAAATGTTGCACTCTATACTATAAGTCTCATTTTATACTACAATCACTTCGCTACAACCTCATAAATTAAAAATAAAAATGAATAATGTCTCAAACAATTTTTGATTTCTAAATATAAATTTATTCTTCAGAATTTTCTAAATTTGAAAGAACTAGTAACATGTCCTCATCAGCAATGTCCTCATTAAAAGTCTCCAATGATGATTCTTGTAACTCTATGGTCTCCAAACACTCGATAAATTCGCCATCAAGAGATTGATCAAAAAATCATTCAAGTCATCTCCTCCTTGTGACAATATTTCATTATTGGTGCTGTCAATTTCAATCAATGTAGTGGAATCATTCAAGTCATCTCCTCGTGACAATATTTCATTATTGGTGCTCTCAATTTCAATCAATGTAGTGGAATCATTCAAGTCATCTCCTCCTTGTGACAATATTTCATTATTGGTGCTGTCCATTTCAATCAATCTAATGGAATCATACAAGCCATCTCCTCCTTGTGACAATATTTCATTATTGGTGCTCTCAATTTCAATCAATGTAGTGGAATCATTCAAGTCATCTCCTTGTGACAATATTTCATTCTTGGTGCTGTCCATTTCAATCAATCTAATGGAATCATACAAGTCATGTCCTCCTTGTGACAATATTTCATTATTGGTGCTCTCAATTTCAATCAATGTGTTGGACAATTCAAAAGAAATTGCCACGGTCTCTTC
This sequence comes from Lissotriton helveticus, assembly GCF_964261635.1. Classification (NCBI taxonomy): domain Eukaryota; kingdom Metazoa; phylum Chordata; class Amphibia; order Caudata; family Salamandridae; genus Lissotriton; species Lissotriton helveticus. The sequence goes on along the minus strand of NC_136058.1, from coordinate 346,012,187 downwards.
ATTGTGAGCCATTTTATTTTGAAATTGCTTGCTGTAAATTGCAGAAAAAAATAATCACTTTCATTTATCGTTTTTAGTAATACATAATATAAAACTAACTTTATCAAGTATTTAGTATAACAGAAGGACTGCAAATAAATAACAGAAAACATTTTTCAAATTATCTTCAAGTGTACAACATAGTTCCCCTTACAAATTAACAACTCACCTTTTTAAAAGTAGCAGAAGTGTTAGTACTGTGTAAATCAAACACCAGAAATTCACCACCAAAAATTCCTCACAAATGTAACTCAGACAGTAGTATCACAAAATGGCTGTGGTTTCCTCTCATTTGACATATATACATAACCAATTAACTTTCATCACACACAAATACAAAACCAAAGTAACATTTTAATTGGTTCTAAATTTCAACACTTTCAAATGTGTTTTCCCCATGCAATTTTCCATAGGACATTTACATACGTCTACAGCCTGAATGGCTGAACGGAATTACACCAAACTTGGCAAAATGGTACATCAAACCTAAGAGGTCAGGAAGGATCTACTATGCCCCCTTATGGTCATTTCCCCCTTCGCTTTGGCCTCCTCTTGTCTCTCAATCCTACCGAGGGACAAGATGGCGGCCGCTACGGACTGTTTGGAATGTTGACAGACGCCGGAGAACCAATCAGCTTCGCAAAGCTCCGTAACGCGAAAAGTACGCGAAGCGGAGCGCTGTTACAGATATATATCTTTTTTTGAACGTTAATTTCTCAAAATCCACTGGAGCAAATATATTGAGACCTAGCAAAGGCACATCGGGCTACCAGTCCCTAATATTTTGCCAAGTTTCGTGCAAATCCATTCAGCCGTTCGATTATTATTATTTTGTTTTTTTTTTGCCCCGCGGGGCCCTTTTAAAACCTCCACATCAAAACTAGGGGGTCAGCGAGGATCTACTATGCCCCCTTATAGTTATTTCCCCCTTTGTTTTGACCTCCTCTTGTCTCTCGATCCTACCGAGAGACAAGATGGCGGCCGCTACGGACTGTTTGGAATGTTGACAGACGCCGGAGAACCAATCAGCTTCGCTTCACAAAGCTCCGTTGCGCGAAAAGTCCGCGAACCAGTGCGCTGCCCGGTCCGCTGTTACAGATATATATCTTTTTTTAAACGTTAATTTCTCAAAATCCACTGGAGCACATATATTGAGACCTACAAAAGGCACATCGGGCTACCAGTCCCTACAATTTTGCCAAGTTTCGTGCAAATCCATTCAGCCGTTCGGGCTAAAAGTGAGGCCAACCGCCCTATGGAAAACTCAATGTTAAAAACACGTTTTGGGACCCCCCTTTTTTCTCGGCCCCCCCTTGACGAACCCCCCCCAAATTTTCAAGGGCTGCTCAGAAACAAAATGTGCCATTTTCCTGAAAATTTCAGCCAATTCCGTCCACAAACGCCAAAGTTATTAGACATAGAATTTTCAAAAAACCCATAGAGAAAAAATCCTAACTATATATACCTACTGGCGACCGCCAGTAGGTAATATATATATATATAATATATAATACATATACATATACATAAAAGTTTATCAACTCAAGAAAAGCTTTTCCTATGGAACAGCAGGCCAAGCTATATATTCCCAGTGGAGACATATATGTGTGTGTGTATATATATATATATTCACTGAAAAAACCATAGGTTATAGACCATATATAGTTAGGAATTAGCATTTACAAAACCTTGAAAATTCACTGAAAAAACCATAGGTTATAGACCATATATAGTTAGGAATTAGCATTTAAAAAACCTTATTTTACTCACACAAAACCATTGAAATTCCATATATAGTTAGTTGCACTAACTATATATCGCGCACCCGCAATCCACTGCTGATGATGTCACATATTACATCATTCATGACATGGTCAGTGACATCACTGATGACATCACTGATGACATCTCAAATGACATCACTGATGACATCTCAAATGACATCACTGATGACATCTCACTTGACATCAATGATCACATCACTGATGATATCATTCATGTGATAATACAATGCATCTCCTCACACTGTAATATAACCTCCGTTACACCCAGTGTTAAATAGAGAGTATCATTTTTGAAACCATTGACACACCAATACTAGTTACTACATACGCACTCACTGATTCCTATGTCTACACACACATTCACTCATACAATCATTCATACATACAATCACTCATCTTTACAACACTATCATATGCACTCATACACCTATACAGACACTCACACTCTGCCACTCATCCATGGAGTTACTCACACACCTAGTCAGTCCTGAAAAGAATCAATCACACTTCCATTTTCTCATCTATACAGTTAAACACAGAACACCTTACATTTTTGAAACATATACTAACACATAGTTACTCTCTTATAGAATCACTGATACAAGTACACATTGATCTGCACAGAGTCACACACCTCCCAGCCAGCCATACACACACTCAGTCTCCCATACAAATACTTGTGCAACCAATCAATAACCCATATAGCTACTTATATAGCTACTGATCAACACATGCAGCAGCTTGCACAACAACAGACATACTGATGCACACTTTCAGACAGTTTAGTCACTAATCCGTGCATTCAGTAAGACGCATTTAATCACTCACTCATACAGTCAATCACGCACCTACTAAAACCTTCATTCAGACACTTATACATCCACTCATTCTTCAATATGTAAAACATATTTAAACTTTACAGAAACACATAATCACTGGATGTTGTCATCAGTGATGTCATCAGTGATGTCACTGACCATGTCATGAATGATGTAATATGTGACATCATCAGCAGTGGATTGCGGGTGCGCGATATATAGTTAGTGCAACTAACTATATATGGAATTTCAATGGTTTTGTGTGAGTAAAATAAGGTTTTTTAAATGCTAATTCCTAACTATATATGGTCTATAACCTATGGTTTTTTCAGTGAATTTTCAAGGTTTTGTAAATGCTAATTCCTAACTATATATGGTCTATAACCTATGGTTTTTTCAGTGAATTTTCAAGGTTTTGTAAATGCTAATTCCTAACTATATATGGTCTATAACCTATGGTTTTTTCTGTGAATTTCATTGGTTTTTTAACAGCTAATATCTGTAGCTGTAAAATGTATTCTTCTTTAAATCCAAAAATATATTTTATATGTTTATGAATAATTTTTTTTTTTAAATATTTTTTTTTCTTCGTTCCCGCTTCGCGAATCGGGAAGCTTCCCGTTAGCTGACCTTGATGCCGCGAAATAGACCGCGAGCCGGTAAACGTTTCTTTACCGCAAGTGCCGCGTTAGAAAACAACATCGTGACGCCTCCCGTCCGCATGACGTTCCACGTTGTCGCGTGATACGTCATATGACGTGCTACGTTAGCGAACTGGTACGCGAAGCGAGTGCCAAAGCGCAGGTTTCTGGAAGCAAACCGGGAGGCCCTGCAAAGCGCTTAACGTAAACACAGCAAGTCATGTGACTTGGTAATAACACTTTTCATTGGTTCATTTCACTTTTGGTTTCCTAATGATGTAAGACTAGGTCATATAATCTAAAATGAACACTTTTGATTGGTTGAGAACTCTTGTTTTTCCCAAATGATGAAAATCCCTCCTTCTTTCCTCACTCTGACTTTCATCATTGTGAGAGAAAGACCCTTTGTGATCACTGAGCAATGGCTTCTTTAGTAGCTTCAGCTGGTGCTTCCCCACCACCTCCACCACATCCAAGGAAGAGTGGACCACCTGCTCAAGTTGTAATTCAACAAGAAGAAGAAGAAGAGGAACAGGAGGACGAGCACGAAGAGAGGCAGTTTTTGCCTGAGCAGCCCAAGACGTCTCACCGGAAAGAAAACTTCATTTGGCAATTTTTTAAAATTCCCAAAGGTCAGAAAAAAGTAAATGCAAGATACGTAACTTGCCTTATATGTCAAGATAGACTGTCCAGAGGGACCGACAAAAAATACAGTTTCGGAAACTACACAATGCATCGCCATATGACTAGGTGGCATCCTAACAACTACAGTGCTGCACAGTTTCGGAACGACCTAGATAATCTCCCTATTATGGCCAGAAGATCTGTTGTACCGGAAGTAACGGGACCAGAGGGCAGGGAGATGGTGCCAAATATACAAATGAGATTTGGTGAAGTAAAACACACCTGCGTATTTTGCGATGGATTCATTTCCTACGGAGAAAGAAGCATCACTCTGATCAACAGAGCTATTGACTATCATATGCAAGTTTGTCCGAAACGCCCAAAATAATAAATACTTCTTTTTTTTGTTTTGTTGCTCCTGTTGAGCCCTTTACAATGAATCGTTTTCATTGCCCCCTCCAAGAAAAACCCAAAAAAATATAAAACTGTTCCGAAAAATTCAAAAACAGTAAAAAAATGTTCAGAAAAATAAAAAAAAAAGTTCTTTTCAGAACTACCTCCCCGTTATTAAAAAATTGGTACAATATTTGGAACTGTGCCAACCTCTATTTCTCTTAGTTCGCTTCCTAGTTCGCTCGCTGGTACGCGAACTGGAAGCGAACCAAAAACAGTAAGTATAAGGGAAGGAAACACACACTTATGTTAAAAGAAAGACAGCTATAGGGGAGTAAACTAGAGATACTATTACCCATAATCCACTACTGATGATGTCACATATTACATCATTCATGACATGCTCAGTGACATCATCAGCAGAGGATTGCGGGTTTTTTGGCAACATGCCTTATCCACGGTTTAATAACGCTGCCTTTTGCTTTATATAAGTTTTCAAATTGTATGAAATATATACCAATAGGTCTTTATGAACCTTTAGGTAGTGCTTTTGTTCATGAGGTCTGGTCGCTTCCATACACATACAGATGTTTCAAAGATGATCACGAAGTTTATCTGAATGGAGAGGAATGCACTGAGACGCCAGATCATTCACTAATGTGTAGGCACATACAGTTACACGATTCATGCAACAAACACCGACCAAATATGGCTTGCGTGTTGCAAGGCACGCCAGTTCCTGCTATCATCCCCACGTTCAAGTTGTTGGAAAATGGTAGTTATTTGATGCTCAATAATGAAGATTGTTCTGAGTTAATTAAAAGTATTCCTTTTATCGTAACAGTAAGTGAACGGGTTATTTGCTGCAGAAATGTTCTATTTCCTCCCACACATGAACATAGGGAGTTTTCAATCTGGCCACAAATACCAACCTTGGGACACGTTTCAACGGCATGACAAGAATAAGAGCTCTTTTGTCTCAGAGAGAGGTGGCCTTGAGTTCGGCCCGTGAAACTTTCGTACTTCACATAGCGAACACCCGTACACAGGTTTGCCTTTCAATTTCAGCAACATGTTTCCGACTATCTTTAACGCATCCTCCACAAAATCCCTGGCACACTTTTTTAAAGTTGTTACCAGTGGTCTCGTGACTTCATTTGAGAAAATCTTTGGAGTCATCCCTGCTCCCTTTCATTGTATTTTCTGCACTCTGGTTCGTGGATTGGCATTTTTACTTGCATTACCAGCGGACGCTCTTGTGCTTTTTTACATTTTTAAATATGGATGTCCCTCCTATGCAACCTCCGACCCTGCAGCTGCTGACACTGTTCCGCAATCGCATGCTAGAATATTATGGCACAATGCCGTTGGCGATATTAAGCACGGCATATGGATTATCTTTTCGGTTCTCCTACTTCACCTGTGTCCAGCCTGTATTTCACTGCCTGACCTGTGATTTCGATTGGGCCATTGATTTGTGTCTCTGCGGACCGGTTTCTCCTGACGTCGACTTTAATCAGCTGATGACTCCTATCATTACTCACGAGTTGATTTGTCCTGGCGAAAGGATTATGGCTGTGGCATTGATGCATGGACTACTTGGTCCCTGGAATTTACTGGCGGCAGCACAGTCTTTCTTGGAACACAGCTTTCTTGAAAACCCACCGAGCTGTCCTCTGATGGTGATAGAGGATCCGGTGCTGGGAGAGCACGTATGTTCTTTTCCGCTTTTAAATTGGATGGCTGAACTGTTTTCGGATGAAGACGGTGACTTCCTATTGGAGGCTGTTGCAGCTTATTTTGCATACACAGTTATGTCATAGACCTTTTTCATGTTTGATATGCTGAGTACTAGCATTTCATTGACAATTCATTGACTTATTTGTCAAGTTTTTATTATTTACCTTGCCTATTGGCTTAAGACTCGATAAAGTACTTGGCTGTTTTATTTTTCTTTAGCATTGAATTTTCCTAGTTTTTAATGCTTTACCTTGCGGACCGTCCACATATAAACTTGCAATCTGCTCTCATGAGATGGCACTTCTATTATCTTATTCAGTTCGTTTCCGGATCATGAGGAGGTGTCATCTAGGTCCTGGATATCTTTACACCGTGTTAAGTTAGCATGGGCTCATTACCGGTTTAAACGCCATTTTTCCTTTTTTGCAACTTCTGCACACGACACTTAGTTGTTGCTTTAGCTTTCCACCTAGTAGTTCATCGTGGTTTACATGAGAATAATATGTTATTGGTCTACTATCTGCTTTACTTGTTAAACTATATCTGTACAGCGAGTGCTAAAGTTTCAAGAACAACACGATACAGAATTTTTATGAGGTCTGATCTCCACGACTTCATACTCATAACATAAGTGCAACTTCTGCCAATTCTGGGCATGAGGCGGGTTTTATATTGCTTTGCCGAACACACATACACAACAGTTGATGCGGTTCACATGAAGAGAGAGCTGGTGTATGCTGATGTGATTCCTTCAAATCTAAGACACTAAAGTATGGACACGCCCTAAACCAACACAAAGAGACCTTCTTAGCAAATAATATAATATGTGTATTAGGGAGGGTGAGATATAAGCAGCCGCGGGCCGTGGAGGGAGTTACGATGGGGCAGGGAGGCGGGGAGGGGGAGAAGCAGGGTGGAGCCCTCTCTACCTTGCCCCTCCCCCTCCCCGCCTCCCTGCCCCACCGTAACTCCCTCCACGGCCCGCGGCTGCTTATAAGTGTTGCTAACTCTTATTCATTTACAGCATGTTAACATACTATCACCATTCACTTTTTATGTACTAGTAACTATGCTGGTAATTTTGCTACTGATAATATGTGTACTTTTATTATCTAAGGTACTACGCCTGAGAAGACGGCATTAGTAAATAAACATTTCAAATACACATGTGTTCTTCTTAACTCCATGTTCTGGTTTCTAAGAAATATATAACGACCGACTGTTCATGAGTTCCACGTATCCTGAGGTACTATAAGTTCATATTCTGGATTGTCTAAACATTGAGAGTTTGTTATATCCAATGTGACACTGTACCTAGCTTACTAATGAGTTTTTGATTACTAACGTGAGTTTTGGGACACCCTAATTCGCCGAGGTTCCAATCCTCTGTCCACAGTTCTGTGTGAGAACAGAAACCCTGCGACAGGGGCACCCCCGACCCTTGCTGGAGCTTCATCACACTTGCGATACAACTCCAGCAATGCGCCACCTTTACGGCACAGATACATCACGCATCTGTGCTGTTTTTGCCCCATGATGCGCCGCATTGTAAATGCAGCACACCATAGGTGACGGAACAGCGGCACAGAATGACTAACACATCCCTGGTGATGCGCCAGTCATCATAAATCTATCCCTATGCTTCTTATCTTGTTAGAGATGAACCGCCATATGTATCATCAAAGTTATTTGCATTTCCTAAATAGCGAACTTTAAGGAATAAATAGCGATTCTTTACCATTCCTAGTTTGCGATGAGCTATTTGCTAATTAGCCGAATGTAGCCCAATGAAGCCCAATGTAGCCCAATGTAGCCCAAAGATGGCCGCCAGACACACAAAAAAACAAATGTAGCCCAAATATCAGCCAGATGTAGCCCAACTATAGCCCAGTGACAGAATGACCAATCAGCTTCGCAAACCTCCGTTACGCGAAGCGGAGCGCTGTTACAGATATATATCTTTTTTTGAACGTTAATTTCTCAAAATCCACTGGAGCACATATATTGAGACCTAGCAAAGGCACATCGGGCTACCAGTCCCTAATATTTTGCCAAGTTTCGTGCAAATCCATTCAGCCGTTCAATTATTATTTTTATTATTTTTTTTTGCCCCGCGGGGCCCTTTTAAAACCTCCACATCAAACCTAGGGGGTCAGCGAGGATCTACTATGCCCCCTTATAGTTATTTCCCCCTTTGTTTTGACCTCCTCTTGTCTCTCGATCCTACCGAGAGACAAGATGGCGGCCGCTACGGACTGTTTGGACTGTTGACAGACGCCGGAGAACCAATCAGCTTCGCTTCACAAAGCTCCGTTGCGCGAAAAGTCCGCGAACCAGAGCGCTAACCGGTCCGCTGTTACAGATATATATCTTTTTTTAAACGTTAATTTCTCAAAATCCACTGGAGCACATATATTGAGACCTACAAAAGGCACATCGGGCTACCAGTCCCTACAATTTTGCCAAGTTTCGTGCAAATCCATTCAGCCGTTCGGGCTAAAAGTGAGGCCAACCGCCCTATGGAAAACTCAATGTTAAAAACATGTTTTGGGACCCCCCTTTTTTCTCGGCCCCCACTGGACGAACCCCCCCCAAATTTTCAAGGGCTGCTCAGAAACAAAATGTGCCATTTTCCTGAAAATTTCAGCCAATTCCGTCCACAAACGCCAAAGTTATTAGACATAGAATTTTCAAAAAACCCATAGAGAAAAAATCCTAACTATATATACCTATTGGCGACCGCCAGTAGGTAATATATATATATATTCCAGCTCCAACCGTCCCTGAATCCAAGGAAACGATCACGCACTCACGGGGGTATAGTTCTCAATTAATTTTATTACCGGCTTTCTCCAACAAACAGACAAACGCGTTTCGGACTGTAAGTCCTTCGTCAGTGTCTATGCATGCAATGTTATCCAGCACATTATAAGCAAACCTCACTTCCTGTCACATGTGAGGGAAAAAGACAGACATCATTACGTACTGTGTAAATGGAGCGGCCATTTGTAAGTGGGTAATTCTCGAGCAAGGTTCTATTAACACCATGCAAGTTAGGCCCCGGATTTATACTGATTCCTACATTCACTTAAATGGCAGTGAATACAATAATCTTGCCATGGATCGGCAAATCATGGAATCCTGCAGATCCTATTTACAAAGTATTTACAAATTACAACAAACCAGATCAATTTATGATCACAGTCCCATTGCGCCGTGGGTTGTTTGTAAATCATCATTATTTGCATTTCCTACAAAAACAAACCCAAGTCGGTGGTAAATTACAAAAATCTCGCCGTGTATCGGCATGTCACCGACTATGGCAAAGCCAAAACTTCAGAAAATCTTAGACAAGCCAAATTAGCACTATGTACAATATATACAGTATATACAGTATAACCAAGTTCATCCCTTGTAATTATCATTTCACATTACAAATGTATGCCATTTAAAGGGGAACAAGGAAATTAAGAAATTATTAGAAAAATATTAGAGAAATGTATGGGGGGGAAAGGATAAAAAGGGGATAAGAAGGGGATAAGAACGGTGGGGGGAAAAGAAAGAATTTAGAATTAATTAATAGATTAAGCAAGTGGGAGAAGAGAAACACAAGAAGAGATTGAGAAACAATTCATATACATATTCAGAGTACACAAAGAAACAAGCCAACTCGCGCTACATGTGACACATGTCTGTTGCATGTGTAAGAAAGACAACATGGAGCAAATAATCATCAGCAAATGTAAATGCAGGTTCCAAAGTTCACATTTCATCCTATACCTTCTGCATGTATACACTGGCTATGCTCCAAAAGAAGGGGAGAAGAGCCTAGAGTCTAAGACCTCAGGCTATTTGCCCAGATGGACACCTAATTCCTCTCCAATATTCAAGCCCCCAGGCTGTTTCGTCTGCATGTCAATTATATGACGTGATTCTAATCTGCGTAGACGCGTAAGTCTATCTCCACCTCTAGGGTTCAGGGGGACATGATCTATTCCAAAATATTGGAGAAGTTCACGGTTACTCTGGTGAGATTGGGCGAAATGTCTCGCCACCGGGTATGTTATGTCCTTATTCATAATGGCCCGTTGGTGTTCTAAGACCCGCATTTTAACCCCATTTATTGTACTCCCTATATACTTGTGCCCGCAGGGACACAACAGGCAGTACACCACATATGGTGTTGTACATGTTATAAAATGCTTGATCTTCTTTGGTTGTTTCAGGCCTGGGACAGAATAAGAGAAAATTCTCCGGCTATTTTCGCATGCGCGGCATTTCCCACAGGGAAAAAATCCAGCCATATCTCGCAATGTACCCTGTCCAGAACTTTTCATGGGTGTTAGATGACTCTGTACCACCATATCCTTGATAGAACGGGATTTTCGGAAAGTAATCAGTGGTCTCTCCGGCACATCGCTCCCAATTACTGGATCAGTTCGCAATATATGCCAACTCTTGTTGAGCATCCCTCTGAGGGCATTTGCTCCATCTGAGAAAGTAGTTATCATTCTAAATTTATTGATGTTTTCGCTGTCTCCCTTTCTTTCCTTGTTTCTAGACTCGCATGATAAGAGTTGTCGTCTGGGGATCCTGGACACTTTGTTCAAAATTAAGTCCAACAATACCGGATCATACCCTCTCATGCAGAATCTTCGTACGCACTCATTGGCAGCCATTGTAAAGTCCTCCTCACGGGAACAATTACGTCTCAGCCTTAGTAGCTCACCGTATGGAATACTTTTTACTAGGCTGGGTGGATGACTACTCTTGGCGTGGAGGATACTATTCCCTGCCGTGGGTTTTCTGTAGAGAGTAGTCTGTAACTTTTCATTCTCTACAAAAACTCTAAGGTCTAAGTAGTGAACTTCCTCACTACTTACATCGGCAGTAAATATCAGATGCAGATCATTATTATTCAGATCCCTGATAAAATTGTTGGCTTCTGTGGAGGAGCCCCTCCACACCACAAACAAGTCGTCAATATAACGACGCCACACCACAATGTTATCTGCCCATTTACTGTTGACCCCGGCAATGGCCACCTGCTCCTCCCACCAGCCCACGAAAAGATTCGCGTAGCTGGGGGCGAAGCAGGTTCCCATGGCGGTCCCAGAGATTTGTTTAAACAGGGTATCCTGAAATAAAAATATATTATTTTGCAAACAAAATTCCAGCATTTCAATCAGCATTATACCATGGTCCCTGTATTTGCCGGGTCTCTTATCAAGAAAATACTCAACAGCCTTCACCCCCAGATCGTGCCTTATGCAGGTGTAAAGGCTCGTGATATCAAGAGTAATGAGCAGAAAAGATTTGTCCCAAGTGATGTGTTCGATCTGTTCTATAAAATGTTTCGTGTCCCTCACGTATGATTTTAAGTTCACCACAAACTCAGCCAAGAAGTAGTCAATATAGATGGATAAATTCTCCGTAAGTCCACCTTTGGACGAGACGATGGGTCGTCCCGGCGGATTGATTATGTCTTTGTGTACTTTTGGGAGTTGGTAGAACGTGGGAGTGATTGGTTCAGGATTTCGTAGAAATAGAAACTCATCCATGTCCAACATGGACTTGTTCCGCCATTTCGTTAGGAGATCATGGTACATCTTGATACTGCTTTCATACTCCCTCACATCAGTGATCATGTAAGTTTCTGGATTATGTAGTTGGCGGAGGGATTCCTTGCAGTACTGCTCTCTTGGTAAAAGGACGATATTGCCGCCCTTATCAGATGGCTTCAATACCATTTTCTCGTTTTTCTTGATGTTCTCCAAGGCGGATTGTTGATCTATAGTTAAGTTATGTTTCTGTTTCACATTCCACTTATTGCTGGTGTTCATTCTGTAGTGCACAAGATCCTGTGTAACTGCCTCTGAAAAAGTATCTATTGCATCAAAAGGCATCTGAGGGGTAAACTGTGAGACAGCTCTAAAATGAGTTTGCGGTGATTCCTGCTCAATGCCTATTGTTGTCTCAGTTGTTTGTGTTTGTTCCTCTCTTAGGTCTTGTAATATCTGAACAGAGCGTAAATCTCTTACCGTTAGGATGTCAGTGGATTGTATGGCAGTTTTCTTTTTCTTCTTACTCTTGTGATGAAATTCGCCATCACTAGGTTTCATTTTGTGGAATTTATGTAACTTCATTTTTCTTACGAGTTTGAAAAGGTCGATTCTTGTTTGTGTGAATTCCAGTCTTTCACTTGGGCAGAAAGTGAGGCCCAATTGTAAAGTATCTTTCTCAACATTCGATAGATCTTTATCAGTGAGATTTATTATTGTCAAATTATCATCACCGTCTACCACCTGTTGCCTTTCTTGCGGGTATTGGAACTTGTCGTTCTGCCTCTTCCTCTTCCTCTGCCAGCCGCCCCTTCTTGTACATCGTCGTCGTCTAGGGGTTTGCTCTTTCCCCCTCTCAGCCACGTTTTTTTGATTAGATTGAATTCAAAGTGAAAAGGATTCTTCCGCACTTGGCTCGTCACTCCCAGATTTTCTTCCCCAGAGGGCTCCTCATCTGTGGCACTCGACTCTGAAGTGACTAGTTCCACCACTGGTTCCGCCATTTGCTTTTTGCTTTTATCCTTCATGGCTGCTCTGGCACCATCGTATTTCTTTGAAAACGTTAATACTCTCCCTTGGCTGTAATCACGTTCGTCCCTTTCGAACTTCTCTTGTTTTCTTGATCTTATTTTGAGTTCATACTTCATAAGTCTCTTCTTCATTTCATCCCTCAGTTGCTGTATTTTTGTTTGGTCCTCCTCTTTGGAGAGGTCATTCTCCAAGGATGCGATTTCTTCTAGGGCTTTCTTTCGGTCACTCCAGGCGAATTTGACTAATAAGTCCAACATTGCCTTACAGGACGCAGCCATCAATTCAGCCCATTGTTCCAATAACATGGGGTCTGGATTTTCATATGCCGGCACAATATAAATCCGGAGCCCCCGTGGAACCCTATCGACATCCATATAATTTTGGAGGGAAGTGGCCTCCCACCATTTTCTGATCTCCTTCTCACTGCTGCGTTCAAGCTTGTTTAGTAAAACAGTCAGGGCATCCAACGATTTTGACCCAGCTCTTCCCCTCATGGGCATTGCCTGCGCAGTGGGAGCTCGTTTTTTAAAGATGTCTAACGCCGCCTCGCGGCGATCCGTTTCATCACACATCAGTTGGAAAAGAAATTCACTTAGATTTATTAGCCGTTGCGGAACAGTGAACCGCGTACAGACGAACTATGCCCCCTCGCCCTGCTCAGCTCGCAGTCTTGTGTATATACAGTGGAACGACTCACGTTTTTCTCGTCGCTCTTCCTCGCGACCCGTGTGAGAACGTCTCTTCCTATGCTGCGTTAGTGCGGTGCCCCGGTACACTTCAACCAGCTCCACGGTGTACCAAAATCCCGAGGCACTCGCGGGCGGGTGCCGTTTTCGCGCGTGGTACCAGCGCGTCAATATTCCAGCTCCAACCGTCCCTGAATCCAAGGAAACGATCACGCACTCACGGGGGTATAGTTCTCAATTAATTTTATTACCGGCTTTCTCCAACAAACAGACAAACGCGTTTCGGACAGTAAGTCCTTCGTCAGTGTCTATGCATGCAATGTTATCCAGCACATTATAAGCAAACCTCACTTCCTGTCACATGTGAGGGAAAAAGACAGACATCATTACGTACTGTGTAAATGGAGCGGCCATTTGTAAGTGGGTAATTCTCGAGCAAGGTTCTATTAACACCATGCAAGTTTGGCCCCGGATTTATACTGATTCCTACATTCACTTAAATGGCAGTGAATACAATAATCTTGCCGTGGATCGGCAAATCATGGAATCCTGCAGATCCTATTTACAAAGTATTTACAAATTACAACAAACCAGATCAATTTATGATCACAGTCCCATTGCGCCGTGGGTTGTTTGTAAATCATCATTATTTGCATTTCCTACAAAAACAAGCCCAAGTCGGTGGTAAATTACAAAAATCTCGCCGTGTATCGGCATGTCACCGACTATGGCAAAGCCAAAACTTCAGAAAATCTTAGACAAGCCAAATTAGCACTATGTACAATATATACAGTATATATATATATATATATATATATATATATATATATATATATATATATATATATATATATTCCAGCTCCGTTGCACCAAAGACCGGGTCACTCTCAGACGGGTGCCTCTTCGTGGTGGTGCACCACGTCACAAATTGCAGCTCCGATTATCTCTCATTCCAAAGGAAAGAAAATCCGGCACTCGCAGGGGAAATGTTCAAGTTAATTTTAATGTCAAACACTCAGCAGATATAAATATATAATACATATACATAATATATATATATATATATATATATATATATATATATATATATATATATATATATATATATATATAGAGATTACCTATATATATATATATATAACTATATATAGTTAGGATTTTTTCTCTATGGGATTTTTGAAAATTCTATGTCTAATAACTTTGGCGTTTGTGGACGGAATTGGCTGAAATTTTCAGGAAAATGGAACATTTTGTTTCTGAGCAGCTCCTGGAAATTTGGGGGGGGTTTGTCAAGGGGTGGCCGAGAAAAAAGGGGGGTCCCAAAACGCGTTTTTCCCATGTTAATTTCCATAGGGCGGTTGGCCTCACTTTTAGCCCGAACGGCTGAATGGATTTGCACAAAACTTGGCAAAATTGTAGGGACTGGTAGCCCGATGTGCCTTTGCTAGGTCTCAATATATGTGCTCCAGTGGATTTTGATAAATTAACGTTCCAAAAAATATATATATCTGTAACAGCGCTCCGGGTAGCGCTCCGGTTCGCGTACTTGACGCGTAACGGAACTTCGCGAAGCGAAGCTGATTGGCTCTCCGGTGTTTGTCAACATTCTAAACAGTCCGGAGCGGCCGCCATCTTGTCTCTCGGTAGGATCGAGAGACAAGAGGAGGCCAAAACAAAGGGGGAAATGACCATAAGGGGGCATAGTAGATCCTCCCTGACCCCCTAGGTTTGATGTGGAGGCTTTAAAAGGGCCCCGCGGGGCAAAAAAAAATATATATATATATATATATTTTCCGGACGCCTTCTTGTCTCTCGGTAGGATCGAGAGACAAGAGGAGGCCAAAACAAAGGGGCAAATGACCATAAGGGGGCATAGTAGATCCTCCCTGACCCCCTAGGTTTGATGTGGAGGATTTAAAAGGGCCCCGCGGGGCAAAAAAAAAAAAGAGAATTCCGGACGCCATCTTGTCTCTCGGTAGGATCGAGAGACAAGAGGAGGCCAAAACAAAGGGGGAAATGACCATAAGGGGGCATAGTAGATCTTCCCTGACCCCCTAGGTTTGATGTGGAGGCTTTAAAAGGGCCACGCGGGGCAAAAAAAACCCCGTTTTTTTTACGTGGGGAGCGCCCGGTACGCTTTTGTGCAATGGGCGGTGGTAATCTAAATGATGAGGGGGGGGCAGCGTTCAAAGCACATCAGTGTGCATAAACACGAAAATGTTTTTATCTACCACGTACTTGACTTATCTCTCTGAGATGCATTCCCTTGTGTCTCGGCAATGGTAGTCTGTTCATTACATAGATCGCTCGAGGGCGGTAGTACAGACCGCGCGTAGGAAAGGGTCAAAAGCCAGGGGTATAGGAGTATGTAACAAGCGAGCCATTTAATTGAAAAAACTAAACGTGACAAACGGTTGCAGGATCAGTGAAGGTTGATTTTATAATTGAAAGTATAACAGGATCAGTTACAATAAAATCGTCCATACGCACACCATGGGCGAGTATCATGGGTAACATTACTTCGAAGCTTTAATAATACAATAATCAATAATGAAAAATCGACATCAATAGGGTTGTCCGTATGCCCAGTCAGTACCTTTCCCCGCACGCCATGTGCACAAAAGACCGCATATATCCCCCATAACGTCAAGGCTAAGTAACTAGAACGTCATAAGGAGTTGCAAGTCGCTCCCATACTGGCGCCATTTTGGTCAAGGCCAGGCAGGTCCAGAGTATAGTTCAATGTCTCCAATAAGTAGCGGCAGGACCAGAATCCCTTTCGGCAGTTCAAAAAGTTCGTTAGCGCCAACAGAAAGAACAGGCAGCATGAACCATGACTCAAAGGCGAGGGAGGCAAAATCTTCCCTACCGGGTCACGCTGAGGTCCCACCGGAGCTGATCAAGTTGACAGTCTACAGTGGCTCTTAGTAATTCGGACAAAAACTGGCGTCAGCATGAGAGCACTACCATCCTGTGACAATGTTGTGGCCACTTCCGGAGAGCGGGACAGTAGGCGTATCCCTCCGCCGATGCACTGAATCAGCCTCCCTCACGGCACCAGATGTGGATAAGGCGGCGGACACCCGTGGCAGCGGTATATCCATGGGGGATAGTCGAGCAACAGTGGCGGTTGCCCCCATCGGAAGCCCCCATCGGAGCGGGTGAGACTCAGCTGGCCGAGCGAGGCACTGTGCCGCAAGAGGGGGCGCAACTCAGCTGGCCGAGTGAAGCGCTGGGGTGCAGCTGAGGAACCTCCACCTGGGGAGGTGGGGGAGGCTTGTTCGCGTCGCCTCTCCCTCCCAGTGCATCCCACGCCGTCTCCTGGCGCAGGTATATGTGATGGTCGGACCAGGCAATAAGAGGGGGGGTCATCAGGAAGGCATTCACCCCCCTCCCCCCCAAAAGCTTCAATTAAGTTGAATGGCTGCAAGAGCCCCAATTACACCAGCAGCCCTGTTAATATGCCGATCTTGGGAAAAGTTCCTCTGTTGGATTGCAATGGCTGCAGTGATGGTCTTGGGAAACTGCTTCCGAAAACTCTAAAGGCCACGAAAGCTTGCTATGCTGTTCCTTTGGAAATGCGGTGCTGGGTGATGGAAGTTATTGAAGAGTCGGCAGTGGTGTTTTTTGTGGAATTTGGACGCTCTGCCACAGTCCATTCGAGTTCCAGGGTAGACCAGAGTCGTTCTAGTGGACCAGGCCCAAATCCGGGGAGTCGGCCGCCATTTTGAGCGTTCCGCAGCAACAGCCGCTCTTCACCCCGGCCACCGGAGCGGGTCCCCGGCCATCCAACCGAGTGGAACGCCAATGGCAGTCATGGTGCAGCTGACCGGGGAGTGAAACGCTAAGGCTCGCCCTGCTGCAGCTGACCGCGGGGACGGGCCTTTGCGCGTGGTGTCGCCCCCGGGCTATTTGCACAACGGTCCTCCACCCCTAGGCCGCCACCTATGCTACCTCGACAGGAACAGCGTCATGCATTTGGTTTGATGTTGTAGCAGGCTGCTATGTAAATAGTTATTTGATAAAAAGTTTTACCGTGTTACTTTGCTGGTGTGTTGTATATATTTATAATATTTGCATAGGGTTTGTCGTTATTTTGGGTGGGGTGGGCGGCGGAGCAGAGCTAACTTCTCTTATTTAGTCAGCACATAAATTTACTTACTGGTGCGCATTATTTTGGGTGTACATTTGGGATATCGGTTGGGGTCGGGTTCGTCGTACTGAAATAACCCTTCAAGTTTCTGGTGTAGGCTACTCTCCCATTCACTAGCTCCAGAGAGAGTCGTTCCTAAGTAAGGAAAGTGCTATATTTTTTTTCGTCCTTCACATGCGGATACCATGTTCGGGCTTATTTTTCTCATTCCATTAACCGTTCAATCACCGCCTCAGTCATACAAAAAGCATTTTTTTATTGACCCAGTCGTGCGCCACACATGCTCATTCAAACCGTACAAATCAGGGCCCATTGCCACATTCATACCATACAATCTTTCACGCTCCTAGTGATGGTCTGCACTCCATGCAATATCTCACAGCGCTTGTCTATGTCTTTCCCTACATGGAGCACGGTGCGGTCCATGTCCACTCCATTCTTCAGTCGGAACTCCGATGTAACCTACAGAGGAGAAAAGAAAGGGGGGGGGATACAGCATTCAGAGCATGTCAGCGCGCGCAAACACGAAAAAGGTTCTACTTATGTATCAGACTAGCTGCAGGAACGTGTGATACAACAGATCTTGGCTATCCCTTTCGCATTATTTTTCTGTGTCCTCCCCTTCTTATGATGCAAAAAAATGTTTCATTTTGTTTGTCTCTAAATTCGAGTTCCCTCTTCGTGTATTTGTTTCTCAATTAGTCGTATTTTATGGGACAAAATACCACACCTTACATTCGGCAGATACCTTAAGCTACGGTCGACCATTTTCTAATAATTCTGGAAAAAGGGCAGGTGTGACGGATACAAATTTCAATCAATCCAAAATTCAGGCAAAGGGTCTGCATTATCTGTTTTCTATTGTTTGGGAATAACAGCCACTATTCAAAAACCCAACCAACCTAGACGATTGTTATGACGCTGATTCCATACTTCCTTCGAAAATTGTTTATTGCAAAAATTTCAGTATACAAATACGGGCCTACAACCACGTGGGCCGGCCACGGAGCAAACTGGAATCGTATATGATGAGGGGACATTTACACTGTAGAAAAACGTAACGGGCGGGCCATTAGGTTGCAAGAATTAAGGTGTCTAACAGTTGCGGAATCGGTGGACGTTAATTTTATAATCAAAGTATGACAGGACCAGTTACAATGAAATTATCTAGATATACATTTCCGGGCAAGTACCATGAGTAACGTTAATTCGAATTTTTAATAGTACAGTAATCAATAATACATCAGAACTTAATATCAATATGGATGTCCAAATGTTCAATCAGTACCCGTCCCCGCCATGTGCTCCAAAACTGCATACATATCTCGTGATATCAAGGCTGAGCAACCAGTACACATCAAGGAGTTGCCAACATGTGAGATACATATTATCCAAATAGAAGCAGTTACCTCGAGAATGTTTGTCTGTATGAGGTTCTACAAAATTACATATTCAAGAGGAACATCAAAGAAGATATTGATAAAGGAGTGTATGCTGTAATTGGAAGTGAGGGATGTCTGGTCATTTTGGGCGAGGCCAGGCAGGTCCAGAATATAGTCAAAATGTCTCCACCAAGCAGCGGTCGGACCAGAACCCCTTTGAGTAGTCCAAAAAGTTCCATTAAATGACAATAGAAGGGACAGGCAACAAGAACCATCAGTCAAAGAGGGGAGGGCAAGTTCTTCCCTACCGGGTCACGTTGGGGCTCCACCGGAACTGATTGAATTGGTAGTCTACAGTGTTTCAGGATGTTTCAGACTGAAGCTGGCGTCAGCATGAGAGCACCACCATTCCGTGGCTACGTCGTGGCTATTCCGCGAGCAATCATGGCAGTCACTTCCCACCGGAAGCCTGCGGGAGTCGGGGGCCCCGGTGACTCTTGTAGAATCTTCAAGGCTGAGGGGACGCTTTCGGGAATGGGGCCATGCCCTAGCAGTCAAGCGTCCGAGTTCCAGGGTTGCCCAGAGCCATGCTTGCAGGCCAGGCCCAAGTCTGTGGCGGCGACCGCCATTTCGTGAGCTCCGTGGCAGCCGCCTGTCGCTGTTCCGCAAGAGTGGGTGCAATTTAGCCGGATGGCGGGTGAGACGCTGTAGCCGCAAGAGCAGGCGAAACTCAACCGGCCGAGTGAGGCACTGTGCCGCAAGAGTGGGCGTAACTCAGGTGGCCGAGTGAGGCACTGTGCCGCAAGAGTGGGCGTAACTCAGGTGGCCGAGCGAGGCACTGTGCCGCAAGAGCGGGCGTAACTCAGGTGGCCGAGCGAGGCACTGTGCCGCAAGAGTGGGCGTAACTCAGCTGGCCGAGCGAGGCACTGTGCCGCAAGAGTGGGCGCAACTCAGCTGGCTGAGCGAGGCACTGTGCCGGAAGAGCGGGCGTAACTCAGGTGGCCTAGCGAGGCACTGTAGGTCTTCCTCTCACAAAGATGAAAGTCATAGTGAGGAAACAAGGAGGGGTTTTCATCATTTGGGACAAAAAATAGTTCTAAACCAATGAAAAGTGTTATTTTTAGGTCACATGACCTATCCTTACATCATTAGGAAACCAAAAGTGAAATGAGCCAATGAAAAGTTTTATTAACAAGTCACATGACCTGTTATGCTTACGTTACGCGCTTCGCGCCGCGCCCCGGATCGCTTCCGGGAAGCTGCGCTTCGCGCACCGGGTGCGCTAACGCGGCGCGTCATATGACGCATTACGCGACAACGCGATACTACAGTGTTTCTGGATGTTTCAGACTGAAGCTGGCGTCAGCATGAGAGCACCCCGTGGCTACGTCGTGGCCATTCCGCGAGCAATCATGGCAGTCGCTCCCCACCGGAAGTCTGCGGGAGTCGGGGGCCCCGGTGACTCTTGTAGAATCTTCAAGGCTGAGGGGACGCTTTTGGGAATGGGGCCCATGCCCTAGCAGTCAAGCGTCCGAGTTCCAGGGTTGCCCAGAGCCATCCTTGCAGGCCAGGCCCAAGTCTGTGGAGCCGACCGCCATTTCGTGAGCTCCGTGGCAGCCGCCTGTCTCTGTACCGCAAGAGTGGGTGCAATTCAGCCGGATGGCGGGTGAGATGCTGTAATAGCAAGAGCAGGCGTAACTCAGCTGCCGAGTGAAGCGCTGGGGTGCAGGTGTGTGGTAAATAAATAATTAAATACCGGTACTATTTTTGAATATATTAATAATAACAGATAGCTCAATAAATAAGAGGCAGGATCCGATGTATCCGAGTCGAAAGGGCTTTATTCAGGCAAAAGGGAAGGGACTGGATCGGGACAGCCTGAAATAAAATGGAGAGGCAGCTGCAGCGCTTCATTAACAGTTCAACATATATATAGTAAGACATTTCAATTACATTACGTACAGTAGGCGTAACTTTTGACAAGCGTAAGATAAGAAGACATGGGCGTGAAAAGAAGGCGTGCACAGGGCGTGCACGTAGACATGTGATGAGGACGTCACAGAAGTGTCATGAATGGGCGGAAACATGGAGGGGGCTACCTGAGCAGCTGGGACCTTTAACCTAGTGGTGCGCGCAAACGGGCAATGACGTGTTACCGGGGAGAACTGGGGGCTATGACTTCTATACTAGAAGAGGAGACTAAAGTCTGCGGTTTCAGGACGACATGTACCTATAGCATATCTGGTATCTGGTGTTTGGAGTACATGTTGATAAAATCTAAAAGTTATCAGGGTAAAGGCTACTTGACACTAAGGCTGGGGCATGCATATATTCTACATGTATTGCGTGTGCTATGAATCTTCATGAATATTAATACAGTATTTCTCTGACATGGAGACAGAAAGACTAGACTATAGCTGAAACTGTTTATGCGGTTCAGTAGCTTAGGAATGTGAAGAAGGAAAGCTGGACTGATAACTAGAAGCATAACATATTCTTGGCAGACAGGCAGGCAGAGCCAGGCCGGGCACCGCGCTGCGCGGCAGGAAGTAAGTGAAGGGTCAGGGATGCAGGTGGGGGCTGCATCGCTCCTCGGAATGGGTTCAGGAGACTGGAGCTTGAATCTGGTGTCCGGGCCCTTTTGAGGCCTAGAAACGGGGACAATGCGGTGAATTAACATGCATACTGTAAAACGTGGCAACATAGGCCTAATACTCGTTGCTCTCACGAGAACTGGATACTGGCATACTAGAGTTGGACACAACTATAATTGCGTCTTTAATCGATCATAGGGGGATATATGCATATCGATCATGCACATATAACATAGGATGGGGAACACGTAGGCACATATAACAAGGCAAAATTCACTTTTCCACATTCCCTCCTTGTGCCCTACGTTTCCATCAGGAAACATCAATATTCATGATACCATCTATCTGTTCATATAGCATCATTTGCTCGTCTCGAATTGTCTTGGAACGGGACTTAGGACTAGGAATACAAGAGGTAGCACACAAGCCGCAAATCGCAGGGCCACATTGTAAACAAAGGCAGCAACTGAATATGATCATTACTGCTATACCTAGGAATGACAATACTTTCCATCCCCAGGCAGATATGATACTCCAGAGCCAACCAGACCATGTCCAGGTGCCTGGATTCTGGTGTAACTGATGGGCAATTTTATGAAGTCTGGTTATAGCTGAATAAACAGACGGCGCGTTATTAGGAATGAAAATGCAGCAACTTGATCCGATGACTCTACAAGCTCCTCCTCTATCGGCCAGTATGACGTCAAGAACGAGACGATTTTGGAGCACAACAAATCTCATAGCAGGTTGTTCTTCGGTTAAGTTACCTAGAGCGGAAGTAGTCTCATTCACTACTGCTTCAAGGGTTCTGGTTAGCCTACGTATTAACTTACTATTCTGGACAGGACCTATGAAGAAAAAGAAACCTTTATTGAAGTCTTGATATTGTTCTAGGGCAGTTTCAGTTTGATCGACAATTGGGGACTCAGTCTCCCTTCTATGTCTAACGTTTACTAGATGTGTGTTTCTGTGATAATCGGATGGGGCTAGAAAAACTGGTGGCAGTAGGAAGGCAATGTAACATGTTCCATCCCAATCGAGGGGCAGACGAACATATGCGGTCTGACCACACACAAAATAAGAATGACGTGAGGCTTTAAAAATAGATTTCCCACTGTCACTATACTCGACCATAGTAGTACAATCACTATGTCCTACATGTGCAGAACCATTCTTTCTGACACATAATTTGCCTTTAACTGGTAGAACTGAAATAGCAGGCAAATCTGGAGTAGTCTCGGACTGAACATTCAAAACCATGAAATTCGAGGAATAATTACCTAAATCATATACTTCATTTTCTAGATCTAATCCTGTTCTATGGGAAAGTCCTTCCTTGTCTGGAAAACATGTTCGATTCAGAAGGGACATATCATTTGAGGATGACGTTAACGTGGACCATGCTCCACACGAACCATTATGTGAAAACGGATAGGGAAAGAGTGGCAGAACTCCCTTCGGTGTCTGGAAAGGGGGGAGTCGACCAAACACCCAACAATTAGTGGCATTGCTGGTCTGGTGTGAATAGTGCAGCATTCGGATAAAAGTATTATTACGCATAGCAAGACGATAGGATAACTCGTGAGGAGGCAGGTCACTAAATGTGTGCTCTACTGTAACATTAGAAAACATATGTACATGTGAAATAGGAAAACATAAATGTAAAGCATAACTTATGCAAGTAACCATAAGACTCAGAAATAATAGAAAGAACAGAGTAATGATACATCTCTTAGAGTTTTGACTAACTCTCTCACTGTGTGGGTCTATCTCATACATGTCAGGAACCTGTCTAACCGTTTCACCCGAGAGGGACTTAGACAATTAAACTGGCTGACTTACTAGACCTCAATTTTGCTTTATACTCCTGCTGCGGAGTTTTCTCTAACAAGGGAAGTTTAGATTCAGTGTCTGGGCAGTCCTTAAGAATGGGGCAGTCCTTGAGAAAAGTCTTTGGTTTGAGTCCATGAAACTTCTTGACATGGCTGGAGTGCAGCCAGCCTTTTCTGTTTTCTACTTTCACTGCAGTCCGGGTGGTGAGAAGAACAAGGCGGGGCTCCTTCCAGCGGGGCTCCAGCGGACTTGAACGATCAAAATTGCGAATCAATACGAAATCCCCCGGAACGACCTCGTGCGGCTTCACTTCGGTGTTGTCTGGAAAAGCAGCGGCAACCTGTGAACGACAAGATTGTAGTGCAGACATCAAGGAGGCAAGGTAATCTGTCAGCATATTACTGTCAACATCTGTAATTGTACGTGGTCTAGGTGTACCCCACATATTTGGGGGATGACCAAACACTATCTCATACGGAGATAG
This sequence comes from Lissotriton helveticus, assembly GCF_964261635.1. Lineage (NCBI taxonomy): Eukaryota > Metazoa > Chordata > Amphibia > Caudata > Salamandridae > Lissotriton > Lissotriton helveticus. Next base: position 345,988,423 of record NC_136058.1, on the reverse strand, counting down.
ACCTGAACGGGAATGAGCAACCATTCTCATATAAAAGAGGGCGACTGGCAGTGCTACCATCCAATCTACGCCTTTCTCAGCGCATACTTTAGCAATGCGGATTTTCAGAGTCTGGTTATGTCTCTCTACGAGACCGGCTGCTTCAGGATGGCGTACACAATGGAACTTCCACTGGTACCCTAACAGAAGGGATACTTGTTTCATGAGCTCGGATGAGAATGGCTGGCCGTTATCTGAATACACGACCCTAGGTAATCCATAGCGGGGAAAATACTCACAAACCAACTGCCTGGCAGTGGTCGCGGCTGTGTAATCTGGAACTGGATATGCTTCTGTCCACCTGGACAAAGCGCATACAACTACGAGGACATACTTGAAACCTCGACATCGCTCCATCTGAATATAATCCATCTGGAGGACTTCAAATGGGTGGTCGGGAGGATGGAATCCACCTTGTTCCACCGGGACACTTTTACCTGGATTAAACTGACAACATATCATGCAGGTACGTACTTTCTGTTTGGCTGCTGCTCGTAAATGCTTGTTGAACCAGAGGTTCTGGATACTGTCTAACATGGCTTTTTCTCCTAAGTGTGCTGGACTATGTGCGGTGTTGATAATGACTTGAACCATAGAGTCGGGGAGAAACCATGTGGCTTTTCCCTTCGTCAACCATCCTTGATCTGTCTGGACCCCTCCTTGTTCGGACCATTTCTTGATTTCATCGGGAGTAGCATGTAACTGTATATCTATTACATCTTGTGTTGGGTCCTTAACTGTCATACAAGTAGTCTGATCTGGAGTGAGCGTCTGTGTCGTGTTAACTGGAATGTCTGGAGTCTGAGCTGTAAGCTTGGCTGTTCGATCTGCTAGATCGTTACCCTGAGAAATGATGTCAGTGGCTTTCGTATGTGCCTTGCACTTCATGATGGCGATAGCTGTCGGTAAATGTATTGCATCTAACAGAGCTTGAATGAGGGGGCCATGCTGAATCTTGGTACCATGAGAAGTCATAAAACCTCTTTCTTGCCAGAGCACTCCAAAGTCGTGTACGACTCCGAATGCATAACGTGAATCTGTGTATATGTTAACTTTCAGGTTCTTGGCACGTATGCAGGCTTGGGTCAGAGCGACAAGCTCTGCTGCTTGAGCAGACAAGGTGTCAATACGATGTGTTTCTATAACTTCGGTTTCAGTAGTCACTGCATACGCGGCTACTAGTTCTCCTGTACTTGTTCTCATACATGAACCATCCACATAAAGTGTCAGGTCGGGATCAGGTAATGCAATGTCTGTCAAGTCTTGTCTTGGCTTTGTCATGTTGTTAACAACTTCCACACAGTCATGTGTGGCAGGATTTGAGGTAACTGACGGTAACAGTGTAGCTGAATTTAAAATGTTGCAGCGTCTGATTTCTATGTGTGGCTGAAACAGTGTCAGTTCATAACCTGTTAAACGTGCAATTGTCAAGTGCTGTGTCTGTGTTCGGTTTAAAAGAACTTCCACGGAGTGTGGAACTTGTACTGTCAGGGAGTGTCCTAACACTATGGAATCACTTTGTCTGATAGCTAGAGCTGTGGCTGCAACTGACTTGAGGCACGCAGGCAGAGCCTGGGCCACCGGATCTAATGTGCTAGAAAAATAAGCACAGGGCTTGTATTGTCCTGCTTGATCTTGTGTGAGAACAGATAATGCAGTACCATCACGTTCAGTAACAAAGAGCGTGAAAGGCTTACTGTAGTTCGGTATTGCTAGAACAGGTGCTTGGCATAAAGCTTTCTTTAACTCATTGAAAACAAGTGTATGTTCCTGGGTCCAAGGGAGGACAGTCGATACGGCTGCCTCCTGTGTCGTTAACTGTATCAGTGGCTTGGCTAGAAATGCGTACTGAGGAATCCATTGTCTGCAGTAAGAAGTGAGGCCGATAAAAGCTCGTACCTCCTTCTGTGTCTTGGGCTGTGGAAGACGTGCTATTAACTGGATACGGTCAGGTGTCAACTGCCTACCCCTCTTGGACAGTAAGTGTCCTAAGTAGACCACTTGCTGGACACAGAATTGCAATTTGGAAGGGGACACCTTGTGCCCCATCTCGGCCAGGAAATACAGGACTGTAAGTGACGCACGCTCGCAGTCACGTTCAGAACGGGCTGTGATCAATAGATCATCGACATACTGGAGCAGGGCAGTGTCAGTTGGCATGTGAATATTGTCTAGTTGTCTTTTAAGTGCTTGACTGTAAATGCTAGGACTTTCTGTAAAACCTTGAGGAGCTCGTGTAAATTTATAGCTTCTTCCATTTAAACAGAATCCGAAAAGGAACTGGCTGTCTGGATGAATGGGGACACTAAAGAATGCGTTCTTGAGATCGATAACTGTAAAGAACGTAGCTTCAGAATCAATTGCTGTCAATAGGGAAGAAATATCTGGGACCACTGGGTACTGAGGTATGATACATTTATTAAGTTCTCGAAGGTCAATCACTAATCGATAAACTGGAGGTGCATTTGGATCAGTACGTTTCAGAATCGGAATGATAGGAGAATTACATACATTGGAGTCAGTTTCTACAACCACTCCTTGAACAATGAGTTCATCAATAATTTTGGATAAGGCTGCTACGCCTCAGGTGGCAATTTGTACTGTCGAATTCGTGGTAATACAACACCTTGCTTCAGAGTGACACGATGGGGTGTGATATGCATACAACCTACATCAGTTGGACCTTGCGCCCATAAATGCTGTGGTACATTCAATAATCTCGGATCAAAATCACGTAATACATAATGACCTTTAAAATCTCGCAGGAACAGTCGTACCCCTTCTGGGGAGCAGCATATTACTGCTCCTAATTCTTTCAGAGTCTTAATGCCTAATAAATTTTCTGGACATGATTTTGTGAGTAACAAGTCTGTAGTTCGGGACAATGGACCAACTTCTAGAGTAACTGGTTTCGATATTTCATTAACAATAGGCTTTCCTGAAAATCCAAGGGAAACATTTCTAGAGCCTGAGAGTGGAGCCCCTGGAACCTCGTCATGACTGATGGTAGTCCTACTTGCCCCTGTATCAATCAGAAACTTTCTATCTTTCCCTAATACTTGACTGTGTACATAGGGACCCTCTTGATCTACAGGAATCTCGATGAGAGGCAAGCCTACCTCCCTCTCTAGGCTGTTTCATGAATATGGCTGATAATCTGGATACTCTGACTGTGCGTACTGGTACATCTGCTGTGTAGCGTGTTGTGTGGCAGCTATAGGCTGCGGTACTGTAACTGTCTGTTGTGCATTCTGTGGTGGCTGGGAATTCTGTGAAACTTGCTCTTGTCTAGGCGGACGTGGTCTTTCTTTCGTCTTACCAGTAGCTATGTTGTGTTTCAGAACTGCACATTCGTTTATATAATGACCTGGCTGTTTACAGTAATTGCATGTCCCTTTAACGGGAGCTGCAGGATGACTGGCTTGATTCGGACCCCTCTTCTGACTGTCTTGCGGAACAGACTGTGCAACTAGTACTTTCATTTTCGTGTCTTTCATACGTCTCCTTTCGTGTTCCTGCTCTTCTCTGATTCTGTTCTGGTGGTACTGGAGCATCTGGAGCATCTGTGACGGAGTATTAGCTTGCCAGGTACTTTCGACTTTCAGTACTCGATTTTTAACTTGTGGACTTGAATTCTCGACTAGTTTGGTAACAAAAAGATGGGGATACGACTCACTACTTGTTTTCAGACCACTATTAATAATGAAACATTTCTCAAATCTAGAATAAAAATCACTAGTATCTTCGTCTTGTTTCTGTTTACAGGCTGAGATGGCATCCCAATCTTCCTTTTTCGTGGCTAGTAATCTTGGCAAAACTTGTATTAACAATTCGGGCAAAGCTTTAGCTTTATCCCCAAGACCGGTACCTGGTACTCGTGTATTATCTTCAGTTTCTAATGCTGTCCAATCTATCTTTTTCTCTCCCACCTCCCATTCTTTTTCTTTTAATTTTTCATATATGCCCACAGGCAACAGGACCTTTAACATTTTAATGATATCAGGATACGTGTATTCTCCCATACGGAGCATGTCCTTTAATTCACGGTGAAACCCTGCTGGATCTTTATCGTGACTGGGAATTAACTTTTTCATTTCCAAGAGTTCTATTTTCGTGATAGGGGTGTAAACAAATACTCGTTCTAGACTACCATCTTCTCCCTTAACTGGATGCACTTCTCGTAACGGATTCTGTCTGTCTATGTAGAATGATTTTCTTTCTGGGGGTGAGACGGAAACAAAATGTGGATTCAGAAAAGTTCGGTATTTGTGGCGCTGTTCTGATATGACACTAATTAAATCGGTACCTAGACCTTTCCATCTATTCTGGAGTAACTCGCTCAATACATCATGTAGCGGACCTGGATCAGAATGCTGTCCCTCATACAGTGTAATGAGGTGCTGGATCATATACATCCCCACCAGACGTTGCTCGGCTGGGGGCAGTTTCAGAAACGTTTGGGCCACTATTTCGTCTGGAAACGTGGTAGAATCACTAGTCCATCGGACTGCTGATCGGGCTAGTTCTTGTTCATGCATTGTACTAAGCTCGCTATAACCTATTCGTGATTTCAGGATTTGATCGGTAGCCTGGAATACTTGCTCAAGAGAACACTGTTCTGGTGCTGGAGGAGGAAAAGCTTTCTTGTAATCTAGGCGTGAATGTCGGTCGGAAAGTCTAGTTCTACCTACATACGCTATTCTGGAAGGATTCTCGCTGTCTACCTCTTCACTAGAAGAGTCATTCTCTTTCTCGGTTGCTCGATTTTCTTCCTCCTTCTGGTGTATACGTATGATTTCCTTACGAATTTTCTTGTACATACTCTCTACACTACCTTGTGTCTTGTGTTTTCCCTCGGCTATATTGTCACTCCACCTGGTCAGGGCTTTCATCTCGTCTTGATCTTTATCTGGATAATCTTGCTCTCTTATTAAACAGTTAATCAAGAACTTTAAAATCATAAGTTGAACCTCGGCTTTCCTTTGTGACATAGCTTCGTGAATGCTTCCTGGATTCTCTCCTGTACGGATAAAACGATATATTCTGTTTAGATGTTCCTTCATATCGGGCAGGGTGATCAAAAAGCTGGCAACCCGTCTTAAACGTACTGAATATAAGATCATGTGATCTTCGCCTGGAACTGGATCATATATACAGTCAGTAAGAAGTCGCTTGAGATCTGTGTATGTCGCCACTTTTGGCGTACGCTGTAACGCTACGTCATGCAGCGTCAATCGTCTTGCTTGGGGCGGGGTGCTGGGAGCACTTCCCCCCGCTGCTCCTAAACTAGAATCGTCGGTTAATACTGTACGTGCTGGTAAGGTAACTGGCAAAGCGGGTACATTTACTGTGGGCTGGTCCGGGGGTGCTGGCACATTAACCTGGCCCCCGGGACCAGTGGCTGGAGGAACAGGTATTACATTATTAACAGGAGACTGTGGGTGAACAGGCGGAATAGGATTTGCATATTCTGGGACTGTGTCGTCCAAGTAGGACGAAAGAAAAATTTCAGCTGCGGTCGGTTTATGACGTAGCTTAGTCGGGACCAATAGCGGCGGTAAATGACAGGGTGCTTCCGGGGTTGCTTTTGGCAAGCGGCAAGAAGAGGATACATACCTTTAATAAGGGCATTTCTCTGTCTGTCTGACTGTTCTGCTCTAACTCGTTCACCTTCTTCGATTAATTCCCTTTCTTGGGCTTTTTCTGAGGATTCCCTACTTAATTCTGTTTTTCTGAATTCTTTTTCTGTTCTTTTATGAGATTCTTTGCGCCATAACTCGATGGCATATTTCTGGGACTGTCTGGCTTTCTTTTTCCATAATGCTTCTTCTACTCGCATGATGCACTCGGCATCCCATGTACCTGATACAGGCCATCTATATTTCTCTTCAAGATCTTTAGTATAGTCCGCCCATAAGTCTAGATATAATATGGCATCTAAGCCATGCTTGTGATACATAAAATGTCCAGGACTATCCCTAGGGGGGACAGGAACTGCTTCTTCGAGTAACCCTTTTCTGGTCTTTAACTGACGTAATTTCGAGAACAGAGGCATTTTCAGAAATTTTCTTGCGAACACAATACACAATAATCACAGTAATAAAATGGCAAACAAATCACTCATACCACGACATAAAAACACATTAATAACAGTTCGAACAGAATACTACCTGATTCACTGAAAACAGAACACATGAATTTCTCGAGAATGGACTTACTAGAATTACTGGATGCACTGCTAAAACAGTACAGAACATACCGGTCCCATAAAGAGACACGTCATACCGTATCCACCTAGGTGAATACTTCGGACTGGATCTGTGTACCCAAACCCAACGGACCAGGAACAAACTAATGATCCTGTCTAGATACTTCCCCCGCAACGGTACTCACCGGGAAGCAGAAACTGGAAGGCCTCGGACTGGACTGGACTGCTACGACGTCGGACTACGAACTTCGGACTTCAGAAACAGGTGGGCCTCCGGATACTTCGGACCTTGCTCTCTCGGCTTGGGCTCTGGTCGGGACGAACCGCATTCCACACCGCTTCGTCTGGATGCCGGACCGCAGTCTCCGTCTCCTCCGTGGGCCTGAGGGAGACTTGAAGCAGAAATATCTGCACGTGCACGGTATTGTTCCGTCACGGCTGCAGAGGGTCAGGGGGCCTGCGTTACATCTCCAGCGCGTGGGGAAGGGGCTCGTTCCTGTTCGGGCGCCATTATGTGGTAAATAAATAATTAAATACCGGTACTATTTTTGAATATATTAATAATAACAGATAGCTCAATAAATAAGAGGCAGGATCCGATGTATCCGAGTCGAAAGGGCTTTATTCAGGCAAAAGGGAAGGGACTGGATCGGGACAGCCTGAAATAAAATGGAGAGGCAGCTGCAGCGCTTCATTAACAGTTCAACATATATATAGTAAGACATTTCAATTACATTACGTACAGTAGGCGTAACTAGTGACAAGCGTAAGATAAGAAGACATGGGCGTGAAAAGAAGGCGTGCACAGGGCGTGCACGTAGACATGTGATGAGGACGTCACAGAAGTGTCATGAATGGGCGGAAACATGGAGGGGGCTATGACTTCTATACTAGAAGAGGAGACTAAAGTCTGCGGTTTCAGGACGACATGTACCTATAGCATATCTGGTATCTGGTGTTTGGAGTACATGTTGATAGAATCTAAAAGTTATCAGGGTAAAGGCTACTTGACACTAAGGCTGGGGCATGCATATATTCTACATGTATTGCGTGTGCTATGAATCTTCATGAATATTAATACAGTATTTCTCTGACATGGAGACAGAAAGACTAGACTATAGCTGAAACTGTTTATGCGGTTCAGTAGCTTAGGAATGTGAAGAAGGAAAGCTGGACTGATAACTAGAAGCATAACATATTCTTGGCAGACAGGCAGGCAGAGCCAGGCCGGGCACCGCGCTGCGCGGCAGGAAGTAAGTGAAGGGTCAGGGATGCAGGTGGGGGCTGCATCGCTCCTCGGAATGGGTTCAGGAGACTGGAGCTTGAATCTGGTGTCCGGGCCCTTTTGAGGCCTAGAAACGGGGACAATGCGGTGAATTAACGTGCATACTGTAAAACGTGGCAACATAGGCCTAATACTCGTTGCTCTCACGAGAACTGGATACTGGCATACTAGAGTTGGACACAACTATAATTGCGTCTTTAATCGATCATAGGGGGATATATGCATATCGATCATGCACATATAACATAGGATGGGGAACACGTAGGCACATATAACAAGGCAAAATTCACTTTTCCACAGGTGAGAAACCTCCACCTGGGGAGGTGGGGGAGGCTTGTTCGCGCTGCCTCTCCCTTCCAGTGCACCCCGCGCCGTCTCCTGGCGCAGGTATATGTGATGGTCGGACCAGGGCACCGCAGGACGTGTCTTCAGGTCAAACGGATTGTGGGACAAGGTCCAGAATGGAAGAGTCACCAAAAGGCTAAAAGTTCCGCCGGACCCCGGGAGCCGGCCGCCTATGTCGAGTGAAGTGCTGGGGTGCAGCTGAGAAACCTCCACCTGGGGAGGTGGGGGAGGCTCGTTCGCGCCGCCTCTCCCTTCCAGTGCACCCCACGCCGTCTCCTGGCGCAGGTATATGTGATGGTCGGACCAGGGCACCGCAGGACGTGTCTTCAGGTCAAACGGATTGTGGGACAAGGTCCAGAATTGAAGAGTCACCAAAAGGCTAAAAGTTCCGCCGGACCCCGGGAGCCGGCCGCCTATGTCGGGGGCGATCTCAGGCCTCACCAGGGGAACAAGACTTGGGGAGGGGGCAGGAGCCAAGCGGCCCCTCCGAGTTCGCGCCACCACACCGCCCCTCGGGGGCCTCCGTCAAGCGGCTCAGGGAGGCACCGCAGGCAGCGGTTCTTCAGATCAGTGGCTCTCACCGGCAAGGCTCCCCTCCGTCAGCAGCGATCGTTGGTGCCGCCTAGTCAACGCCCCGGCCTCTTCATCTCGTAGGCCGCAGAGTAGTCGGGGAGAAATCCCGGGAACGGCGGCATGCATTTGGATCGATGTTGCAGCAGGCTGCCATGTAAATAGTTATTTAATAAAACATTTTACCCTTTTTTACCCTGTTACTTTGCTGGTGTGTTGTATATATTTATAATATTTGCATAGGGTTTGTCGTTATTTTGGGCGGGGTGAGCGGCGGAGCTGAGCTGTCTTGCAGCCATCATGGCGTCGAGCTCGGTTCCTCTCACTAGTTTCATATTTCTCATGAGGGGTTGTTCCTAATGTTTCTATTTTAGCGAGGTCAAAAAGAGATCCCATTAGTGGCCTACTGATTTTGCTTGATTCCTTTTGTTTTTTCTAATGATTTTTCACTATCTTCAAAGACTAAACAGAGTATTGCGACTCTGTGCTTGTTTGTAAATAGAGAATGAACCAAAGAGAACCAATTCCAAAACAGTAAATGCTTGGATAACAATCAATCAAATGGAGAGGAAAGCAGGCACGACGGATTACAACGGGGGCAATGGCCTGCGTTACCTACCCTTCACTATCTGCAAAGAGAGACTACTCCTAAAAGAAAAGAGGGGGGGGGGGCAGCGTTCAAAACACATCAGCGTGCATAAACACGAAAATGTTTTTACCTACCACGTACTTGACATTTTAAAGCTTTTGATATTTGCTATTAAAAAACCATTGAAATTCACTGAAAAAACCATAGGTTATAGACCATATATAGTTAGGAATTAGCATTTACAAAACCTTGAAAATTCACTGAAAAAACCATGGGTTATAGACCATATATAGTTAGGAATTAGTATTTAAAAAACCTTATTTTACTCACACAAAACCATTGAAATTCCATATTTAGTTAGTTGCACCAACTATATATCGCGCACCCGCAATCCACTGCTGATGATGTCACATAGTACATCATTCATGACATGGTCAGTGACATCACTGATGACATCACTGATGACATCTCAAATGACATCACTGATGACATCACTGATGACATCTCAAATGACATCACTGATAACATCTTAAATGACATCACTGATGACATCACTGATGACATCACTGATGACATCTCAAATGACATCACTGATGACATCACTGATGACATCACTGATGACATCTCATTTGACATCAATGGTCACATCACTGATGATATCATTCATGTGACAATACAATGCATCTCCTCACACTTTAATATAACCTCTGTTACACCCAGTGTTAAATACAGAATATAACTTTTTAAACCATTGACACACCAATACTAGTTACTACATACGCACTCACTGATTCCTATGTCTACACACACATTCACTCATTCACCCATACAATCATTGATACATACAATCACTCATCTTTACAACACTATCATAGGCACTCATACACCTATACAGACACTCACACTCTGCCACTCATCCATGGAGTTACTCACACACCTAGTCAGTCCTGTAAAGAATCAATCACACTTCCTTTTTCTAATCTATACAGTTCAACATAGAGTACCTTACATTTTCAAACATATACTAACACATACTTACTCTCTTATACAATCATTGATACAAGAACACATTGATCTGCACAGTCACACATCTCCCAGCCAGCCACACACACACTCAGTCTCCCATACAAATACTTGGACAATCAATCAATAACCCAAATAGTTACTCATATAGCTACTGATCAACACATGCAGCAGTTTACAGAACAACAGACATAATGATGCACAAATTAAGACAGTTTAGTCACTAACCCATGCACTCAGTGAGACACATTTAATCACTCACTCATACAGTCAGTCACGCACCTACTAAATCCTTCATCCAGACACTTCTACATCTACTCATTCTTCAATATGTAAAACATATTTAAACTTTACAGAAACACACAGTCACTGGATGATGTCATCAGTGATGTCATCAGTGATGTCATTTGAGATGTCATCAGTGATGTCATCAGTGATGTCACTGACCATGTCATGAATGATGTAATATGTGACATCATCAGCAGTGGATTGCGGGTGCGCGATATATAGTTAGTGCAACTAACTATATATGGAATTTCAATGGTTTTGTGTGAGTAAAATAAGGTTTTTTAAATGCTAATTCCTAACTATATATGGTCTATAACCCATGGTTTTGTGTGAGTAAAATAAGGTTTTTTAAATGCTAATTCCTAACTATATATGGTCTATAACCTATGGTTTTTTCAGTGAAAAAAAAAAAATATATGGACTTGTTTAAGAAGGGCTACAGCAAAAGCTGCTGAACGGAATTGCAACAAATTTGTCAGAAAGCTAAATCTTTGTCTGCATTTTGTGCTTTTTGTGATTTGGCTGTAAGTTGTGTTTAGGAATTAAGGTTTAAATATAATTGTTTATCTGGGCAGTTAGATCCATGAGAGGCTCAAGAAACCTTTGTGGGAAGCCAATTTTAAAACATAGCCTTCTGACTGGGCCAGGGAGCTTCATTCCACTTGGGCTATCTCGCTTCCGTAGGACTCAGACTTCCAAGGGAGCGATCGCTCTGATTGGCTGTCAGCAACATCAGAAAAATGTGGCTGGCAGCCATTCGAGGACTCAGGCCTTTTGTTGTCTTTCCCTGAATTAAAAAAAAAAGTAACATAAGGTGGCAATATAGGTATATTCTGACCCACTCGGCCCCATGGGGGGGACGCAGAGGGATCATCTGTGTGGCCAAAAACACCCCAAAATTGGGTACAATTTCTACCATTCCATGGGGCTTCTTCAGGAATGAAAAACAAATGTAGACTGGGCCACATTAATTAATTATAAGCCCTGGGGGGCTCATCCCCTGGGTGTATTCAATAAGGGGAGGGGGCCACATCATCCTGTGCTTCAAAACCCTGGGTAGCCCACCCCTGGAGCCAAACTCAAGAAGAAATGGGAGAAGAAATGTGCTGCCCCCCTCCCTTAGCTATTAGATACAATGGGGAGCCTACCCGCAGGGCTGAAATTTGCTTGTAAAGGGAAGGGGCCAATGTCCCCTCCCGCAAGCCATCAGGGCCCAGGGACTATGTCTGCAAGGGCCAATTTGAGAAATAAAGGCCTCCTCCTCGAGCCATTAAAAGCCCCGGAGAGCCCACACCATTGGCCAATAACTTTAATTAAGGGAGCATGCCCCCTCCCTGAGCTATCTATTGCCACGGGGACCCCATCCCCCTGGGCCAGCTTACATGCTATGTCCTGGGGATCCCATCCTCGGGACATTGCATTTTCCCTGCCTCCACCAGAGTGGGTAGGGAAACCTGTGTTCGACCCTGCTTGGCAGGAGCATTTTTTAATCTCCCACCAAACGGGAACAGACACAAAGTTCGCTCACAGCCAGTCGGAGTTTTGATCTCTTCCCCTGCATGCACTTTCATTGCTCTAATGCTATACCTGTTTATAGAGCAATGTGTACAAAAGAAGCTTGAACGATGTCTACAGTGATTTCATCAATGATGTCATAAGTGATGTGATATGTGAGGTCTTAAGCAGTGCATTACGGTTGCATAAGTTAAGTTAGCTCAGGTAACTATATTTCTATGGTTTTGTGCGTGTGAAATCTGAGCCTAACTATAGCGTCCCGGTAACCTTTGTTTTTGTCCGTGCATATTTACGTTTTTTTAGCGCTTAACCGCTGCGGCAATTTTTCAGGGTGGCGGTTTAGCGCAGTGGGCAGGGCTGCGATGGCCAACAGACGTGCGCAGCACTACGGAAGTAGTGCGCGTGACAAGCGTTGGCCATCAGAAGGGGTTCATATTATTTCCTAACTATAGCACCCCTGTAAACTTTATTAATTTCAGTAAATTTTTATTGTTTTTGTGTACTTGTGTTATTGTATTCCCTAACTATAACGTCCCTGTAACCTTTGGCTTTTTTATAGTTAATTTCTACATTTTTTTAAATTTCATTTTCTAACTATATGTATGTTATGTATGTATTTATGTATTTACATATAGCCTACAAAAGAATCCTGACATAAATGTGAGTATGTTATATATATATATATATATATATATATACATATATATATATATATATATATGTATATATATATATATATATGTATATATATATATATATTACCTACTGGCGGTCGCCAGTAGGTATATATAGTTAGGATTTTTTCTCTATGGGATTTTTGAAAATTCTATGTCTAATAACTTTGGCGTTTGTGGGCGGAATGGGCTGAAATTTTCAGGAAAATGGAACAGTTTGTTTCTGAGCAGCCCCTGAAAATTTGGGGGGGGGTTCGTCAAGGGGGGGCCGAGAAAAAAGGGGGGTCCAAAAACGCGTTTTTCCCATTTTAATTTCCATAGGGCGGTTAGCCTCAATTTTAGCCCGAACGGCTGAATGGATTTGCACGAAAATTGGCAAAATTGTAGGGACTCTGAGCCCGATGTGCCTTTGCTAGGTCTCAATATATGTGCTCCTTTGAATTTTGAGTAAATTAAGTTTAAAAAAAGATATATATCTAGAGCCGTGCCCCGGTACGCGTACCGGGGAGCGCTTAGGGCGCGCCACGCGACTTACGGACGGCAAGCTGATTGGTTCTCGGGTGTCTGTAAACATTCGAAACAGTCCGCAGCGGCCGCCATCTTGTGTCTCGGTAGGATTGAGACACAAGAGGTGGCAAAAATCAAAGGGGGAAATGAGAAAAAGGGGGCAGGGTACACCCCCCTGACCCCTAGTTTTGATGTGGGGGCCATAAAAGGGTCCCGCGGGTTAAAAAAAAAATAAAAAATTTAAATTCGATTTTCGCGTGGGGCGCACCCGGTACGCGTACCGGGGAGCTTACTGGGGAGCGTACCATGGAGATAAAAACTGACAGATTTTTTTCACAAAAAAAATAGCATTTTTTTATAAATTTGAGGTAGTTCTGAAAAGAACTTTTTTTTAAAATTTTGTTGTTTTATATATTTTTTAGACTTTTTAAAACATTTTATAATTTTTTTGGATTTTTGTCAAGGGAAAAACAAAAAACAGGGATTCCAAAACTGCTCAACAGGAGCAAAAAAATGTGAAAATTTAGGGACTGTCAGGGCAGCGGTGTTGCTGTTTCTTTATGGCAATGAGTTCAACACTCTGCTCCCCACAGCAGAGCAGTTCGTCACACTCCGTGCACAGACATTTGATGCCTGCAAACTCTGGCTGTATGTTAGGGACCATTCTTCTACGGGATGGTCCCGAAGGTGTTGCTCCACCAGTGGAGGTGCTGCCGCCATCTGTGGGTAATTTCCGTGCCAGCTCTCTGACACTCTCCCTCGCAAAGTTGTTTGGGTGTCTTCTTTTGACATGCCTGATTAAATTGGCATTTCCAAAACTATATTTTTTCAGAGGATTGCCTCTGGATAAAGTACTACCACATATTTTGCAGGTTACTTTTGGAGCGTTGACTTTTTTTTGTCCTTCAGGGATGTCATAAAATTTCCAGATGAAATGTTTTTTTTTCTTCTGCTGAGGAGGGTCCTCCTCTAAAAATCCCTCGGAATCACTGCTGGATGACTCTCTTGCAGCCATTGCTGTAGATCAGGAAAGTAGGAGATGAAGACAGTACACAGAACAGCTCTTGCTCTCTCCAAGTACAAAGCAATAGTGAGAGAAATGGGTGGGTTTCACACAATTTGGAAACAAAAAAGTTCTGAACCAATGAAAAGTGTTATTTTGAAGTCACATGGTTTGACGCGCTTACGCTACGCGACTCGGGGCGCGTCCAGGGGCGTGTTTCATAAGCACATCGGGGCGTTTACGTTGCGCGATCGTATGCGCTTCCGGGTGCGCTAACGCGGAGCGTCATAAGACGCATCTCGCGGCTACGCGATATGTGTCTTATGACGCAAGGCGTGGCGGATACGCAAAACGTCACGATGTTGTTTTCGTTCGCGGCAATAGCGCTAACGGGACGCTCATCAGTATGCGCCCCGAGGCGCGCCGCAAGATTGCGGTTACCCGTGCGTTCACCGGTCCGCGCCCCAGGAGCGCACCGAAAAGAATTTTAAAAAAAATGACATAATTATACAATATAAAATTCGCTTTAAAATGTATTATTTTTTAAAAAATATAAAGATTTGCTATTAAAAAACCTATGAAATTCACTGAAAAAACCATAGGTTATAGACCATATATAGTTAGGAATTAGCATTTACAAAACCTTGAAAATTCACTGAAAAAACCATAGTTTATAGACCATATATAGTTAGGAATTAACATTTACAAAACCTTATTTTACTCACACAAAACCATTGAAATTCCATATATAGTTAGTTGCACTAAATATATATCGCGCACCCGCAATCCACTGCTGATGATGTCACATATTACATCATTCATGACATGGTCAGTGACATCACTGATGACATCACTGATGACATCTCAAATGACATCACTGATGACATCACTGATGACATCATCCAGTGACTGTGTGTTTCTGTAAAGTTTAAATATGTTTTACATATTGAAGAATGAGTAGATGTATAAGTGTCTGGATGAAGCATTTAGTAGGTGGGTGACTGACTGTATGAGTGAGTGATTAAATGTGTCTCACTGAGTGATATATAGTGCAACTAACTATATATGGAATTTCAATGGTTTTGTGTGAGTAAAATAAGGTTTTGTAAATGCTAATTCCTAACTATATATGGTCTATAACCTATGGTTTTTTCAGTGAATTTTCAAGGTTTTGTAAATGCTAATTCCTAACTATATATGGTCTATAACCTATCGTTTTTTCAGTGAATATATATACATATATATATATATATATATATATATATATATATATATATATATATATATATATATATATATATATATCCAACAAACTGCAGAGACCCATTTGGATGCAGCCACACACGAACTCCATTTAGAACTCCTTTATTTCAACAGCCTGCCAGCAGGGTTACAAAGGTGACGCTCTTCCAATAATCAGCTGCCAAATGCATTTCGAGAGGCACTGCTCTCTTCGTCAGTGGCAAGTTCATCATCTGCTGGCACACTCCCTCTTTCATAATGTTAAGTCCCCGCCCACTGGGCGTTAGCAGTCAGAGGCGTTTCTGGGATCAGTAGTCTGTATATCAAATGGAGTGATCCCCAGCGAAATGGATGCAAATTTTAAAACCAAGTGGAATGAAGACACATCGCATTTGTTTGCCTGCCTTGCTTTCCTGCCATTGATGGAGTGTTCACAGGGAATACCTCTGCAGTACCCCTCAAAACGTTCGTGTCCACTTACCCTCCGTGGTACAGAGGGCTGGCTCTGTCGCAACAGCGGGCTGCAATCCACGACCGGGCGGCCGTTCTAAATGGAGTTCGTGTGTGGCTGCATCCAAATGGGTCTCTGCAGTTTGTTGGATTAAAAACGGCTGCCCGGTCGTGGATTGCAGCCCGCTGTTGCGACAGAGCCAGCCCTCTGTACCACCGAGGGTAAGTGGACACGAACGTTTTGAGGGGTACTGCAGAGGTATTCCCTGTGAACACTCCATCAATGGCAGGAAAGCAAGGCAGGCAAACAAATGCGATGTGTCTTCATTCCACTTGGTTTTAAAATTTGCATCCATTTCGCTGGGGATCACTCCATTTGATATACAGACTACTGATCCCAGAAACGCCTCTGACTGCTAACGCCCAGTGGGCGGGGACTTAACATTATGAAAGAGGGAGTGTGCCAGCAGATGATGAACTTGCCACTGACGAAGAGAGCAGTGCCTCTCGAAATGCATTTGGCAGCTGATTATTGGAAGAGCGTCACCTTTGTAACCCTGCTGGCAGGCTGTTGAAATAAAGGAGTTCTAAATGGAGTTCGTGTGTGGCTGCATCCAAATGGGTCTCTGCAGTTTGTTGGATATATATATATATATATATATATATATATATATTCACTGAAAAAAACATAGGTTATAGACCATATATAGTTAGGAATTAGCATTTACAAAACCTTGAAAATTCACTGAAAAAACCATAGGTTATAGACCATATATAGTTAGGAATTAGCATTTAAAAAACCTTATTTTACTCACACAAAACCATTGAAATTCCATATATAGTTAGTTGCACTAACTATATATTGCGCACCCGCAATCCACTGCTGATCATGTCACATATTACATCATTCATGACATGGTCAGTGACATCACTGATGACATCACTGATGACATCTCAAATGACATCACTGATGACATCACTGATGACATCATCCAGTGACTGTGTGTTTCTGTAAAGTTTAAATATGTTTTAGATATTGAAGAATGAGTAGTATAACTGTCTGGACGAAGGATTTAGTAGGTGCATGACTGAATGTATGAGTGAGTGATTAAATGTGTCTCACTGAGTGCATGGGTTAGTGACTAAACTGTCTTAATTTGTGCATCATTATGTCTGTTGTTCTGTAAACTACTGCATGTGTTGATCAGTAGCTATATGATTAACTATATGGGTTATTGATTGATTGTCCAAGTATTTGTATGGGAGACTGAGTGTGTGTGTGGCTGGCTGGGAGGTGTGTGACTCTGTGCAGATCAATGTGTACTTGTATCAATGATTGTATAAGAAAGTAAGTATGTGTTACTATATGTTTGAAAATGTAAGGTGCTCTATGTTTAACTGTATAGACAAGAAAATGGAAGTGTGATTGATTCTTTACAGGACTGACTAGGTGTGTGAGTAACTCCATGGATGAGTGGCAGAGTGTGAGTGTCTGTATAGGTGTATGAGTGCATATGATAGTGTTGTAAAGATGAGTGATTGTATGTATGAATGATTGTATGGGTGAATGAGTGAATGTGTGTGTAGACGTAGGAATCAGTGAGTACGTATGTAGTAACTAGTATTGGTGTGTCAATGGTTTCAAAAATTATACTCTGTATTTAACACTGGGTGAAACAGAGGTTATATTAAAATGTGAGGAGATGCATTGTATTGTCACATGAATGATATCATCAGTGATGTGGTCATTGATGTCAAATGAGATGTCATCAGTGATGTCATCAGTGATGTCATTTGAGATGTCATCAGTGATGTCATCAGTGATGTCACTGACCATGTCATGAATGATGTAATATGTGACATGATCAGCAGTGGATTGCGGGTGCGCAATATATAGTTAGTGCAACTAACTATATATGGAATTTCAATGGTTTTGTGTGAGTAAAATAAGGTTTTTTAAATGCTAATTCCTAACTATATATGGTCTATAACCTATGGTTTTTTCAGTGAATTTTCAAGGTTTTGTAAATGCTAATTCCTAACTATATATGGTCTATAACCTATGGTATTTTTCAGTGAATTTCAATGGTTTTTTAATAGCAAATATCATAAGCTGTCGAATGTCAAGTACGTGGTAAGTGAAAACATTTTCGTGTTTATGCACACTGATCTGCTTTGAATGGTGCCCCCCCTCCCTCATTTCTATTAGGAGTACTCTCTCTTTGCAGATAGTGAAAGGTAGTTAACGCAGGCCTTTGCCCCCGTTGTAATCCGTCGTGCCTGCTTCTCTCTCCATTTGATTGATTGTTATCCAAGTATTTACTGTTTTAGAATTAGTTCTCTTTGGTTCATTCTCTATTTACAAACAAACACAGAGTCGCAATACTCTGTTTAGTCTTTGCAGATAACGAAAAATCGTGTAAAAAAAAAGAAAAGGAATCGAGCAAAATCAGTAGGCCACTAATGGGATCTCTTTTTGACCTCGCTAAAATAGAAACATTAGGAACAACCCCTCATGACAAATACAAAACTAGTGAGATGAACTGAACTCCACACAATGATGGCTGCAAAACAGCTCGGCTCCGCCACCCACCCCGCCCAAAATAACGATAAAGAGCGGCTGCCATGATTGGTTGCGGAATGGCCACAACGGAGCTACGAAATGGTGCTGCTCTCATGCTAACCCCAGCTTCGGTCTGAAACATCCAGAAACACTGTAGACTACCAATTCGATCAGTTCCGGTAGCGCCCCAATGTAACCCGGTAGAGAAGAACTAGCCCTCCCCTCTTTGACTGATGGTTCTTGTTGCCTGTCCCTTCTGTTGTCATTTAACAGAACTATTTAGCCTGCTGAAAGGGGTTGTGTTTCGACCGCTGGTTGGTGGAGACATTTTGACTATATTCTGGACCTGCGTTGTCGCGTAATGCGTCATATGACGCGCCGCGTTAGCGCATCCGGAAGTCATCCGGGGCGCGCAGCGCGTAACGTAAGCATAACAAGTCATGTGACTTGTTAATAAAACTTTTCATTGGTTCATTTTACTTTTCTTATTCTAATGATGAAAGCCTTGGTCATATCACCTAAAAATTACGCTTTTAATTACTTCCGAACATTATTTTCTCTTAAATATATGTTATAATGTTCCAGGCTAATGTACTTTCCCGGAAATTTTACAACTGTCCTGCAAGTAAAATATATTCTTTTTTCGAGAAAAAGAGCGTTTCTTCGTCCCATGACGGAGCCGTTGAGCAAAAGAGGGTCGACCTGCTGTCTTAGTCGCCGATACGCCTGAATATGAGATTCTTATCGATCACTTTATGTTGCAGGAATAGAAAACACAACAGCCCTTGACCATTTATCTTTACTGCGTTCCTTCGTATTATACCTTTTACCCTTCATGTAATTGGTCTGCTTTATTTCACTTGCCTTTTAATGATTCTAAAACAGTGACTATTATTAAAAACTTTACCAATGTATACACTACTACCATGTTTTCTTTTAAAAACCTTTATTGTGAAAATTTCATTATACAAATACGAGCCTATAACCACGTGGGCCTGCCACGGAGCAAACTGTAATCGTATATGATGAATAGACATTTACACTGTAGAGGAACGTAACGGGCGGGCCATTAGGTTGCAAAAACTAAGGTGTCTAACAGCTACGGAATCGGTGGACGTACATTTTATAATTAAAATACGACAGGGCCAGTTACAATAAAATTATCTAGATATACATTTGCGGGCAAGTACCATGGGTGACGTTAATTCGAATTTTCAACAGTACAGTAATCAATAACACATCAGAACTTAATATCAATAGGGATGTCGAAATATTCAATCAATTCTCGTCCCCGCCCGCCATGTGCTTCAAAACTGCATACGTATCTCGTGATATCAAGGTTCTGCAACCAGTACACAACAAGGAGTTACGAGTCCCATTTATTCCGGCGCCATTTTGGGCGAGGACGGGCAGGTCCAGGATATAGTCAAAATGTCTCTACCAACCATCGACTATGATGATGTTCATATGCTGTATTTATTAGAGTAACACTCATCTGCCCACATGAAATTAATTTACCACAATCTAAACATGTCATTTTAATCTTTCCAAAGTTCTTCTAAATATTTGGGACCGTTTCCCTTGCCTCTGAAGCTCTCAGTGCCACTTCTTTAATGAATGTACTAGCAGGTCAGGGGTTCTCCTCCAAATCTCTCTTTTATGCAGCACTATAATTAATTGGTGCCACCTCTCCATATGACGATGCATGGTATAGTTACCACAACTATATTTTTTTTCGGTTCCTCTGGAGAGTTCATCGTGGCAGATGAAGCGTGTAACATACCGGGCATTTACCTTTTTTTGCATGTACAGGAAAGGAAAAAAAAATCGAGCGTTCGAGTTCTTAGGTGTCCCAGGGCCATTTTAGTGGACCAGGCCCAAATCCAAAGAACAGCTATCTCACAGGCTAATGGGGCGACCCACGCCGAGTTTCAGCATTGTAGGATGACCACACAAGTACAGCAACTTGCTAGACATCACCTCGGTGCCATCCGGATCTCGGCGCCCCACTGCAGATGAAGTGCCTCTTAACTATGAAACCACCACGGTGACATCCGGATCTTGGCGCGTTGTGCTGCCTTCGGCCTATTCGCACATCGGTCCGCTACTGACGCCATCTCACAGGCTAATGGGGTGACCCACGCCGAGTTTCAGCATTGTAGGATGACCACACCAACTTGCTAGACATCACCTCGGTGCCATCCGAATCTTGGCATCTCAACGCCTAGTGGTATCTTCCATACAGAAAATATTGTTACGCTGCCTTTGGCCCCATTCGCACATCAGTCCGCAACTTAGACATCACCTCGATGCCATCCGGATCTTGGCATCTCAGCGCCTTGTGGTGTCAGTCAGAAAATATTGTTGCGCTGCCTTTGGCCCCATTCGCACATCAGTCCGCTACTGACACCATCTCACAGGCCAATAGGGCGCCCCACGCCGACTTTTACCATTGTACGATGGCCACACCAGTGGCACAACTTGCTAGACATCACCTCGGTGCCATCCGAATCTTGGCATCTCAACGCCTAGTGGTATCTTCCATACAGAAAATCTTGTTACGCTACCTTTGGCCCCATTCGCACATCGGTCCGCAACTTAGACATCACCTCGGTGCCATCCGGATCTTGGCATCTCAGCGCCTTGTGGTGTATTCTCTTCAGAAAATATTGTTGAGCTGCCTTTGGCCCCATTCGCACATCGGTCCGCAACTTACACATCACCTCGGTGCCATCCGGATCTTGGCATCTCAGCGCCTTGTGGTGTCTTCTACTCCGAAAATATAGTAGAAAATATTGTTGCGCTGCCTTTGGCCCCATTCACACATCAGTCCGCTACTGACACCATCTCACAGGCCAACAGGGCGCCCCACGCCGACTTTTACCATTGTACGATGGCCACACCAGTGCCACAACTTGCTAGACACCACCTCGGTGCCATCCGGATCTTGGCATCTCAGCGCCTTGTGGTGTCTTCAAATCAGAAAATATTGTTGCGCTGCCTTTGGCCCCATTCGCACATCGGTCCGCTACTGACGCCATCTCACAGGCCAACGGGGCGCCCCACGCCGACTTTCAGCATTGTAGGATGGCCACACCAGTGCGGCAACTTACTAGACACCACCTCGGTGCCATCCGGATCTTGGCGCGTTGTGCTGCCTTCGGCCTATTCGCACATCGGTCCGCTACTGACGCAAACTCACAGGCCAACGGGGCGCCCCACGCCGACTTTCAGCATTGTAGGATGGCCACACCAGTGCGGCAACTTACTAGACACCACCTCGGTGCCATCCGGATCTAGGCACGTTGTGCTGCCTTCGGCCTATTCGCACATCGGTCCGCTACTGACGCAAACTCACAGGCCAACGGGGCGCCCCACGCCGACTTTCAGCATTGTTGGATGGCCACACCAGTGCGGCAACTTACTAGACACCACCTCGGTGCCATCCGGATCTTGGCGCGTTGTGCTGCCTTCGGCCTATTCGCACATCGGTCCGCTACTGACGCAAACTCAC
Source organism: Lissotriton helveticus (assembly GCF_964261635.1). NCBI lineage: Eukaryota > Metazoa > Chordata > Amphibia > Caudata > Salamandridae > Lissotriton > Lissotriton helveticus. The sequence continues at coordinate 345,966,608 of NC_136058.1, read as the reverse complement.
AGGCCAACGGGGCGCCCCACGCCGACTTTCAGCATTGTAGGATGGCCACACCAGTGCTGCAACTTGCTGGACACCACCTCGGTGCCATCCGGATCTTGGCGCGTTGTGTTGCCTTCGGCCTATTCGCACATCGGTCCGCTACTGACGCCGCCTCACGTGCCAACGTATTTTCTCCGCATTTTATACCCTATGCCGCATAACAGGTCATGTGACTTGTTTATAAAACTTTTCATTGGTTCATTTTACTTTTGGTTTCCTAATGATGGAAGGCATGATTATGTGACCTAAAAACAACACTTTTCATAGGATGAAAACTTTTTTTTTTCCCAAACGATGAAAGCCCCACCTTGTTTCTGGATGTTTCAGACTGAAGCTGGCGTCAGCATGAAAGCACCACCATCTCGTGGCTCCGTCGTGGTCATTCCGCGAGCAATCATGGCAGCCGCTCCCCACCAGAAGCCTGCAGGAGTCGGAGCCCCCAAAACTTTTGATGAATTCTCAAGGCGGAGGGGACGCTTTCGAGAATGGGGTCCAAGACCTAGCAGACAAGCGTCCGATTTCCAAGGTGTCCCAGGGCCATTTCAGTGGACCAGGCCCAAAAAGGAAACAGCCTGCCGCCATTTTGAGAGTCCTGTGACAGCCGCCTATCGCTGCACCGCAAGAGTGGGCGCAACTCAGCTGAATTGCGGCTTTTGACACAGTGGACCAAAAACGGACGGAATGGCAACTGAAACGGTAAAGGGGCGCCCCACTACAACAGATGACACTCCACCTGGAGAGGCCCGTTCACGCCGCCTCCCCCGGGGCGCTCCACGCCGTTATTCGGAGCAGCATTGTAGGATACCAAAACCAGTGCGGCAACTTACTGGACATCACCTTGGTGCCATCGTTCTGCTGCCTTGGAACTATTCGCGCAACAGTTTGCTACTGATGACCCACCCCCCGCGACGCCCCATGCCGTTATTTGCTGGGTGGCAACTTACTAGACATCACTTTCGTGTCATCTAGATTTCGGCGCGTTCTGCTGCCTTGGAACTATTCGCACAACAGTTTGCTACTGATGACCCACCCCCCGCGACGCCCCACGCCGGAAATCTGGACGTTGTGCTGCGTTGGGACTATTCGCACAGCCGACCGCTACTTCGTTGTTTTTCCCTAAAAATGTTTATATGTTATTACTATTTTTGTTTTCTTGTATATATTTATAAATTATTAAAGTTTTATAATCTTACTACTTTGTCGGAGTGCTATATATTTTTAATGTGACACATAATTGTAAAAACTTTGATGTACAAACAGTCATCCCTGGAATCTTCCGCTTCAGGCTCGGTCCCCTCCCCAATCACAATACAGGATGGTTTTCAGATAATAGCAACGCTTCTGCTGTGACGGATCTCATCGAGTGTGGGCCTTGATCTACTATAACTCCTTTGAAGAGGGGTGATTCTTTACAGCTGTGGCCATAAACTACATCTGCAGGGCTAGCTGATACCCTAGGACCAGCCTGGACAATCGGACACAGAGGAAAAGGAGTGTCAGAGGGTGCGGTAGTGAATAGGGCGAAAGGGAGGTGTCGGGCGGGCACAGGGTGTGATTCTCAGGGAACAGCAGCGCAGATGGGGGAGGTTTATTACCCATGCATAAGACAGAGAGCGGGGGTGACCACTGCCTGGGGGAGATGCTTGCGAGGGTGGGGAGCCATGCTAAGGATCGACAGCGTGCACAGAGTGGGTCTGGTCAAGGCATCTAAAATGGCTGCCGTGCACGACAAAAGTGTGGCATTTGAAAAAAGACAAGATGGCGCAGACAATGTTTTTCAACACTTCCTGATTTCCTTCGAATCGAACGTTAACAGACGTTGGGGCATATTACCAAAGTTAAGCGATATTTATCCCTAACGATGCTTAGCAACGATTTTTTTACCGTCAGAAATTATCGCAGATAAACCTTGCTATTATCAAGGTTTATCGGAAATACGATAAAAAACGACCGCAATGCATTAATATCGCTGAAAACTCAGCGATATTCATGCATTACCGAGCTAATGCTCTTAGCCATGTTATCCACCTCCCATTGGATAACATGGCTAAGAACTGCTCAGGGCAGGTGGTAGCTTTTGGAGATATTCGCCCTTATCTCGAATATTTCCAAAAGTTGATAATAGGAGATAGCGATGTTAGCGACTGTTTCCAGTCGCTAACATCTTGGCATGCCCACTTTGCATGTCATTAGTGATAAATATCACTCACATGCAAAGTGGGGCCCAAGATGGTCGCTATCTTCTACTAGCCGTCGCTAACTGGTGTTAGCAACAGCTAGGTAATACACATATAATTTTATCTCCGCGAAGCGGAGCGCTGTTACAGATATATATCTTGTTTCTGAACGTTAATTTCTCAAAATGCACTGAAGCACATATATTGAGACCTAGCAAAGGCACATCGGGCTACCAGTCCCTACAATTTTGCCAAGTTTCGTGCAAATCCATTCAGCTGTTCGATCCTACCGAGAGACAAGATGGCGGCCGCTACGGACTGTTTGGAATGTTTACAGACACCGGAGAGCCAATCAGCTTCGCTTCGCAAAGCTCCGTAACGCGAAAAGTACGCGAAGCGGTGCGCTGTTACAGATATATACCTTTTTTTGAACGTTAATTTCTCAAAATCCACTGGAGCACATATATTGAGATCTAGCAAAGGCACATCGGGCTACCAGTCCCTACAATTTTGCCAAGTTTCGTGCAAATCCATTCAGCTGTTCGATTATTATTATTTTTATTTTTTTTTGCCCCGCGGGGCCCTTTTAAAACCTCCACATCAAACCTAGGGGGTGAGCGACAATGTACTATGCCCCCTTATGGTCATTTGCCCCTTCGCTTTGGCCTCCTCTTGTCTCTCGATCCTACCGAGAGACAAGATGGCGGCCGCTACGGACTGTTTGGAATGTTGACAGACGCCGGAGAACCAATCAGCTTCGCTTCACAAAGCTCCGTTGCGCGAAAAGTACGCGTAGCGGAGCGCTGCCCAGTCCGCTGTTACAGATATATACCTTTTTTTGAACATTAATTTCTCAAAATCCACTGAAGCACATATATTGAGATCTAGCAAAGGCACATCGGGCTACCAGTCCCTACAATTTTGCCAAGTTTCGTGCAAATCCATTCAGCTGTTCGATTATTATTATGTTTATTTTTTTTTGCCCCGCGGGGCCCTTTTAAAACCTCCACATCAAACCTAGGGGGTGAGCGACAATGTACTATGCCCCCTTATGGTCATTTGCCCCTTCGCTTTGGCCTCCTCTTGTCTCTCGATCCTACCGAGAGACAAGATGGCGGCCGCTACGGACTGTTTGGAATGTTGACAGACGCCGGAGAACCAATCAGCTTCGCTTCACAAAGCTCCGTTGCGCGAAAAGTACGCGTAGCGGAGCGCTGGCCAGTCCGCTGCTACAGATATATATCTTTTTTTGAACATTAATTTCTCAAAATCCACTGAAGCACATATATTGAGACCTACAAAAGGCACATCGGGCTACCAGTCCCTACAATTTTGCCAAGTTTCGTGCAAATCCATTCAGCCGTTCGGGCTAAAAGTGAGGCCAACCGCCCTATGGAAATTAACATGGGAAAAACGCGTTTTGGGACCCCCCTTTTTTCTCGGCCCCCCCTTGACGAACCCCCCCAAAATTTTCAGGGGCTGCTCAGAAACAAAATGTGCCATTTTCCTGAAAATTTCAGCCAATTCCGTCCACAAACGCCAAAGTTATTAGACATAGAATTTTCAAAAAACCCATAGAGAAAAAATCCTAACTATATATACCTACTGGCGACCGCCAGTATGGTAATATATATATATATATATATATATATATATATATATATATATATATATATATATATATATATATATATATATATATATATATATATATGACAGCAAACTCCTTCCTTCGCGGACAGAGCAGAGGCCACACAAGGGGAACGGTAGAAAAACACTTTAATTCTCGGCAAATGCATTTCGGCCTGACGGCCTTTTTCAGTGCCTGGCAGTGTTATCAGGAGGCTTGCACAGTCACGATCTTTAAATAGTCCTACTGTGTTGTAATAGGACCGCAGCAACTCCGCCCCCACCAGGTGTGTCTGTTCGCTGCTCCAAATGTTCAAATTAGGGAGTGAACTACTGGTACCGGAATGCAGTGGGCTTTCAGGTAGCAAATGATGGGGGCTGTATTAACGCCATAGTGACCTTGCTGCATGCTAAAATATCCAAGGGTGCTGTATAATACCAATGTCCTGCTGCGATGTGAGGCTTGTGCTTCCCTGGGTCCCCAGACCACGCCAGCCTCCCTGCACCGGAATCCATCCAACGGGGGCAGGTACAGCCGTGCATCCCGCCCCATGTGAAGTGAAGTCACTTCAACACCGTCATGTTATGTTATGTTATGTTATTTATTCTTTTGTATAGCGCAACGGTTACTCAAAAAGAGTGTCCCGGCGCTTTAGGTAAGGAGAACTAATTCGGAATAACATAACACAGTTAAAAAGAGTACACAACAAACAAAATAAAAAGGGACTGCTGGGAGGCCTACTGGGTAAACAACCAGGTTTTAAGACCTCTCCTAAAATCAAGAAGAGTAGTAGCCCCCCGAAGTGGGAGCGTAAGCGAATTCCACATCTGTGGAGCCAGCAAGCTGAAGGAGCGGCCGCCCAGGCGAGCTCTCCTAACTCGAGGGACCGTCGCCAGAAGTAGATTTTCTGACCTCAGAGAACGAGCCGGACGATAAAAGGCCATTCCCACTGCAAATTCCACAAATACTCAAGCAGGTCGTACTACAAATGCAAGCAATAGTACTAAAGATCTGCTTAAAACTCTGGAAAAACTGCTCCGCAGTGAACTTTCTAAATGGTGGGAGAAAAAATCATTGGGCAAATATCTGGAAGTTAACCGTGTTCCCAGGGGATTAAGAGTAATGATAGTCCCAACTTATGAAAACCCGGACCCTAAAATGCTTCAGAGGTGGGCTGAGAACAGTCTTCAGTCATCAAGGAATATGTTATTAATTCTGACTGAATATGCCCACTCTGATAGAGAATTACTGTTAATTGAAATAGAAAAAACCAATGCATTATTGGAGGCATCAGGCGACACTGACCTAATTGCGAATGCCCGAAAGGAAATTGATTTAAGACTTACAAAGCTGGGGCAAACAATTCAAGAACGGAAAATCAATAAGTTTGCCAGGGACAAAGAGGACTATGAGACAGGTCGCATATTCACGTTTTCACGGAAATATGATTCGTATAAGCGCAAGGCCATGTCCACTGGGCAACAAACAACCACCACTGCCGATGCTGGGTCAAACATCGATCCTACCTCAATCAATCAAGACAACCTTTCAGTAGCGTCTTTTAGTGGCTCCGAAGAAAGTCTACCACGTTCAGTGATAAGTTCAATTGACTTAACTAAATTCTCTATGGCTGATGAATTAAATTTTGTCAGCGAGGACCGGAGGTACTCTCTGCGCTCACGGAACATTCCTCCTCAAGCAGACAAAGCGGCAGCCAAAAGCGACGCTGCAGGAAACGCAGCACCAAAAAGAGGTGGCAGATGAGGCAAAACTCGCAAGAATTGGAACAACTAACGAGTGAGCATGATAACACTGTAATTAACTTGACTGATTTGACTTTGTCTAAGGCAGAGGAACAACTTCTCTCTCTAGGATTGTCGTATTGTCCATCCAATGACTTTTCCTATGTCCAAGCACGGATTGATGTTTTTAAATTTATCAGAAAAATCAAATTGCAAAAGTATTTTTTGTTACATCCTGATAATGCAACAACACGTGCTGTTTCTGATGTGATAACACCCAATGTCGAATCTTTTCAAGTGAAACATCTACAGGGCTTAGAGTCATTATTGTCTCTTGATCATGAGAATAACACACAAACTGATTTGACAGTAAGCCAGGTTATCAATGTAAATTGTTCTCCGCCCACTACTTTCCGTGGGAAATCAACTTTTTTACCTTTGATGCCTAAGGACGCTGTAGACGTCTTTAGTGATAGGATCATAACAGAATTTAAGTCTTTAAATAAAAAGGTGCTGAAAAAGAAAAGACAGGTTGACTTTAACAACACGCAATACACTAGACTTGTAAAGAGAATTCAGGGCAATGACCAAGTCATCGTAAAAAGCTCCGACAAGGGAGGAAATACAGTGTTATGGGCGAAATCAGACTATATCATTGAAGCAAACAGGCAACTTGGTGATGTTTTGTGTTATACCAAGTGTACCAAATTTATGATGTTAAAAAGTCATGAAAACACGAGAAAAAACATCAATCTCTGGTTTCGAAATGGCTTACTCACCAAAGAGGAAACTAAATTTCTAAATGTTGCACACCCCATCACTCCTTTGTTTTATCTTTTGCCCAAAATCCATAAATGCACCGTTCCTGTCCCAGGTCGTCCTATCATTTCAGCTTTAGGCAGTATGAACGAGAACATCTCTAAATGTGTTGATTTTTTTCTGCAATCCCACATGTTTTCCCTCCCCTCATTTTTGAAGGACACTACAGATTTTTTGGTCAAGGTCAGTCACATTACGTGGTGTCCTGATTTTTGTTTTCTGGTGATGGATATAGAGGCACTTTATACCAGTATCAACCATGAGCAGGGCCTTGAGGCAGTTGAATATTTTTTGAACAGCGGAGAGGCAGGCTTTAGGAATCACAACCTTATGCTCGTGGAAATGATACGGTTATGCCTGTTCAATAACTATTTCCAATTCGGGAAGGAATTCTTTCACCAGGAGCGCGGGGTGGCCATGGGTTCATGCTTCTCCCCCAGCTACTCCTGCCTCCACGTTGGCTGGTGGGAGAGGCATGTTCTCGAGGTCACTCATACACATTGGCTCCCTCATCTGGTGCATTACTGGCGCTTTATCGATGACATCTTCATTATATGGCGAGGTACCAAAGACCAGGCTGCGGCATTTGTTAGAGATATCAATGTCAATGACAGGAATCTCAAGTTTACGGCTAGTATCACATCTGATACGGCTGAATTCTTGGATGTCCAGCTTTACATTGATCAGAACACCATTCACACTAAACTCCATAGAAAAAGCACTGCGGGCAATTCCATCTTGCATGCCCGCAGTGCTCACCCAATCCACACTATTAACAGCATACCTTTGGGTGAATTCATCAGAATTAAAAGAATTTGCAGTAGCCCTGATAGCTTAGAACATTGTTTAAGGGAATCTAGGATTAGATTTCTTAGCCGGGGTTACAGCAGAGCCATTCTCGATCAGGCATTGGCCAAAGTGCGTACTCGTTCACGAGAGGACCTCCTTACTCCTAAGAACAAGGAGAAGAGGGATCCTACTGAACAGGGCTCTGTTCGGTTTATCACCACTTTCTGTTCTCAGATATCTAAGATTAGTAAAATCATTCGATCTGAGTGGCCAATTGTATTAACTGACGTCATTTTAGCACCATTTCTTCCCAAATTACCAGCCATCACTTTTAGGAGGGCCCCGTCTATGAAAGACGCATTAGACAGAACACAACCTGAACTGCCACCTAAAACCAATTGGTTAAAGAAATTAGGTTTTTTTAGATGTACGTCGTGTCGTGCTTGTACATTTGCTGAGAATGGAACCCATTACACTTCGGCTTTCAATGACAGGTTGATCCCCATAAAAGAACATCTGACATGTCGCAGTGAATACGTAGTATACCAACTTACCTGCACATGTTCTTTATCCTATATTGGGAGCACTAAGCTCCCTGCACATCAGCGTATTCTGCAACATATCCAAGCCATTGTTAACTCGGATATGAATTATCCGGTGGCTCGACACTTCAAAGCAGTACACGACAAAAAGTTAAAAGATTTAAAGTACACTTTGTTGTGTTCTGTGGTCAACCCAGGCAGAGGGGGGGATCGTGAAAAATTGTTGCGTCAAAAAGAGGCATTTTTCATTCTGTTACTTGACACCCGGGCCCCCAATGGGCTTAATGCTTTTGATGAATTACACCATTTTCTATGAGGTTTACATATTTTTCATCTGACCTTAATTTGAACAGTTTAAAGAAAAAAAAATTTTTGGGCTCATGTGTTCTAATGAATCTGTTGGCTGTATTTTTGCATATTATTATGGGTGGGTTTTCACAATAGCTCTTCCGCTGTCAGTATCAAGTTTTTCATTGTATCACGCAATGAATTTTAAGCATTTGCACTTTAGCACGAAGGCACTTCTTATATTCACTCTATTGACAAGGGAAAATTATGAATTGGTTTTAGCAAGAATATAATTAATACCTTTGGACTGAAGCAAAATAGACCACTATGAATGCACTGGCAATGAACTGTTTTCACACATTGATCTTTTTATCATCCTTGATTTTTCATCATTTTTGATGTTTCATATGTGATATTCATGTTCTGTTTGGGTCTTCAATGTTATGGTCCTTAGGTAAATGTGTTGAGATCACAATTGGTTTTGATGCTTTATTATTATTGCTATACTGTTTTACACCAATTCAAGTTACAATTTTCTGTGCACTATGCAGTGATTCTGTACCCCCCGGTCTTTATTTATGTAAAAAAACTATTTTTGAGTGAAATGATGTCTTGAATGTTGAATTGAACGTTCATTTGCTTTCTTGCCACCCTTGCGTCCTGTTTCTTTAGGCGCTTGGGCTTTTAATTTTAATTTAATGCACGTCCTACTCCTGACGCGTCATGTGATCAAGCTCCGTTCGCGGAGCGAAACGCGTCAGGGAGGGCACTGGCTCTTACACCTTTTCTGCAATTAAAAATGGATTTCTGAAATTGACTTTTCGTGCTGTGGCTTTTGTTCGCGCTTAAGCACTTCTGATTGCTTAAGAGGTCCACGCCTGTTGTTTCCGCCACGTTTGGCGGTCAGGATTCAGCATTGAATATATATATATATATATATATATATATATATATGACAGCAAACTCCTTCCTTCACGGACAGAGCAGAGGCCACACAAGGGGAACGGTAGAAAAACACTTTAATTCTCGGCAAATGCATTTCGGCCTGACGGCCTTTTTCAGTGCCTGGCAGTGTTATCAGGAGGCTTGCACAGTCACGATCTTTAAATAGTCCTACTGTGTTGTAATAGGACCGCAGCAACTCCGCCCCCACCAGGTGTGTCTGTTCGCTGCTCCAAATGTTCAAATTAGGGAGTGAACTACTGGTACCGGAATGCAGTGGGCTTTCAGGTAGCAAATGATGGGGGCTGTATTAACGCCATAGTGACCTTGCTGCATGCTAAAATATCCAAGGGTGCTGTATAATACCAATGTCCTGCTGCGATGTGAGGCTTGTGCTTCCCTGGGTCCCCAGACCACGCCAGCCTCCTTGCACCGGAATCCATCCAACGGGGGCAGGTACAGCCGTGCATCCCGCCCTATGTGAAGTGAAGTCACTTCAACACCGTCATGTTATGTTATGTTATGTTATTTATTCTTTTGTATAGCGCAACGGTTACTCAAAAAGAGTGTCCCGGCGCTTTAGGTAAGGAGAACTAATTCGGAATAACATAACACAGTTAAAAAGAGTACACAAGAAACAAAATAAAAAGGGAATGCTGGGAGGCCTACTGGGTAAATAACCAGGTTTTAAGACCTCTCCTAAAATCAAGAAGAGTAGTAGCCCCCCGAAGTGGGAGCGTAAGCGAATTCCACATCTGTGGAGCCAGCAAGCTGAAGGAGCGGCCGCCCAGGCGAGCTCTCCTAACTCGAGGGACCGTCGCCAGAAGTAGATTTTCTGACCTCAGAGAACGAGCCGGACGATAAAAGGCCAGTCTCTTTTGGAGATGCTTTGCTCCCACAGCGTGGAGTGCCTTGTAGGCCAAAGTCATAGCCTTAAAGGCAATCCGTTTGCGGATAGGTAGCCAGTGCAGCATCAGCAATAGCCCCGAGACGCTGGCACGTCTGTTAAGACCAAAGATGGCCCTGGCCGCCGCATTCTGCGCGACTTGAAGCCGCTGCAGCAGGTACTCTGGTAGGCCCAGGTAAAGAATGTTGGCATAATCCAACCTGGAGCCTATCAGAGCCTGCACAGTCAGCCTCCTGTGCTCCTCCGACAAAAGAGGCAAAAACCTCCGCATCATTTTTAAAAGACCGAAGCAGGTGCCGGTCACCCCGAAGATCTGGGCTTTCATCGTCAGCCCCTTGTTCATCTTAACCCCCAAGTTCTTAGCCATAGGGGAGGAGCAGGATGGAGGGATCATGTCAATGGGCCACCAGGCCTGCCAGCTAGGCTCCGTATCACACCCGAAGAAGAGTACCTCGGACTTATCGGAATTGCACTTGAGGCTGTTCAGTTGGAACCATGTGAACACCGCCCCAAGGCAATTCCGGATACTCTCCCCGTCAAAGTCAGCCCCTCTCTCACAAGAGAAGAGGAGCTGGGTGTCGTCGGCATACGACACGATCCGGGCACCAAATGACTCCGCCACCGCCGCCAAAGGGGTCATAAAGATATTAAAGAGGGTCGGGCTCAATATAGAGCCCTGAGGGACCCCGACTCCCAAAAGCGGCATCACGGCGGTGTCAGGCGATGTCCAGACCGTTTGCCGGCGGCCGGCTAGAAAGGACGAAAACCATCTGAGCACCGTCCCCCGAAGGCCAACTTCATAGAGTCTTGCGAGAAGGCCATCATGGGGGACGGTGTCAAAAGCCGCCGACAAGTCCAACAACACCAACATGATTTTGCCCCCGGTATCCAACACCCCTTTGATGGTTTCAGAAACCTCCAGGAGCGCGGTCTCGGTGCTACGATTTGAACGGAAGCCAGACTGGGAGTCATGTAAGATCTCATGGGTCTCCAGAAAATTGGAGAGCACCGACTGAACGTGCTTCTCCAAAATTTTTACGAGAGCCGGCAACAGCGAAATCGGCCTATAATTGGCTGGGACCTTCGGGTCAAGCCCAGGTTTTTTAAGCAGCGGGATGACCATTGCCTGCTTCCACACTGGCGGAACCACTCCCTGACTCAGCGAAAGATTGAGAAGAGGGTTCGCCAGTGGATTGATCACCTCCGCCAACTTACCCAAAAGCTTAGCTGGGCAGGGGTCAAGTGGAGACCCAGATTTTAAATTGCCCATAAGCGCTAAGGAGGCTGGGGCTGGCAAAGATGGAAACTCAGCCAATATGGCGCCCTGCAGAACGGGAGGGAACGTGCCAGCCTCGGATGTAAACGGTGCTCCCGATGGAAAAGAGTCCTGTATGAGCTTTATCTTGCTTGTAAAAAAACAAGCAAGGTCCGCCGCCCAGGATTCTAAGGGCACCTCTTCCGATGTAATGGTCCGAGGAGAAATGAATTCTCTGACAATGGTAAAAATCTCCTTGCTAGAGTTAGAGGCCGCTTCAATTCTCCCCGCAAGATAGGCTTTCTTTTCAAGGCGGATATCCCGGTGGTAAGCCTTAACCACAGCCTTGTAGGCAGACCTGTACATGCTGTCATAGTGTGCCCGCCAGGCCCTTTCGGCTACCTTACACTGCTGCCGCGTAGCCCACAGTGCAGAAGTAAACCAAGGGGCCGAAACCCGCTTTGATGTCAGGCGGGGGGGCAGCATCGGGGCCAGGTCATTAGGCCTATCCGTAAGCCACTCTTGCAGGGACTCCAAATCTCTCTCCAGCTCACCGGAGAGAAGACAGGGATGATCCGAAGCAGCCTGAGCCAACATCTCAGGGGTCACTCTGTTAAATGCTCTGAACGCTCGTCCCCGTTGCTGTGGGACAGGGATGGACGACCTGGCGGTGCCACTGATTACAAATTTGGCCAGCCAATGATCAGACCACAGGACCGGAAGAGTCTCTTTCACCACCAAAGGGGATGTGGAAAAGACCTGGTCGAGAGTATGGCCCTTGACATGAGTCGGCCCCTGCAAATGAGGGATAAGACCCAGCGGAGTCATGGCCTCGGAAAGCTTTATAGCGACGGGGTCAGACGGATCATCCATCCGGATGTTAAAATCCCCCGCTACTATGCAATGCTCTGCACTCAAGGCCAGTCCCAGCAACACCGAGTCGAGGTCTGCAAAGAACGTTCCGGGCGGGCCAGGGGGTCGATAGACCAAGAGTCCCTTCACTGATTGGTGCGGCGCTAGCATGATTGAAAAAGCCAGCGATTCCGAGCCGCGGATGTCCTCCGTAGGCAAGACGGTACACAACGTGCCCTTCTTCACCACCAGTGCGACCCCTCCGCCCCTGCCCTTGGCTCTGTCTTTCCTGAAGATGTTATAGTCAGGCGGGATTGCCATCACCACATCGGGGTTTGAGGATTCTCCCCACCAAGTCTCCGTCAACATTAAACAGAGTGGCTTCTCAGTCTCGAGAAGCTCAAAGATGTCTTGCGCATGACTGCACGCCGATCTGGTGTTTAGCAGCATGCAGGCATACTCTGCGCCAGCTATGTTACTGATAGGGGCAGATGACAGTGCTCGGTTAGGACGCCAACCACAGCCCGGGCAGAGGGACTTACCCCTATGGCGGCCAGGAAAGACAGAACAGCAGCGGCTCTCCCGATGATTCAGAGAGCACAGCTCCTTGAACGTATACCACACAACATGTGCGCCGGTTTTGCACATGCTAGACCGTCATCTCTTCATCCGGTAAGTGGAGGCGGGCCCCAACAATCCAATACCTTGGAAATCGCCACAAAGCTGCCGAGGCAGCAGCCAGAAATATTGGGGCCAGCTTGCAGCGTGGGGGCCTCTGAACGCGTCACTGGCCGAGGCGAAAACATGACAGCAAACTCCTTCCTTCACGGACAGAGCAGAGGCCACACAAGGGGAACGGTAGAAAAACACTTTAATTCTCGGCAAATGCATTTCGGCCTGACGGCCTTCTTCAGTGCCTGGCAGTGTTATCAGGAGGCTTGCACAGTCACGATCTTTAAATAGTCCTACTGTGTTGTAATAGGACCGTAGCAACTCCGCCCCCACCAGGTGTGTCTGTTCGCTGCTCCAAATGTTCAAATTAGGGAGTGAACTACTGGTACCGGAATGCAGTGGGCTTTCAGGTAGCAAATGATGGGGGCTGTATTAACGCCATAGTGACCTTGCTGCATGCTAAAATATCCAAGGGTGCTGTATAACACCAATGTCCTGCTGCGATGTGAGGCTTGTGCTTCCCTGGGTCCCCATACCACGCCAGCCTCCTTGCACCGGAATCCATCCAACGGGGGCAGGTACAGCCGTGCATCCCGCCCTATGTGAAGTGAAGTCACTTCAACACCGTCTTCTCTTCATCCGGTAAGTGGAGGCGGGCCCCAACAATCCAATACCTTGGAAATCGCCACGAAGCTGCCGAGGCAGCAGCCAGAAATATTGGGGCCAGCTTGCAGCGTGGGGGCCTCTGAACGCGTCACTGGCCGACGCGAAAACATGACAGCAAACTCATTCCTTCACGGACAGAGCAGAGGCCACACAAGGGGAACGGTAGAAAAACACTTTATATATATATATATATATATATATATATATATATATATATATATATATATATATATATATATATATATATATATATATATATATATATATATGCCAGGATTCTTTTGTAGAAAGTAAATTATAACTTTTTTGCAATAATAATAATTTGAAAATGACACTTTTATCTTGATTTCTTTATGCTTTTGGCATTTTAGGTTTATGTTTTCTAAGGAAAGACTATCAGATTGTACTGCTTTTCCCATTATTTTTACTGGGCCTGGACCGAAAAATACTGTCCATGTCCAATAAAAAAATGACCAGGTGGTAACCCTAGCTATGCCTGCTACAATAAACCCTGGGGAGGAGCACAAGAGAGTTACAGAGGCACTAGTGATCACGGTACTTTAAAAGCTAGTCTTCACTGGCACCTTCTGCTCCCCGTCCCAAAAGTCCTTATGACAAATAGCCATGCCTGAAATTGGCATTTCCTGGCTTCCTCTCTTCCTGCCTGTCATGTTTTGTTAGCCCTTTAATGTAATGTTTTCTTTTAATCTTCTTACTTCCTCAAGCGTTCTCTGCAAGGTTCTTATTCTTGCTGAGAACGTTGTTGGTCCGTTACTGAGGAAGGAGACCTGTGCAGGCTGTGTCCTGCTTTGCTCCTGTGTTCCTTTCCTCAATAAACTACTTAACTTAATTTTTCTTGTTTATTGGATTTTACAATTGGCGACGTGGTAACAGGAACACTAGGAAACTATCGAACGTTCTTCATTGAATATTTTTTTTTTCTTTTGTAATATCTGCTTAACTTCTTTGGAACTTCCTTATCATGGAATCAATTCCTGAGGCGTCTTTTGCTATTGAGCTTACTGAGGGCCATCTCTTTAATCACCTTTTTCTACAGAGAGATTATTGATTTTCTTAAGCGCTGGAGGCATAGTTGCAATGAGTGTCCCTTTAACCTTCTGAGAGGAGAGAGGGAGACTTTCACTAGTTTCCTGTTAATCTTTTAGGAGGAGAGAAGGAGACCTTAATTTTTCCAGTTTGCCGGATAAAAAAACAACAATTTTGTGAGACCTTCGTTACTAATTTGGAGAAGGAGCGCATTCTTAGGAGTGCACGCACAACTTCAAAAGTAAATACCTGTATGATGCAGCCGAGTGTGACGAACAGAACCGGAGAGATCTGACACAGGATTCCAGATTGACAGTCTATTTTATGACGCTCATTTCTTTGAGGCGCACACACGTCATGCATGTACTCCACATTATAAAATTAAGCGTTACTTGATGTGACAGCCATCTTGGAAACATTTTGTTTCCAGTGATACACGGAAGGATTTGTCTCTACCGGTAAAAGAAAAACAGCGTTTATTATTATTATTTTTTCTAGTAAGTGTTACTTACTAATTATTTATCCTCAAAGCGTATATTTTTTTGTGAAAAGCAGACCTTTCTACGAACTTTTGTTCACATAATTGAAGTTTGGTGAATTTTCTTCACTTCGTTACCATCATCTTTCCGCAACCCTAAGTATCTAGTTGAATACTAGTATTTTAAGAACTCCTTCGTTTATGTACAGCATTTTGTTCCTGCATAACTTAGTGTACTTGTTACAGTTTTTCTACTTTCTTTTCAATTTTTCTTGTGTTTTCTCTTCATTACCTTGTTATCAGTTTAATTCAATGTCAACACAAAATTATACCATCCAACCTCCACAAGCCTTTTGGCCAGCTGGTACTGAACAGTGCATGAAATGGTTACAATGGAAAGCCTATTTCTTAAACTTTATTGAAACAATTGATGAATAAGGCAAAATGGAACAGGAAAGGAAGAAAAAGTTATTTTTACATTCGATTGGCGCAGGGGGTTTAAAGATTTATGAAAAAATTACGAAAACAACTGGTGGGGGTGCATCGAATGTATTTTCTGATGTTTTAAATGACTTTGATAACCACTTTTCCCCTAAAGTGTGTATAGGTATAATGAGGTATACGTTTTTCCATAGAAAACAGAAACCTGGTGAGTCTATTGATGTTTACGTTGCTGCTCTTAAAAAAAATGCAGAAGATTGTAAGTTTTATCATCTTCAAGAACAATTTATTAGGGCCCAAGTTGTAATGCACACTCGTGATCCAGGAATCCAAGATAGGCTTTGGATTAATGGAGATGCAGATGTTTTAGCTATTGTTAGAAAGGCTGAACTTCCTAGCCTTAGTGCTAAAGCAATTAAGAATGAGAGTAAAGAGGTAAATGAACAAGTTGTTACTAAAATCCAAAATAAGCCTAATTTTAAACAAAAATCTCAACCCAAATCCAAAACATCAGATTTTAAAAAGAATGAAGAACTTAAATGCTACCGTTGTGGCAGTAATTCTCATTTAGCTAATAATAAACTTTGTCCTGCCATTAAGTAAAAATGTTATAATTGTGGTCTAATTGGTCATTACTCTAGAGCATGTAATAGGAGGAAAATTAAGAAAGTCCAAGTTGTTTGTGAGTCTACTTCAAGTGATGAGGAAACCATAGTTAAAAAAATTATGCATTGTTCAGTTAAAGAAGTTTGTAGTGATATCCACATGGAAAAAACATAATTTTTATTATTAAGGATCTTAGTGACAAAACAGTTTAAAAGAAACCTATTTGTAACATACCTATTGGGGGTGTTTCTATTGATATTTATGCAGATTCAGGATCCCCTACACCAATATTATTGAAAATGTGTGGAAATCTAAGTTTTTGAATTTTTTAGGTGATAAGCTTTATACCCCTGATATTTCACCTGAAGGTTATTCCGGTGAAAATATTTACATGATTGGTTTTACACCCCTCAAATTCAGATTTAAAGGAAGAGAATCTTTAGGGAAATTAAATGTGGCTAAACATGTACCTTCTGTATTAGGATGGAAGGACTAAGGAAACCTTAATATTGTTTTAAATCCCAGTAGTCCAGATCGTGTGCATGTGGTTGATGAAGGCAGTGAAATTGGGAATACCATGATAACCAAATTCCCTAAAGTTTTCAGTGAAAAAATTGGGAGCTTTAAAGGATTTGCTAATCGTATAGTTTTAAGGAAGAACACGAATGCAAAAATCCACAAAGCCAGAGAGATACCAATTTTGATACGTATTGAGGTTGAAAAAGAATTAGACAAACTGGTCAAAGAAGATATTATAGAGCCAATAGAATCATCCAAATAGACTTCTCCTATTGTCGTTGCCAGACGGTCCAACGGCAAAATTGGGCTCTGTATTGACCATTGCCATCTCATTGAAAATATTGTAATAGATATGTTTTCCTTACCCAAATTTTCAGAAATGTTGTCTTTAGCGAATGCTGCCATGTTTTTTTCCACGATTGATGTATCGTCGGCATATTGCCAAATTTTGCTTGATGAGGAGAGTAAACATCTTACCGCAATTATCACACCTAATGGATGCTTCCAATATAAAAGAATGCCATTTAGTTTGGAATCTGCTGCGGCTATATTTCAACGGCTAATGCATCATTTTTTTGGCAAGCATCCCAAGGTGAGATTTTCCAATATGATATCCTTATTTTTGGTAAGGATAAGATTGAACAAGACTCAGTTCTGGATGAAGTTTTGAGTACTTTAAATGAAAAGGGTCTGACAGTAGCATACTCGAAATGTAAATTTGGTGTGAAGTCTGTGACTTACCTTGGTCATGTTTTATGTGCTGATGGCGTTGCTACAAAACCTAAATTAGTAGACGCTATAAGAGATGCTCCTCCACCTTCCAACAAAGATGAAGTAAGGTCATTTCTAGGGATGGTAGAATTGTATGCCAAGTTTGTAGAAGACAACTTCTTAAAAACGGCACTAGGTTTGTTTGGTCCGATGTGTGCAAGAATGAATTCAATACAATCAAGGAAGCCATCATTCATGCCCCTGTGTTATGCCCTTTTAATGTGGACAATAATTCCATAGTCACAGTTGACGCTAGCAATAAAGGATTTGGAGGTGTTCTTTCTCAAATTGATGACCATGGTAAAGAACGTATAGTTGCATATGCATCTACTGGAGAAGAGGGTCAGCTCGTTCGGCGTGTCAATTATCAACTACGCCGACGACACTCAGCTGGTCGTAACCCTCTCACATCCCCACCTTGCCCCATCGGATCTTCACGGCTGCCTCTCCGAAGTCCACCGATGGATGAACCTCTCTTTACTCAAATTGAATGGGTCCAAGACTGAGATCCTTCTGATGGGCCACAAGGGGCTCTCTTTACCATCTCACCTCTGGCCTAGCTGCCTTGGTGACCCTCCTACACCCAAGGAAGAGGTCAAGAGCCTGGGCGTATGGATTGAGAGAGACATGAGCTTCAAAACCCAGGCTAAAAGAACGGCAGGGACATGTTTTGGACTACTCAGAGCCTGCAGGAAGATCTTCCCCTTACTCCCTGAGACCGCAAGGAGGCTCCTCATTCAGGGTCTAATCATGGCAAGATTAGATTACTGCAACGCCATCTACCTAGGAGCCCCTGAAGCCACCCTGAACTCACTGCAAAAAGTCCAAAACGCCGCTGCCCGCCTACTCACGGGCACCCCAGGAAGATCCTCCACCAGGCCGGCTCTTAGATCTCTCCACTGGCTGCCAGTCAGGGAAAGGGTCGCTTTCAAGGCCCTGTGCATGGCCCATAAAACCCTCAACAATAACGGCCCCCCCCCTTCTCAAAGAAATCCTAGTTCCATACAAAGCGGAGAGAGACCTCCGGTCCGGTACAGAAAATCTTATTGTAGTCCCGAGAGTCAGAAAAGCCAAGACTGGTGGCCGTCGCTTCTCGGTTCACACGGCAAAACAGTGGAACCATCTGCCACAAAAACTCAGGTCAGAACCGAACTACCTCCATTTCAGAAAAACCCTAAAAACTCTCCTTTTCCCGCAAACATAATTTCATCAGACGGCTGAACCCCCTCGGAGAACAGGTCAGCGCTGGGATGCTCCTTGAGTTACTACGCGCTTTACAAAACCATTAAATAAATAAATAAATAAATCTAGAGCACTTTCTTCTCCTGAATGCAAATTTTCTGTCATTGAAAGAGAAACTTTTGCAGTAGTTTGGGCTCTAGAACACTTCCAGAGTTTTGTTTGGGGTAAAGAATGTATAGTTAAATGACATCATAAGACTTTAGTCAGACTTCTTACTACTGAAGCGTTATTTAAAGCATCAGCAAGTATAGCCAGGATGTCCATGCTTCTTCAAGATTTTATTTACAAGATGGAGTATGTCCCGGGTAAAAGTAATGTTTTAGCAGATTTCCTTTCTCGCATGGCTTTAAATTTACAAGAATGTAATGTGAATGAATGGGATTCTTTACAAGTTGCTTTTATCCACGATGAGAGTCCTTTTTGTGTTGAAAAAGGAAAAATGGATTGAGGAATACCTAAATGAAAATGATTTAGTGTCTATTATTTCTCTAATTTGCAAAGGATGGCCAGAAAAATCCACGGTATCTCCTACTCTTAAACCATTCTGGGAGGTAAGAAACGAGTTGTCTGTTAATGATGGTATCATTTTTCGTGGTGATTGCTATTCCACCCACGTCATTAAGAAATTCGATTTTACAATTATGTCATGAAGATCACAGTGGCATAGTAAAAACCAAACAGAATGTTAAACAGTGGTACTGGTGGCCTGGTGTTAATATGAATGCCGAAAGAATTGTGCGTGTGTTTGTTATTTGCTCTAACTCTGATAAAGCGCTTAAAACTTTGAGACCTGACATGTGTGATCCCATCATTCCGGAAGGTCCTTGGCACACAGTAGCTATAGACATCATGGGTCCCTTTGGTACGAACCCAAAATACATTATTTCTATGATTGATACTTTTTCAAGATAGCCAACTATCACTATTGTGAAGAAAATTGACTCTACTGCAGTTTTACAATTTATTAACAACGTTTTTATGGAAGAAGGTTTTCCTGTTCAAATCATTAGTGATAATGGTGTACAATTCATTTCCAAATTAGCTAAAACATATTTTGAAAGAGTTGGTGTGAAACACAAGACCACTTCCTTATATAATCCTAGTGGAAATGGTATTTGCGAGAGATTCAATAAAGTTTTTAAAAATGCCATCCAAATTGCTGTGATGAAAGGAGTTGATTGGGAACTTCAAGTACTTAAGGCCATTAGAACTAATACTCATGAAGAGTTAAAAATGTCTCCTTTTGAAATTATGAGAGGTCGCACAGCAAGAACTAAATGTAATCCTGAATGATTACACAAAAGTGCTAGTCTTGATATTTGTATGAATTCTGTAAAAATAATATACTTGAAAAACCTTTACAATACAAACACACTTTGATGATAAATTTTGTGCAGGTTTGGTAGACATTAAAGCTGTAATGTGGGTCAAAGTTAAAAATCCTTGGAAATTTCGCAAAGGTGAATCTCAATTTTATAGTCCTATGTTGGTTAAAAAAGTTCTACGTAATGCAGTCCTTTTAAGTGATGGTAAGGTTTGGAATATCAGAAGGATTGCTATTTTCAGAGGGAAAAATGATTAAGCTGTTCCAACTTTTTCATTTCCCTGTGAGACTTTTGATGATACTGAAAGTCAAACCATTCCTTCAGATTCTAGTTTTGATCAAATTGCTGAGAAGGAGCATGGTAATGCTGTATCGTCTGAAAATCTCATTGTTGAGTAGGATCATGGTGATGTTTTGTCGGAAAATTATAATCTTAATTCAACACCCGCAAATGAAAATGTTGGAACATCAGATGAGAATTTTGATACTGTTGAACCTGTTACCATTAATAATGCTGTTAAGAAAAGAGTAGAAAATGTTGGAACATCAGATGTGAATTTTGATGCTGTTGAACCTATTACCATTGATAATGCTGTTGGGAAAAGAGTACACTGTAAACCCAAGTGGTTAGAAGATTTTGTATGCTAATATATTATGTATGTTTTTTTTCCTTTTATTAACCCGTTGCCAGCGCTGAATGTTCTGCGCCAGTGCGGAACGTTCTAAGAAACGGGCGGGGCCACGTCGGCCAACTGAGGTGCGCAGCACTACTGAGGTAGTGCTCACGATGACCGTTGGCCGACAGCAGCAGCCAATGGGTTAAGGAGCAAGATGTGTCATGTTTTGTTAGCCCTTTAATGTAATGTTTTCTTTTATTCTTCGTACTTCCTCGAGCGCTCTCTGCAAGGTTCTTATTCTTGCTGAGAATGTTGTTGGTCAGTTACTGAAGAAGAAGACCTGTGCAGGCTGCGTCCTGCATTGCTCCTTTGTTCCTTTCTTCAATAAACTACTCAACTTCATTTTTTCTTGTTTATTGGACTTTACACAGCCTCCATTCTTTCCTTCTTCAATCTGTTTCTCCTCAATACCCACCTTAGTCTCTTCCTTGCTATGGGACCAGTGCTTAATTTGTAAAAAAAAAAAAAGGCCTTTGTCAGGAGGTCACTGCATCTTGCAACACCCATTGCCCGGCCTGTTCTACAAGGGTGGCAATGTGGACTGTTCCAGGCCGGCCAAAGCTATAGAATGCGTGGGCGGCTGATATGGGTAATTTCACCTGTTTGAATATTTATACAACTATCAGCAGTGCACGAGTCGGGGGTACACACAGGTGGACGGCGTCCACCCACTTTTTTCACAGGGTGGACGCCGGCCACCCTGCCAACAAGTTAGGTGCCACAGATAAATATGCTGGATTCATCCTGGTGTAATTTCCAAACACCAGGACACTTTCAGCAGCGCCTGCACGTTGCTATCTGCTTTCGATCCGCAACAATGTGCAGGTGGGGTAGGGATGGAGCTGTCTTTTTTCTGACTCCTGCTGGGTCCATAACAAAGGCTGGATTTGAGGCGTCATCAGGCCTTTTTGTTTGAGTCTCCTGGCTGCCGCAGTGCTTAATTTGTAAAATATTAAGTGCCAGGGCTCTCACCAGGAGGCCACTGCAGCTTGCACCTCCCATTGGCCCTGTCATCACTGCCAAAACAACTACTAACCATCACTCTTGAATGTAAATGCGATAGTTCGGATTATTCCTTGTCCCCAAAGCTAAAGGAATGTCTGGGGAGGCAGCTTTTATTAATTTTAATGTAAATTGTATTCCTAAACAAACGTTGTTCTGCTCATTTCTAAATTATATGATCAACGCCACCATGTGGTAGACTGTTCTGAGTATGGTGTTGACAATTAGGTGTCGGTACCAAGCACCAGACACCAATAAACTTCCGGTGCTGAGTACCGGAAAGCACCAGCTCAAATTAAGCACCGCAGCAGTCAGTAGCCTCACACCTAGAAGCAAATGCAGCAGAAGAGAAACAAAGGTTCACACCTTGTTAGTACTTCACACATACTTGAGAGGAAGCTTTTGGCTTTGTTCAAGCTCTATTTAGGAGATTTGCATGCACTGTAAGAAGTCAAATGGGTTGATCTTTCCAGTATTTGCACAAAATAAATAGCATTTATATAGTGCATACTACCCCTGAGGAGGTGTTGTAATAATTTAAATATCTCTATGTAGCCTTTTAAATCACTATGGGTAGAGGAAGCTTTACGCTGGCAAAAAGCAACATTGGTTTAATTGAAGCTTACAAAAGTGTGAATCTTCTAGCTAAATCAGGAGGGTTTGCAAGTATACTCGAAATCTGCTCAAATGCACTCATGATAGACCTGCTAAATGTATATGTGAGGGCCTAAGATCTGATGTCACTTCTTGTGATGCCACTTCCTGTGATGTCAAGTGCTGCGAGCTGCGATGTTACGCACCGCGCCGTGATGCCTCTTGCATACTTATTATTTAGGTTAGTCCCCCACTTCTTTTTTTAGGACTTGTGCCCTGACTATCGGTGTGATCATTTCAGAATTAGACAGACTGCTCCAGCATGAGGCTGGGCTATCATAAGTAGATTTGCGGGCAATTAAAGTGCAGGCACGGAGCCCCAGAAACCACTGGCTCAAATTAAGCACTGAAAGTGCCCGTTTTGTATGGTCACCCTATATATATCACACACGCACGGGTACAGGCACGCAAACACGTACACACATGCGTGTTCGAGGGGTCCATTATTTCTGTATTTAGCACATCAGCAAATTTCAGCAGTGGACAATGATTTCTCCAACAGGAACCTGGCCATAAATGCATCTTTAGAACAGGTCTAGCCTGGTAAACTTGGAACCATAGGCCTTGATCCCGGACATGCTCCTGAGCCCAAGTCTTGGCTGATAATGCCCACAGCACCGTCCATCCAGCGCGAGCTTCTAGTGGCTATTCGCAGTTTCTTCCCACATGAAAGGTCTTCCTTCCGAAATGGCCGGAAACACCTTTAGAAGCTTTTTTTCATGAGTTGTCTATTTAGTCGAAAAAAGGAAAATAAACAGCAAGATGCGACTTTAGCAGATGATGAATGCACTGGTCACTGTAGCTTGTTTAATATGTAGACTTTATGGAGAAAGTCCGCGCAAGTCTGGTGGATTCCTCAGTGACCACGTGGGAGGCTGCAGTGGCAGTCAGTATGTTCCATGAAGTCGGGCCAGAGACTGTATTAAAGCGCTCGACATTAGGAGTGATGGAGAACTGAGCTCAAGTATTTTAGCAAAATAGTGAAAAATGTAACTAAACATGTGATATGTAGCGCTTCGACGCTACGTCAGGGAAGTAAGGGCTATATAAACGCAAAACAATACAATATGTTGGAACGCAAAAGAATAGGCCATTAATAAGCATAAAAAAAAGATACACAGAGTACAATCGTAGGTGAATGAACAGAGGAAGTTACTAAGTTTTAGTAAATAAACACATATATAAAACACAAAACCTTAAAATACATTTTAAAGACTTCAAATGTGTCATCCTGATATATAAAACACAAAACCTTAAAATACATTTTAAGACTTCAAATGTGTCCTGATCTATAAAACACAAAAACTTAAAATACATTTTAAAGACTTCAAATGTGTCCTCCTGATATATAAAACACAAGACCTTAAAATACATTTTAAACACTTCAAATGTGTCCTCCTGATATATAAAACACAAAACCTTAAAATACATTTTAAGACTTCAAATGTGTCCTGATATATAAAACACAAAACTTTAAACATTTTAAAAACTTCAAATGTGTCCTGATACATAAAACATAAAACCTTAAAATACATTTTAAAGACTTCAAATGTGTCCTCCTGATATATAAAACACAAAACCTTAAAATACATTTTAAGACTTCAAATGTGTCCTGATATATAAAACACAAAATCTTAACATACATTATAAAGACTTCAAATGTGTCCTCCTGATATATAAAACACAAAACCTTAAAATACATTTTAAGACTTCAAATGTGTCCTGATATATAAAACACAAAACCTTAAAAAACATTTTAAAGACTTCAAATGTGTCCTGATATATAAAACATAAAACATTAAAATACATTTTAAATACTTTAAATGTGTCCTGATATATAAAAACATAAAACCTTAAAATACATTTTAAAGACTTCAAATGTGTCCTCCTGATATATAAGACACAAAACCTTAAAATACATTTTAAGACTTCAAATGTGTCCTGATATATAAAACACAAAATCTTAACATACATTATAAAGACTTCAAATGTGTCCTCCTGATATATAAAACACAAAACCTTAAAATACATTTTAAGACTTCAAATGTGTCCTGATATATAAAACACAAAACCTTAAAAAACATTTTAAAGACTTCAAATGTGTCCTGATATATAAAACATAAAACATTAAAATACATTTTAAAGACTTTAAATGTGTCCTGATATATAAAAACACAAAACCTTAAAGTACATTTTTAAGACTTTAAATGTGTCCTGATATATAAAACACAAAACCTTAAAATACAACGTGTTCTGGGGCAGATAACAAGAGTTGATAAGATCGGGCCACTTTCTGTAAAAGTAAAAGCATCTGGTCCCACCGAGATTTGAACTCGGATCGCTGGATTCAAAGTCCAGAGTGCTAACCATTACACCATGGAACCGCAGGAGTCAGCTGCTCTTACGTTTTATGTTTCCAAGATGGAGCAGAATGTGTGTGATCTGCTCGTACATCTATTATACTTGCTCACCAGAAATGCCCCACTTTGCCTTCATATTGTAACTTTAATGTATATTTTTTGCGGCCCTCCAATAGTTTCAGAAAGTGAACATTATCTGCCTGAAGTGAGGATGAAAGGAGGGCTCGGGGCTGATAATCGTGACGAGGGAGCCTTGTCCTACAGAACCTATAACCATAGAATACTCTGTGCTAGAGGCAAAAGTCCCGACTTTTAGATAGTGACGTTTCTTTCCAACTCCACTAATAATGACAGAACAGTGACACTCAGCTGTGCTTGCAGCCCAAGCTTCTCAGACGAGCAACATAGGTGCGAGGTGCACTGCAAACTTCTGTCACACAAAAAACAGGCACAGGGCAGACAGGATACCTGCCAATAAACCCGACTCCTGCGGGACACTCCCGATTTCAAAGCCAAAAATGTCTTTATTTTGGCTGTCACCCGCCCGCCTGAAATTGTTTCTGCAGGAAATAGTCTCCTGAATATATATATATTTTTAATCTCCCACTTTCCTACACTAAAACGCTGCCATGTAGGAGTCAGTGACAGTACACGCTTCATAGAAATACAGAAAAGGGAAAGTGCAGGGCGCGGTGCTGCAGGGCTGTGTCACACATAGAAGAGGTCAACACAAGGTCACATTCCAGGGTTACAAGGAATTCAAAAAGCACCTGTTTGCATCTCTCCTGGGTACACTGGAGGCAGCAGTAACAGCTTTAAATTATCATTCAAATAGATTATACATTTAAGTAGATCTTCAGAATACTTCTTTTCTATTCCTCTCAAGCATTGAAACAAAACTTGAAAATTTAAACGAACCTTTACTATGTGCCGAAGTAAAAGCAAACCACGCCCACGTCCCCAACAGTCGGCAAATGAAGCTGTCTTCCAGCCGCCCTTAATACCCAGATGGGAAAAGTAAAAACGTAACCATACACAAAGTGTATGCCCCCAACTAAAGCTCACTTAAAGAACCAAAGATCACACAACAGAACACAAGTCTCTGAAAGTAATCATGAAAGGCCCTCATGCAAAGAGCTCAGATCAATAAATCACTTATGAATCACACCATCCGCATCACGACCAACACCAACGACACCCTCACCGCCGCAGAGCACCTTCACTACCAGATACACACCAACCCCAAGACCACCCTCAGAGGCACCCTCATCTACAGACCCCCGGGCGCCCGCTCGCCCTCGCCTCCTCCGACTACATCCTCCTAGGAGACCTCAACTTCCACCTGGAGAACGACAAGGACAGCAACACCACCTCCCTACTAGACAACCTCGCCAACCTCGGACTCAAGCAACTGGTCAACTCCCCCACACACTACGCCGGCCACACACTCGACACCGTTTTCTCCGCCAGCAACCACGTCTCCTTCAGCCACACCACCGAGCTTCACGGAACCGACCACAGCTGCGTACACTTCAACTTCAGGAAGACAACGACCCACCACCGTCCACAACAGACCCCCAAAAGATACTGGACCAAGATCACCACCGACCAACTCACCACCTCCTTGAGCCAAAACCTTCCCACCCACACTACGGACCCCAACGAAGCAGCCCGCAACCTCCCACAGTGGATCACAGACTGCGCCGATGCCCTTGCTCCACTGAAGAACCCTCCAAGCAACCCCGACAGCAATAAAGTAGCATGGTTCACCAACGATCTCAAAGACTCCAAGAAATCCTGCCGTGCCCTTGAGAAAGCCTGGCATAACAACCAATCAACGGAAAACATGACAGCCCTCAAGAACGCCATCCGCACACACCACCAGCTGATCCGCACCGCCAAAGGATCATCCTTCAGAGAACGACTGGACAACAACACTCACAACAGCAAGGACTTCTTCAACATCATGAAAGAGCTCTCCAACCCCGACGCCAGCAACAACGACATCACGCCATCGCAAGACCTCTGCAACTCTCTCGCCACTTTTTTCCATCGCAAGATCGCCGACATACACAACAGCTTCGGCGCTCAGATCGCAGCCCCTACCACCGAACCTACGCTGCCCACCACCACCATAAGCGCCTGGACGCTGGTCAGCACGGAAGACACCATCCACACGATGAATATCATCCACTCGGGCTCCCCAGCCGATCTCTGCACACACCACATCTTCAACAAAGCCGACTCCATCATCGCACCCCAACTCCGGGACATCATCAACAACTCCTTCGTATCCGCCACCTTCCCAGAGAGCTGGAAGCATGCAGAGATCAGCGCCCTCCTGAAGAAATCCACCGCAGACCCCACTGACCTCAAGATCTTCCGCCCCATCTCGCTCCTCCCCTTCCCCGCAAAAGTCATCGAGAAAACCGTCAACAATCAGCTGACAGCCTTCCTCGAGACGAACGGCTCCCTCGACCCATCGCAGTACGGATTCCAAGCGAACCACAGCACCGAGACCGCCCTCATCGCATCCACCGATGACATCAGGACCCTGCTTGACAACGGAGAAACCGCCACCCTCATCCTCCTCAACCTCTCGGCTGCTCTCGACACGGTCTGCCACCGCACCCTGACAACCCGCCTCCACCACGCCGGGATCCAAGGAAAGACCTTGGAATGGATCACCTCCTTCCTCTCCGACAGAACACAAAGAGTCCGTCTCCCGCCCTTCCTTGCAGAAGCCACCAAGATCATCTGCGGCGTGCCTCAGGGCTCCTCGCTCAGCCCCACCCTCTTCAATGTCTACATGAGCCCCCTCGCAGCCATCGCACGCAGGCACAACCTCAACATTATCTCCTACACCGACGATACCCAGCTGATCCTCTACCTCATCAACGATCCCGCCACCGCCAAAGCCAGCTTCCAGGACGGAATGAAAGACGTCGCGGACTGGATGAGGCTCAGCCATCTGAAACTGAACTGCCGCTCAGTGCGTGTGGGATTTCCAGGTTCCAACTCCTGCTGTTCGAGTATAGAGGACGACGTGGGATTCTCTACAAACTGCTGACGTTTGCTGCCTGTGTGCATTTTGAAAGGGAGAGAGCTCTTTAAGTACTTTTAACACCGAGGGACTGCGAGGTCCAGCAGGCTCTCTGACACCCAGCTGCTGCCTCTTCCCTCAGTGTTCCCGCCCCCCGCCCGGACCCTTGAAATAACTTTCGCGGCCCCCGCTCCGCGGGTGCCGCTCAGTGCGTGTGGGATTTCCAGATTCCAACTCCTGCTGTTCGAGTATAGAGGACGACGTGGGATTCTCTACAAACTGCTGACGTTTGCTGCCTGTGTGCATTTTGAAAGGGGGAGAGCTCTTTAAGTACTTTTAACACCGAGGGACTGCGAGGTCCAGCAGGCTCTCTGACACCCAGCTGCTGCCTCTTCCCTCGGTGTTCCCGCCCACCGCCCGTAGCGATATAATCTCGCTCCTAATCACGCGACGCGGGACGCGCGCGGGTCTCAGCCCGGGGCTAAGCCCGGGCAAAGGGCGGGCCATCTGAGGCCGTCCGTGGTCGGACAAGGTTGGGTTGGGCCGAGAGTCTTGCAAAAAATTTATTTTGTCTCACATTAGCTTTTTTTGAATAGTGTATATAGTTGTATTTTTTACTTACTATTAAAGAGGGGGCCCACTGGTATCCATTAGGTAGTATAGTGGACTTAGTTATATTTTACTTTTATATACTTCCTCATCCAGCTCCCAAATATGGCATTAAGATCTGGGAAAGAACGCTTAGTCCACATACAAACCTCCAAGGGTGTTGTTTCTGGTCCCCTCGATGCTTTTATCACCAGAGCAACGGGAATTCTGGAAAAAGAAATTGAAATGGTAGAACATAGACTGTCCCTGGATTTAGTTACCGGGAAGCGCTCTTCAATTGGTGCCCTAGCTCATGCCAAAAGCCCTGTCTCTCATGCAGCTTTTAATTGTATTTCTACCGCAGAGACAGAGGCGATCGTCCATGTAGATGGAGACGGGGTTACTATATCCCCACCCAACGATAACAGGGAACAGAACTCCTATGTTAATCAGACAAGCGATGGGGATGACAGTCAGTATATTGAGGATGACGAATATAGTTTGTCCAATGCATCCCAATCTTATGTTCCCACCCCCCCCAACTTGTCCAACCTGCCTCAAAATAGCCCAAATCCAACATCCCGGAAAAGAAAACATGTTTCGAGTCAACAGGGGGAAAAGGTCCAAAAGCAACCCAAAATCGATCTTACTAATAGTGTGAGCATATCTCTTTCTCAGCCCCATCAAGGTTTCCCAACGGTGTATTGTCCCTCATTAGCCCCCTCTGGGTCATCAAACCCCTGCCCAACCTGTCTTAACAGCGATGATATTCTGTTGGTCAAGATGGAAGCATTATTAAAAACTATACTGCTTCCGGTCCTAGAGAGAACAAGGTTGATGACCGCTAAAATAGATGTATTGGAACTAGCTGTAAACACCAACCTGGGTCTTTTGCAAAAGTTAACAATGCCCTTTACTGGGATGGGGGCCTGTAACCCAACTTTGGGCAAAAACCAACTAGCGGGAAAACCCACAGCGATCCCTGCAAGTAAGCCTGTACCCTTAGGGACTCTCGCTGCTAACAGCAAACCCTTACCAGGGGCAAAACCCGCTGCTACTTTGACCACCGCCAGCAGAGCTCCTGTAAAGGATATTCCAAGGGATAAACGTCCACTAATTCCCAGTAAAGCCCCAGTGAAACATCTCTTGCCGAAAGGCATGTCAAAACAACCTAATAGTACCCCAGTACAATTACCAACAATGGGTAAAGACCAAAACAATCTCTATTCCTCTAGGTCCCAGATGATGGATAACCGAAAAATACGCCCCACACCCCGAGTTAACTTACCCACAGAGGCGTCCCAATATACAATTGTTTTAACTGGGGTGGCCCCTTTAAGAGATGGCATTAAAGAGACCTAAGGGGACCTGCGGAACAAAGTTATATTTTGGTTAAATAAACACCGCCCTCTCCCACCCTCATCCCCTACTGAAATCCTCTATGTAAGGAGAGTTGACTGGGTGGGCAAGGGCTCAAAAGATCTAGAAGGGGACTGTATCCTGATTTCTTTTAAAGACCCCTGGGTGGTGGACCGAATACGACGAAAAGCAAGATTTGCTCGTCTAGGTGATGTTCAGACTCTGGACCTTGCCTATTTTTACCCCCACACACACGTTAACTACCCCATGGGCCCTAACCAGTGGAAAACAAGAGTGGGGAGGCCTCAAGGGCCGATAACACCTTACCCCCAACAGTACCCCCCGCTATTTAATCATTTTGAGGTGCTGTCAGACCTAGAATGGATAGATTGACTGTGTTCACCCAGCCCGTTATCTAACCTGATTGATAACCTTGTGATGGAATTAAACTTGGATAACCAGCCTATGTCCCACAAAAAAGTTAGCATACTGGTTCCGCCAGCTGGGGAAAGGGTGTTAATTCCTAAAACCGAAGAAAAAGGAGCCAGAAATAAGTCATTAAGCGTTAGATTACCTAACCCCCACTTATCTCCTAACGTAAGTAATAACCTTGTAGAAGCCGACACATTGATATCTAATATTGTGTCCTGGAATGTAGCTGGAGTAAAGACCCGTCTGGACTCTGAGGACTGGTTAGAGTTCATTGATAAATATGATGTGGTGTTACTACAAGAAACCTGGGCTACCGCTCCTATATACAAAGCTGGGTTTATAAACTTCTTTAAACCCGCAATAAAGAGTAATAAAGGGCGTGCTTCTGGGGGATTGACTACGTGGGTTAAGCAGGCTTGGGGTTACTCGACTACTGAACTGTATGTGGAAAATCCTGATATCTTGGCGATTAGGTTGAGCAAGGAAGGGGGCCAGGACATGCTTATCGTTAATATCTATTCTCAAGGCCTTCCTGGCGGCCGATGCCCTCAGCTGGTAGGTGTTTTGGACAATCTTCTGGCTGGTTGGAACAAGGGAACATTTATCCTGTTAGCCGGTGATATAAATTGCACTATCGAGCCGCTTTATTTGACTGAGGATAACTGGGGGTTTGCAGAGGATGTTACATGGAAAATCCCGGAACTAATGTGTAAAAAACCTGTTAAAGCAACGGAGGCTGGCCTGAGTTGGACTGCTTTTTGTCTTACCTCGGGCTTAAGGGCCGCAAATGGTCGCACCCAATCGGACATTGGCGCCAATTTTACATTTGACAATGGTTTGAGAAAAAGTCGCATAGACTACATTTTTTTAAAAATGGAATTCTGGAGCCTGATAGTTGATATGGAAATTGTTATGCGCCCAGAAAGTGATCATAATCCTCTGTCTCTGAAACTTAAATTGTATGATCTGACGAGATTGGCGGGACCAGCTCCTAGGGGGCAAGGGGTTGTAACCTTATCAAATGATCGGAGGAGATTGAAATGGTCCGCAATTTCAAGTGATACAACTATACAGGCCAGTATAGAAAATGTGGTGAAGCTTGCACTAAATAAAATGATGACAGAGGTTGCAGGGAGGGGTCACACCGAACTAGATAAGATTATGGGCATGCATGATAAATGTTTTATTGAGCTCAATCAACTTCTCTCAAAACCATGCAAGAAAGGCACTGGGCATCCGCAAGCCATAAGAGCAAAATGGTACAACAAAGATTGTAGGGAGGCCCATAGCTTACTAATTGAGAAAGTTAAATCTAGAAACATGAGCGCTGTAAAGGCGGCTAGGAAATGGTATAAAAGAGTACAGTGGTAAGCAAAGAGGGCGTGGGAGGATGATTATTGGGCGGATCTTTTGGATGCCAGCAAGTCCAATAACCAGTCTAAATTCTGGGACATTGTTAAATGTGGTAAGGATGGTGATTTTCGTACTCCACCTAATCATGTATCCCCAGAAGCCTGGATAAACTATTACACTTCCCAATTTTGCTCAGAAGTTAATGACCCTCCGCCCATTTTGAACCTGTTACATGTAATGCCCCCCTGCGATATGACCCTGACCTTCACCGAAACAGAAATGGAGTTAGCCTTAGGCTTAACAAAGCGGGGGAAAGCCCCTGGGTTGGATCAAATTCCAGCCGATCTGTTTAAGGCCACCACAGCCCTCTGGGTACCTTATTTAACAAACATAGCTAATGCTATAGCGAGGGGTGCCTGTATTCCCAAAACATGGAAGGGGGCTGAGATTCTCCCCATACATAAAAAGGGAGATAGATCTAACCCAGGTAACTATCGCCCGATTAGTTTATTTGACTGTTTCCAAAAAGTCTTTGCCCGTATGATTTTGGCCAGAGTGCACGGGTGGATGGATCTTGAAAATATACTATCCCCAACGCAGGCGGGCTTCAGATCTGGTATAAGTACCATCGATCAGGTGTTACGTTTTTGTATGATCTTTTGGAAGGTTGTCACGCTTGGCGGTGGTACTATCTTTGCCGCCTTTATAGATATGAAGTCAGCCTTCGATCTGGTACCAAGGGGTAAATTATGGCAGGTATTGAGGGATTTGGGTATGCCGGGTGAATTAGTGGAGATGATTATCAGACTACATGACGAAAACTACGCCAGGGTAAGGTGGGGAGCACAAGGTCAATATACGGACTCCTTTTCAGTATCACGAGGAGTTCGTCAGGGGTGCGTTCTCGCTCCCACCCTCTTTTTACTTTTTATTGACCAAGTAGTCAAATTCTTCATGTCCACTCACACCGATGCTCCATCCCTGGCAGGGACTAAATTTCCTATGTTGATCTTTGCCGACGACACCCTACTCCTATCAAAGACCCGGGGAGGCCTACAGCGGGCTTTGAATCGTTTTGAGGAGTTTTGTATAAAAAACGACCTCCAGATATGTGGGCAAAACCAAGTTCATGGTTTTATCCAAGAAAAAACGTATACGTAGTAACGTACAAATGAGTGGGGTCAACTTGGAACAAGTTGAAACCATGATGTATCTGGGGGTCACTTTGGACCGTCGTCTGTCTTGGAAAGATCAAATAGCGACCCAGCAGCTAAAACTCGCCCAATTGACTGGATGTCTTCTGCGTGAGCAGAAGAAATCCATCACAAAGCGGGTCATTCCTGCCCTGAGAATATATGACACCAAAATAAACACAGCCACACTCTACGGGGCAGAGTTATGGGGGTTTATGGACCTTTCCAGTCTATATAGAATACAGTGTAGATTTCTTCGGAACCTGGTAGGGTTACCCCAATCCACTCCACTGACTCCCCTCTGCCATGATATGGGTTGCCTGCCAATCACCGACATGGCCAGATTTAGAGTAGTGTCCACATGGAGGCGCTTATGGACCTCGGAGGATCTTGCACTTTTTGCAAAGGAGCTAGCAGAAGTGAAGTCTATGGGGGGTTCTGAACGAATCCCATGGCTCCGTTCGGTGAAAAAGAGTCTGTCTGATATGGTCCTAATACATCTGTGGGTGTCCCCAGGTACTAATATCTTCCCATCGAAAAAAGAATTTAAGGAACTATTTTGGGCCTCATCCCGTCTTTCCTTGGTACATGCTTCCAGTTCTGGGGGTTTAACGGGGCGCTTT
This sequence comes from Lissotriton helveticus, assembly GCF_964261635.1. Taxonomy (NCBI): domain Eukaryota; kingdom Metazoa; phylum Chordata; class Amphibia; order Caudata; family Salamandridae; genus Lissotriton; species Lissotriton helveticus. Next base: position 345,933,576 of record NC_136058.1, on the reverse strand, counting down.
TTAAGTTTAAAGTTGGATCCCGCCCGTGAGACTTACTGGGATTCCATTACCAGACCACTGGACAAAAAACTGTATCATCAATTTCGGGTGGGCTCATTACCACTGAATTCTTTCACCTCATCCTGGGGTAAAACCTCTTCTAGCTTTTGTAGCTGGTGCCCAGACCATAAAGAAACCGAGGGTCATTTACTGTTTGTCTGTCCCCAGTATTCAGAACCCCGTTCTAAGTGGTTAAAACCCCTGTTCAAACGACTACCCTGCAGAAATTCCTCGGATGCAATTTGGGCCCTGAAAACAATCACTTCTGAAATCACTGTGATATGCTTGGCCAAATTTTTAGGCTGGGCTTGGGCAATTAGAGCCAGAAGGAACCCATCCTCTTCCTAATTATATCTTGAAATGTTCTAGTCTTTATTGTATCTTTAGTTTCAGGTTTATTTATGTCTTGTGGAACTGAGAAATGTTTAATAAACTTTTAATTGTAATTTTAGTCTTAGTGTAAATTTAATAATATGTTTAAGCTTGTCTTTACATAATTGCTTACTTGCAGTGGTGGTTTTTGATTTGTTTCATGAATGTTTTCATTTTGTCTTTTATGATTTTATTATCGAAATAAAGACATTAAAACCTGAACCTGAACTCAGACAAGACAGAAGTCCTCATCCTCGGCCCATCCATCTCTGCCTGGGACGACTCCTGGTGACCCCCTGCACTGGGCACCCCCCCAAGCCCACGGACCATGCACGCAACCTGGGCTTCATCCTTGACTCCTCCCTCACGATGATCAGGCAAGTCAATGCCGTTACTTCCTCCTGCTTCAACACCCTCCGCATGCTCCGTAAGATCTTCCGCTGGATCCCCACTGAAACCAGGAAGACAGTCACCCAGGCCCTCGTCACCAGCCGTCTGAACTACGGGAACGCCCTCTACGCTGGGACCACTGCCAAACTACAGAAAAGACTCCAGCGCATCCAGAACGCATCAGCACGACTCATCCTGGACATCCCCAGACACCGCCACATCTCCGCCCACCTGAGTGACCTGCACTGGCTCCCCGTCAGCAAAAGGATCACGTTCAAATTCCTCACCCACGCACACAAGGCTCTCCACGACTTTGGCCCCGAATACCTCAACAACTGCCTCACGTTCTACACGCCGACCCGCCAGCTCCGCTCCGCCAGCCTCGCCCTCGCCACCGTCCCACGGATCCGCAGAACCACCACCGGAGAAAGATCCTTCACCTACCTGGCGGTCAAGACATGGAACACCCTCCCAGCCCACCTTCGACTTACCCAGGACCATCTCTCCTTCAGGAAGCACCTCAAGACCTGGCTTTTCAAGCAGTAGCACCCCCCCCCCCCCTTCTCCCAGCGCCTTGAGACCCTCGCGGGTGAGTAGCACGCTCTATAAATGTTTTGATTGATTGATTGAGGCCATCCGGTGAGCTATCCCCAGAGTAACAGGATGCTGAGCTAGGGCCATCTAGTGAGCTATCCCCAGAGTAACATGATGCTGAGCTGGGGCCATCCAGTGGGCTATCCCCAGAGTCAGGGCACAACTCTTAAAAAAAGAAGTGGGGGAAGCTGATGTCACAACAGGAAGTGACATCACGAAAGGTGACTTGCACCATCAGACTCATTGCCTACTCGCTCACCCCTTAGAAGCGATTGCATCAGAGAAACCAGCACATGAGCAACGTTCTGAATGACCTGTGATCTCGGCAAAGAGGCCAAAGAGTGAATGTGTAGCTCCATTTGCTCCAGTAATTGAGCTCCTGGTAAAATAAGTGGGGGGACACCGTCCACCCGCGTGGTACCCCGACTCAAGCGCTGCTCAGACGGCGTTGAAGCTGAGCTTCCTACTGTACCCAGAGCCCCGCATTCCGAAGTCAGCCACTCTGGCTGCTGCACCACACCTCTGTGTGCTTGTGTAATGTAACTGCTGCTCATATAAAGCGCTCTATCTTCGGGTCGAGTTTGCGCTACATATGAGCTCCATCTAAAATGTAAGACTTTAAAAGACCAAATCTAAAAAAAATTGTTGCAGCTTATACATTAACGGTCTTACAAATTGAAAATACCTTTTTATATTATAACAGCACCCTATTGTGGCAATGCTCTAGTTGTTGTGGTGGGTGCCGGATCCGGAAGTTTCCAACCGGAACCGGATGGCGCCCATTTTAGATGGGCGCTCGCAATTCTAGTGAGTGCACGCAAGCCCCGACGCTCCGAAATAAAGAATACTTAAAATTCAAGCCAGGCTCTGAGCATCATTGGGGGAATTGAGGAGCAGTCTTACAATGGCGACGAGGCGGGACTGGAACCCGTATTCACAACAATAAAGAAAAAAAACGATCGAAGTAAGACGACGGAACGAACCCAGTGGCACACCCAAGCACGGAGCATCAAGTGCCAGTTCGGAGCGCGGCAGAGGGCGAGGGTCGGCGAGTGGGTCCAACGCATGTTCAGTACCGCTACGCCCAAATACTTACGCGACACACAGCCGAGTCCCCTAAAAGTCGGCGAAGACGCTGCTCGACAAAAGGCAGGCGGCAGGGGCGAGAGAGCGGGAAAGGAGTCCACAACACGAAGTACACGGACGACACAGTCAGTCAATCACCGGACACACCCAAGGGAAGGAAGCACGACCTAGTGCACACACACCCACGGCCACGGCAAGCTGGCGGATCTGAGGGGGCAAGCTGCGGGGCCAAGCATAGCGGCCAATGGCAGGCCACAAGAGAACCCAGCGTTGGAGAGCACGGCAGGTGGCGCAGGAAGCAGAGAGAATGACGAAGAGAACGGGGACACGAGACAAGCGCCGGGCAGCCCACCCATCCGCGCAGTTCCCGCCCAGGCGGTTCAGAGGGGCGACAGCAGGATGGCGATGCCATCCACTTCCCTAACCCACATGGTGCCCTTCCTTCCAAAGAGGGGAGATCCCACGATGCCGTGGGAGGATTGGAAGCGATACTTCCTAAACTATTTGTAGGCCTTAGAAGATGAAAGTGAGGCCGCGTACACGAGCCAGAGGAGAAGGAAGATACTATTACACAATCTGGGCCCGGAGGGACTGAGGGTGTTCGACACCATAGTCAAAAGTCCGAGGTACGCGACTGATACGGATGTATTCAGGCATGCCATCGAGGACCTGGACGCGCACTATAGACCAGTGGTTTGCGTGGCTATTGACAGATACAACTTCTTCCAGAGAAAACAGGGAAACGGAGAGACAGTAGACGAATACGTGGTGGCACTGCAGAAATTAGCACTCACTTGTAAATTCGGGACCCTCCACGACGATTTGGTACGTGATCAGATTATAATGCACACAACGAGCACACATGTTCAAGAAAAACTGTGGGTGAACGGGGACGCCCCCTTGAAGGAGGTGTGGGCCTTGGTAAAGAAGGCGGAGATATCAAAGCGATGTGCACAGGCAGCCAGAAAGGACGGTGGAAACACGCAAACAGTCTGCAGGGTCACGATGCACAACAAAAAGGACAAATCGCGGCAATGAGAACCACCAAAGGGTCCAGACGTCAGAAGGAGCCAACCAACGGGAGGAGCGAACCCGAAGACAGGCAGAGGAGGAAGACCAAGCTGCTACAGGTGCGGAAGCGTATCGCACTTGGGCAACGACAAAATATGCCCCGCGTTCAGGGCGAAGTGTGCGTTCTGCGGCATATTCGGACATTACGAGAAAGTGTGTCGTAGGAAATCCAAGGGAGCCACAGTCAAATACATAGACCAAAGAGGCCAGGAAGAAGAGGAAGCGCAAGAGGAGGAAGATGATCAGGAGGAACTCCTCTACACCGATGTCCAAGTCTTGGATGTGGGATGCAAGGAAACAGACAAACCGAAACTCAACATGCACATGGGAGGAATACCGATTGAAATAATAGCGGACTCAGGAGCCCCCATCACGATTGTTCAAAGGCAGGTGTGGGAAGAGAAGTTCATGACTAAAGTCAAGGAAGAACTACGTCCCATGGACGTGAGACCAGTCACCTACACCGGACAGAAAATACCCATGCTAGGCTATTGCCCCTTGCTGTTCGAATTCAAGGGGAGACAAGCCAACTGCAAACTGTATGTGGCAGAAAAAGGTCCATCGGTACTCAGCTGGAAGGATCAAGGCGCCCTAGGTATCCAATTGAATCCAGGAGGCATCGAAAAAGTGCTGCTGATGAACATGAAGAAAGGACAGGAAGGTGAGCATGGCACCGCGAGTATCCCAAGGTGTTCAATGGACAGATAGGAGAACTGACCAAGTTTAAACACATAATAAGGTTAAAAGAAGACCGGCAGTTCAAGATGAACTTGACAGATTGGAGAAAAGTGGTGTGATACAAGCCATAGAGAGTGCGGAATGGCTATCGCCTTTAGTGGTAGCTCAGAAGCCAAATGGGAAGGTGAGGCTATGTGTAGACCTCTGGGAACTTAACAAAAACATTTTAGTAGACAAATTTCCACTCCCACGTATCAATGAGATGCTAGCCATGACAAAAGGTGTCAAGTGGTTCTCGACAGTAGACCTGTCGTTGGCCTACCACCAGGTCAAACTCCATCCATCCAGAAACCATCTAAAATCCTTCATAACGCCTTTCGGGTGTTACAAGTTTGTGAGAATGCCATTTAGACTGCCATCGGCTGCCGCGGTATTTCAGAACCTTATGCACAGACTCTTCCGAAAGGTGGATGGAGTTCAATTTTTCCAAGATGATATTCTCGTGATGGGAAAGTCCAGGCAAGAACACAACGAGAAGCTACACACCGTGCTACACACACTACAAGAAAATGGACTCACCGCGGAATGAACAAAGTGTAAATTTTGAGTCCCTTCTGTCACCTACCTGGGTCATGAAGTTAGCGAGATAGGGATCAAGCCGAAGAGAGACAACATGGAGGCCATCCAAAATGCACCCGCCCCAGAAAAAAAGAAGATGTCCGGTCGTTCCTGGGCATGGCCGAATTCTATAGCAAATTCATCCCCAACTTTGCCACCAAAACGCACTGCCTACGCCAATTGCTGAAGGAGAGAAACGGGTTCAAGTGGACCAAAGAGGAGCAGGAGGAATTTGAGACCTTAAAGCGGGAAATGGGCAAAGCCATACCACTTGAAGGATTTGACCCAGACGCAGATTCCATTCTCACCACTGATGCCAGTGATCGGGGCCTGGAGGCAGTGTTAATGCAAAGAACGGACAAGGGAGAACTAACGACAGTCAGCTTCGCATCCAGATCCTTGGCACCAAACGAAGAGAAGTTCAGTGTCATCGAAAAGGAGATGCTGGCGGTGGTGTGGGCGATGGAACGTTTCCTCCAATACCTGTGGGGAGCCAAGTTCCTGGTCCGCACAGACCATAAACCCCTGGTTAAGGTCCTGACGTCCAGCGGACATGCACATGCCACCCCGAGGATAGCTAAGATGACACTGAGGCTATTAGATTTTGTGTATGAGGTGGAGTACATACCAGGGCCCCAGAACAAAGTGGCAGACTTCCTGAGTCGAGCGGCAGCCAAGGAAGGAGCGGATGAGCAGGAAACGCCAGGATGGGAAGGCTACATGGTAGCGACAGTACAGGACATGGAGCAAGGGATCAGTGCGCAGGAATGGGCAGAAGCCTATGAGCAGGACGAGGATTTGGAGGCAGTCAAAGGATATGTCATCCATGGGTGGCTGGAGAAGAGGCACCTAAAGGAGGATTTAAGAAGATACTGGGAAGTGAGAGATGAGTTATCACTAGTGGAGGACCCCCGATTCCTGCTCAGGGGAGACAAGGTCATCCCTCCCCGGGGTCTCATGGAACATTTGATGGCGTTATTGCATGAAGGACACCAAGGGATCACTAAGACTAAAGCCCTAGCCCGACAGGCGTACTGGTGGCCAGCGATTGATGCTCAGGTAGAAAGATACGTGAGGCAATGTGAATCATGCTCCAAAGCGGACAAGTCCCAGGTAATGCTGAGGCCAGAGTTAGGAAGGTTCCCCGTGCCAGGAGGACCCTGGGAAATGGTGTCTATCGACATAATTGGACCGATCCTGAACATTGAAGGAATACAAAAGTATGCTATAGTATTGATTGACAGGTACTCCAAGAGGCCGGAGGTAGAAGTGAAGGACACAGTGGACTCTGAAGCAGTGATAACGTTCTTGAACACTGTGTTCATAAAAGAAGGCATCCCCAAAGTGATTACGTGCGACAATGGGCCACAGTTTGTCTCAGCCAATTGGGAGGCCTTCATGTCGTGCAATGGGATAGAGGTCAAGCACACTCCCATATACCACCCAGCTGGAAATGGACTCGTGGAACGTTTCAAACGAGTGATAATGGGTACAATCCAGGCAGCCATAAATGATGGACAGGATTGGGAGAAGGAGTTGCCCAAGATGCTGTGGGCCTACCGCATCACTCCGGGTAGCACAGGCTACAGCCCCTTTAAGGTGTTATGGGGCAGGGAACCGTTTACCAAAGACAACATCGCTTGGAGGCAGATGGTGGTGCAGAGCAAATGGTCACCGGCAATAGTAAGGAGGAACCTAGAGAAAGCACAAGAGACCTATACAGAACAATTCAACAAGAGGAGTAATGTGCAAGGAGTGTCATTAGAGAAAGGCGACTGGGTGAGAATGAAGGTGGCGACCATGAGGAGGAAAGGAGAGAGCAAGTTCACGCCACCCCTGCAGGTGGTGGAACCATATGCCCGGTCGGCATTACTTAGTGATGGCAAGGTATGGTCGCAGGACAGGATGGCTAGGTGCAGCAAAATATTGAAGTGGACTGATAGAGCGGAAGGAGCTGAAGCAGGTCGGACAGAGATGGAGAACGAGGAATGTAGAGGAAGGAGACAAGAGCAAGTAGAAAGAGAGACATGGCAAGTGGAGGAGGAAGAAAACATGTGCGGCGGGAGCAACAGAGAGAGAGAGAGGAGAAAACATTAATGGGGAAGGAAACGAGGAAGAGAAGATAGATAGAGAAGGTGAAGGAACAGAAGTGCGAGGAAGGACCGCCATGTCAAGCACGCAAGGAAGCAAGAAGGTAGAGGGAGTGGTGAGAACGAGAGTCGGAAGAATCGTGAGAACCCCCAAGAGGTTCGAGGACTTTGAAATGGACATTAAGTAAGATAGTTTAAGTTATTCAATGTGTCTATTGCATAAAGGGGGGAGATATGTGGCATCGCTCTAGTTGTTGTGGCGGATGCCGGATCCGGAAGTTTCCAACCGGAACCGGATGGCGCCCATTTTAGATGGGCGCTCGCAATCCTAGTGAGTGCACGCAAACCCCGGCGCTCCGAAATAAAGAATGCTTAAAATTCAAGCCAGGAGAGAGGGCGCGCGACGCGGCAAGAGAGAGGGCGCGCGACGCGGCAAACAAGATGGCCGCTCCCCCCTGAGCTCCGCGATTTCGGCAGCGCTTTATATACGAAGAGACCGCTTCTGGGCTGCATTGCATGCCAAAAACGGCTGATTTGAGCGTCGGAACTGCCCCTCCATAACTGGGTATGTTTCTGTACGCCTACTTCGTTTTTTGAGGCCAGAATTTATACAAATGTTTTCTCCTCGGAAACGGCCGCCATTTTGTTTTTGTTTTTTCATCGTTTTTTGGTGATTTTTTTCTCCAATGATTCTATTTTTCTACCTGCTGATGCTTCTTGTCTCCTGGCTTTGCTTCTTCAATTTTGCAGTGCTTCCATGATTATTTGACATCTAATATGTCATTTTGAGTCCTTTTTGCTTATCCTCGGCTTGCTGGACCTCCGCTTCAGTTTTTTCTCTCCTCAACTTTTGACTTGTCTGTGCGCAGTTGCTTTTCTGCTTCCTCCGCACGCATCATTTCTTCATTTTTGCGCTCTGTTGATATCCAGTTTGACTCTCCTTGACGGTGGTCTCCATTTTTCACTGTCTCAGTTATTTTCTGCAGAAGACTTTGCAGCCTTTTACCATATTCCGTCGCTCCTTCTTTACCTCAAGCTGTTCCTCTCTCAGGCCTTTTCATCATGGAGCACGGATACGCCTCTAAGGCCTCTAATGTGGCTACCGCTACACGCAAAGACGCTGTTCCTGTGGGCAAACGCCTCAAAAAGGACCCACCATCTCCCTCCAAATCTCCTCTTCCTGTTACCCTTGAGGATTTAATGGAGGAACTCAAATTAATCCGCCCTTTTATAGCGGACACCACTGCTACATTGCAAAGACTGGACGATAAGTGGTCCAACCTTGATAAACGGGTCACCGAAGTTGAACAGAAAATCAGTGACGCACAAGATGTTGTTGCCAAGGTGGATACCCTCACCAAAGAGATCCAAGTCCTCAAGAAGACGTCTGAGGATTTGGAAAATCGTAATAGACGCAACAACCTTCGTATTTATGGTGTTCCGGAAAATTCTGAAGGGTCGGACATCATTTTATTCCTGAAACAACAAGTTTTACCGATACTCGGCCTGCCGAAACAAGTGGATGCCAATATTCAACGAGCTCACCGTCTGGGTCCCAAACAATCTTCCACTTCATCGAAACCTCGTGGTATCATCGCCTATTTTCTCCTCTACTCCGACCTTATGACTATACTTCACTCAGCTAAACAACACAAGCAACTGATATGGTCTGGCCATAAACTTTTTTTCTCTCAGGATGTCTCCAAACAGACAGCGGCGCGTCGTAAGGAATTCCTGGATCTGCGGCCTACACTTCGATCCATGAACGCCAGATATGGCTTGATTCATCCTTGTTTTTTCAAAGTTACATACAAGGAACGGTCCTACAGTTTCGAAGACCCGGCTGACCTCCGCAAATTCATCCACTCCCACAGAGAGGACTCCATGGAACAAAGCAGCTCCTAATTTTTTATTTATTTTTTTCTCTTTTATTGTTTCCTTTCTGTGTTTCTTTTATTGTCTGTTCTGGCTTGTTGTTTCTCCTCACATCACCTCACTTTTTTTGTTCTCCTTTATTTCTTAGGTGCGTTTCCTGATGTTTCGAAAGTCCTCCTCTGCATTGTTTTGTTTAATCGTACGTCTCAGTCATCCCAGTATGCTGTTTTTTCCTGCATATCTGTTTGGTAAGTCTCCTTCATTTGTTCTTATGTCGTTCTCAGTCCCAGGTTCTCCGTGCATTTTTTTCCTCTCTCCTTTGGTTCTTTCTCTTTCATTCCTTGGACTGTGTTTTCGACTTCTTCCCTTCTTTTCGGTCGTCTTTTATTGCTGCTCCCGCTCTCACCTCATTGTTTTTCTCTGTTACATGTTCTGTATGGCTAGAACCACCTTGGTTCTTTTTGCCGTCCTTCTTTTCGCTGTCTTCTTTTGGGTTGCTTTTGGCTCCCTCTCTCCTCCTTCTTGCTTCACTTTTTTCTCCTTCCCTTTCCTTTTTTTACCCTGTTCGGCTTTTTCAACTTTATCCATCTTACTTTGCTCCTTTCCTCCTTTCTTTTGGCACTGTGATGTTAGTCATTCCTTCCCTTTCTCCTCCATTTTTATCTCTTCACTTCTTCTCATCTCACCTTCCTATGATGGCCTTACTGCCTTTTTCCTTTTACTCTCTCTACTTGGGCTCCTCTACTATTTTCATCGTTCTTCTTTTTACTTCATCGTTTCCATCTCTCCTTGCCATTTTCTCTATGTATTCTCTCTTTTTACCTGTATTACTCTCTCTTTTTACTTTCCTTTAATCTCCTCATATGAAAAGTTTCCGACTCATTTCCTGGAATGTTAAGGGTCTTCGTAACCCTATCAAGAAACAACGTGTCTTATCTCATCTTGCTCGTTTAAAATGTCAAATTGCCTTTTTACAAGAAACACATCTTTCTACTCAAGAGTTATCGATGTTACGTAGACAATGGGTTGGGGATGTTTTTTGCTCTCCTGCTATTAATCACAAAAATGGTGTTGTTATTTTATTTCATAAAGCGTTGTCTGTTCAAATTTTAAATGAAACTATTGACACTAATGGCAGGTGGCTGCTCCTTGATTGCATTGTTAATGATGTTCATCTCTCTCTCTGTAATGTCTATGGTCCGAATGGCATTGATTCTTCCTTTTGGAATGATTTCTCCTCCCTTCTCTCTTCTAATGCTAATGAGGATTTGATTGTTGGGGGAGATTGTAATCAATTGATGGACCCTTTTTTGGACCGCAAATCACAAGCTCGCTACATTCCCAACAAAATGCAAAAGTCCTTTCATAAAGCCATCTCCTCCAGAGGCCTTATAGATTCATGGAGGTTGTCCCACCCTGACTCTCTGGACTTTTCCTTTTTTTCTCCTGTGCATAATTCCCTCTCCCGTATTGATTATATTTTCCTCTCCCACCATGCTTTCCAATTTATGACCAACTCAGAATTAGGCTCTATCCTCATCTCAGATCATGCCCCAGTTATTTTAGATATGGATTACCCCTCTCCCACGCCTCAGGCCCGCAGATGGCGCTTTAACAACTCCCTTTTACTTGATCCCACTTTCATTGAACACTTCACTCATCTCATGGATGACTTTTTCACTACTAACTTACATTCCACCTCTAACTTTCATTATCTTTGGGATGCTTTCAAGGCCACTGCTCGGGGTTGTATTATTGACTTTGTTTCACGTAAAAAAAAGAAAACGCTATCCCAAGCTTCCTCCTATCTAAAACGCATTAAAGAACTAGAACATCTTTACTACACTTCCAACTCTCCTGACTCTCTGTCCTCTCTCATTTCCGCTAAACTGCAATTTAATAAACATTCCTGGGAATCGGCCTCCAATCAGCTTCTTCAATTTAATGCGAAGATATATGGTGGTCGTAATAAAGCTGGTAGGGCTCTGGCAAATTATCTCAAAATTAAAAAACAGAAATCGAAAATAGTCTCGATTAAGGATTCACATGGCTCGCTCCAGTCTTCTGACGCCAAAATTCTGGATTGCTTTGTTCAATTTTACTCTTCTCTTTATACTCCTGAGTCTTCCCCCTCTGTAGAGCAATTAAACTCTTTCTTTAATTCTGTCCCTAAATCTCCTAATCCTCTGTTGGATTTCTCTTCTCTTGATGCCCCGATTTCGGAACAGGAAATTCTTGCTGCTCTCTCTCTTCTTCCCAAAGATAAGACACCAGGCCCTGATGGCTTTACTGTTCGTTTCTTTCTTCAATTTAAATCTATCTTGATTCCTCATTTTCTTCAGTTAATTAACCATTTTCTCTCCTCTGGTGAATCTAAAGGTTCTTTTTCACAGGCTATGCTAGTCCTTCTCCCCAAGAAAGATAAGGACCCTTCCCTATGTAAAAATTACCGACCCATCTCCCTCATTAATACTGATTGTAAATTGTATGCGAAAATTCTGGCTTTACGGATTGGTTCCATTGTCCCCGATTTGGTTAACATTCATCAATCCGGCTTTGTTAAGGGAAGATCCATTACAGACAATTCTAGAACCCTTCTTAATATCATTCATCTTTCTGCTAAAATGGACAGTCCCTTGGCTGCCATTACTCTAGACGCCGAGAAGGCATTCGACCGTGTCAACTGGGATTTTATGTTTGGCGCCCTTCGCTGGCACGGTTTCAGTCCCACTTTTCTTAAATTTGTTCAGTTGCTTTATTCTGCTCCTTCCACTTCTATATGGATTAATGGTATGCAATCTGATTATTTTCCCCTTCATAGAGGAACCAGACAAGGCTGTCCACTTTCCCCCCTTCTCTTTATTCTGGCACTCAAACCTTTCCTTGAGAAAATTCGACAATCCCCTTCCTATTCTGGCTTTCTTTATAAAGATGTTGAGATTAAGTTTACTGCTTATGCAGACGATATTTTGCTTTACATCTCTAACCCTGTTGTTGCCCTTCCCGCTTTCTTTTCTTTATTACATGATTATTCCTCTGTTTCTGGATATAAATTAAATATTGATAAAACTGAAGTCCTTCCCCTCAATAAATTTTGTCTTCCTCACATGTTTCAGGGTTCTGGTTTCCAATGGAACTCTGGTTCTATCAAATGTCTTGGCGTTTTATATGCTAACACTATTAGAGAAACTATCAAAATTAATCACTCCGATATCCTTAAAAAGCTCTCTTCTCTTATAGACCGTTGGTCCCCTCTTTTTCTTTCCTGGTGGGGTCGTCTCCCCACTATTAAAATGATGCTCCTTCCTATTGTGAACTTCTGTCTCTCCATGCTTCCTATCTCTCTCCCCCATTTCTTTTTTAAGTCTATCAATAGTCTTTTTTCCAAATTCCTGTGGAATAAGCGTAAGGCTAGAGTCTCTCTCCTCCGTCTTCAACAACCTAAACATCTTGGTGGTGTTAATTTCCCCAATATCTCACGCTTTCATTCTGCTTTTACTCTCAAGCAAATTTGGCCTCTTCTTCTTGAATCCTCGTCTCCTCCTGCTACGGCTTGGAGCTCTCTGGAATTGGCTCAACTTCACCCCTTCTCCTCCCTTATTGCCTCCAATCTCACTCAACCACCTCCCAAGCTACTTTCTCCTATTTTTAAACACTCCAAAGCTTTAACCCTTGCCCTTTTTCGATCATTCTCTGTACCATCTACTCTTCATATGAATACCCCACTATGGTATAATAAATCTCTTAAATTACGCAAACGTGCGCTCTTTTGGAAGGAATGGATTGACAAAGGAATTCTCACTTACCAACATCTTATTTCTGATAATTCCTTATTACCCTTTTCAACACTTCGTGATTCCTTCGGTATCTCTAACAAATACTGCACACACTTTCATGAACTTCTGCCCAAACTATCCACTATTATCCTACACAATACTCCTTCATCCTCTTCATCTCCCCTCCTTGCCTCTCCACCTAACTTTCAGGTTCCCCTTAAGGCCTCTGCTATTTATAAATTACTTTCTCCCTCACTTACTGACAGGCCTAAAACTAATCTTGAACTTACCTGGGAATTGGACCTCAATCACACTTTCCCCTCACTTACCTGGGATTCTATTTGGTCCAAACTTCATTCCACCTCTCGTTCCGCTAGTACCACACAAACCCTTTATTTTTTTTATAATAGATTATTTTACACTCCCTGTGATTTGTTTAAATTTAAATTGTTAGACACTAAGAAGTGTTGGTCCTGTTCATGTACTCCTGGTGACTTTATTCACATGTTTTTTCTTTGTCCTAAGGTCCAACTTATGTGGTCCCACATTTGGTCTACTCTTAATAAGATTTTATCTACTAATGTTCCCTTTGTTATTTCTTCTGTATTCCTGGGTGGTTTGGCCCCAGTTTGGGATGTCCCACTCCATACTCGTAAATGTATTGATCTTTGCATTGCTATCGCTTTTCAAATTATAACAACTAATTGGAAAGATACTACAAACGTGGTTTACAACGCTTGGTGGAATTTGCTCTGACATCATCATAGACTAGATCGTGCATGTGCTTCTTCTATTCCATTGTTGATAAAACGTGATTTACTTTGGTCCCCTTTAACAGACTTTTTATCTTAAAGTGCCTCTTGATCACATGTTATTGTTATATTTAGTATTACGGTTATTATTATCACTGTGAACTTCTCTGTATTTCATACCTCTTTATTTCTCTTACCATAAATTTTTCTATTGCTGTTCCCCTTCCATCCCCCCTTTTTTCCCCTTTCTTCCCTCTTTTTGTTTCTCTCTTCCTTCCCCACAAAATGAAAAGTTATAAAAGCATTTTCTCTTTGTATAACGTTCTCCCCTTTTGGGGCCTTTCTTGATTATTGGCACACTATTCTCCACAATTATTTTGACTCCTATTGCTCTTTATTTGTGCTATTGTACTGATGTTTTACATTGTTTTCTTCAACATAATAAAGCTTTTCAAACTCAAAAAAAAAAAAATTCAAGCCAGGCTCTGAGCATCATTGGGGGAATTGAGGAGCAGTCTTACACCTATCAAGCATCCTATGACAAAGTCAATAATTAAAAAAACATTAGCTCACGGATTAATGAGCTTGAAGTCACATGAACGGGGAAAGAACTTTAAAATCAGATCTTGAAGAAAAAAGTCCTCGATAAATTCGCTCGGCGGGAGACAGCAACAGCTATCAACGCCATACAGACCTAGAGTGCATTTGTTAAAGTCGGAATCTATTAAGTCAGAAACATCATCATTCCGTAAACTCGATAAACATCAACTTCAGAGCAGGTTTACGGGGTTCTTGTTATTAGCATGTGTTGACAATGTGCGCACTGCAGCGTAAAGCATCCCATAACAAAGTTTCAGGGTCAGATGTCAGTTTGTGTTCTCTTATTGTTGTTCAAAAATAACAAATGAATGCACAAATCAAAATAAAGTTGTAAATCTTTTTTGAAGACAGTGGTTTAAAAATACATGCGCCAGCCTGGAATCGAACCCGGGTCGCAAGAATGGGAATCTTGCATGATACCACTACACTACTGGCGCGGCTGATGATGATTGTCTACCTGCACTCTAGGAGACCTTCAGAGTGGATCTGTATCTCACCGAGAGACGCTTTTCCTTCATGGAGGCTTTTTAATTTGCAACATTCTTGAATGGAATTGCTTAATCTTACTTTTTCCAAAGAAAAGAGAGGGCTGTGAGCTCTGGCGGGAGCTTGTTTCTTGCTGACATGTACTTTGGAAGCTTCAAGGAGGTGCAGAGGGTGAAGGGCCCACCCAGAGCTCTACACCGGACCCTGCGCCAATGAACGCCTGGGCCCGCATTACCAATTACTCGGTTAATTGGATGTTAATTAGCACACCTGATAACTTGTGACTTGGAAGACTGGGGGATAATGAGGTGCAATAAATACCCCCATTCACCGGCCCCTTTTCACGTAGCGCCTAGAGGCCTGACTGCAAGCAGCTGGTTAAACCCGGTCCCTGCCGAACCGCTGCTCTCCTGTGCAGTGATTGGGGTTATAAATTATCCCGAATGTAAGTCACTGGGTGTATTAATGTTTGCACATCAGATTACATTTTGGCAGGTCAAAAGTGCCAGGAGTTAACAGGGGGAAATGGGTCCAGTGTTTACCAGGGCACGTGGAATCTGGTGTGAAAAGCATCAAAATCCACGTTATTCCGCACTGAAGGAGAAATACTTCCAATGGGTGTATTTTATGGCACCCGATTAATGTTGAACCCTAGGGCTTCAGATTTACTCTCTGTGGTCAATGCTGACATTCTCTCTGGCCACTCAGTAACAACCCCTAAAACTCTTGGTTCTGCTCAGGAGGGGGAGCACGGAGGTGTGGGTGGATGGGAAGGGTTTGGTGGAAAATCACTAGGGTCCAAGAAGAATGACCCTACTGCTGTCCTGCTGGTAGTTGCTTGTGCTTGTTTTCCATTCATTACCCTTGGATCCATTGAAGTGGGGGGCGGGGGCTGGAGGGCGGTGAGTCTGCAGGCTGCAGAGATATCATAGGGGCCTCAGCCCCTAGTAGAAGCATCAGCTGCTTGGGTGTTGCTATGGTGACCAGGTGAGATATGGCCCTACTGCTGTCCTGCTGGTAGTTGCTTGTGCTTGTTTTCCTCTCCTTGCCCTCTGATCTATTGAAGTGGTGAGGGCTGGAGGGCGGTGAGTCTACAGGCTGCAGAGATATCATAGGGGCCTCAGCCCCTAGTAGAAGCATCAGCTGCTTGGGTGTTGCTATGGTGACCAGGTGAGATATGGCCCTACTGCTGTCCTGCTGGTAGTTGCTTGTGCTTGTTTTCCTTTCCTTGCCCTTGGGTCTATTGAAGTGGGGAGGGCTGGAGGGCGGTGAGTCTGCAGGCTGCAGAGATATCATAGGGGCCTCAGCCCCTAGTAGAAGCATCAGCTGCTTGGGTGTTGCTATGGTGACCAGGTGAGATATGGCCCTACTGCTGTCCTGCTGGTAGTTGCTTGTGCTTGTTTTCCTTTCCTTGCCCTTGGGTCTATTGAAGTGGGGAGGGCTGGAGGGCGGTGAGTCTGCAGGCTGCAGAGATATCATAGGGGCCTCAGCCCCTAGTAGAAGCATCAGCTGCTTGGGTGTTGCTATGGTGACCAGGTGAGATATGGCCCTACTGCTGTCCTGCTGGTAGTTGCTTGTGCTTGTTTTCCTTTCCTTGCCCTTGGGTCTATTGAAGTGGTGAGGGCTGGAGGGCGGTGAGTCTACAGGCTGCAGAGATGTCATGGGGGCCTCAGCCCCTGGTAGAAGCATCAGCTGCTTGGGTGTTGCTATGGTGACCAGGTGAGATATGGCCCTACTGCTGTCCTGCTGGTAGTTGCTTGTGCTTGTTTTCCATTCATTGCCCTTGGATCCATTGAAGTGGGGGGCGGGGGCTGGAGGGCGGTGAGTCTGCAGGCTGCAGAGATGTCATAGGGGCCTCAGCCCCTAGTAGAAGCATCAGCTGCTTGGGTGAGCTGTGGTGGGTGACCTGGTGAGATGTGGCCCTACTGCCGATCTGCTGGTAGTTGCTTGTGCTTGTTTTCCTTTCCTTGCCCTTGGGTCTATTGAAGTGGGGAGGGCTGGAGGGCGGTGAGTCTGCAGGCTGCAGAGATATCATAGGGGCCTCAGCCCCTAGTAGAAGCATCAGCTGCTTGGGTGTGCTATGGTGACCAGGTGAGATATGGCCCTACTGCTGTCCTGCTGGTAGTTGCTTGTGCTTGTTTTCCTTTCCTTGCCCTTGGATCTATTGAAGTGGGGGGCGGGGGCTGGAGGGCGGTGAGTCTACAGGCTGCAGAGATATCATAGGGGCCTCAGCCCCCGGTATAAGCATCAGCTGCTTGGGTGTGCTATGGTGACCAGGTGAGATATGGCCCTACTGCTGTCCTGCTGGTAGTTGCTTGTGCTTGTTTTCCTTTCCTTGCCCTTGGATCTATTGAAGTGGGGAGGGCTGGAGGGCGGTGAGTCTACAGGCTGCAGAGATGTCATGGGGGCCTCAGCCCCTAGTAGAAGCATCAGCTGCTTGGGTGTTGCTATGGTGACCAGGTGAGATATGGCCCCACTGCTGTCCTGCTGGTAGTTGCTTGTGCTTGTTTTCCTTTCCTTGCCCTTGGGTCTATTGAAGTGGTGAGGGCTGGAGGGCGGTGAGTCTACAGGCTGCAGAGATGTCATGGGGGCCTCAGCCCCTGGTAGAAGCATCAGCTGCTTGGGTGTTGCTATGGTGACCAGGTGAGATATGGCCCTACTGCTGTCCTGCTGGTAGTTGCTTGTGCTTGTTTTCCTTTCCTTGCCCTTGGGTCTATTGAAGTGGTGAGGGCTGGAGGGCGGTGAGTCTACAGGCTGCAGAGATGTCATAGGGGCCTCAGCCCCCGGTATAAGCATCAGCTGCTTGGGTGTTGCTATGGTGACCAGGTGAGATATGGCCCTACTGCTGTCCTGCTGGTAGTTGCTTGTGCTTGTTTTCCTTTCCTTGCCCTTGGATCTATTGAAGTGGGGGGCGGGGGCTGGAGGGCGGTGAGTCTGCAGGCTGCAGAGATGTCATGGGGGCCTCAGCCCCTAGTAGAAGCATCAGCTGCTTGGGTGTTGCTATGGTGACCAGGTGAGATATGGCCCTACTGCTGTCCTGCTGGTAGTTGCTTGTGCTTGTTTTCCTTTCCTTGCCCTTGGATCTATTGAAGTGGGGAGGGCTGGAGGGCGGTGAGTCTACAGGCTGCAGAGATGTCATGGGGGCCTCAGCCCCTAGTAGAAGCATCAGCTGCTTGGGTGTTGCTATGGTGACCAGGTGAGATATGGCCCTACTGCTGTCCTGCTGGTAGTTGCTTGTGCTTGTTTTACTTTCCTTGCCCTTGGATCTATTGAAGTGGGGAGGGCTGGAGGGCGGTGAGTCTACAGGCTGCAGAGATGTCGTAGGGGCCTCAGCCCCCGGGATAAGCATCTGCTTCTTGGGTGTTGCTATGGTGACCTGGTGAGATGTGGCCCTACTGCTGTCCTGCTGGTAGTTGCTTGTGCTTGTTTTCTTCTCCTTACCCTTGGATCTATTGAAGTGGGGAGGGCTGGAGGGCGGTGAGTCTACGGGCTGCAGAGATGTCATAGGGGCCTCAGCCCCTGGTATAAGCATCAGCTGCTTGGGTGTTGCTATGGTGACCTGGTGAGATGTGGCCCTACTGCTGTCCTGCTGGTAGTTGCTTGTGCTTGTTTTCTTCTCCTTACCCTTGGATCTATTGAAGTGGGGAGGGCTGGAGGGCGGTGAGTCTACAGGCTGCAGAGATGTCATAGGGGCCTCAGCCCCTGGTATAAGCATCAGCTGCTTGGGTGTTGCTATGGTGACCTGGTGAGATGTGGCCCCAGACAGCAGTGACAGAGTGACAGGATGGCAGACATCTCTCCACAGGGGATCTCACTAGTAGACTGGAGAAGGCACTCGGGGCGCGGTCCCCCACTTATGAAGTTGACAGGGTACAGAGCACCGCAAGAAGATGAGAGCAGCAGGTGTATTTTGCACCTAAGGGGGTCTCTGGAGGGGAGCTGGTCTTGGACTCAGGACTCATTTCTGTCACAGATGAGCGAGGCTGCCAGACATGACCCCCAACATTCGTCCATCCCCCAGAGTCTTTCCACTGGAGTCCACTCACGGTCTAACGACCCCCTGGTGAAGCTCCCCCGCTCTACCTGTGCAGGACAGTGATGGCAAGGCTGGTTGTAGCCCTGTATCCTTTGTCCCACCACATCCACCCAGCTGTTTCCCCACATCAGCCCCTGGGGTTTGGGGCCTTGTCTGCTCCAGGGAAATGAAGGGATAGAGAGAAGCGTACAAGTCAAGTCAAATAGTCTATAATGAGTGTATCTTATACAACAATAAATGATTACATGAAGCAATAAACACAGTAGGCATATTAAAAAGATGATAAAGTCATGAGATTGAATACAGTCCGCGTGCTCATCAGGTGAAGTGTTCCTGATCCTCTCAAGTCACTACTCTGTTTACAAAACTTAAAACCACAGCACAGATGGGTAAAGTTTGGAAGGACTGTAAATATAAAAGAGCAGGTCTAAAATGTTTAAAATGCAACACAACTTGCTTTCAGAAAACGAGGTCTCTGAGATTTATAACATTTACAAGAAATCTAGATATAATGTGAGGTGTATATGATATGTCACCATAAAATAGACTACAACAAAACTAGTTACAAAACAGCATTGGTCGCTATTTAGAAGCTGAGATAGAACTGCAAGTTATGATATGAAGGAATGAATGCGTGGGCTGCAGCTGAGGTATTAGCCTATTCTCTTTGCTTCCTGGTCTCACGGTCCAATCCTTGCAATTTCTGCTTAAGTTCGACTTTTGTAACTGTGAATAAATACTGTTCTGTATTGCCCAAGCCTCATCCTCAACTTCTGCAGCTCAATGTAATAAACTCTAACCAAGGGAGAGTGTGCGTGAAATCCAGAGACAGACAATGAACAATGAATTTACAACAGGTTCAGGTGTGGGCCAGGTTGAGGCCGCAGGTGCATTTGCCCTGGTTTAATGATATCTTCAAAGCCCCCCCTTCTCTGTCCGCACCTGCCTCCTCGTGTTTATGGGGGGAGTTCACGTGCCTGTAAAGTGGGGGTTAAATTGACACCTACAATGTCTTTCATTTTGAGTGGCACACAATGAAGCTGCTACAGCAGCTGAAATAGCTCAGTTGGGAGAGCGTTAGACTGAATATTTGAAGGTCCCTGGTTCGATCCCGGGTTTCGGCAGGAGAGGCCTTTTTTTGTTCTTTGTTATTTCGAATTTCCTCCGCACCTCGCACATTCTTTTCTCGCCGTTTTAGCCTCATCCCTCCTGTCTCTCTCCCCTTTCATTCTTCTTTCTCCTTTTCCCGCCCTCCCTTCCTTGTGTCCCGCCTGCTTCCTCACCTCATTCCCCCCTGCGGACTCTCCCTCACCCCGGGCACTGCAAGGAATGTTTGATGCTTTGACTTCTCTGCGCGGCTGTCACTCTTTCCGCCTCAGAACCTGAGGGATTTTAAACATCCCCAGAACAGGGCGTCCAGTGACCCCCCCCCCCCCCCTTATCTTTCTTGTTCTCTACACCGCTGCAGCTCTCCAGAGAGGGGTGTTATCAATGAATACAAGTGTGGCTCCCTGCCTGTCACTCTATGTACATCAGATACACAGCTGTGCAGCGGTGAGCAGGACGGTAGCGTGGCCGAGCGGTCTAAGGCGCTGGATTAAGGCCCCAGTCTCCCTGGAGGCGTGGGTTCGAATCCCACCGCTGCCAGATGTGCTTTTATTTTTTTTTTCTTTTTTTTTGTTTTTTGTTTTTTGCGCAAGACCTTTATTGAAAATCAAGCATTTGATACAGCATGAGCCTACAACCCTGAGGCCGGCTCGCTACGTAGATGTGCTTTTCTTTCAGTGACGGATCGAGTCCTCCTCACAAACACAAAGTAGAAGCGGTCCCGCCACTGCTCATTCCAGGGCTCCACACAGGGTTTTTGCTGTCCGTGACTATATCCGAATTATATTCATATACTTTGTGGAGCAGCTAGTATTCTACATATATTTCACATATTTATGAAAAGCTGCCGATCAGCCAGCAAGAAGAAGCTTGCAGGCTTTATACAGCCAGTTAGAAAACAGGACACCGATCAACGAGTTTATACTAGCAATTATAACAAAAGACAATTCTCTTTAAAGGTCTCACTACATTTTTAACCACATGTTGGTTGGATGGTTTTGTCGCATCTTCTGCATCATCTGCTGCCTTCGAGATCTGGGTCTGAGTCTCCTTTCAACCCCCAGGCAGTACTGACCCCCACCCTAAGGAGTTGGTAAAACAAAGGTTGCTGCACACAGGGAGAAAGCAAGAACTTTAAAGACCCTTGACATTGTTTCTATTCTCTAATCTGTGCTCATTTCAACCCCCCCCCCCCCCAGGTACAGAACCGCACCTGTCTTCCACAGAGAACCCCGGCCAAAATGTTATCTTACTCGGTTAAGAGTGAGTGCATTTCACTATTTAGTTGCCTTTCCCCAGACAGGTGCTTGCTTTGCCTCTCTTCCGTGCTGTCCATGTGATGCGGCCTCTACCCACTCTACGAAGCACTTTATGCATTTTTGCGAACTGTACTGCACTTTAAGACCCCAAGAAGGGGTGCACGTTATACATCGCCTCGATGTCCCTCGATATGTTTCTTGGTTATAAATGTTATCTCCTGTGCTTAAAACTGATAAGGAAATATCCCTCGCGATCATGATTATTAATTGACGCTCGCCTGGCTGTAAAGTACATATTTTAATATGTATACCTTTTAATCAACTGGCTAAAACTGCTTGTCTGTAATGAAGTATTTCAGTTTTCACCCGTGCCTGTGTTTATTGTTCCCACATGTACTGCTTCTTCCTCGCGGGCAGCATGGGGTGGTTTATTGCCAAGTTGTATCTCCCTTTCATTACCAGAGCATCTTTCTGTGTTCTTAAACTGTAATGTTTTTAACTGTTTTTTTGTTACAATGGCAATTAATTTTCATGCTGGACTGAAATTGTGTTATGTACAAGTGATAATTATATTTTTCCATTGCTTTTATGTTCATAATTTGACCCAATAAAGAGTTTGACTGACAGACCCGTGTGTGTTTTTGGGCGTGGCACGAGGCCTCAATGAGGGGGCTGTTTATGACGCGTCATGAAGGCCCCCGGGAAGGGTGGGGCTGTGAGCAGCAGCATCTCTGACAGTGGGTCCCTCTATGCGCCTCGAGTAGTTAATGCTGCGGGAGGCACTATAAGTTGTGTCAGCAACGACAGCCTGTTCTCTGTAAGGGTGGGGTGTACCTTTAGGCTGTGACCGAGACTAATGGGGTTATGACTCGTCCTGAAGTGTCTGGTTCTAGACCCAGAGGTCTGACTGGGCTAGTGGGTGAAGGGTTGATGGGATGGTGAGTTGGTGAGTTGGTGGGATAATGGGATGGTGAGTTGGTGGGTTGATGGGATAATGGGATAATGGGATGGTGAGTTGGTGGGTTGGTGGGTTGATGGGATAATGGGATAATGGGATGGTGAGTTGGTGGGTTGGTGGGATGATGGGATGGTGGGTTGGTGAGTTGGTGAGTTGGTGGGTTGGTGGGTTGATGGGATAATGGGATAATGGGATGGTGAGTTGGTGAGTTGGTGGGTTGGTGGGATAATGGGATAATGGGATGGTGAGTTGGTGAGTTGGTGGGTTGGTGGGTTGGTGGGTTGGTGGGATAATGGGATGGTGAGTTGGTGGGTTGGTGGGATGATGGGATGGTGGGTTGGTGAGTTGGTGGGTTGGTGGGATAATGGGATAATGGGATGGTGAGTTGGTGGGTTGGTGGGATGATGGGATGGTGGGTTGGTGAGTTGGTGGGTTGGTGGGTTGGTGGGATGATGGGATGGTGGGTTGGTGAGTTGGTGGGTTGGTGGGATAATGGGATAATGGGATGGTGAGTTGGTGAGTTGGTGGGTTGGTGGGTTGGTGGGTTGGTGGGATGATGGGATGGTGAGTTGGTGGGTTGGTGGGATGGTGGGATGATGGGTTGGTGGGGTGGTGGGATAATGGGATGATGGGTTGGTGGGTTGGTGGGATGGTGAGTTGGTGGGTTGGTGGGATGGTGGGATGATGGGTTGGTGGGGTGGTGGGATAATGGGATGATGAGATGGTGAGTTGGTGGGTTGGTGGGTTGGTGGGATAATGGGATGGTGAGTTGGTGAGTTGGTGGGTTGGTGGGTTGGTGGGATAATGGGATGGTGAGTTGGTGGGTTGGTGGGATGATGGGATGGTGGGTTGGTGAGTTGGTGAGTTGGTGGGTTGGTGGGTTGGTGGGATGATGGGATGGTGGGTTGGTGAGTTGGTGGGTTGGTGGGATAATGGGATAATGGGATGGTGAGTTGGTGAGTTGGTGGGTTGGTGGGTTGGTGGGTTGGTGGGTTGGTGGGATGATGGGATGGTGAGTTGGTGGGTTGGTGGGATGGTGGGATGATGGGTTGGTGGGGTGGTGGGATAATGGGATGATGGGTTGGTGGGTTGGTGGGATGGTGAGTTGGTGGGTTGGTGGGATGGTGGGATGATGGGTTGGTGGGGTGGTGGGATAATGGGATGATGAGATGGTGAGTTGGTGGGTTGGTGAGTTGGTGGGTTGTTGGGATGATGGGATGGTGAGTTGGTGGGATGGTGAGTTGGTGGGTTGGTGGGGTGGTGGGATGGTGAGTTGGTGGGTGGGTGGGATGATGGGATGGTGAGTTGGTGGGTTGGTGGGATGGTGGGATGATGGGTTGGTGGGGTGGTGGGATAATGGGATGATGAGATGGTGAGTTGGTGGGATAATGGGATGGTGAGTTGGTGGGTTGATGGGATAATGGGATAATGGGATGGTGAGTTGGTGGGTTGGTGGGTTGATGGGATAATGGGATAATGGGATGGTGAGTTGGTGAGTTGGTGGGTTGGTGGGTTGGTGGGATAATGGGATGGTGAGTTGGTGGGTTGGTGGGATGATGGGATGGTGGGTTGGTGAGTTGGTGGGTTGGTGGGATAATGGGATAATGGGATGGTGAGTTGGTGGGTTGGTGGGATGATGGGATGGTGGGTTGGTGAGTTGGTGAGTTGGTGGGTTGGTGGGTTGATGGGATAATGGGATAATGGGATGGTGAGTTGGTGAGTTGGTGGGTTGGTGGGATAATGGGATAATGGGATGGTGAGTTGGTGGGTTGGTGGGATGATGGGATGGTGAGTTGGTGGGTTGGTGGGATGGTGGGATGATGGGTTGGTGGGGTGGTGGGATAATGGGATGATGGGTTGGTGGGTTGGTGGGATGATGGGATGGTGAGTTGGTGGGTTGGTGGGATGGTGGGATGATGGGTTGGTGGGGTGGTGGGATAATGGGATGATGAGATGGTGAGTTGGTGGGTTGGTGAGTTGGTGGGTTGTTG
This sequence comes from Lissotriton helveticus, assembly GCF_964261635.1. Classification (NCBI taxonomy): domain Eukaryota; kingdom Metazoa; phylum Chordata; class Amphibia; order Caudata; family Salamandridae; genus Lissotriton; species Lissotriton helveticus. Next base: position 345,909,798 of record NC_136058.1, on the reverse strand, counting down.
GGATGATGGGATGGTGAGTTGGTGGGATGGTGAGTTGGTGGGTTGGTGGGGTGGTGGGATGGTGAGTTGGTGGGTGGGTGGGATGATGGGATGGTGAGTTGGTGGGTTGGTGGGATGGTGGGATGATGGGTTGGTGGGGTGGTGGGATAATGGGATGATGAGATGGTGAGTTGGTGGGTTGGTGAGTTGGTGGGTTGTTGGGATGATGGGATGGTGAGTTGGTGGGATGGTGAGTTGGTGGGTTGGTGGGGTGGTGGGATGGTGAGTTGGTGGGTGGGTGGGATGATGGGATGGTGAGTTGGTGGGTTGGTGGGATGGTGGGATGATGGGTTGGTGGGGTGGTGGGATGGTGAGTTGGTGGGTGGGTGGGATGATGGGATGGTGAGTTGGTGGGTTGGTGGGATGGTGAGTTGGTGGGTTGGTGGGGTGGTGGGATGGTGAGTTGGTGGGTGGGTGGGATGATGGGATGGTGAGTTGGTGGGTTGGTGGGGTGGTGGGATGGTGAGTTGGTGGGTGGGTGGGATGATGGGATGATGGGTTGGTGGGGTGGTGGGATGGCGGCATGGGTTGCGATGGTGGGATGGGGTAAAGGGGCTGGGTGCGGTCAGCTGGTGGTTTTAGGGGGGCTGCCACAGAGCGATAACACCCAGCCCTGGGTTCAAGGGTCACTGCCTCAGCAGGGCCAGCCCTGGGTTCAAGGGTCACTGCCTCAGCAGGGCTAGCCCTGGGTTCAAGGGTCGCTGCCTCAGCAGGACTAGCCCTGGGTTCAAGGGTCACTGCCTCAGCAGGGCCCGCCCCTTTCCAGAATTAGCTTTGCATGTGACTAGTGCAGCTCAATGGAAGATTGTGATTGAGAACAGACAAAACATACATTTAACAATCTCATAATGTGATAAAGGGACAGCAGGAGATCAAAGAGTTTCTGACAAAAATGGAACAATCGGTATAGGTTTATTTTAAATAATGCAATAAAATAAATATGCGGAAACTGAAATGAGGGTAACTTTGCCCCCAATTATTGTCACTGGTTGAGTCTACTCTTGCGGGAGCACCTCGAGGGTGGCGGTCTCTGCCTCGAGAGGAGCAGGGGGGCGTCAGGAGTGCCTTTGGTGTCTTCTTACCCAAGTGTCATGTGTCGTGGACATCTCAAGGCCGCAAGTCACGATAGTAGCATTGTAACAAAGAGTGGCGCAGCACGTGGATAACTGAAAGCAGAGCTGTCAAGTGACCTGTCTCTTGTGTGAGTCTCTATGTACTTTGTTTTTATTTGCATTCTGGCATTATTGCTCCCCCAGTGTAGACTCAGGGCCATCACCAGGGCCAGCATCTGGAGGAAACTCTGCCTCGGGTAACCTGCTGGGGCAGAGAAAAGTGCAAAAACCACAGTTGATGGACAGAATGCAGAACAATGTCATACATTCACCCCAGTACAGAGATATGGGCCTAAAACCATCGTTTTTTTTGCTCACCATGCCATTCCAGTTTGAACCCAGCCATATGCAAATCAGTCTTGACCCTGCGCCCACTGGGAACAGTCCAGCCCGAACTGCAAAGCCAGGTCCTCCCTGGACTGGCAACAAGAATCCTAGGACCGGTTTCGGGCTTTCAGCCCTCATCAGCCAGTACAGCTTGATTCCAGTGGCATGGAGAGCATGGGACTCACGTCTGAGCATACCCGTCCCACTCGGGGTGACAAATGCAAAAACAACAGTTGATGGACAGAATGCTGAACAATGTCATACATTCACCCCAGTACAGAGATCCGGGGCTAAATCCATTGTTTTTTTGCTCACCATGCCATTCCAGTTTGAACCCAGCCATATGCAAATCAGTCTTGACCCTGGACTGTTCCCATGAAGCACAGGGTCAGACTGATTTGCATATGGCCATGTCTGAACTGAGGTGGTGGAGTGAGCTAAAGAATGATGATGGATTAAACCCAGATCAGTTGACTGGGGGTGAGTGTTTGATTTGCTCAAACGCTCAGTCCATCATCCCTTTTGGTATCGCTTTGTTCGCCCTAAGTTGGAAGGGTGTACCCAGACGTGGGTCCTTTGCTCACTTTGCCACTGGATTCAAAATAGCCTGGCTGATGAGGGTTATGAACCCAAAACCGGCCCCAGGATGCTTGTTTCTGGTCCAGGGAAGATATGGCTTGGTAGTTCTGGCTGGACTGTTCCCATGAGGCACAGGGTCAGACTGATTTGCATATGGCCATGTCTGAACTGGAGTGGTGGAGTGAGCTAAAGAATGATGATGGATTAAACCCAGATCAGTTAACTGGGAGTGAGTGATGAGTTCTCTAACGCTCCGTCCATCATCCCCTTTGGTATCGCTTTGGTGCAAAAAAAGGGCATCTTCATAGTGTTGGGGAAGGGGCAATTGCTGGCAGTAGGCAGAAGTAGCGCTGGGAGCGAGAAGGCCTGATAGAGTGATATGGGGCGGGCGCAGAGCCCTGGGGCACTTGTAATAAGCATAGATGGTGAGGGGAGTCATCTGGAGACATAGGTGGGTGAACATCTGGGGGCAGCCAGTGAGAGCAGCTGTTGGTGGATGGGGTGTGGGCAGGTTACCGGGGTCGAGGAAGGAGCAAGTATCTGGGACCATTGAAAGAACATGGGGACATCTTTAGACACATGGGCTCATTCGGGGAGCAGAAGATGCCAACTGGGTCAGGGGCAAATTCTGAGGGGGGTCTGGGAACAGAAGGGTGCGATTGTGGAAACTTAGGCGAACAGTGAATGATATGATATAACTGGAGCACAGAGGTGGGGGCTGCTCCAGGCATAACAGTCAGGGAGTAAAACAATATAGTACGGTGGTAGTAAATGTGGTAGTAAATTCTCTGAATAATTATGGAAATACTCTTCCTCTAGGCACTCAAGAAGCCCCAACATTGGGGCTTATCACCTGAGAGCTCCGTTCTCCAGGTGCCCCATTACCCTCCACCCGCAGGGCCACTGTCTAGTGTACTACAGTCGTGAGTAGGGAAGGTGCGATCTGGTGAGAGAATACAACATTTAAAATATCTCTTCTCCTGTGTTGGTTGTATTTAATGATACAGGAAAGGGATATCGTTTTAAAAAGTGGTGATCGGTAAAAGGTCAGTCGACATGTTTCAGCCTGCGTTGCCCATGTAGGTCAGGCGGCTTTCATCAGGCCAATAAAAGTGTTGCCAGGCCGCCTCTGATTTCAGGAGGCTGGGTATGCAGGTAGGTAAGGTAAGTATAGTCGCTCGCCTTTCTTCATCATCTGGTTAGGATATTCGGGTAGCTGATGTGAAGATATAATCACCAACAATGTTGGCTTCACAGTATTGAGACACCTGCAAGATCGAAGTTATAAGCCAATTGGTGAAAGTGGTACATTTATAGTAAATATTTTGTGAATGCAAATCCGTTCTTCTCCCCACATCTAAGGTTACATGGTGTAACAGTCAGCTTTGTGGACTATGATCTGATCTGAAATCTCGATGGGACCAGATGCTTTTACTCTTAAGAAACTCAAATCTCTCATGTATAAGTTTGAAATCCCAGAAAACGTGTTGTACCTAATAAACAGCATTTCTTACTGAGTTTTTAATGATTTCTGTTCAATATATTTGTATGTTTGCTAAAACTTGGCACGTTCATAAGTTACATTAAATGTTATTATGTCAGGACTCTGTTTTTCACTTCCTTGTCTCTTTTTATACATTTATTATTGGCATGCTCTTTCTCGTTCCAGAATATTCCGGCCTTTCGTTACATTTTAGCAAAATTCTCGTTCTCTCTTTGTGAGAATAGTGCACCTGCCCAGGGGCAGGACAGCGGGGCTACTGCATTTATGTTTTACATATTTTACTTTAAAAGCATTTTTCCGGGAATATTTTGTTGCTAATTTTAATTTTATCATCATCCCTTTTAAAATTTCAAGTCAGCAAACATAAACGAATGTGACATAATTTAACCAACTTTAGGTGTGATACTGACCTCAAAAGTACTGTCTTGTGGTCACGGCTAGACACATGACGTCACTGACTTTAGAAGAACTCCGAGCTCCGCGGACTTTGCAATGATAGATCACTTAGATTCAAACTCTAGCCATAGTAATAAAATAGCATTATAATTAAATATGTCTCTGATTGTCTCAATGACAAATTAAAAGTGTTTCCGCCCGGTTTCGGGGACCTTTCGCGTGTGAGGCGAACGTGATAACCACTACACTACGGAAACTCACATGTGTAACACATAGGGCCTTATAAACAGAACCCTCATAAGCACAGAGCAGTGTTCTCATATTATCAAAAGTCCTGATTGTATCACTGACGGTGCTTCGGAAATGATTTCCTATTTGGTTCTAGCTCCTTTCATTTCAGTCTCCCTTTGTGATCCTTTTTTGCTCCTGTCCCGCTACAGCAGAGCATTTATCAGCCCATTCCCTCATACAAAAAGATTTGTATTCTGACCTTTTATGATCAAGCTAACTTTACGCTGTGACTTGTGCAACTCACAGTGTAGGAGACACCTCGGCTCCGAGTCAGCCGGGGGCAGGTGCATGCTGAGGTGTGGGGCTGACTGACCCCTCATGCTTCCAGCGCCTTGAGGCTGCTCTGCCGAATCCGTCCCCGCCAGAGCTTGGACGAGTCACCAGGACTGAAGAGTCTCGAGTTATAGACTCTTCAGAGCTCTTTTCCGTGTATGTGATTGACAGCGGCAGAGAGTGGAGGCCGCCAGTGTGTGCAGCAGCTGTGGGGATGAACCGCACCCTCCGCACCCCACAACTGTGCAGCCCTGAACCCCGCTCTGAGCCCGCTCTGAGCTGAACTGCCCGGACTGAGCTGCACCCCCTGAGGCCGGACTGAGCTGCAGCCGCTGAGTATAAAGCACAATCTTTCTTGGAGGGATGTTTTGTGACTTTTGCAATTTCCCGCTACAGTGACACCTCCCGTAACGCTGCTAAAAAACATCTTTTTTACCCGCAGAAACCAAAGACGCCTTTTACAGACACTATCCAGAGGTTGTGGGGTAGTAAATTATGGATCTGTGTCCAGTGCCGACCCGAGCCGAGAGTGATGAAGCTTCTTGTATCCAGGGTCCTGAGGCATCTTTAAAAACATCTCTGAACCCACCAACCCCCTGGACGGGAAGTTTTGTAACTGTAAAGACAGAAGTCCTAAGCCTACAATATCCTCTGAGAGCAGCTGTCCTTACGTGGGCTGGAAAGTGAGCCTCAGAGGAACCTAGCACATGTCAGGATGGCCGAGCGGTCTAAGGCGCTGCGTTCAGGTCGCAGTCTCCTCTGGAGGCGTGGGTTCGAATCCCACTTCTGACAGTCTCTTTTGCGACTCGTATTCACAGTTTTTTCCCCAGACAATGTCAATATTACACAATCTTAACATACTTCAGTAAATTGTCGCTCAGTGCCAGGACACAAGTCCTAAAAAAAAGAAGTGGGGGGACTAACCTAGGTTGGCAGTAAGTAAGTGACATCACAGTGCAGGACATGACTAGTCTCTTTCTCACAAACTCGCAACTGCCTTCTAATTTTGCCCTCTCCTATTCCTTCTCCCCTACCCAATTCTTCTCTATCCATTCCTTTCTCCCTGTCACTCACACACTTCTATTTAAAGCCTCTTTCGCTGTCTCTGTCTCTCATACACATATCCTGTTCTGGAGTTATACTCTCTCCTGTCATGCATTATATCCCCGACCCTTCACAGCAACTTCTTCCCTATTTTTTAGGTCTCGCGACCTTGCGCGCATCGAGCGGAGCGAGAATTCAAGTAGGCAAACTGCTCGTGAAACCACCAGCTTTTTGCTGGCGTTTTCATGAAGTTCACGTGAACCACGTGAATGCGCTTCAGGCACTCCTCCCACACCTCACGGACACAAGGCTCACAAAAGGCTCTCCTCCCTCCCCACATCAAAGGCATCAATCACACAGGCTTCCCCAGCGCTGCCCCGCCCCCTGCTTCACGGCCAGGCCATCTGTTCCCTGCCAGACCTCTCACACCTCCGTCACAGCATGCCTGTTTATTGCCCTCGCCACCCCTCACCCCTCTTTCTCTAACTTTCCTGCCCTCCATCGCCGCCGGCCGTCAAGCATTTGCTGCCTGCAGTCAGAGCTTGTTGAATCCGTGTTAAATGTGCACAGCTTCCCGCTTGTTTTTTTTTAAAGCCAAGTTTGACCTCGCATGGATGAGAAACGACATGCGAGGGATTGGCAACCCACATGTTGTGCTAAAAGTGACACACTGAGGTCTCCTCGCTTTAGCATCCTCCTGAGCACAAGTCCGCTCAGGGAGCCTCGCCTTGCTTCAGGCCCCCCCCCCCCTCGGAGCACACGTAACTTGTTTGTTTAGTTTTCGCTGTCGTGACCTATGGGAGGGACCTTTTTTAATTGAATATTTACACTGCACTTGTATGGACTAGCTGTGCTGAAGTTTATTTTTGCAAATCTGCACAAACTGGGCAACTATTGCTCATTGGCCCCTGATAAGAGATTGTCCAACCTTCCGCATGGAAAAGCCCTTTCTCCCATTCTGCTTAATTTTCCTTCCATTACAATTTGGTCCTTCTCTTAGTCTCTGTTCGTTTGCTCCCGTCTTTTTAATTTGCGTTACGTTATTTTTCCCCAAGAAGACACTTCCGTTGTTTGACTTCGGGAGGAGTCTAACTCTTTGTAAATCTCTTGAAATGCTGCTTTAAAGCTGAACCCCTGTCTGTGCTGTAGTGTGTATATGTAGAGTAACAATCCCAGGCATATATTAGAGCAATAACCAATAGATTGAACAAAACAAACTAGTGCAGTTTTTAGAAAATATACATTTTTAATTTGATTAAAAAGGATTCAGTAAAAAACAGTGCATTGATCAAATTTGATAAAAGATTGTATATTGATACATGTGTATTCACAAGACAATTTAATTAAAAAGGAGGTCAGGTGGCATCCGGTCGACGCGTTTCGACATAAAATATGCCTTCATCGGGACTTAAACCATCCAATTTCTAAACTTGTACAGGAGTACAAGGACAATACTGTTCACTGTTTCTTGACCTACAGTACGGCTGTATAGATGCTGTCTCCTCGGTTTCAAAGCTAGGTGATTTATTTACAGTTTTCTTGTATTTTTCTTTAAAGTACCATAGGAGCTTTCGTAGCCTTAAGTTTTTTGTTAAAATAGGAACAGATGACACTATCCCTTAGAGGATTATACTATGTTCTTCATCTGGGGTCATTAAAACAGTTTGGTACCACGACACGGCCACCAGTGTGTTGAATAAGGTCCTAAATATCTTGGAGTGATATTACTGCGTGGTACCAGTTCATTCACGTGGGTAGGGTTAACAATTGTGCAAGGCAACAACGTCCTGTGTTCTTTTATATTTTACTGCTGCAACAGCCGGCTCCTAATTTTACACAATACGGTTTCCCCCACGTGATTCAATTTTGAATGTACGGCGGTGACGTCGTGATATTTCGTCTTTTTAGATATCCACCGCACGTAGCTCCTGGAGTTTACGGCGGAGACGTCGAGAAGTTCAGTCTTTTTAGATATCCACCGCACGTCACTCCTGAAGTTTACACGGGGGCACCGATGGATCAGGACCTACTGCCGATGGGTCAGGTTTTTCAAAGAGAACAGCTGTTGTAACCCTACCCACGTGAACGAACATACTAGCACTATGCACATATTATTACTCCACTGCAAACAAAAAAAAAGGAAAAAACGTTGTCAATGACAGCGCTAACAACTCAAACTTCACAAATGCGAGACCGATTGCTTTGCAAATGCTTGTTTTTACATGTTGCACAGCAAGCATCACAGGCTGCTCTGCAACACTGCTGAGAAGAAAAAATTGCTATGCCACAGTCAACACTGGCCATGACATAGCACCCTTTTTTACTTTAAAGAAGCGCTATGCAAAATGTTAAAAAAAAATACAAAAAAATTGCATAAGTAAAACCTATTGGCTTTGCCAGTGCTTGTTTTCTTGTGTAACAGAAGCTTTTGCTGCAGCCCCTCCTGAGTGTAATTGTTCGGTGATTATCACTGAGGCTGGAAAAGCAAATTGTCACAATGTAAAAGTCATCAGTATTGCCTTTAGCATGGACAGTATTTTATCCTTCTATTTACTGTAGGACAGTCCTTCCTCTGACTCATGCTTCTCGGCCCTCAGGACTCCTTCCAGCTGCACCTTGCACTTCATTTCAGACATAAAATGAAATGTTCAATGTCTCCAACTATCGAAGGGGCTTGGGGAATATACATGAAAAAGTCACAGCAGAAAGTAGTGCATGCACAGTAAAAGTCTTGTAAAGGAGAACCATTACTCTTTCGCAGTGCTTTAAATGGAAAAAAATAAGTGCAGGTACTCATTAAAGAGGGCGGGGCTAGAGGGCGGGGCTAGGAGGCGGGGCTAAAGGCAAGACATGATGATACTTCATGACTTCTATATTAGTTGCAACACACACCAAAACACATGAGAAATGTGTTTATATAAACATAGCAAGTTAACATTACACAAATTGAAAGAGAAATGCTATATTATGTTAACATTTCCTTTTGTTGCAATAGATGCACCTAAATAATGCCATACTGTTAATTGCTGTTGTTTGGCACAAAACCATATATTTTTCAGCACATGAGTCAGAAGAAACTGAAAATACCCCCACGTCGCACCAAAGCTCTTATGTCACCAAGCAAATGAAGCAAATGATCATGACCCTCCTCAGAAGATATCTCTGGTCTCTTCCATAGATCTATCCATTCATCCTACCATTTACCTGCTGATGTCCGCCATTTAACCTTTACAGTCTGTCGTCTATTCTGTCTTTCATCCATCATTCAGTTTTTCACCATTCAGTCTGTCCACCCTTCATATACAAACCCATCCATCCATCCCACTCAAAACCTTTCCATTCATCCATCTCTTTATCCACCCTTTCGCTCATTCATCAATCCTTTCACTCATCTGTCCATCACTCCTTTATTCCATCCGCCCTTTCATTCCACCCACCCTTTCACTCAATCCCTCCTTTCATTCATCCATCCTCCATCCCTCCATTATCCCTCCCTTTCATTCATCCATCCAATCTTTCCCTTATCCACCCATCATCCGCACTTGTATCCAATCATCCACCCTCTTTCACCCAGCAATCCATGCTTTCACTCATCCATCCATCTATACATCCACCCTTGCTCACTCATCCATCCACTCACTCACCCACTGAAAATACCCCCACTTTGACCCAAAGATCTTATGGTACAATGTAAATGAAGCAAATGATCATGATCCTCCTCAGAAGATATCTCTTGTCTCTTCCATAGAGCTATCCATTCATCCTACCATTTACCTGCTGATGTCCGCCATTTAACCTTTACAGTCTGTCGTCTATTCTGTCTTTCATCCATCATTCAGTTTTCACCATTCCGTCTGTCCACCCTTCATATCCAAACCTATCCATCCATACATCCCCAAACCTATCCATTCATCCTTTCACTCAACCATCTCTTTATCCACCCTTTCACTCAACCATCTCTTTATCCACCCTTTCGCTCATTCATTAATCATTTCGCTCATTTATCAATTAACCCTTTCACTCCTTTATTCCATCCACCCTTTCATTCCATCCTCCCTTTCACTCAATCCCTCCTTTCAATCATCCATCATCCACCCTTTCATCCATCCTCCCTCCCACCCTTTCATTCATCCATCCAATCTTTCACTTACCACCCATCATCCACCCTTTTATCCAATCATCCACCCCCTTTCACACAGCCTTCCATGCTTTCACGCATTCATCCATTCATCCATCCACCCATACATCCACCCTTGTTCACTCATCCATCCATAACATTTACACTATCAAAACAACGCTCATTGCCTCATCAGGTTCTCCATGAAAGTTGTGACTCTTATCATGCTCTTTTTAACTACTCCCTCGGAAACATCTGTCATCTGACACTTATTTGCACAAATGCACAGGATAGTGTGACTCTGATTGACAGCACAGGGCGTGATCGGACCCTGCTCTGTCAAGCACAGCGTGATGTTGAGCACCAGACATTATTCAAAAGAGCCCTGCTGAATAGCTCAGCTGGGGCTCAGATCAGGACTGCAGAAGCAGCGCCTTGGCTGCCAGAGACACCATCCCCTCCGGCTCACCAGCACTGCCATGGAGCCTTACTTTTCGTGAGTACCGGTACTTCCTCGGCAGAAAAAAAGTGCCGGTACTCAGAGTGATAAATCTGAGAAGTGCCGGTACTCAGTACCGGTGAGTACCGGCCCATTTAAAGCACTGCTCTTTCGAGAAGTAAAGTTACACACGGAGTAACAATCAGCACACAGGACTTTGATCCGAGTTCAAATCTCTTTGAGACCAGATGCTTTTACCTTAAGGAATCTCACATCTCTCATGTACACGTTTGAAATCTGAAAAAATGTTGTACCTAATAAACAACATTTCTTACTGTGTTTTTAATGATTTCTGTTCTAAATATTTGTTTATTTACAGAAACTTGGTAACTTTCTAAGTTAAATTAAATTCAGGTATATGAGTACTCTGTTTTTTTCCTACCTTGTCTCTTTTTATACGTTTAATATTTCAATATATTTTTTCTCGTTCCAAAATGTCACGGTCTTTAGTAGTTTCATGCTTCCGAAATTCTATAGCAGGACCGGAGGCTTCTAATTATGTTTACTCAATTTCTTTACTGCAAACACAGCAGCCAATAAAGTAAAACTACACACTGTAAAAAACAACAATACCCATGAGGCTTTGAACCACGCCTCCATTATCACAGCCAATCACTGCATCTTAAAGTATACAATGTAGAGAGACACCAAACTGGCTTCCTCTTTCTTTGCTGCTCCGCAGCCCAGATAAGTGCCTCTCTATTTTGTATACTTGCACTATTGCTGTTTTGGATAGTCTTTGTGGTATATTTGATATTTGATTTTTATATTGGACTTCCTGTATATAAATTTACTATTGCAGAGTTTTTCCTACCTTATGGGGACTGTTTGGTGATTACCGCGCGTCTTAGATCTCCGATATCGGAGCGCGGCTCCTTTAAGCCCGCTCCGCCTCATTTGTCCCTGTTTTCAGCGTGTGTTGTGCTTTCCTCATCCCTAGTGCCCCCGATCTTGCTGCCGGAAGCGCTGTCTGCTTCGATTGCGGTCCGCGATCCGAAGGGGTTTGGCCCCCCTGCAGGGTGTGGAGCACACGCCGGGGCCTTCGCGGGCACCCAGCATGCGTCTCCAGGGCTCGCGTGCGTCTCTGTGTCCGCAGCCCCGATCAAGTGCAATTACCAACGCTCTGCCCCGAGCTGAACAGGGGCTTCACGCCGCAGGCCAGGAGCCGATTGGGCCTTTGTTGGTGCAGATAAGGCAGCGTTTTTTGGTTATTTATCCCTACGCTTGTGGCAGGCATTAACCCCTGAGTTACCAAGGCTCCTGGAAGCCACAATTTTTGGTGCCCCTATTGCTGACTGAGATAGGGGTTTTTTCTACCTCCATTAGTCCTAGAATGGGACTGTATTGACTTTGAGTGACTTTGGTATTGTTGTTAGTGGCTCCTGTGCCCGGCACTACTCCCAACCGAAGCCCTTATTCTGGGCTGATAATTGAGCTTCCCTCTGGGGATTATGATTGGAATATGTATATTCTATTACTGAGTATGGCAGACTACGACTGTTATCAAGAGGAGGTTGCTGCATGTGATGAGCAGGGTGATGATGAGTACTATGAGGAAGAGTCCATGGAGGACATTATTGACAAGAAACTTGACGCAAAGTTGGATAAGGCCCTTTCTCCAGCCCTGTTGCCCCTTGCTCAGAAACTGGAGTTGCTAGTTCCTGCTACCCCCAAACTCTGCTCCTCATCTAGCTCAGACCCGGCCCCTGTTCCCCCGGCAAGTGAGCTCTCTGGTTCTTCTTGGCCCCTTGTACACTCCTATGCTAAACTATACCAGCCTAAGGAAAGCGCCAAGGATGACGCTGCTGCCCTTCCTCCCCCGCAGTCCTCTCCTGTCCCTGTTCTCGATACCACTACTGATACTGGTACGGACACAGATTCATCCCTGGATTCTAAACTGCACAAGCGCGCAAAGAAGCATAAGCATGCTTCCTCGCCTCTCCACCCTTCTCCCTTCATGTTCGACCCCTCAGACATAGTTCACCATAGGTCCTCAGACT